>NC_048289.1:18879539-19602039 GCF_009762535.1 Notolabrus celidotus
AGGCATGAGCCTTACTGCCTGATAAATAGCAACATGACCACAAAGTCATATAATCAAGAGTGCCTCTGGTAATGCTCAATTATGCATAAGACTTAACCGTAATATGATTAAAAAAAAAAAAAGAGTGATAAAAAAGTATGTCCTTTGCTGCCGTCATAAAAAAAAGATATTGGGGAAATGGACTAAAACTGCTTTTTGTACCAGGCAATAAACACGTTCATTCTTGTCTTTTAGAGCCTCAAGTGGACGTTTGAGGAACTGTAGGTTTCATTTTTCAACAGTGAACAAAGACTCCTGAAAGTGGCATTAGAGTCAGGGCTAGGAAAGTGACAATTGTCAGCAATTCATCTTCATTTTTTAGAATTGTGTTACCCAACAGATCTTTAAACTGGATGTTATGATAAAGTTTTTTATGCTGCATGTCTCCTTTAAGCTGTAAATCTGCTCACATATTGTCAGTTGTTTGGATATTTTGTGATCCCACTTTACACAAGGCAGATGTTTTCAACAATATCTCAACTGAGGAAGCAGAGGCATTTTCTTCCCAGTATTTCAAACTCTCTTTATCTTTCTGTTTGCTCTTGTTATCATATTTCTCTTTCTCCGTCCTGCCCTCCTCCACCCGCTTCCTCAAAAGCTTGCACTTGCCTTTGTGAAAACATGCAGCGAGGCAAGGCTTATTACAAACTCTGTCCCTGTCTGACTGATCCTTTAGTATGCTGAGTATTTCGCCCTTTTTCATCTTTCTATTTGTCATGACAGACAGAGTTGTTGACTTGGCGGCAAGAGGAAAAAAGTAGCTTTGGCTGATAACAGCAAAGCATCTTTAGCATAACAGAAGAGCAACATTTATCCTTTAATCCCTGCGCCTCAGACGCAGGAACCCTCAAGTCATTGACACAATGTAAATTAAATGGATTAGTTTTGCCCATCGTCTTTGTATCAGAACTTTTTAGAGAGACACCAGTTGTAAATTTACAGAGGTGAGTACTTGAATGTATTGAGGCTGTTACAGCAGAGTGCTGGAATCTGAATTATATCTGTGTATCTAAATATATAGTTTTATATAAGGTCAGAGAAAAGAGCCAAAGCCTAGAAGCTGAAATATTAATAACTTGCGATCCACAAATGCACCACAGCTCGAGCCGTGGTAGAAGAGAGAGCAAAGAAAACCTGTTTTCTTTGCTCTCTCTCGTACTTACTGACTTAATGGATTTTGAAGTTTGCTTTTAAAGATTCTAAAGCATGTTACACTTGGAAACTGTACAAAGAGAGGGCGAGCTGAGATTGGTGAGGTGAGGCAGAAAGAAGACTGGAGGCAACACTCCTGATTCATATATTACTGAAAGAACAGAATCTGCAAAGTCTTCAGTTGACCCCAGACTTCTCAGTCTCTCCCTAGAAAGCAAGAAACAGTATCTACCTCTTAGTTAAGACCAGAATCCAACTTCTTATCCCATTTATTTACCATGTAAAATGATTATTAGATCAGTGATCAGATATGATTACCATTACACATCTACCTTTACACCTATTGGCTTGTTTGATATCCCATTCTAAAACACTAAGTCCAAAAAAAGTTGTGACGCTGTTTGAAATGTTGACTTAAACACATTTTGATGGTTTGCAAATCAGTTAAACCCCATAGACAATAGTGTAAAGATATATATCAAATGTTGAAACTGAACATTTGTATTGATTTGTGAAAATATATGCTAATTTTAAATTAACTGCCAATAATGCATTTCAAAAAAGTTTGGACAGGGACAAGAAAACACTGAAACAGTTGTGCAATGATAAAAAAAAGACATCATAGTAACATCTCCCATCTAGTGATGTTGATTTGCAACAGGTTAGTAACATGAGGACAAACCATTGAGGAAGAGTCTCTTAAGTAACGAACCCTCATCGTGCCCATCCTAGATAATTTAGCAATCCCCGTCAAAACATCAGCAAGGAATCTTGGAGTCATTTTTCACCAGGACTTATGTTTTGAGCCACAGATCAAGAAAGTTGTCCAGTCCTGGTTTTATCAGCTCAGAAACATTTTGAAGGTAAAGTCCATTATTTCACCAAAAAACTCATTCATGCCTTTATTTCCTCCCGCCTTGACTACTGCAACTCACAATACTCTTGTCTCAACCAAAAATCAATCCACCGACTTCAGACAGTGCAAAATGTAGCAGCCCGGCTTTTAACTGGAACTCAAAGATTTTCCCACATCACCCCAATTTTAGCATCCCTACACTGGCTCCCTGTTGTTTCAAGGATCGGTTTTAAGACACTTTTAATCACGTTTATAGCACAACATGGACTCCCCCCTCGATACATCGCTGAGCTCTTATCCCCCCATAAACCAGGATGCAGTCTGAGATCCTCTGGCAGTGCTCTGCTTGCTGTTCCACAGTCTAGACTAAAAACTAAAGGGGACAGGGCCTTTGCTGTCAGAGACTGTGGAACGGCCTGCTAGAGGAAATCAGACTTGCAGAGTCAGTCACTCAAGACACACTTTTATTGTAAAGCTTTTATTTTGTGAATTTATTTTTAATCTTTAACGTTTTATCTCTCTGCTTTCACTGTCTGTCTGCTTTTATTGTGTTTTTATTATTTTTGTGAAGCACTTTGTTACTTGTATTGAAAAGTGCGATACGAATACAGGTATTATTATTATTATTAAGTAAAGATAGGAAAAAGTTCATTGCTCTGTGAGAGATTGCATGAGCAATAGTTAAAAAATGTCAGAATAATGTTCCTCAGTGTAAAATTTCAAAGAAATTGCATCTACAGTACATGATATAATTAAATGAATCAGAACATCTGGAGAAATCTCTGTACAAAAGGGGACACTCGCATTAAAAACGCATTACGCATTGAAAACAGACATGACCCTGAAGTGGAAATCACTGCATGGGCTCAAAATCACATCCAAAAACCACTGCCTGTGAAAACAGTTCTCCACTGAATCCTCAAATATAGATCAAAACTAAACCGTGCAAAGAGGAAACTATACATAGCCATGATCTAGAAATACCTCCTACTCCTCTGGACTCAAGTCCATCTAAGATTGAGGCAAAAGTGGCAAACTGTCCATTTGGGGTCTGCTGAGCCAAAATTTGACATTCCTTTTGGAAATCATGGATGCCACTTCCTCCACTCTAAAGACTACATATGTTCTTTAAAGTCTGTGTCTTTAACTTAGGAAACTGAAATTAAGTCAATTGACATGTCTTTTGCAAAGATTGGTTAACTATTGCATTACTAAGCCAATCCTCTTCTCAAATTTTCTTGTGTTCAAGAAAAGTCAGTTGACCCAAAATAATCTCACCATCAAAGAAATGTTGGCTGTACTGTACACCGCCAAAACGGTTATTGTGTGCCAGTTTGAAGTCAATGTGTAACAACATTAGCAATGAGTAACTAGAAAACCAAGATGGTTACATGAACCAAAGTGTATTTACTTAATAATTAAGGAGAGGGAAGCTCTGTCATTTAGCTTAGCGTGGAGATAAATCATCAGCAGTGCTATAGTCATTAAGAAGCATGAACACAAACTAACCTTTCTAAACCTTGACCAAAGCGATGGATAAAAGCCATCTGGGATACACATTAAGAACACTCTCCTCTCCACCCAAGAGCCACGTCCTCATGACCTTGTGTCTCTATTGTGCTGCTCGACCTTACTTGATTTTCCTTTCGAGGCTGAGTCAAGAGGCCTTCAATATCATCAAAGCGTCTTAATGGCAAAAGGTTAAAGATGAAGTGGAAAAACATGTAAGTGGTGATTACTGATAGAAGGCTGTGCTGGGTGAAGTGCTGTTGAGTTAAATCCATCACAGTGTGAAGTCAAAGACTGAGAGCAGGTGTGGAGGTGGGGTCAATCTGTAAGACTGGAACCTGTTGTAATGTTTTCACAAGATGTAATGGGCTTAATCCAAAGAAACATCTGTGTTTACCAACGAGCAGCCATCTGGCAATGCTCTGTGTAGACACTTTACCTAAGTTTGTAGGACAAGATTCTGAGATGTGTCATGTAACAACCCCTATATTGTAATTTTGAATTCTTGATATAAATTTGACCATACATAAAATTCCTGGGAGTCAAATGAGCCATTTAAAAACTACAGGTAACACTTCCATTTCTAATAATAGTCTAACATATTTGAACTGAACCCCTAAATATCATGATTCATACAAACAACATGAGTGTACTACTTACTCCAATACAAGTGAAAGTTGTTCAGTCAGATTATTACTTGAGTTAAAGTACTGAAGTACTTGCTTTTAAAATACTTAAGTATTCAAAGTATTTCTTAAAATATCTCAAAACTTTATATTTTCACAAAGCATGAGTGCAGTCAAGAATACATAGGAGTACATTCTGTTACATTATGTTCATCTGGAAACCATTACTTGAAATCTCTAAAAACTAAACCATGGAATAGAAACAGACACTAAGTTACTCCAAGCACAGACAACTTAGTTTGAAATGTTCATCTGCAATGAAACAAATGTTACGTAGTTCAACCAGTTCAACACGCTTTCTCAGGTTGGACAATGAATGTTTGTTTGTTTGAGCAGAAACAGGGAGAACATTTCAAACGATATGTATCATTCTTCATTTCAAAAACCTCTAACACGGGTTGAAGATATGACCACGAGTGCTCAGGTGGAGAATTATAGCCATCATTACCACCTCTAAATGAACTGCCTGATCTGAGTGAAATCTGCTGTGTTTGCTCCATGTTCAACCGTGGAGACGCACGATATACAGGTATGACTAAACCACTGAGACAAACAGAACTACACAAACACATTTTACTGTCTTAGGGATCAGATTTCAGAAAAGAGAAATTCATGAGCTGACTTCAAAGCAAAAGTAGTGAGTAACTAGAGCACTGATAGAAATGTAGTGGAGTAAACAGTACAATAATTGTCTTCTGAATGTAGTGGAGTAAAAGTAATAAGTACCCCAAAAAATAATACTCAAGTAAAGCACAGATACTCGAAATGTACTTAAGTACTATACTCAAGGAAATTTACTCTGTTACTGTCCACCACTGCTAATCAGTCAGCTAACTGTGTAAGCCAACAACTAAGTAAAGTGCTTTTGGGGTTCCCTGCTAAGTGATGATTTGAGATTTGCTCCTCACACCACAGCAATTACACACTCTGTACAGTATTTGAGCTTAATAAACTTCACTGCAAGCTATGTTACTAGCAACAAAAAGTCAACACATGGCATTATTATTTCAACTTTACTTATCACTAAATGTCAAGAAGAATAAAGAGGTTGATTGTTTTTGAATTGTGGTAGTGCTCTATTCTGTTTCTGTTTAGTGCAACATGTATTTTTATATCAACGTTATCCACTAGACAATGCTTGTTATTATAGAAAGATGTTTATGTTTTGATGACAATGGTTTAAGGCTATTCAATCCTCATAAATAAAACTCTCTTGATCTCTTATTGTTCTGTGAGTAGAAACAGTAAATCACCCTGGGCCTCCCCTGAAATACTAATTCTATGGAGGCAAAGAGACATATGCAGCTCCTCAAATCTATCATTCCCAGTGTAGCATGCTTCAAAGACAGCTTGTGTCAACCCCGAGGGCCTGTTTTCTCTGTCCTGTTCAACCTCTAACATCAGCTTAGAGGATATGCGCTGACTTCTCACTATTCAGGCTTGAAGCACTGGAACACTGTGTCCCATCTCCTACCTCTGGACTCCATTCACCATGTAGTGCTCATTGATGTCACAGTGAGTGTGGTTTTGCAGGCAGCATCCTGAAAACATCAGACGTAGCCTTGGCGTCAGGAGACGAGACCATGCATTAAACATGCTATCTCAGTGTACCTTCTTCATTTTTAATGGTCAAGTTAGCCATGGGTCTGAAAAATTATAAACACACCAGAAATCTGAGGATGGTGACAACTTCAGAGAGGGAGGAGGAAACGATCCAAGTGGTGTGCTCATCAGAGACTGTAGCTGGAGTGTGAGATGATGATGTTCCTTTGATGAATGAATATTCAGTTTATCTGGGCTGGCTGACTAGAAGCTTTGAATTGGTTTGAAACATTCACAAACTGCACTGCAACAATAATAGAATAGAAGAGAATAGAATGTACTTTATTAATCCCTAAGGGAAATTCAGTTGTCTGGCAGATAAAATTATAAAAATCACATAAAAGTAAGTAATACAGGTGTCTGTTAGCTCATCTCCCATTGGCTAGAGAGTTATGAAGCCTAATGGCTGCAGGGATGAATTATTTTCTGTATCTCTCAGTCCTGCAGCGCAGAGAGATGAGCCGTCCACTGCTGCTGTTTCTCTGGTCCACAAAGAAGTTGTGAAATGGATGATCTGTGTAATTTAGAATGGCCTCTAGCTTCTTCTGTGTGCATCTCTCCACTACAGCCCCCAGTGAGTCCAACCTGGTTCCAATCACAGTACCAGCTTTTTTTACTAGTTTGTCCAGTCGCCTCGCATCTTTGTGTTTTAAACTGCTTCCCCAGCAGACTGCAGCATAGAATAACACACTTGCCACCACAGACTGATAAAACATCTGCAGCATCTTACTGCAGATATCTAAGGATTTGAGCCTCCGTAAGAAAAAGAGGCGGCTCTGCCCCTTCCTATAGAGTGCATTATTAAGTATAGTAAACTTTTTAAATTCATAACTTCTGAAGATTAAAAAGACAACTTCAGACAAACCACTTACAGGGAATAATCTCCAAACTCAAAGGTTCCTATCAGGTCTGCAACATGTGTTTAAAAGGGTCTTGTTTTTGGTCCAACAGGCACTCACTTGATAAAGTTTTCAAAAGTAGTATGGGAGGCAGAGCCTTAAAGTATCAGGCATCACTCTTGTGGAATTATCCTCTAGTTTGTGAGCTGACATCTTTTCTACTTTTCATAGTCGGTTCAAACTTTTCTTTTTAACAAAGCTTAAAGTTTGGGTTTCTCGACTTGAGACATTTTTATCTCCACAGTGGCTGAAAAGATTTTGCCATTTAAAACAGAAGTCAACGCAGGATTCTGAGAACTAAGGGATGACACCCCGTTTTTAGGTTCTTTGCCTACTTTTGATATGCTGCTGCAGCACTATGAATATGCTGAAAGAGCAGCTGCTTAAAGAGCATTTCACTAAACCCAATCTCAAACCCAGGATTATAACCCTAGGCCCCATGTTTTCCTTAAGTGCAAATTTACCACTGTCACTCACTAACTATACAGCACTATCCTCCTGTTTGTGGAGTGATGCAGATATAATAACTACTATCAATATTACTTATTATTCTCATATCTGTTTTTGAAGATACCCTAGCTTGGATGGTGGAATATTTATTTATTCTATTTTTTATTTTTCTATTTATTTCTGTCTTAATCTGAATGTTTGACCAACAATTGTTTCCAATAATCTTTCTACTGTGAAGAGCACTGTTATTGTTTTGTTTCTTTTGTTAATATGTGAAAAATCAATACAAATCTTGAAAAAAACAAACAAACAAACAAAAATCAACCCAGGATTATAACCCTAGGCCCCATGTTTTCTTTAAGTGCAAATTTACCACTGTCTCTCACTACCTATACACCACTATCCTCCTGTTTGTGGAGTGATGCAGATGCAGATGCAGATGCAGATGCAGATGCAGATAGAGATGTAGATGCAGATGTAGATACAGAGGCATAATAAAGCTATGACATTTAACTGTAAATTCCACAAACTGCCACAGGATATATTAAAGAGAAATGGGAGAAAGAGGGTCATTTGTTGATACAGGATGAGGTTTGGTCAGATGTGTGTAAACTCCAGTGGAAATGTACCAATTCTCATGTTTGGCGTGAATTTGGATGGAAGTGTTTGATTCGTTTCTTTGTCACAACAAAGCAGAAAGCTCATTTTACAGGAGGGGATTCAAAGTGTTGGAGGTTGTGTGGATTTCAGGAAGCAGGCCACTGGCATATATTCTGGGAATGTCCAGTGTTAAGGCCCTTCTGGATAGAGTTCAATAGAATATTAAAAAGTATTTTTAATATTGACCTGCCCCTACAATTTACTGCACTGATTTTAGGAGATGTAGATTTTCAGGCGAGGCCTGTTGATAAATACCTGTTTGCCATTTTGAGTTGTGTTTGTAAAAAAGCCATTACGAGGCGCTGGTTGTTTCCTGAACGAACCTCCCACAATACAGGAGTGGATTGATATAGTAAATTATATTTATGTTATGGAAAGGACTACTTTCTGTTTATGACTTCAGAAGAACGTATTTATTAAGGATCTGGACCAAGTGGACTAAGTATGTAAAACCCCTAAAGACAGATTTTGTGGATGATACCATTCAAGGACCCGGTGATGCTGTCTTGTCTTAGCTAATTACATGTTTATTTGTTTTTTTGTGTGTGACTTTCTGTCACTTATCTCTCCCTGAAATGTTTCTGGCTCACTCTAGTGTTTACATATTGTCTCCCCCAGGTTGTACTTAGTTCTAATAATCTTTAAAAACGGAGGACTGAAGAGGAAATTAACATTATTCTCTCTTTTATATTTGAATGCTCTGTATAACAAACTGCTGTCAAATAACAAAAATAAAGAATACAAAAAAAATTCTACAAACTGACGCATGATTTTGATATTTCCCACTTTATATATATTCTTTGTCACATCCTCACCTGTGCACTGATTTTAACAGACAGTAATGAAAAGAGAAGGATAACTTATAGTCTTATTTGCATGTATTTTACATAGAACTCTATAAGACATATTCTTCTTTTTGTCCACCAAGCAGCACACAGCTTTATTTCCCCTGAGTGTGCTTTCCTCTCCTTTTGCCAGCCTATATAATCAGGTGCTATTTTGAGCATAGATATTGTTCCAGAAGTTGCATTTTTGCCCGTATTCCTGCTGCCTGTTAGTGCCCTTTTGCTGCGATCATCACCAATGTCTCAAGTCAGTCCAGCAGCACTGGCTCAGTTCCAGAAGATACAGAGAAGTGAGTGTGAACATTATAAGACAGGAGATGATTGTGCAACATTTCACACATTTAATGAGCCGTATTACTTCATCTCTTGCAGCAGGCATGATACGCTCATGGACCAGTCTCTTTGATGCTCTCTGCTAGGATTTGTTGCCCCAAACTAAACCCTTCAGCGTCTGGACCTGATGTTGATGGATGTTGCGTGGAGTGAAGAGTGAAAGTGATTCGCTAAGAGAGAGAGAGAG
The DNA here is from genome assembly GCF_009762535.1 of Notolabrus celidotus. Lineage (NCBI taxonomy): Eukaryota > Metazoa > Chordata > Actinopteri > Labriformes > Labridae > Notolabrus > Notolabrus celidotus. The sequence goes on from NC_048289.1 coordinate 18,888,758, forward strand.
AGTAGCACTCAGCCTTATTCTCTGCTTATCACCGGGCGTTTGAGCCGTAGAAAGAGAATTTCAGAGGATTTTGGCTTCCTCTGCTCATTTTCACGAAAGAGAGACATAAAGAGCTCAGTTACGACAGTAAACGGAGGATCTTGAGCACCAAAGTCAGCACTTTTATAAAATGTACAAGTAGCTTGATGTACTGCCAGTTGCACACATTTCTGTCTCTCTCTCTCTGCAGAGTGGAAAATCACATTTGATCCAATTTGATAACAGAACTGGGTCATGATTTGAGAAATGTTCCTCACACCACAGCAGGGACACACACCACACACACACACACACACACACACACACACACACACACACACACACATAGAAACTGTCTTTGCCAGCTTAGTCCATGGCCTGCCAGCAGCTCCACCGATGCCAATTAATTTGATTTGGAGTTAATCACATTATTTATGGTCATTAAGAACAAGAAGTCCTCTCAGTCTCTTCACTGTCGAGTAGAATGAAAGATCTCGGTGTAACTCTGTGGCAAAGAAGGGAGACATTTTGTTGGATTCAGTGGCTGTTTTATAAACTGCTGACAACATAACCAAATGCTGAGTAAAACCAGATACACAAACACACTGCAAGTGTCAGGGACAACAACAGAATTTTATTTCAGGGGATTCTTTAAATTCTCCCATGACGTTGTTTTTGGTTGGGTAGCCAGTATATAGTTGTGATGCCACAGTTGTTGGTATTTGTGTTGTCAGAAGTGCTTGTATTATCAGTAACTGTGTGCATTCTTATATTTGATTGAGAAGATACAACTCCAATTGTGTTGTGTTGTGTTCTTATATTTGATCATGTTGTCAGTATCAGGTTGGATTGTCTTTGTTCGGTTGGGTTGTGGCATTCGGTTGATTTGCAGTATGATGCTACTTTCCTTTGGTGCATGAGTGTATTTGTATTTGTTTATGTTTTTGTCACTTTCATTTGATACTACAGGGTAGACAGTTGAGTGTGCACAGCAATTGAGTCCTAGACAAATTTGCCCAATGGGATAATGTATCCCATAGGTTGTTTGCAATCATGTCATGCCAGTGACATGTGGAATTCAAATGGGGGTCAGGAAGTAAATTTCAGAATGGACGCAACCGAGGAAAGCCCGTACTGTGCTGCAATAGACACTGTAATAAGACAGCGATACTGAAAAAAAATCTGGGTTATATCGGAAGAGATCCTCCTCTCATGAGGACTTTTCATTTTTTAACTGACCCGAGCTTATTTCTGAATGTGTCTGCCGTTGACATCACTAACTACCTCTACCTCCAGACTTCATTGTACACCACCGAGCAAATGAAGGCATTCAAAAGCCTCCAGGCTCACTATTTTCTTGGGTGGTTGGGTCTACGACCTTGGTATGAAGGTGCTCAACAACGATTGTCGTTAGGTTTTCGCCAGGGTGAGTATTTTCCAATTAATTTCCATATGAATTGTCCTCCTCGCCACAATGCTATCAACACTAACGTTTGTTTACTTACCGCAGGTTAACTGCTCTAAACGGTCCAGTCAACAGGAGTTTGCAGCAAGAAAATAATAACTTAAATCAGCTATCTGACTAGCATTACCAATTACTAACTATTGATTGTTGTTAATGGTTAAAAACTCCAGCAGAACAAAGATGGGAAAAACATAACATTACAAAGTATGGAAGGAGTTAGCTACTTAGACATAGACATATATACAGCATACATACATTACTTTAACTAACCCTGGACAAAGTAGTCACCACACACGGGCACTTCCTTTTGGACACGATAAACACTTGTCAACTTCTCTCTGTTTTATTGGTTAGGGAAACCGTAACAAACTCAAACCGTAGGCATTTTTCTTTCGTTTATGTGTCTGCGCAGACTGCTGCAAATCACTTCCTGACCCCCATCTGCATTTCGTGCCACTGCCACACAACGTAAATGACGTCATATGCAAACAACCTATTGCATCGCATCACATCACAATGTACCGTACCGTATCGTATCGTATCGTATCGTACCGTACCGTACCGTATCATATCATATAGTATTGTATTGTGTTGTTGTGCTATGTTATGTTGTTGTATTTGGTTGTGTTGTCATGTTGGTTTTATAATAGTATTTAGTTGTCATGCAGTTTTTAATTTTGTTTAATTTTGGTTGTGCTGTCTGCAATTAGTCTTGTCACCTCTCTTTGGTTATGCGCTCAGTGTTTGGTTGTATTGTAATGTAATCTGCATTTGGTTGTGTTTTTTACTTTTATAGTTTGTCTATTTGTTTATGGACTAGTATTTGGTTGTGTAGTCATATTGGACTTTGTCGTGGTTTCTGGTTTTGTTTTCATAATTGGCAGCTTTATTGATATTTAGTAGGGATTTATTCAGTTGGTTTGTCATTTTTGTAGTGTTGTAAGTTTTGGTTATGTGATTTGAATATAGGTTTTACCAAATTAAGATTTATTTTCAAAATTTCTCATGATCTTCAGAAAAACACTGGCGTGACTTTGAGAAGGTAAAAAAAACAAAAAGATATATATTTAGCAAAAACTGTATCTTAATAGTTGACTACTTTATCTTTTGGCCATTTAATGTACTTTTTTATGCTGTTGTTTAACCCTCCTGTTAAGTTTGTTTCTCAGGAACAGCAATAATGTTCCTGGGTCAGCATGACCATGGGCATATTTAATCATCTAAAAGTGTCAGAACCCCAAAAAATTCCAATAAACATTTTCAAAATCTCATTATTAACTTCATTACTTTCCATTTAAATCATTATTTAGTGCAATGGTGTTCTTTAATTCTCAAAGATCATGGTACAATGAGGATAATTCACTCATCTTTTATGAAATTAATGTTAAACCTTTATTTAATGTACTTTGGAAAGACCTAAATATAAATACAGTAGTTTTACATTACTTCGATTTTTGCTTGGTTTATTTACAATTTAGAATTTTTTTCATTTTATTAACAATTTCTTTTTAGATTTTTGAACTTTAAAATGGGTCAATTTGACCCACAACACAACAGGAGGGTTAAGTTATTGGTTGTGCTGTTGTGATGTGCTCTTAAATTGGTTGTGATGCTGTATTGGTGGTGATATCTATTTTCTGTATTATATGCTCATGTGTTGTTTGTGATATTTTAAATTCTGTTTTATTTTCTGTATCTTCTAAATGCTTCATATGTTATTTGTGATTTTTAAATTCTATTGTATTATGTCTCTCTGCATGTTTTTCTAAATAACAGTTTGTTGAGCTCTCACAGCCACTGCACAAAGCATTGAGAACAGGCTCACAGTGTTGTTGTTTGTCATTAGCCAGTTGCTCTTGGTGTTACATAATTTAAAAAATGGCCTTTACTGTGGGGTCGCTGTTTGGGTTTATGCCTTCAACAAACTGATTAAACAGTGAAATATGTTACCCAATCCTCCTGTCATTAGTTATATCAGCTCCCAAAAAGAAGTGTGGGTGACAGCATTACTAATTAATGTCAGGGTCACTGTTTGATTAGTGTCAAAGTAGAACAGGCTGGTGACTGGACAGAACATAGCTTGACAGTATGAGGGAGGATAATACAGCAGTGAGCCAGTGAAGGACATAAATGAACAAGCTTCTCCAGTTAGGCTGTCTCCGGTCTCCCAGCATGAGTCAGAGCTAGACTGAGTTTTGCAAACTGTTTAATGCAGTCATGGAAAGTCACTTAGTACACAAACTCAGGAGAATATGGACTTGAGATTGCCATTATCATGCTACAGTTATGCTACTTTTCAGATGGACATACTGTACTATATTTAGTAACTTCTAACTGTTAAGATTAAGATTTTAAAGGGAAACCAGATGAATAGTTTATTAAAAAATGAAGTTGTGGATAAAAGCTTTAACAGAATATTGAATTCAGCTTCCTCTAAGAGGGTTTTCAGTGTTGTAACATTGCTGTCTTTAGTAATGTAAATGAATAAATTAGGGATGGGTGATATTATCGTCCCTCCGATATTATCGTCCCTCCGATATTATCGGGCGATTTTGACTTCAAAATGTAACATCGGGAATTATCGGTATCAGGTTTTTATAACCGATGTTTGTTTGTTTGGTAGGCTTTAGCAATTCCGAGCCTGCATAAAAGCAGCATCCCTAGAATAAATCCTTCAGTCAGGACCACTCTCATCAAAAGATTTAATAATTTGCATGTATTACATTATATTTTGCCGTGTGGCTTCGTCCTGGGAACTCCCTGCCCTTCCACATGCCTACTTGGAATGCCATAACCTGAGGTGGAGAGGGCACACCTCCCCTTCTATTTCATGTACAACAGAGCAGGCGTCTGTGACAATACAAATGACACTGGTAAAACCAGACTCGGCATAAAAAGAGGTGCTGGGGTGGAGGTGGGTTACGAAGTGGTTTGCAGGGGAAGCAGCAAGAGAAGGCCAGCAAAATTAGTTTTAATAGAACACCCATTTTTCTATTTGCCAGTTGGATGCATAGAGGCAATCAGCTGAGCTGTTGGCTAATAGGGGTTAGTGTTGAGAGCAACTGATTGGCTAAGCTTGACTTCCTGGCCTGCCTGACCACTCGGGTCCTCTGGGACAGGTTTGCTTTCCATCCCAAGAGTCATAACGAAGCACAGAAATATCGGAGACAAACTCTCAGGAAATGTCAGGCCTGCTGAAACCCTCAGTTCTTTTAAATCAAGTTTGAAGACTCAGCTTATTATGCTTATATTTCAAATCATTCTTATTATATTTTAACCATCTGTCTGTGCTTAATTGGATTATTTAAATGGATTTTAAATGGATTATTTTAATGATTTTTAAATGCTTTCTTTCAGTGTGTTTTTGCTGACTTTTATAATGATTTGTTTAATGTCTTATGTGAAGCTCTTTGAATTGCCTTGTTGCTGTAATGTGCTGTATAAATAAACTCTCCTTTCCTTACCTTGAGCTAACACTGAGCTAGGTTACTTTCACTTGGTTTTGCACTAATTCTAGTGTTAATAACTGAAAGTACTCAGTTGTCATTAAAGTTTGGTCATTGATGAGCTTCCAGAACCCCCATGAATTGCAGAGAGACACAGTGGAGTGCTGCTGAGAAGGAAGTTAATGTAAATAGATTCAGATGTATAATTGTGTTACTGACTTTCAGCTACAATAATAATAATAATAATAATAATAATAATAATAATAATAATAATAATAATAATAATAATAATAAATGTATTTATATAACACCTTTTAAAAAAAGGTTTACAAAGTGCTCTACAGAGAGCAAGACAGCGAGAGAAAAATAACACAAACGACGGTTTAGGAGAATTAAAATGAGTTAAGTAAAAGACAATAATAAAAACCATGCAGAAATTAAAAAGTCAGTGATGAGTTAAGAAATGAAAGCACACACACACACACACACACACACACACACACACACACACACACACACACACACGCACAAAAGCACAGCAAAAGCGCAGGTCATTGCAGAGTGACGGGGCCCTGACTGCAAAGGCCCAGTCACCCCTGGTTTTTAACTTCACTCTAGGAAGTTCCAAGAGGGACCTGCCGGAGGATCTCAGGCAGCAGTTGGGTACATACATCCTTAGACACTATCACAGGTACTCAGGGGCCAGTCCATTTATGGCTTTAAAAGTGAGTGCTAACATCTTAAAATCAATTCTAAAACCCACAGGCAACCAGTGAAGAGAGACTATAATCGGTGTGATGTGTTCCCTTTTCTTGGTGTGTGTGAGGAGTCTGGCAGCTGCGTTTTGGACTGACTGGAGTTTTGAGAGGTTGTGTTTGCTTAAGCAGGTGTAGAGTGAGTTACAATAATCTAATCAGGAAGTGATGAATGCAAGGATGACATTTTCTAGGTTACGGTGTGAAAGGAAAGGCCTGATCCGAGAGATTTTGCACAGCTGATAGAAACAAGACTGGACTGTGGTTTTGACATGTTGGTTGAAGTTAAGGTCTTTATCAAAGGTGATGCCAAGGTTCTTGCGGTGGGGGGTGACAGGAGAAGCTGTAGTGAGGAGAGAATCTGTGATGAGTGTAGACCTATGAGCATAATTTCGGATTTGTCTGTGTTGAGTTGGAGAAAATTGTGACACAGCCATCTTTTAACTTCATTAAGACAAGAGTGGAGTGAGGACAGTTGGTTATGATTAGAAGTATCAAAGGAAAAGTAGAGCTGTGTGTCATCTGCATAATAATGGAAATTGATATTGTGACGACTGATTAAATGACCTAGGGGAAGCATGTAGATTGTAAAAAGCAAAGGACTAAGGACGGACCCCTGAGGAACCCCATAAAACAATGATTGTGTGGAAGTAAGAGTAAAGAGAACACAAGAAACAAAGCATGAATCATTTGCAAATAAATGAGGACACAATTAACCAGTTCATCTGATTTTATTGAGAGATGTGACGATCAAAGGGCAGCTAGCCATGCAAAGAACTAGCCTGTTTGTGTGCATCAAGGTGGGGAAGGAAATTCACCTGGATAATACTGATCCTGAGCCAGTCTATGTTGTAGTTAGTGGATGGAGATGTTTCGCACGGTGCAGACTGATCCAAGATGATGAACACTGTATACTTCCAGAGCAAGAGTTCAAATTCAAATATCTGCAAAAGTACTGGTATAGACTGTATGTTTGTGTGTGTGCGTGTGGCTACGCTGGAAAAAAGCTGAGTACAAAATAATGTGAAGTGACTGGAACTGTTGTGCATAGTAGTTGAAAAGTTTGTGCTGACAGAGCTAAGTGTTAATTGAGCATTAGGATGCATACATCAGTAAGTGGGATAATAAATAATAATCCTCTGTAATTTATAGCTGTAGAGTTAATGCCCTTAGTTGGCTCTTGGACAGCTGCAAACCTCTAGGTCAGAATGCTATCAGAGCCAGTATATACAGTATATCTATAAGGCTATTTACAAATTATAGCATGTTTTTATTTACATTTATTGCCGTAACAAATGCAGTTTGTCACTGCTCTATGGTTCATGGTGACAGCATAAATCCAGCGGTGTGTGCCTGATTTGCCTTTTATCCCCTTAAATAACAGCAACATAAACAGTGTCTCAGAGTGGCTTAAAAGCAAAGCTCATGTGGTGGGAGAAACATAAGCCATTCATCAAAAATTCATCCCTCTTTTGACAGCTGAAGTTTGGAACATGATCCTCTGAGAGACTTGAGGTTTGACAACCTTCAACACATTTTTTGGACAGAAACACAGAGGTTGGATTTTTTTTTACGGGATTTCTTTGCTCTGCTCTTCCATGCAAAAAAAGCAAGTACATCAGCAAAGTCAAGACATGTTTGAGATATGACGGTGACTATCACAGGAGATAACAAGAGACAATAAAACAGCTCTGAGGAGGATGACAGGAAGTAGATTCTAGCGGCTGATTTTTAGAGATACATGAAACAAAGTGGACTATAAATATAAAATCGATGTGTGTTAGTGCGCGTAAAAAGGGGGGGGATTGAAGGGTGCACTGAGAGAGAGGCTCCCTCAGGTGCACGCAAAGCATTTGTCACATTGGAGCTGTGAAGAGCACAAATGTACCGTAATACCCAGGGTGTGTGTGGGTGTGTGTGTCTGTGTCTGTATCTTTGTGTGTGTGTGGAGGTTAGGTTATGACTTTCATTTGACCAGGATGTGGAAGAGAAGACTTTTGTTTTCTATTTTTTGGACACACACCATGTTCTACCTGATTCCTTTTCTGGTCAGAGCAGGAGGGACACACGTCTGCACGTCATTAATCTGAATTAAAGTGCTCATTGTGAGACGGAGCTTCATTGTTTACACTCTTAATTGAGCCACACTACAAAAACTCAAAATTAAGCCACTGTTTTTTGTCTTATTTCACATAAAATTGTCTTATTAGAGTTAAAGCTGGGGTTGGTAGTCAGATTTAGACACACTTTTTGTTATACTGGTTAAAATGATCTATATGTCCCGATGGCAAACAATACATAATGTGTTCTTAAAAAAGAGTGAAAAAAAGCTGCTATCTACAGCTGGAGTAAACCAGGGAAAACACCAACCAATCACCGTTTTTGGGGTCCAATTTTTTAAACCAATCAAATCCCGTCCTGCCGTTCTGCCCGCCTCTTGCGCGTACATTTCCCCGGCGTTCACTCCCGGCCCCCTGCCTCTTCTTCCCCTGACTCTATTCACTGCCCCTCTCGCTCGACCTCAGGCCTGTCCCCTCTGACCCGATGAGGTGCTTTGCTCAGGCAAAAGAATGAATGACATTCAGTAAGTCCTACAGAAATGTTTATGTATCGTAGCGTCCGTCCAGACGCTGTAGGGATGACGAGCTGATTCGTGAACACGTTGAGCTTTACTAACCAGTCACTGTCGGCTGTGATCACGCCGACCAACAAAGCAACAATCAATGTTTGAATGAATGAAAAACTTCTCCTGCTTGTCTCTCCTCTCTCCTCCTCACACACTCTACACCTCTCCTGATGCCTTCACTGACTGTCAACACTGTAGGAATTAAGAACATCTACACTGAACATGTTTAACAAACAGTAGAGTTGTTACAGTATTATATGTGTTATAACTTTTCTCCTGACATCGTGTCACCAGTATGCTAGCATGACAGTTGTGAGTACTAACAGCAGCCATGTTTGTTTGTGTTTTTAACTTTCACTATGATAATGTTTTGGTGTTTTCTTACTGCTCTGTGAGACATGAGTTGATATAGTGCAAAACAAAAATGATGTGCTGAGGACTGGTTTTGAATCAGTCACGATCATATGGTCGCAAATCAGCGGCGCTCGTGCATGTGAGCGGGGATGTCGTTTTGGAGGAGCTCCGAGGGGAGAGAGGGGTCCTGAGGAAATGCTACATTCAAATTCATGCTAGTTTTCCGAGACTACCAACCCTAGCTTTAATAAAAGCCACATTCACCTGACATATGCAGTTATTACAAGCCAAGAATAGGACCTGGACTACTTATAATGAGTTCAAGATGTGCTAAAGGTGTAAAAGAAAATATATAAGTCATCAAGTTTCTTGAAAAAAAAGAGTTCAGTTTCAAGAACTTGATGACTTGTAGTTTTTCTTAGACGTATGGCAGATTTTTCAACTCATTTCAAGCAATCCAGGCCTTATTTTGGGCTCATAATATCTTAAAATAAGACGCTTATCTTGGTGTGTCAGGTGAATGAAGCTTATATTAAGTCTAATAAGACAATTAGTGCAAGAACTAAGACAAAAACTTGCGTAGTTGAGAGTTTTTTCCAGTGCAGATCTGAGGGTTGGGCAAGAATCATCCGACCAAAAGGTGTTTGGACAAGCTACTACAATAAACAGCTACAATCTTTCACAATCTTTTATGTCTTGTTTTTGCTACACAAACAATGAAATGAACAGATTTTGCTCATTAAGTCCCTTTACAGGCCTTGACATCATAGTAAAGTAGTCCCCATTTTCATACAAATGGCCAATGGAAATGGCTAGTGAGGTAGCCAGGCTTCCTGCACGCTGTCCTCTTCAAGATGTTGCTACATAGCTATTTGTGAGTGTGTTTTAAAAGCACACAAAGTCAAGTTGTGCTACAAGAAAAGTAGCTCTAAAAAAAGTTGATAAAGCCCCCCCCATCCTTCCTTTAACCTTTCAAATCTTCCGCAGTGAGAAAGCAGAGTTGAGGGGTTTTCGAGGCCGCTCAAGCTGCTAATTCAGTGCCGCTTTTTTGGAGGGGTGGAGGTGGATGGTTGGCGATCAGTGAGGTGTCGGGTAAACACTCCTGAGTATTCCTCAGTCATTGTGAACTTCCTTCTGAAAACTGAGGGTCAAGGAGAAAGAAGAAGGCCAGCCTCGTCATATTTCTAGCAGACACTTCAGCGGGACCAAGCCCCTCTTCTTCCCGCTGCTCAGTCGAAGAAAACCATCAGTCTCCTCGTTCTTACCCACACAGATCTGCAGGAGGAGGGGTGGGCAAAGGAGGGAGGGAGGGGGTGTGTAGAGAAAGGAGGAGCGAGTGACATTCAGATATGTGACTGAGTCAGTTTGTGGACTGAGGCAATAAAACAGTGAGCTGCATTGGAGGCCGTAACATGCTGTCCTCTGTAATCTCAGCACTTTTCTGCATGAATCTACATACATTTATTCAGTCTGTATGTGTGTGCGTGGGAGTGTGTGAGTGTGTGTGAGAGAAAGTTGTGTGTAAATTATGTGTGTGCTCACCTGGGCTTCTTTCACAGTCATCTGGCCTTTGTCTCGGTTACCGTGGAAACCATCCGTGACCTTCCACACCCGCTCACCAGGACGGACCCGCTGCACAAAGTTGGCCGGGAACAATCCCACCTTGTCTCTGCTTTTCCCCTGGTAAACACACACACACACACACACGCACGCACGCACGCACGCACACACACACACACACACACACACACACACACACACACACACACACACACACACACACACACACACACACACACACACACACACACACACACAAACAGTCTGTTAGTCTTTGAAAGTTATAAATAGATATTTCATGTCCTGTACAGAGGCAGCTTGAATTGCTTGTAGTAGAAAAATCTATGATGCTGACTCCTCTTGTTTGGAGTTACATTTCTCCTCAATGCAGCCACAATTTGCTGCCTTATTGCCAAAAAAACCCACAACCACATTTCAATCATTGGACTGCTGACATTTCAACACAGAAAGCAAATCCAACACAGTCAGCCTCCACTATAGTCATTGAAAGTCCTTGGCTGAGCAGATCCAATTAGATCCTTTTGTGTTTTCACTGTTGTTTGCTTGACCAGCTGCCCAAATAAACATCAAAATTAAATGGGAGCTGCTGAAACTGTTACAATAAGCAAATACATGGATTTTAAAAGTCTTTTTGTTTTCCCAATCAGATACTTCAGTAAAACAGAAAAGAAACAAATGCACATTACTCTCTACAGAGAGTCTGGCTTAAAGGCACACACAAAACCACGGGTGCCTACTTAGCCATTTTGCTCATGTCTAGATGTTGACATTTAGAAAAGGCACGTTTACACTAAAGCGGCAGGATGGAGGGGTCTAATTGTCAGTTTCCTGAAATGCAATGCCGCTTGCACAGAAATTTGTTTCAGTGCTGTAATAAACAGTTTTTTCTGGGTGTTGTATCTGGCTTTGATTTCCTGTTTTATTTTGTAGATCTTACCTTGTGTTTTCATATCTTGCTTCACCTCCTGTCTGTATTAGTTATGAGTTTTCCTTTTGTCATGTGTGGAGTTTATCAGTGATTTATATCTTGTGTTAGATTATCAATCAATCAATCTATCAGACTTTATTCATAAAGCGCTTTTCATACATTGATATTGTAACACAAAGTGCTGTACAAAAAAAATGAAAATATAAAGACCCCCCCATCCTAATCCCAAGCCAGCCCCAACCCCAAAACCCTCCCACAATCCTAAGGTGGAGAACACAATATATGCAACAATAGTAATAAAAACAATATAAATAAAATAAATAAATACAAATAAAAAAGAAGTTGCTGAAACACAGGTAAAATAAGATGTTAAAACTCAACACAGGAAATTAAAATCACCAAAATAAAATATATTTCTAAGATAATAAAACAGTAAAAAATTAAACCATAAAAGGAAAACAAATTGCTATATTTAAAAAATAAATAAAATAGAATAAAAAGTGACTAAAATTTGAACTAGATGATAAATAAATAAATAAATAAAACTGTTATGAGAATAAAACTCAATTAAAGGCGAGACTAAAAAGGTCGGTCTTGAGTTTGCTCTAAAAAATGTTTATGCTCTGTGTATTATCATTTGTTACCTTTGTGTTCTTGTGGTCCTTGTGTGTACAGTACTTTATTTTGTAGTATGCTTTTCTTGCTGTTTTCCCTCCTTGTGATTAGGTGTTCTGCCTTAATCGTCTATACCTGTGCCTCATTGTCTCACCTGTGTCTCGTTACTCGTTACTCAGTGTGTATACAGTCTCTGTGTTTCCTCCCTTCTGTGTCAGATCATAGTCATCCTATCCCAGTGTCCTGAAGCAGCAATTTCGAAGATATTGAGATTACCAGTCTTCCAATGAGAGGCACAGCTGACTTGATTGGCAGGCGGGAACACTGTAGCTGTTGGCTAGGAGGCTCAAAGCCCGCCTCTTTACGTCACAATTGCTCGACAGCAGCAATATGGCTGCCGACGAAGATTGGCCTCAAAACAGTGCTTCAGAAACCTACATCCATATTTTATACAGTCTATGGTGAAAACGTGCAAATCCTACTCGAAAATCAATCTATTACTAGGACCTTATACAAAAAAAACCAATAAATGATCAATTATTAAGTCAGGGTCCTCCTCTCCATCATATGAGTCCAAATCCAAAAAGTGTTCAAGTTTAAGTCATCTGTGTTTAGTCCAAGTCAAGCCATGAGTTCTGCAAAACAGGGCTCAAGTCGGACTTGAGTCCAAGTCCTGGACTCAAGTGCTACAACACTTCCCTAAGTGTGTTTTGAAAAAGCCACTTCTAACTCTTTGACTTATTGCATAAGAGTTATATAAATATAGTAACTCTGCAGACTTTCTATTGAAGCTGATATCTGGTACTTTTCCTTGGCGTTTCATTATGTACGAGCCTATCTGTCCTTCAGCAGGTGAAGGTTAAGATCTTCAGCTGCCTCATTAAACACACACTGCAATCTGTCTTCTTCCTCTTTTCTGTTCATGGTTCCAAAGCTCTGCTAACACCCACATCTGCTGTCCTTCAAGCCCATCCCTCAGCTCTTTAGTCTCACTGTCTCTGCTTTGAACATGTGTGTGTGTGTGTGTGTGAGTGTGTTATTGTAGTATTGCTCAAAAGTAATCTGGAGATTTGTCATAATGAAATTGTATTTCCCAAAGCACTGGTTTAATAGAAAGATATGGAGAAAAGGGATCATTTGAAATGTGTCATGGTCCCACAGCACATCAGAGCCATGGAATAGTTTTTTTCAGAGCTCACCTTCCACCAGTCCTCATTGGAGTCGTCTGTGACTTGAATTCTGTCACCAGGCCTGTAAAGAAAAAAAAAAAGCTTTTACCCAAAGTGCTTTATAAGGTTGATGTGGCTCATTCAACCATTAATGCACACACTGATGGCAGCTAGCAGGGTGCTGGTTATTTGGAACATTTTGTGGATTTGTGTTTCGCCCAAGGACATTGTGACATGTGGACAGGAAGACATGAGGATTAAACTGCCAACACGGATCAGTGGGCAACCCACTGTTCCTCCTCTGCCACAGCCAATAAGAAGTCTTGTACATTTCTGTGTATCTAACACTATTTCCAAAATCATCTAGAATGTGCTGCACAGTAATTTGATGTCATGGAAAGATGCTTCTTTGCTTTTCTGCTAAATTAGATCTCTGTATACACAATAACAAGCAACAGGTAGCATCCAGTAAGCTTAGCATAGAGATCAGAAGTAGCTAGCCTAACTCTAATTCTTATTTATGTACAAAAAAAAAAAAATTTAACAATGACATGGTGTGTTTTTTGTTGTTTCGTGTGGGGGCCAGGTTAGCTCTTTCCCCCCTGGTCTTAAGGTGCATTTCGACCTAGAGTTCCGGGGTCTTTTAGCCCCCAGAACTACTTTCCCCAGAACTAAAAGGTTCCAGCGCCCACTTTGTTGTCTGCGTTTCGAACTTGAGCTGAAGTCCCAGGTAGATTGTGCAAATCAGGCCAGTGACGTATGGAGAAAAAAAATTATATTAAATAATATTTTGAAATCTTAATAAAAAACTAAACTAGTATGCATTCCCAGGAACTCCCTCTGTGTTTCAACAACTGTGTATACTCCACAAACACAGTTACGTTCAACCGAAAGTCCCAGGACCTTTGAAAAGTACTACCCCCCAAGCAGGGGCTTTTCAGGGGGGAGATTATCTACCCCTGAACTAAATTTAGACCCTGGTTCCTCCGGTCGAAACGCACGTAGTTCAGGGGTAAAGTCCCTAGTTCCTGCGGTCGAAAAATGCCATTATTCTTTATGCTAAGCTACGCTAGACTACATAGGCCATAGCTTTGACGCTTGCAAAGAGACGAGAGTGGTGATGTCTTCTCAAGCTGATATGCACAGAAATCAGTCCTCCAGCAGAAACCTACTAAAGCCACACTGATGCCACATTTTAAGTGGCTTTTTGACTGCTTCATATAAAGATATATTTCAAGTTTTAGTCACATTTCAAAGCTGAAAAAATAACCTCCTTTTCCGCAGATATTATTGCATAATTAAGCCACTAAATATGTGTTTTATAACTTCTTCACTGGAAAAAATGCCCCTCCAAAAGCAAGAAAAAAAAAACTTGTTTCAAGGTACTTCTGGTAATACTGGTAATTTTTTTACCAGTAGTCTAAAGCTTAGTGTCTCAGAATAAGCCAGGAATGCTAACAATTAGTACTTTTTCAATCAAAAAGAGTTTTTTGCACTAATACATTTCATGTCAACTTCTTCATTTGAGATATATTCACCTTAATTTGAGTTGTATTACAGCGGCACTTCTCTAGGTTTAAGACCATCTTGTACTTGAAATAAGATTACAAAGTTTATTTTGAGCATTTTGAGATATAATGTCTTCTCATAGTGAGCTGGATATACTAATATTCACTCATGTTGTTTTTTTAGGATAATCCAGCTATGCTCTTAAGTAGGTGTTTCATTGTGTGCATGTAGTTTGAGGATGTATATTTTTATCTGATTTAGAAGAAACAGTGCCTGAAAACTGTAACCCACCCTTAATAAAAACAACTTTTCTTTCTTTCTTTCTTTCTTTCTTTCTTTCTTTCTTTCTTTCATCAATGGAGCTGTTTTCTGATAGATTCTCCAATAAAATGCATTTACTTAAATCAAGTGAAGTGTTTGTTTTAAATCAAGATTCTCCGTCTTCTACAAATAAGATCTCAGCTTGAAAAATGTATGAAATGTAAAATAAACCTTGTTTCTTCTAAATTACAACTCAAAACAAGACCATTTTCAAGATTGTTTGACTTAACAAGATATTTAAGATGCATTGTCTTAAACAAGTCCCTCTATTTTGCTCAAATGTTACTTGTTAAGTAAATTTACCTTAAATTAATTTCACTTGGTAAGATTCTGAGTTTTTGCATTGTTCTCTTGAAGGAATATAAACTGTGTATGTTTGCATTAGAGCAGATCCAAAAAGACATGGATGCTCCTTAGTCCACATATAGAGGTCTTTTGCAACTACTAACAAAGACTGTTTTTAGATTTTACTCACTCAGTGCTCTTTGTTCTTCCCGGCCTCCCAGCATGCCCCCCCTCCCCATCAGAACCCTAATACCCCCTACTATCATCCCGCTGAGGAGGCAGATGGTGAGCGAATGTTAGTCGTGTTTCGGCCAGGTACATACTTCCTCTGTCATCCAATCATTCATTTACACATGAGTTCATGAGTATATAAAGAAAATTGACTGACTGTAGCTCCAAGTCGTTCTTCTCCTGAGGCAGAAACTTGTAGAGAGCCACGTAGGTGTGGATGGAGTGAACCTCGACTCTCTTTGGAGTCTAAAAAAACAGGAGAGGAAGAAAAGAGAGAGAGGAGAATTAAATGAGGCTGTTATCTCAGTGTTGCTCATGTGAATTTCTGAAAGTGAGAGAAAAGGATATGAAATTTGAAGGGAGCTGACAGAGTGAGTTTTCACCAGGAACAAGGAAAGAATGCAGACTACACACCTTCAGGCTGACCCTGTCTTCTGAATCAGCCTTCTCGCTTTCAGGAGGGGTGAGCACTGGAGAGACAGACGCAGAAACAAAGAGAAGGAGAAAGAGAAAGAGGAGAATATGCGAGAAAGAAGTAGGGTGATGTGTAAAGAGAAGAAAAAGTTTGGGTGAAAAGAGGAGGAGAAAAGAGGAGGGTTACAGAGAGAAAGGTCTCGTCACTTTGCAGCAAACAGAAGGAAGGCTGGAGCCAAGGTCATTTACTTTACAGTGGCAGCAGTACAAACAGAGATGATCCCTTCTCCTGGGACTAAAGACAGAGAGGTTAAAGTACTGCAGAGGGAACACACACACACACACACACACACACACACACACACACACACACACACACACACACACACACACATAAGCCCTATAGGATACTGTGTCATGTTAATGTATGTCTTCAAAGTCCTGACTGTCAGCTCAAATTTGTCTTTGCCCACAGTGTCATTTAAACCATCTCAGCATTTCCACTTTAACATTTGAAAACCAGTAGAAAAAGTCCTCCATCTGAAAGGTTTCCAAGAGAGATGCTGGGACATTTTTTCCCAGCACTGAGCACTGGAATGTTTGACCTTCACAAAAGTCGACTCGTGCATTAATGATTACAAAGACCATTTTTGGCTCAGTTACAATGAAGTTTAGATTACAAGTTCAACCTTTGGGGAAACTTTTATGTCTACACAGTCAATATGCATTAAAACTACGTGAAGCTACTCACCTGTCCCTGTCCAAAATGAACAAAAGTTACAAATCGACATGCTGAACTTCTTAAGCCTACATACTAGCAAGTTTTTAAAATGTTTTATTTAACCTTCATTTACCAGGAATAATCCCATTGAGATACAAAGTCTCTTTTACAAGGGAGTCCTGGCCAAGACAGCAGCATAAAAAGTGTCACAAACAGAACAGGACAAAACATATAGTGATCAAGTAACGATTACATCGATTTCTAAATTAGCAGTGTTAAGCTCTAAAGCATGTGCACAAGCTGATCAGGTCATCCTTTATCCTAGTTTTAAAATCCTCCAATCGATTTAAACAATCCAGTTTCAGGTGACCCTGAAGCTCAAACCAAGAAGAGGGAGCAAAGACATTAAAAGCACTTTTACCAAAGACAGAGCGAGTCCGAGGAATGACAAAAAGAAATTGTCCATAGGACCGGAGATGACAGCCACTGACAACTTTAGGAATCAATAAGGAGCATAAATGAGACGGCAGCTCCTGGAGTATGGCCTTATAAAGAAAGATATACCAATGCTCCATTCTTCTGTTGTATAAGGAAGACAAGCCTACCTTTTCATACAAGTTACAGTGATGTGTGCAGAAACCTAAACCAGAGACAAACTGCAATACAGCATGGTACACCAAGTCCAACATTTTCAGAGAGACTGAGGAAGCATGCATGTAAAGAACCTCACCATAGTCAATTACAGATACAAAGGTTACTAGAATGAGGTTTTTACGAGTAGCAAAAGAAAAACAGAGTCTGTTTCTATAAAAGAAATCCAACATCATCCTCAGTTTTTTAGTTAGACTCTCAATGTGACGATTAAAAGAAAGATTTTCATCTAAGAGAAAACCCAAGTATTTAAATGTGAGGACACATTCGATTTCCTCATTTGTGGAGGTGAACATCTTAGTCATTTTTCACCGTTCTCTTGGATTTTGAGAAATACATCACCTTAGTCTTCTTGGCATTTAAAACCAGCCTTAGTTTACAAAGATTCATTTGTACTGTGTTAAATGCATGTTTGAAGCATGTGCGTTCAATCCATACAACAGACACAGTTTAAAAAATCCAGAAAGAAATATTTGGAGTTAATGTATGTAGTGCTGCCCATACCTTTATGACACGTATATGCTTGGACGGCCGAGTATATTTGCAGATCATTCCTATCTTTCTCTTTTTTATCCGTGTAACATCGTCATCCACAGCTGATCAGACAATCTCTAGTTTCTCTCAGCCCCTTGCGTCTGATAACCTGCAGGGCCTGACACATGCCCTGCAGGTTATCAGAGAGGCAGAAAGAGAGATGTCCTTCAGTGCGTCCTCTCTGATTGAGGTGTGACTTCATATATTAAATACCAACCTTCTCATACGGTTCCCTGTTTTTTAAGTTCTGTGCAGCTGGTTGCTGTTGATAACATTCTGCATTATCTTTGTTTTGGATCATTGAAATATGCTACATCATTAACAAAGTCTTGTCCAGTATCTTTTAGAATAGATTTTAAGATTATTTTATTGGTTTTTAAATCTCTTATTGGTCTTAGTCCTTCTTATTTATCAGATTTGCTTTTATCATATGAGCCAGTGAGAGCCCTCAGGTCTTCAGGTATTGAAGGATCTTTTTCTTAATTTATTCTATTTGAAGTTGTTTTTATGTACAGCACTTTGTGTTACAATGCCTTTGTATGAAAAGCTCTTTATAAATAAAGTCTGATTGATTGATTGATTGATTGATTGATTGATTGATTGATTGATTGATTGATTGATTGATTGATTGATTGATTGATTGATTGATTGATTGATTGATTGACGTGTTGATTATCTGTTGTTATGATGGAATACTGAGTGAAATATTTCAAAATGTGAGTTGTGTTAACTTGGCGTCTGTATAAAATGATTATTACCAAAAGATTAGACAAACAGAGACAAGGAAACACAAGGAAGCGTGATGGGTATATATAGAAGACAGTTTGATGTACAGTGTATATGTGTGGGATTTGGGGGGGGTTATAATAGCAGTACCTAGTCTCATTTCTCCTGCCATAGGTACCGCATCATTTTGCTGTAAACGATGTCATGGGACTATTTAATGGCTGAGACAGTGGCTCTCTGGAGTGTCTGCTGTCTTTCTTGTTGATAAGACTGTACAGAAATAATGTGGGTGGTAACAAACTTTTTAAAATTTTGTTAGACAGCAAATAAGCGCTCAACAAATTACGAACCACTCCTTTACTTTGGAAAAAAAACTGGAAGTTTTAATTTCTTGAATGATATGATGGCATAATCTCACTTTTTGCACCAGTCCCTTGAATTTTAAGAGCAAAGACTTCCCTCTAAATCCTTGTTTTGTCCAATATTAGAGAATCCTCTGGAAAAGGAAGAAATATGAATAACTCCGCCAACAGCTGCCAGGCTACCTCAGAATGTAACACAGTCAGAGTTTAATGACCAAAAGCATCCTTTAACAGCTTTTTTTTGTAATTGGGTTGACTGGGTGTGGTACACCACAACATTGTTCATTCTCAACCTGAATGATTTTCACTAGAGGAGCTAGATAACCATTTTTTAGCTCTTAAAATGTTTGAATTCACTTTTCAAAATGAGCTACTAGGGTAGAGAAAAAAAGTAAACACATCAATTTCAAGTTTAATAGAGAGACATGAAAAAGTTGGACACAACTAGCCTGTCTCTCTAATTTTAGCTTTTTTGTTTACATGTTGTTTTATATGGAAGTAAATCAGTCTCATCAGATTTTGAATTTTTGAAGCCTTTGAATTCCTAGCACTGATTTTTTTTTGCATTGAAATTATCTATCTGAATTTTTTGTCATTGAGTTTAAGTTTTCACATATTCAACAAGTATTTTTTACTTTTATTTTTCAATGTTCACAAGTCAAAAATTCAGTGCAAAAAGATTAAATGTATAAAAATTCAATGCAAAATAATTCAATGTATAAAAATTCTATCTTTTATCGTATTTTTATACATACATTTTTTTGGCATTGAATTTTTGACTCTGAATTTGTGAACATTGACAAATAAAAGTGAAAAATACTATACAAAAAATTCAGAAACATAATTTCAATGCAAAAAAATTCAGTGCTAGGAATTCCAAGGCTTAAAAAATTCAAAATCTGATGAGACTGATTTACTTCGATAGTTTTATACTTTCACTCTTGTACAAATTTAAATAAATACTGTATAAATATAAATAATATGTTTATTTAAGCGATCTGAAGTGTTCATATTTTAAGTACTCATCACTTTGGTATCAATCTTCTCATACTCTCAAACAAGTATGTTTCTGTTCCTATTGAGCAAAATATTGAGTTTGTCATTCAAATAGTTACGAAGCAGAACTTCAAACAAAGAAAAAAGAAGACATACTTCCTGGTATTTGTTCCTCTTCAGCTATTGGCTGGTTTTCTAGCTTGTCCTCATTGTTTTCCTGTAACAAAGAAGAGGTTTTAGAAGCAGTTCTACTGGTCTGATTTATGTCAGCACATATCTGTATGAGTGACGAGGGTTGTCCGTGTGTTCTTGTACCTCATGACACGGTGACTCTGAGATACTGCTGAAGCTGGAGCGGCTCATCTGAGCCAGTGATGTCCCATAGCGCAGTGCTTCATACACCGGGTCAACAACGCTGTTATCTGCCTCTGCACACAGACAGACATGATAGAACAAAGAAACACACATGCAGTTTTATAGCTGACACTTCCCTGACACACACACACAGTGGCCTGTCATGTATCAAGGACTAAAGGCCACAGACATGGTCATCAGTCATCTTGAGATCACAGTTGTTTAGTGCTGTTAAAAATCCGCGCTGTGTTTCCTTCACTCACCCTGAGCAGCCGGGGCCTCTCTGACCACGCCCAGCTGATCGGTGGTGAGCAGAGGAGAGCTGAAGTTTCTCTTGAAAGCGCCCGACTGAGAGGCCGACAGAGAGACGAGAGGACAGGAGAGGAAGGACAGGGAGAAGGAGAAATGTTACTTGAGGTTGAAGAAGGATAAAGGGCATATGTGATATTTGCTGTAAGACAATACTGGTGTGGTTTCATGAGGGGAAGGTGGACCTGCAGTACGTGCAATGAAACCTGAGTATCTGAGTGTTCAGATGGTGTTCTTTCAGCTCAACTGAAATCTGCTTCATGTAACTTTAAATCACATATTTTGCATCATAGCAATACTTTCAAAAAATGTGTTATCTTATTTGTCTAATTCTTGAAATGTATCTATATCTATATATCTATAATCCATCAACAGTATCTGTCCTTGTCACTTTACCATGGGTTATTTAACGAAGGCCTAACATTGTAATGCTGTCAATGCTGATGATTCTGATAAGACAAAAAATAGGACATCTATCCATTGTCCATTTAATAACAACAAACTTCATTTTTGACACACTGATATGAATTATAGCTCTGAAATTAAGACAGCAGAACAGCAGAATGTAGAAATTATTTGCTATGTGATCCATGATTTCATGTTTTAGAATTTTGTGTTGTTTATCTGTAACTTTGTGGAAACTGCTGCTGCTGATCTTGGCCAGGACACTCTTGTAAAAGAGATTCTTAATCTCACTGAGGTTTTCCTGGTTGAATACAATTTAAATAAATACATAAAAGAGAAATGCATTGTGTAGTGGTGCCCAAATATGATTCTATATAGCAAAGTTTCAGGAGCAGGACCCCATCACAACTGCGCCTCTTCTGGAACTCTTATAAATTTAAACCTACCCCTCTCTTTCCCTTACCTTCTCAGTTCCCGCACCCCGTCCTCCCACCACTTTTCTTTCTTTCTATTACTTTCTTTTTTTCTATTTCTTTCTTTCTTTCTTTCTTTCTTTCTTTCTTTCTTTCTTTCTTTCTTTCTTTCTTTCTTTCTTTCTTTCTTTCTTTCTTTCTTTCTTTCTTTCTAAGAAGGCCCGCTCTGTGGTTGGCCTAGAACTGGACAGTCTGGAGTCAGTGGCTGAGAGGAGGTTGATGGACAAACTGGGAGCCATCCTGGACAACCCCTCTCACCCTCTCCATGATGAGCTGTGGCTGATGGGTAGCTCGTTCAGTCAGCGCATCATCCTACCACGTGGCAAGACTGAATGCTTCAGGCGCTCCTTTGTGCCCACCGCCATCAGACTGTTAAACAGTAACGGAGGCCACAGACTGCACCACGCTGACTTTATTGATTCCCCCCCGGGGGATCAATAAAGTAATATCTTATCTTATTTCATCTTATACATAGGGCTCTTCACCGTGCCCAGGAACTACAGCGTATTCCCCAAACTATCAAAAGTGCGAAGGTAAACATCAAAAACAGAATCACTTTTCCAGTTAAAATCAATAAATCATTGTCAAATATCATCATATTGATGGTGTGGTCCTTCCTTAGTAGAGTTGCAGTTGAAAAAAGTTTGTCTTTGGGGTAACGTATAAAAACGGAGCACTAATTTTAAACACAAGGCTGCATTTTGGTTTTGCATATGGGCATCCCAGCTGATTGAATGTAGGAAGAAGAGAATAGTTGGTAATGATGTTAAATCTTTAGAGTGCTAAAGAGACTGAATGAATCATTGACCACACTTTTCTTTCTAAACACATCAAGTTAAATTCATTAGAATTTATTGCTGCATTGCACTAGCTCTGATTGCCAACTGATGGTGCCAATTTTGCACTCCCTGTTAGTTTTAACATGCACGCTCTGATATAATACCCCTGCACACTTCTATATCCACACATATACCTAATGGAGTATGACTTTGCTTTGTCCTACATTAAACCTAATTTATCCATGTGGTCTTAAGCACTATAGAGGTCTGTCTCTGTCTAACTGTACACGATCAGTAAGTGCAGATCTTCTACTGTACAACTCTGATACCTGATTCTTTATTTAGAAGGAGGAATATGTTTAGCTACAGTTTGTGACTCATCAGTCGAAGGGATACAATTACAGAGTCCTGCCTCTGACAAACGCTGTGATGTGCTGTTTTTCAACTACAAACAGATTTTAAATATAGCATCCTTCAATCCCTGCATCTCTTTTCATCTGTTTCATAGAAAGTGATATGTGTTCAAAAACATGTTCTCAGAGAAATGTCCTTAAGTTTCCTTTCCTGTCATTCTGCAGCACTCTCAGCATTTGAACTCCCTTTATTCTGTCAATATACTTTGCGTGCCAACACCCAAACATGCTGTACTGTTCCTGTTTTTTCATAACTGAAATATTTTTACAAGCCTGAATGTGTCCTAGAGGTAAAGCTAAAAGAACATATTCATATAAATGAAGAAGTTATCAATGTGACTGCTCTGACATTTTGACAGATCCCGAGTGTCGAGCTTCTGAAAAGTACAAAGGTCATCCAAAAGTGAGACATCTCTTTAAGGATCTGAGGGAGTGTGATGACTGCTTTCAGGACTGACAATCAGGAATGTGTTCAAAACCTATTCTCCTAATGCCTGTTTACAGACAACAAAGTCACCTCGGCCCTAAAATAACAGCAAGAAACTGCACTGACATTTATTTGCACATCGTTTTTCAAGCTGGAAGTTATTTAAGTGAAATACAATTGTAATGTACACCAGTAATAAACCTCACCATCTTGAAGGAATAATTGAATTGTCTGAAAGTAGCGTAAAATAGGACGTACAATTTTTAAAAGGTTGTCCAATCAGCAATCCAAAAACCAAAGAAGCTCAAAACACCTGTTACTGTGTTTCAATAATATATAGTATGTAGTTAGTCCAATGAAACTCAGCGTCGGTCATGTGATTTCCACCTGACAGGGATTCTGATATCTACTTTACTTCATTTTCGGTTATTTGATCATGTTACGTCACCTATCTGAAATATAGCGGGGGGGGGGGGCAGGGGGACTATAGCAGCTTTAAAGCTAGGGTTGGTAGTCACAGAAAACTAGCATGAATTTGAATTTAGCATTTCCTTAGGACTCCGTCTAACTCCCTCCCCCCTCCCCTCGGAGCTCCTCCAAAAAGACGCCCCCACTCACATGCACTAGCACCGCTGATTCTCGACCATATGATTGTGACTGATTCAAAACTGGTCCTCAGCACATTGTTTGTGTTTTGCACTACATTAACTCATCTCTCACTCAGCGGTAAGAAAACACCAAAACATTATCATAGTGAAAGTTAAAAACACAAACAAACATGGCTATTGTTAGTGCTCACAACTGTCATGCTAGCATTATCCAGTTGTACCAGTGACACGATATCAGGAGAAAAGCTATAATACATATAATACATCTACATTTTCTGTAGGACTTACTAAATGTCATTAATTCTTTTGCTTGTCAGAGCCCCCGTGGTGAGAGCTTTTTAGACTCTGATCCGGACTACAGTCCTGAGCAAACCACCTCATGGGGTCAGAGGGGACAGGCCCGAGGTCCAGCGAGAGGGGCAGTGAATAGAGGCAGGGGACGGGTAGTGCACACCGGGGAAATGTACGCGCAGGAGGCAGGCAGAACGGCAGGACGGAATTTGATTGGTTTAAAAACTTGGACCCTAAAGGCAGGGATTGGTTGGTGTTTTCCCAGGTTTACTCCGGCTGTAGAAAGCAGGTTTTTTTCACTCTTTTTTAAGAACACATTATGTATCAATTGTCATCGGGACATACAGATCATTTTAACCAGTATAACAAAAAGTGTGTCTAAATCTGACTACCAACCCCAGCTTTAATAGTAGGAAATACACAACATTCCAAAAGTGATTTATTTTCCTCATTCCAAATATTCTCAAATGTGTTATTATTGTAATTAATACATTCTGATGATTATACAAGCATGCAGAAGATATGGACAACATGCATTATGTTGGAAAATCAATGTAGACATACATTTACATACAGATTCTCCAACAATTCCAATTAATTCCAACAAACACCAGGAAAAACATTCGTTACACACAGTGGAAGAGTTGCAGGCCTAAACAAAACATGTTGACACCACTGATGGCTAAGTGTCAAATTCAAGTCTGCAGAATCTTGAGTCCTAAGGAACACACCCACCGAGTGTGAAGTCTGTCAGTTCTTGAGATAAGTAAGGGACAGGCGTGCGGAGAAATGGAGATTCCTTTCTGTAAAGCCTTTCATTGAAAGAGCTGAAGAATTTTCTCTTAATAGCATCATTGTCACTTTGGCTTACAGGCAAAAAGGATTGTGATGCTTTCTTCTAAACACTATTAACATTGATGTTATTTGAATCTTACAATATCCTGAGGAAAAAACACAAGACTCAACAATGTGAGTTTTCTGTAAATAAACTTTAGATTGATTTTTAATGAGATGCAGTTTGAATAATCTTCTCTAACAGTCTCCAAAATTGGAACTAACTGACACACCCTGAACTGGATGTAGATTAATTACTTTCTCAGTATTTGGAATCTTGTCATTCATATCAATGACCAAACACAGTAACCCTCTACAATAACAAACCAGCACTTAACCAGTGGTGACAGTGGAGCATGACTGGACAGTCCGGGTCATATTGAAGTTTAAGAGAGTGGACAGGCTGAAAATTTACATTTTGCTCTCTCTCTCTCTCTCTCTCTCTCTCTCTCTCTCTGTGTGTGTGTGTGTGTGTGTGTGTGTGTGTGTGTGTGTGTGTGTGTGTGTGTGTGTGTGTGTGGTGTGTGTGTGTGTGTGTGTGTGTGTGTAGGTGTGTGTGTGTGTGTGTGTGTTTGTAAAGTTTTCCTGCAGAATCATCTATTTTGTGCAGAGCTCAGCAGCCCTATTTCTTTAATCAAACTGCAATACATCTCTGAGTTCAATTAACATTGATCAGCATCATGTTGCCATGATTCCACAGTCTGTTAAAGCTGCTTTAATCTAGTGAATAATTTATATTTTGAACACATATCAGACTCAGAAACATACTGAGAGAGAGCCTGACATCAACAGTCCTTTT
Source organism: Notolabrus celidotus (assembly GCF_009762535.1). NCBI lineage: Eukaryota > Metazoa > Chordata > Actinopteri > Labriformes > Labridae > Notolabrus > Notolabrus celidotus. The sequence continues at coordinate 18,914,157 of NC_048289.1, forward strand.
CCATTTGATTTCACTACATTACCTGAACACTAGATTGTGCAGAAGTTGTGCTAATCACTTATCAGACCTACTGTTAAGATTTATTACAGATTGAAGAAGTATGAGTCTTATATTCAAGACAAAGTTAAAACACCACACTGCACAAACTCTGTGTTAAACGTAAGTCTCGAATTAAAAGTGTTAACGATGCAGTTAATTAAGGTGGCGAACCGTTAAACATGATTTTTAATTTTTAGATGGATCATAGACTTTTTTCACACTCTATAAAATACAAACTCCTCTTACAAAAATTTGAATCACGTACTGATTTTTATGGCATCAATGTTTTGATTAGAAAAATCAAATCTGTGAGACGGTTTATATTGATTTAACCCGTTCCTTGTCGGTATTAATTTGTATTAACAACAGCCAAGAGCTAAGTGTGATGATGTTGACGACAAAACAAAAAAGAAACTAAAAAAATGAAGCAAAGCTGCTCTTGTATAACAAACTTAGCGCTCTCATTGTTGCTGCATTTAAGATCTGAAATCAATACCATATTATTTTATTTTTTAATCCCATACTGTTTTGTCCATTTTGACACCATAGTTAAGCCTCTGCAGTGACTTCCTACTTCTGCCATGAAGGGGAATAACTACCTCACAACGCTTTTGAACGGCACATTACACTTTAAAACTTCAGATGGCTCAGTTCACAACTCAAAATTAGGCAAGGCAGCTTTATTTGTATAGCGCATTTCATACACGAGGGCAACTCAATGTGCTTTACATTAAAACATTAAAAGCATTGGTAACATTCAGACAAGCATAAAAGAACACAATTGAAATGACAAATATAATAAACAGAAAAGAAAAGGAAAATTAGAATATATTAAAAATTACAATAAAATTTGCATTTAAAGCAAGTTAAAATGAGCTAAGATAGGAAGGCAGTGGCAAATAAAAAAGTCTTAGTCTTTGATTTAAAAGAGGTGAGAGTTGGAGCGGACCTACAGCTTTCAGGGACTGTGTTCCAGATATGTGGTTCATAATGACTTAACGCTGCTGCTTCTTCTTCACCACGTGTCCTTCTGACTCTCTGGACTGAAAGCAGACCAGTACCTGATGACCTCAGAGGTCGAGATGGTTCATACAGGAGCAGCAGATCAGTGTTCAGATCAATGTATTTTGGGCCTAAACCATTCAGTGCTTTATAAACCATCAGCAGGATTTTAAAGTCTATTCTCTGACAGACAGGAAGCCAGTGTAGAGATCTAAGAACTGGAGTGATGTGGTCTACTTTTTTGGTCCTTGTTAGGACTCGAGCAGCAGCATTCTGTATGAGCTGCAGCCATCTGATGGACTTTTTAGGGAGTCCTGTAAAGACACCGTTACAGTAGTCTAGTCTGCTAAAGATAAATGCATGGACAAGTTTTTCTGCATCCTGCTGAGACATAAGTCCTCTAATCCTTGAGATATTTTTTCACAATTGTTATTGTATGTATGTTATTCTATGTAATCTTTCTACCTTCTTCTATCTTACAAAAGCCTAACTAGGGACAGCAGTTGGAGGTTATATCTACTGCGTGAAGATAATGGAAGACCAACTCGGACAGCAAATAGAGGTGACTGTGTCATACACTGTAGATCCTATCAATTCGGCAAATCAGCCCTTTCCATTAGAGCAACAACTGCTTGGAACTCATTAGCGAGTGAAATCAGAGAGTGCTGCAGATTTGCTGAATTAAAGTGTAGGATGAAATCATGGCTAAAATCAACCCAATCATGTACTCATCACACTTAAATATAATTAACTTTATGGTGTAGTGCTTTTAGCTTTTTATATTGTATTATTGTGTTGATAGTTTTGATGTGAATATATCCCTGTTGTTGTATACTGGTTATGTATTATTGTGTAGCTGTTTAAATAATGTACTGTTTGGTTTTAACAGAGGCATTGTCTCTGTCTCCTGCCCAGGGACTACAGATGTAAATTAGCTCATAGCTAACTCTGGTACAACTAATTGGCTGTACGCTGTCCCTGTTGAAATAGACAAATAAATGAATGAAATGAAACAAGCAATAGCTATAATCACTATATGCAAAGCATCAGATACTTAACCCTCCTGTTATTTTGCGGGTCAAATTGACCCTTTTTAAAGTCTATTTTAGGCAATATATGCCTTCCAAACCAGCTAAATGCAGCATAAAATCTGAGTAGCATGTGACAGAAGAGACGTCGTGTTAATTTATCAACATCACTTCATAAAAAATAATAATAATATTTTTTAAATAAAATAAACAAAAATCTATGTGATGTAAAACTATTGTATTTATATTTAGGGCTTTCCAATGTACATTAAAAAAGTTTTAACATTCATTTGAATGAAAAACGAGTGAGTTATCTTCATTGAACCATGATCTGTGAGAATTAAAGAACACCAATGGAATAAATCTTGATTCAAATGGTTAGTAATGACCCAGGAACATTATTGCTGTTCCAGAGAAACGAACATAACAGGAGGGCTAAGCTGTTTGTAACAGGCATAAGTTGTACTATGTAATTTGCATTGTCTTTCTCAAATAGTTTATATAAATAAATAAGTAATATAAAAAGCTTTTTTGAAATGCAAAATGATGGATTTTTTTTTTATGTGATCAAAATACCATTAATCATGATGAAATGTTGAAATGTAGTGATTCATTGTGATTTAAAGTATATCACTTTTTTTTGCTTGGTTGTTTACAGGAAATAAGACATTCTTTTGCAGTAATAGACAAAATCAAGTAGGTAAGATGAAGATTTTAGAAGTTTAAAAATTTGTAACTGCTATCCTATACGTACTGTCTATTACACCTAATGTAACTCTCAGTGCAAAGTTTACCTTGCCAAGGAGGTTATGTTTAGAATACCTTTTGTCTGTTCGAAAACAGGATGTGGAAAAAACACTGAAGCATATTTCATGACACTTTGGGGAAGAATAAAGCAAACCCCAACGAGGAAGCTGTTTCATTTTAGGCAAGATGGACAATATTTGATAAAAATAAAAACACTTTAACGGTTTGTTTCTTGTACAATTCATCTAATTTGATGTGGCGGATAAACGTGCATGGCTGAATACGCTTACTGTCGGTTCCTTCAGTGAAAGCTTCATCTAAATCAAATTGATGTCACATAACTATAAAATAAAGTACACAGTAAGGTACGGTACTTAAGTTTACTTGTTTACCTACCATCTTTGAAAATGTGTTAGCTTCATGGAGCATTTGCACTGATATATATTCATTATTAGTCACACTTGGTTGGCTAATCCTCCTGCAGCTAACCGACAGTGTGTTCTACTCTCCCTGCAGCATCTACATCGCTGCTCTGTTTGGCCTCGAGTCCTCCAAAGAGGGAGCCTGCTTTTCTACTCTGCTAATCAAACCCTGCACATCACCTGTCATATGTTTCTGACCATGTCATTTTTTACATTAATTTACATTGATGCCTAAAAACTACTCAATATTCTTTGCTATATATGTGTACATGTAAATCTGTATGTAAACTATACTAACAGGAAAAAAAATGTAATGCAACCTGTATGTATGCACAAGCTTTGGATGACACGCGTGGGTTGAGTTATTTAGATGTAAAAGAGGTGGCCTCCAACTTGATCCTGTTACAGTAAAATGCCCAATACTTTCTCTGATGAGTGTGCAGTGATCGAAAAGGACACTGCTGAAGGCTCGGCGAGAGCCTGCCATGTCATATCCTCGAGGGATTGTGTGTGCCTCAAAAACACTGAATTTCACAGTGAATTAGCCAGACCAGCTGGTACAGGGAGATATTGATTTTCCAACAGAGTCGAGAGGGAAGGAAGGAAATGTAGCATCCAGACAAGAGGAGAGAAAGAGAGAACGGCGTTATGTGAGAGGAGCCGCACATGAAGAGAGGAGGAACAAAAAGACTGAGTGGAAAAATGTTGGAACCTGGCCGCTGTAACATCATTAGTGCCATCCCCATCAGCTCTTGTTCCTCTCGTGGCATTTATAGTTTGGAGATAATTTTATCCCACTGCTACCCTTTCTCACGTTTCCCACTGACTTAGTCTACTTTACAAAACCCTGGTCAATCCCTTTTCCATTTATAACCTCCACCTTTTTGTCTCTGTTGGTTTGAAAACGGCTTTATCCTCTTTAAACAAGGCGAGAGCTTTGAGGCTAAGCATATTACCAGGACTAAAGGCTGTGCCAACTGACTGAGGGAGACAATTACAGCATCCAGATGCTGTTTAATTCTGCTGACACAATGCATTCTGGGTTAGTCGCTGGCCTATGGAGAGCTCATGCATTTCCATTGACAAACAAATCCACAAACTGTAAAAATGTAATTAACTGTGTAGAAATGTTGTTGCCAGTGGTAAGCCTGGCTACTCAAGAGAGTAACTGCAGCAAAAGAGCAAAGTGAAACAGCGGCATTGAATGTAGAATTACAACTGATAAAGCCAGACTGGCCTGTGATTAAGCAACAATGCTGATTTGATTTTTTCAGTGTAAAGGTCAACACTATGGTGGCCCTGGAGTGCAAATCACAACAACAAATCACAAAACCTAACATCAAAAAAACAAAAACACAACGGCAAATCAGCAATGATCCTGTCACAGCAGATACCTACCTTCACAGTTAAGGCGTTTTTCAACCACAGGAACTTTACCCCGGAACTAGGGACTTTACCCCTGAACTATGTGCATTTCGACCAGAGGAACCAGGGTCTAAATTTAGTTCAGGGGTAGTTAATCTCCCCCTGAAAAGCCCCTGCTTGTGGGGTAGTACTTTTCAAAGAGTTTACACAGTTGCTGAAAAACAGAGGGAGTTCCTGGGAATGCATACTAGATAGGGATGCACGGATCCTACTTTTTAGGTCCCGATACCCATATCGATACCTGGGCTTTGGTATCTGCCAATACCGATACTAGCCTATCCGACCCCGGTATTGATTTAACAATCTCTATTCCTTAATGTGAGGATAGAATCATGTTTGGCAACTTCAGGCTTTTCTGACTTTGTAAACCAAAATAAAGTAAACATTTTTAATTTGACAGTATCATTATTCAAGAGATTATAAATGTGTACCAGCAGTTTGGTGAGTTAATCTTCATAACCAACAGATATTACAATTACAATTCAACCAGGCAAAAAAGGAACAGACCGGCCTGCGCTGATGACGTAGGAGACGCACATGGCTGTTGTAAATACAGAAAAGCATAGAAGTGAGATGAATAGATCTGCCATATGGATCAGCACTATATATCGTCCCTTTGTCACCGATATCCGATCTAGCTTTTTGAGTCCGATCTGGCTGATATCCGATACCAGGATCGGATCGGTGCATCCCTAATACTAGTTTAGTTTTTTATTAAGATTTCAAAATATATTTAATATATTTTTTTTCTCCATACGCCACTGGCCAGATTTGCACAATCTACCCGGGACTTCAGCCCGCAGTCGAAACGCAGACAACAATGGGGGCACAGGAACCTTTTAGTTCAGGGTAAAGTAGTTCTGGGGGCTAAAAGACCCCGGAACTTTTGGTCGAAATGCATCTTTAGAAGTTAATGTTTTGTGTTCTGTTGTTGTGATTTATGTTTTTCCTTTCTAATGTTGTGTTTTCTGATTTGTTGTTTTGATTTGTTGTTGTGTTTTGTACCTCAGGGCCACAGTACAATAAAGAAGTCAAGAGAATGAGAAATACCACCAAAAAACAGCCCAATAAATGGAAGCTGAATGTTTGTGTTTTTATTTTGACCAAATAAGTCAGAGCTTAAGAGTCTTGTGATACAGGTAAACAAATAAACAATGATGATCTGGAAAGAAAATGTGTTTTTGATACATTCCTATGATCATTAAAGTTAGCAAACTAATTCATTACAGTGGGAGTTCCACCCTGTTAACACCAGATGACCACTAATCTGTAGGAGTTATATACCTTCAAGATAAGTGCCACACACTTGTGGAGACACTTAACATTACAATGTATTTCATGTTGGCTTAATGTCTGACTGTTGGTGTTATAAAAGGTGCCAAGTTCCTTTAAGTGAGAGCTACAGTGAAGAGTTCTTACCTTGCCATTACAGGGCTGCTGGGAAAGCTCAGAGGAGCACCAGAGATGGGCCGCCAGCTTACATGCTTTACAGCGCAGCCCCTGCTTTGAGTTCCCTGCATAGACAAAAAATAACTCACTTTAACAAACAGCTATGCTAGCTGGCCAAAGACAGAGGTCAGTACCTGTGTCTGTTTTTAGAAATTAAGACCACCGTGAATGGAGAGACAAGATGCTGTCAGGGAAGAGCTGGGAAGAGGTCTGTTAATTTGTTAATTGTTAATTATTGGTGTAAATTAAAAGTTCACTCCAGTATGTTAAATCTATTTGTGCAGCTTCTTACAGAGAGAAATACTTCACACATAAACACACATGGCAAATTGCCTTTAAGAAATGACCTGTCTGTATAAATGAGGTCAGTTTAAAAAAAACATCAGTGGTGATCATCTTAATTTCAATAAGGACTCTTCCATACAGCATGTGAACAACAAGAAAATACTGTCAGCCCTGGCCTTGAACCGGACTGATCAATGTGCTCTTAATACTGGTCAAAAGGCCACATTACAGTTTGGCTGGCAATCAAGCATTCAGACATCACAAATGGGTCTCCTGTACTCAATCATCCCAATCCTGAATTGATCCTGATTTGCGGGCAGCCAGAGGACTTTAACAACTTGAGCTGAACTGTACATATGGTTCTTTCTATAACATATTCTGAATAAGGTGTAGGTTACCCGGTGTTAGTTTGCTACAGCATGCAAAATACAGTATCAGCCTGGACTTCAAACACAATGTGAAATCATCATTTTTTTACTGTTTCTAGCTTTGGCTGGAGGCTCTACCAAGACAGACCTCCATTCAAGGTGCAGCTGAGAAATGTTAGCATGTTAATTGCAAGACTGTACAACTCCCAGAGGAGGCATGTTAACAAGATTGGTCCACGGAGCTTGCTGTCAATATTTTGAATTAAGACCGTTTCCTGGTAAAGAAGCAGACCCTGTAGGATGTCTGCAGTGAGATTTGTGGATTTTTTCAACGCATAGATCTTTAACCCCAGGAGGACCACAAACAACAGTCTTACCAGAAGGGCTCAACAAGAGGATGTGTTGTTTATGGTTTGGGTAAAACTAACACTTTGAATCTGATTGTAAATCTGAGACATTTTTAGTGATGATATCTTTGCATGGTCACAAATTCAGCCAGAAGCAGTAACCAAAATGTAAAAAAGAAAAAGACTATGCATGCAAATCTCCCATGATTGTATTACTTTTTCATGTGACTGACAAACCTTGGATCATGTGTTTGCATCTCTGGCAGCTGGTTGGCCTACGGAAGACGTGCTCCTGGAAACAGTGAGTCTTGACCGGCTGGCCTTGAGACTTTGGCAGGCCTTTTGAGGTTACAGACAGCGAGGGACTGACGGACGGGGAGTGCGATGACAGTGATGCGTTGGGACTGTTAGAAGGCGAATGGGGGGGAGAGCGCTCATAGGCCAGGGGGGATTCTGAGAAGGGGGGAGGAGATGGTGGAAGTGGGGGTACAGTGATGAGGGCTGTGGGGAGACGGGAATCGCCGTTACTGCGCTGGAAAAAGTTGTCCATGCTTTTGCTGCGCATGACAGATTTGAAGGAGAGGGAGCGCTTCAACCGCTGCAGCTGGAAGACAGAAAGACAAAACAGAGGATGTGTCAATTAATAACTTAAAGTTTCAAGAGACAGGGTACGTACATGTGCTTGAAATCCTTGAAAATGCTTGCATTTTAATGTTGTGTTTTCAAGGTTTGAAAAATGCTTGAAATTGTCATCATATATATTTCACAATTAACAGCAATCTGACTCAACAGATTGATTAGATGGAGAGAAATGAAATAGTCAAATGTAAAAAATAAATAACCGCTCTCCCTGATTGGCTTGCTTGTGTGACATGCTGGTCTGTTGTCATATGTGACATGACCTCGCCCCAAAGAGGACAGTGTGACCCCACGTTAGCCCTACATGTTAATTAGCCTATTATTTGTTGATGCTAACCGCCTGTTTATGCTACATGCTTGGCATGTGTGATGTAGAAGCACTGTGTCATATACGTGTAGGTGGTGTGATGATTTGCTGTACTGCTGTCACCAGCGGGGTGTTTGTAGCTCAGGGCAGGTTATCTCGTCTAAAATTACCGTGTCGTGCCCATAGGCTGTATAAAATATGGACGTAGTATCCGCGACGTCACCCATCTGTTCCTGAGCGCTGATTTGAAGCCAATCGACAGGGGCAGCCATATTGGATATGCAGAACTCAACCAGGCAGAGTGTGACGTAAAAAGGCGGAGTTTGAGCCTCCTAGCCAACTTGTGTTCCCAACCGGGAGTTGGTGATCTTAATATCTTCTGAACCGTTGCGTTAGAAAAAAATTCACCCCCCGTACAGTGTGTGCCGATAGAGAGATTAGCTACGTAGAGCCATGCCGTTTTTTGAACCAGGCTGTAAACATGTTTATTAATGCTGCAAAGATCGTCTTTTTGAATTGGTGTGCATCTGGTGAACAGCCCTGAGCTTCAAACACCCCCGCGAGTGACAGCAGTATCAACAACAATATTAATTTTAACAGAAGAAAAGATGAAAAAAATGAAACTATTTCTCCTTAGAAAAGCATAAGGCTTATGTGCCCTGTTAAGGTCTTAAAATGACATAACTATAGCTGATATAATTTGGCCCACCCAGTGCAAATCTTCATGCCTCTCTTACTGTATGTCTTGAAATTGAAAATTCACCTTAAAAGTCCTCTAAAAGTAATTGAATTTGACCATGAGAAAAGTGTACGAACCCTGAAGAGAGTTGTACACTTTTTTAGTAACCACAAAATAAAGTTCAAGCAAACCATAAGCCATTTAGAGCTAATTTCCCTCTATGTAATAAGATAAGATAAGATACTCCTTTATTCATCCCACAACAGGGAAATTTATGGAGTTACAGCAGCAAACAAGAAGGTGTACAGTACAAGTATTTCAACAAGAATATATATAGAAAAAAAAATGTCCATCAGAGACGTCAGCCACCACCTCCACATGGTCCAGGACTGAGCTGGCCTTCTTAGTTAATCAGAATTTAGCTAAAGTTAAATCCCAGTAAGATAACTTAAATTGATAGATTCAGGCTACTCCCAATTAAATCTGATGTAACTACACTTAAACAGTCCTGAAGAGGCTAAGATTCTGTGATTAATGCTTTATAAATTAAAAATAATGACCAATTTTGATGTTTCCTATGTAGTTACATCTATTTAAGTCATAAAAGTACTTTTTAAGTCCTACAAAGGGTGAAAAATTACTTCTTGTGAACCTGATAGACCAACCATTTCCTTTAATTGTGACATTAAATACAGCTCTAGGTGCCATTTTGAAGCAGGGACAACAGAAATGGCCTTTAAAACAGCAAAAAAAAGGAAAAGAGTCCAGCTGGAGGGGATGTGAATTGTTTGAAAAATCAGTTGGTTTAACAGCAGTCTATTAGCTCTACCCTCTGACTGCCCTTGCCCTGTCAGCCTGGCTTCCGATGTTCCATCTTAAGCTTTTTTTTTTCCACCCTTTTCCTTAGTTCACAAATTTGCCATCCCTAATCCCCGCTCGTCAATACCCCTTAAAATTCACGTTTGATTAGTTTTATTGAGCGGTCTGCATCTCTGCAATTCATGCAGTCAGTGATGCGCAGCAAACACTGTGTTTATCTCTTCATTCCGCCTGCCTCCATTTCCCCACACGCTTACAATTTGGCACTTTCGGTTACGACAAAGGGGGGACTGATAATGAAATCAATTACAGGGAGTTAGGGGCATTAGGATCCAGTGTATGGAAATAATATCAGCGATGGACTCATACATCAAAAAAATGGCCTGGGGGATGAGGGCACGGATGTTAATAGGTTCCTGTTCCTGAGGAGTACCACTTCAATCTACACTGAGCTCATTTGCCGTCTTAGGTGTCTGGGTTGAGGTTCAAAGTTTACTGGTTTCAGTTTGTGAATTCAAAAAACAAACCGTTATGTGTCGTGAATGTTTTTCTGTATGTTTTCATGTGATGTGCACCTCTGAGCTCTGTATCTCACCACTTCAGCCATCTCACTCCTTTGCAGGAAGCTCGATCAATACCATCGAGCAGGTCCTCTTTTTCTTCTTAAAGCTACAGATTCACAGATGCCAATTAGTTTGAGTGATGAAAAGAGTCCTCTCCGTTGACTCATTAGTGAGCGCCTCTCGTAAATGTTTTCCTACAGGGAGCTGAGTCCATGCTTTCCTTAATGGCCTCTTCTTGGCTCGACTGGTGGCCCATTCAGTAATGGATGTTCCTCTCTATTAGATTTTTAACTTGCCTGACTTTGTTAATCTTCTCTGTGGTGAAGGCTCGTCTTTGCACAGGTTTCAGGGGGAAAGGGAGCAATTTCTTTTAGGTACAAAGCAGGTAGCACAAGACGGAAAATCAATACTTTAAACCGCCTTCCTGAGCTTTAACAGAGAGACAAGCAAATAAAAAAAAGTTTTCTGAGGCTAGAAGAATAAAAGATAGTTTTCTGAGGCTAGAAGTATAAAAGATAGTTTCTTGATTAATGTGGTTTACAATTATTCATCATGGTTGCATGGAAATCTGACTTTCATGAGGTTTGGCTTCTGTATTCACTCAGTTCTACTTTAATTAAAACCCTTAATCACCCACAGTCCTCCGCTAATGAAAGCAATAAATATTTGTTGAACAAATTAAATGTAAGTGGATGGTTTAACACTATTTATGAACAGATCTGTTATTCAGCAGTTTCTGTATCTACACTATCCCATTTGTCCTCTTGTTTGAAATCCAGACAAAGTGCTTTATGGCTGTTCCCTAAAAAGATGCAATGTAGTTTCACAGCTGGCAACCGCACTGGACATTATTATAGTCCATCATAAGACCAAGCTAAAATCCACTGAACAGACAGAAAAATGAAGGCGTTCATTTCCTTTAGAGTTCTCAGGTCAGGGGTGTTGTTTAAGTTCTTTTGGGGGCTGCATCACATCATTGTAGGGCTTATATTAATGATGCAGGCTATGATATTTCAGACAAAACCACAGCTGGCTTGCCCTTGATCAGAAAAATCACAAGCATTTCTTTAAGATGGGCCATTTTAATTTGGTTTGATACAATGACTGTGTAGAGAAGGGCCATGGCTAACACTAATGTGGAAATTTCTGAATACAATATCTCAACATGAAACAAATTGGGCAGTAATTCACAATAGATTTAAATAAGCTGAGCTGACTGCTCCCCAAGCACTCGGTCGTATGTTGATACCCAAAGATAAGGAAAAATAGTGCTAAAAACTCATTAATTCCCATGGCAATAACTCAATTAAAGAAGATGCACAAGTGATCTAACTAAGGTTGTCTACAAGTACACCAATGTTATTTTATAATTTGTATTTAAACTGTGATTGTTGTTCACATTGGGCTAGCACTAACTACTAATGTGAAACAGCTACTAAGGGTTGCTTGGATCATTTTGTTGTGTGTGTCTGATGTACCTTTCATGTTGTTGTGTTTTTTAAAGCTGTGCTTTACCACAAATTACCTCTTGGAGGACATTAAAGTTTTCTAAACTAATCTAAACAAGAAGCTATATCAAATAGATTTTGGGGCTGCATCGCAGATCAATCTGATTGCACCAAAGACGTTTTGGTTTTCACCTTCTGATAGTGCCACATTAAAACTGAAGATGAACTTAGAGGCTGTAGACCAAGAAGCCTTTGTGATTGGTAATTTCAGGCTAATCAGAGTAGTGGATCTAGTATACAGGAAACCTTCATTTGATATAGGGGCTATTGGTCTTAGAGTGAGTTGTTAAATAATCAAATTAAGAGCTCTTAGATTTCTATAGTCCACATACAGTACAGTAGTTTCACATTTAAAACCAGGATTGGTTCATTTGATTTGTTTTATGTCCAACAGGCCACAACTACACACTCTAGTTTACAAGTATTGCTTAATAATAAACATACGATATGAGTTATGATGGGCAAATTCTGATTGGTATAACTGACATCATGTAATGCCATAGACTGTGTAAATAATAGACGTAGTATCCGTGACGTCACCCATCTGTTTCTGAAGCACTGTTGTGAAGCCAATCGTTGGCAGGAGCCATATTGGAAATGCTGAAGTCGACCTAACTGCTGTCGAGCGAGTGTGAGGTAAAGAGGCGAGCGTTGAGCATTACTTTTCCCACCTGTCAATCAAGTCAGCTGTGCCTCTCATAATGGAAAACTGGTCATCTTAATTTATTCGAAATTGCCATATTGTGAAAAAAAATCACCCCCATACAGTGTGTGCCGATGGAATGAGCTATTGAGACTACACTTGCTTTTTGTACCAGGCTGTAAACGTGTTTATTTCTGCTGTAAAGATCGTCTTTTTTGAATTTGTGTATATGTGGAGCCAGCCTCAAGTGGACACAAGAAACTGCCGTTTTTAACATTTCTGCATTGGCTTCAATCTTGCGGCCAGAGGTTGCCGCTTGTTTAATGTCCAATGAGAGTGTAACGCCAGTAAGAGGGTTTTTCACCTTAAAGCTGCTGTTGGTAGTCGTGATATAAACATTAGTTCAGAGAGAGATATCGCATGTCAACACTACGCCTCCCCTCTCTGCTCTCGTAACCCCGCCCACAAAAGATCCTTGTGTGCGTTCTATGAGGAAGTAGTGGCTTCCCAGCTAATCAGGACGACGTAATGGGGCCGCCACCCGACCAATCAGGACAGAGGATTGTAGATAAGCTATGATTGGTCCGTCATAACAGGAACAAGGGGAATAATGACATTGCTTTATACATAGGCATTGGAAAACACAGAGATTTCGCAATAGTCTCAAATTACTTCACTTACTGATGAGTACTGATGGGTATTATGACCTTTTCTCCAAACCCAGCGGAAAAAAAGTAACGTTTTTGACACCACTCCTACCAACAGCAGCTTTAAGGCATTTGTATTGATGAAGCAGTTATTAAATACAGCTATTCCAGTCTTATTTATCGGTTATGCACAGAACAAGTATTAAAACTGTAAAACAAATTTACACCTCAATTTTTAGCATCCCAGATTTGTGGCTGCAGAGCATCACACAGGACACTAACTTGATTATCTCTTGCGTCCCAGTTGTTGTATATATATGTTGCCTTGTGTTTTAACAAATGATAGTCTATCAGTTGGTTTAAAAAAGGGAGTGTCTTGTGTTTTCTTATAAACCTTAACAAGCTACCTTAAAATCAAGAGCAGAAAGGAATAGTACAGTTCCAGTGAATGCGAATCTCTGTCCCTCCACAGCACTCTTGTCTCTCTGTGTAACATTTTTGAAAAGTCTATTTATAGATCACAGAACTGGGGACCCATCACACTGTGAACTACTGACAGCAATTAGCTCATCACAGTGCCAGTAGTGTAGTGTACGAGAACAGACTGTGGTTTGAGGAAGAAGAGGAAGTGAACAATAAGAGTAAAGTATAAGAGGCAGTGGAAAAGGAAGAAAGTACAACAGAAGGAGGAAGAGATGGAGGAAACAGCACATGGAGAGAGGAGATGGATTGAAAGTAGCACACCAGGATGCATGAGGTCCCTTTTCTATCACACCTTTAAAGAGAAAAAAAAGGCACGGTGCAGAGACAGAGCCGGCTTCACAGTCTTGTTCTTTGACGATTTTAAAATGAGCACAGAGACGTTTGGTGGGAGTGTCTAAAAATAGACTGTTGTGAGGTATGCTTGGATAAATTAATGATTAAGAGGATGGGGGGAGAAGATGAGGGGGGTTAACAGAAGAGATGCCTGTATACGGCACAAACCCATCCTGCTGCAGCTGCCATGTTTTTCTATGCTGTTTTTGTTTACAACAAAGACGTGATGCAACAATGCTGCTGTGAAGAGGCAGGATCATAAAGGAAAAATCTCCCAGCTAATATTTTACATTAACAAATACTGACGTTTAATACTTCACTAATAAGTTGTGGCTGTGTCTCGTAGCATATTTACTCCTCAGTCAAGTGTAGCATAATAATGTGGAGTCTTCAGGAAAGAGGATTAAACTTTCTAAAAGTGAACACAATGTTCTCCATCTTGATCTACTGCCCCGCTGTGCGTGTCAGTGCAGAGCTATGCAATGAACGATGAAGAATCTTCCACTAAATGGTGGAGACAGCTGACTGCCTTAACTCCACTCAGAGCAGATAGTCATTACAACTCAGACAAAGATTAGGGAGATTAAGAGCAGGGTTCATAAAGCTGTTGTTTGGATTCCTAGTGACAAGAGGACATGAAGTATCATCTGGGAAAATGTATCAATAAGATCCCAAGTACAAGCCAGGAAGTAATCAAACAAACACAGAGACCATGACGGTTATTGGAAGCTACGTAATTTATTGTATTAGTTATAGTAATATACTGGGCACTGTAAGCCTGTATTGATGTTAGGAGAATATTGCCTTGTTGGTGCAGTGCAAGTGAAATGTCTGTGAGAGCACAAGTAAATGCAGTCCAATACTCTTATGTATCGCTTTATTTGCCTTTTAGAGGCCTCTGTTAATCCTCCTGTTATGTTGCGGGTCAAATTGACCCATCTAGAGTTCAAATATAAAAATAAAAATGTGTTAAAGGTATTTTTTCAGTATAAACTTCTTCTGCTTGGCTTAATTAGCGTTATCAACATATAAAATAAAAATGGTTAATTTCACGTATTTGCAAACCCCCCCTGAATGTTTATATTACATATAAACTGTTTGGGTCAATTTGACCCGGCAGTCAAAGTGGAGGCTAAAAAGGGTCAGAAGCAACTTCTACTACTCCATAACCTTGGCCCTAATGTCAAAGTGGGTGGAAGGCTAGCGGTATTCAGAGGTATCTGCCCATGAACTAACTGGTGATGAAGGCTAGCTCAGTCCTGGGCCCTGTGGAGGAGGTGGCTGACAGGAGAATTATGGCCAAGCTGTCGTCTTTGATGAACATTTCTTTCCTAAATATATTCTTGTTGAAATTCTTGTACTGTACACCTTTTTGTTTGCTGCTATAACTATGAATTTCCCCGTTGTGGGACGAATAAAGGAGTATCTTATCTTATCTTATCTTATCTCAGGCAACAGATGCCCTTCAAACTAGCTAAATACAGCATAACTATCTGAGCTTCACTTCATAAAAAAATTAAAAATTAAAATAAACAAAAATCTATTCATGTAAAACTATTGTTATTATATGTAGGTCTCTCTAATGTACATTAAAAAAGTTTTAGCATGAATTATCCTCATTGGATCATGATCTGTGAGAGGTCAAGAACACCACTGCACTAAATATTGATTGAAATGGTTAGTAATGGAGTTTATAATGATATGTAAACAATGTTTTTGGGGTTCTGACACTTTTGGATAATTAAACATGCGAGAAACAAACATAACAGGAGGGTTAATGAGAATCTCTTAGTCTTGTCTGGTGTCAGATAAAGCACTTTACATTATAAGTCCCAGTTATGGAGACAAGAGCATAAATGTCTCTTTTTATAGATATTTCTATGTAGTTTATGCAAGTATGATTTTTTTATACACTTGTGTGTCTTCTAATTTATGCATTGTCTCGTCTCTTATGGACTCTGAATCTGAAATAAATTTGTGAATGAATTAATAATGACAGGGAGTGCTGCAAAATGTATGGACAAGCTAATTGGCACGCATATCTTCCAATGTGCACAGAGCTGTTGAGAGCCGGCTGTACTCCTCTTTAATTGTGGTGCAGTTACAGTAAAGCTAAAAGGAACATTTTGAATCTTTGTCAAATTACAAAGATAGACGAGTGCATGTTATATGATTTTTTTTCAAATAATGTCCCTAGGTTGCATGCCCTGCTGGGAAATTTCATGCATGTGTGGCTCACTTGGTTGGATGTAAGTTGATTTCAAGCAGTTTAATAAATAAACAAGCAAACACAGAGGATCTGTAATAAACTGGTGAAATTAAATTGGAAGAAATCAAATTAAAGAGGTAAAGACGTTAAATAATAACAAGCTGTCATTACCCATCTGCCTGCAGTTTTAGCTGCAAAAAGCTTGGCACATCTCATCCAGTCCCATTAAGGAATCAGTCCTGGGTAAGCTAGCTGCGGAGACATAAAACTCAATGCTTTCAGTCATAAAAATATAGCCTACATAAGCACTTACTACAGTAGTTTTATAGGCCTGGTTTGGATGAGAAGCACTAAGAGTGGAACCAGTAATGTCCTTGAATAGTGCCAAAGCCATAGGAGCAGGTATATAAGTTTCAGGAGCAGGTATATAAGTTTCATTATATTTATGGGAACAGCTGTCATCGAAAACTTTAACAATAAATCAACTGATGAAACATGAGATGATCGAATGCATTTTTCCCAGAAATGTTCATATGATATGTGCAGTGTTTTCCACAAGTTGCCACGTTTCTAGCTGAATGTTAGCTCTTTAAATATGTTACTAGCAGTTAGTGTGCCAGTATGTCAGTGTGTACACAGTTTAGCAGAGTCATCTCTTGCACATGGCATCTCGACTGCAGAGCTCTCGAATGGACATTTGATATTTGAAGTATTGCACACAGGATCCTGATGAAGTTTGGCATTCTTCTTGCAGGGACCTGAGCGTTGAATTAAAGATGACCTCATTGCTCCAGCTGGACCCTGAACGGTAAAAATGCACCTACTGAAACAACCTTTTGTGCGAGTGGAAAGTTGTAATGCCTCACTGCACAGGCTGCCTCGCTGCTGGTGGAGCAGTGCAAAGCTGACAATAGTTCCATTATCAATCACTTTATATGAAATGGGGTTTTGGGAGTTTTAAGAGGCAGCTTAGGAAAAATAAGCATCAGTCTGGAGATTGTGAATTTGACTGCGATCTCTTTATATATAAGTAAATGATCAGTTGTTGATAGGTTAACGTCAGAGATAGAAAAAACAGTGTGAATCCAGGCAAACTACTTCCCCTTCATTGTCACAATCCCAGCTCTGTGTGTGGCGACTGTTTTGAATGCTATTTCTCAGTGATCCTCGAGCGTCTCACGAGCTGAGCGTTTGCCAGCTCACAACTGCCAGCCTGGGTGTGCAGCGAAAGCAGCTTGTATTTCCAAATCCAGACATTTAAAAGGCTTAACTCCACAAGGAGCTTTAGCAGTTAGCATTAGGTGACTGCCACATGAGCTCTTTGATTTTCACGCAATGGTAAACCAACAGCACTCATTGGGGTGCTCATTAAAAGTTGGGTTATCCTTTGATTAGCCAATAGGGCTTAATGATCTTACACTAAACATTAAATAGAGACTAAACACAGTCTTACAGCTTAAACACATGGGAACTGTAATGTACTAGCTACGGTTTTAGATTTTTAATCAACACACACCTTGAAATAACTATCATCAATTAAGACAAGCACCTATTATTACACTGGTTTGTTTGTTTTGAATCTTATATGCATTAGTTGAACTGTGCATCAGATAATTTGTTTGACTGTGAGGCAGGAAGCTTCATTTGTAAGTCTTTGTGATCCTTTGAAATTAAGAGCAGAGTGAAATATTGTCTTATTTGTATTTAAAGCACATCTTTCCTTATCTACTTTAATGTATGTTCAGATTAAGGATGCACCAATCCCACTTTTTAGGTTCTGATACCGATATCGATACCTGGGCTTTGGTATCTGCCGATAGCGATACTAGCCAATCCGAGCCCTGTATTGATTTAACAATCTCTATTCCTTAATGTGAGGATAGAATCATGTATTGGCAACTTCAGGCTTTTCTTACTTGATGGTGAACTGTACCTGGGTTCCAGGTGCTAAACCAGAGGCTGGAATCCCTTAGTTTCAATGATCCGGAACAATTAAATCTAATAACCTGTCTGTTTTTTCACACTTTGAATCCATTAATAGAAGGTTTCTAGCTTCTTTACAGTCGGCTACAGCTGACGTGAACTTCCTCCTTTGGGCTCCCATTATATTTTTTAGCACGACTGCCATCAGTCGAGACATTAGCACTGCACATGTCGCAAGTTTCTGGCAGAGTTGTTAGCAAAAGAAGCATGACATGCAACTGCAGAGCCTCTGTAGTTATCCTCCATCATGCTCCACCGGGCAAAAATGCACAGAACAGCCAGCGCTGATGACGTAGGAGACGCACATGTCTGTTGTAAACACATGAACGCATAGAACTGAGATGAATAGATCTGTCATATGGATCGGCACTATATATCGTCCCGTTGTCATCGATATCCGATCTAGCTTTTTGAGTCCGATCTAGCCGATATCCGATACCAGGATCGGATCGGTGCATCCCTAGTTCAGATGTCTTCACTTCAGAAGAATAAGCAATTCATCAATCTTTAAGGAGGGAGAATTTTCTGTAACAAACCAAAGTATTAAACTAATTAATTGTTTTTCAAAGCCACTTTTACAAGCTCTATATGCTTTTGAGGAGTTGATAAAAGAGTTACATCAATGTTGCTGTCTTCACTTTTCTTCAGAGAGTCTGCCATTCAAAACTGAAGAACAGAGCTATCTATAATTCATAAAACTTCATTCCCCCCCCCCCCCCCCCCCCCCCCTGCTCCATTACATCAGCAGTCCTGCCCTTTAGTGACAAATAACCTCAGAAGTAAACCGTCTGTAAAAAGAAGCCTAAGGTCGGTACAGAACAGAGGACTAAACAAAGTCCCTCTTCTCTTTCACCCTGACACCGCACATGGGACTATGCTGAATCAGCAGCATTTTAGATCTCAATAAGGACAATAACACGGTGACCTCATCATTAATAAAAACAGAGCTGGGTCAACATCCAAACACATGAGCCCCTGAGTTTGAATTCATTCTTGATGTCCTCTTTTTGATCTCTTCCTCTCTCTACTCTCTGTCTCTCTCTGACACTGTCATCTGTTTTCTGTGCAGACTATGGTTTTATTTCAAAGGTCAGCAGCACTTGTCAATCATTGTGGCAGCCGAAACACAAACATATCATAGCCTGTCAGATGTAAGACAGGTGAGTGATTTATTGTCCTGCTAACAGCGAATCAAAAACAGGGAGAAAGAACATGCTTCGTGCAGAAATGTCACCCATGAAGGATAATCACAACCATAGAATGGAGACCAAGCAGCAACCTCTGAGAATAGAAGCCAATGTGGAATTGTTAAAAACTGCAGTTTCTCGAGTGTGGCTCGAGGTTGGCTGGCTGGCTGGCTGGCTCCAGAAGTACCGGAAACCACATACACACCAATTCAAAAAAGCTGATCTTTACAGCAGAAATAAACATGTTTACAGCCCGGTACAAAAGACGAGTGTAGTCTGGATAGCTCATTCCTCAATCGGCACACACTGTACCGGGGGTACATTTTTCATAACATGGCAATTTCGAAGAAATTAAGATTACGAGTTTTCCATGAAAAGGCACAGCTGACTTGATTGACAGGCGGGAATCACTGTAGTTGTTGGCTAGGAGGCTCAAAGCCCGCCTCTTTACGTCACACTAGCTCGACAGCAGTTAGGTTGACTTCAGCATATCCAATACGGCTCACGCCGACGATTGGCTTCAAAACAGGGCTTCAGAAACAGATGGGTGACATTACGAATACTAATCTGAGAAGAACCCCAAAAAATCCCAATACACATTTTTTAAAATCTAATTTTTAACTCCATTACTAACCATTTAAATCAAGGTTTAGTTCATTGGTGTTCTTTAATTCTCACAGATCATGGTTCCATGAGGATAACTCTCGGTTTCATTAAAATTCATGTTAAAACTTTTTTTAATGTACGTTGGAAATACCTAAATATAAATACAATAGTTTGACATGACATAGATTTTTGTTTATTTTATTTTACATTTTGATTTTTTTTGTTTTTTATGAAGTGATGTTGATAAATTAACACGAGACAACTCTTCTGTCACATGCTGCCCATATTTTATGTTGCATTTAGCTGATTTGGAAGGCATATACTGCCTAAAATAGACTTTAAAAAGGGTCAATTTGACCCGCAACATAACAGGAGGGTTAAAGAAGTTTAGATAGCTCCAGGAATTCAAAGTGAACATTAGTCAAATGATGTCTTAAAGTAGTAAAATAAGATTTTGAATGCATCTTTTTTCTGTTTTGGATGTCCTCTCTTTTTCTCATCCCTGTACTTCACTTTTCCACCCTTCTCTCTTCTTATTCTATAAAGTAATGTCCTTATCCTCTCAAGCACTCGCACTTTCATTGCCAGCAAGCCTCACAGCAATATGGATAAAGAGGAAAATGTAGGAAAGGAAAGAAAAACAGGAGATGAGAGAGGAGAGGAGGTGAAGTGAAGGTGGAAAAAAAAATACACATGGGTTTGGGTTTCATTTCAATGAGCCAGAGCTAATAAGAGAAAGGAAATACATATTCTATGAAAGTAATTAATTAGGTTTAAAGGCTGATAAGGAAGTTGGTAAGAAGAAGGAGCGATAGCTGAGAAAGTGATTCTGAAGGGCAAAGTCAGGGAGAAACAGTTACCATCATTTCACCTCATAAAAACGTCTTTGTGTTTGCTGAGAGGGCGATGGGCCGTGTGGGGGCCCTGAAGCCCTCTGCGTTATCAGCATTTACACCCACTGTATTTAGTTAAGTTAACACAAACTTTGTATAGCTGATGGCCACACTCTCATTTCCTCCATTAACGGACACTGTAGAGTTTAAAGTCATAGTTTGACAGTTTAAAAGATACCCTTGTTTGTTTTCACGCCAAGAGGTAGACGAGGAGATCAATACCACTTTCAGGTAAGTAAGGTAAACAAGGAGCTACAGCCATCAGCAAGTTAGCACAAGCTTAGCCTTGAAAGTGTAAACAGGAGGAAGCTGCCAGCCCTGGCTGACTGACAGGTGGCAAAATCCACCGACAACAACCTCTGAAGCTCAATACGTGTGTGACATTCATTTGATATGTACAAACATTAGAAGTGTTAATATGTGGAAAAACTGTCTGATGGTCGCTATGTAATGGATTACGCCTTTGCGTTCCTGAAATCTCTGCTGTACAGAAGAGGATTAGGGCCACTGAAAAAAAAATAAAAATAAGGTCCAATATATACATTTTTTTTTTGTTCTGAGAAAAAAGTCAGAATTCTGAGAATTCTCAGATTAAAGTCAGAATTCTCAGATTAAAGTCAGAATTCTGACTTTCTGACCTTTTTCTCAGATTTCTGACTTAATAATAAAATATATTGGACCTTAATTTTTTTTTAAAAAGTCAGAATTAGGAGAAAAAAGTCAGAATTCTGAGAAAAAAAGTCAGAATTCTGAGATTAAAGTCAGAATTAGGAGAAAAAAGTCAGAATACTGAGATTAAAATCAGAATTTTGAGAATTCTGAGATTAAAGTCAGAATTTTGAGATTAAAGTCAGAGTTCTGACTTTCTGACTTTTTTTCTCAGAACAAAAACATTTAGAAATATTATTGGACCTCAATTTATTTATTTTTTTCAGTGGCCCTAATCCTCTTCCGTACTGCTGCATCTGCATCTTTACTTTTGTGCATATCCTTTACACTGCTTGGCAGTACCTGCATCCAAATTGACTTGAAGCACTTTGTTGCTCTTACTGATCTTGTTTCCTCTTGTCTAGATCTTTGCTTGTGTTGTTCTTGTTCTCGTATGTACGTCACTTTGAATAAAAGCCTCTGCTAAATGACATTGTAACATTTACCCGACGCCAAGACTTAGTCTGGCACTCAATATTCTGCAAATTGTTGTTTAAAACATACGCTATTGATTAAACAAATATGATACAATGTGAAAAAATGTAAAGTGAAGAAGGCAGATGTTGTTTCAATTGGACAACCTGAAAACTTTCCCCCCTTTTTATGTATTTTTACCGAGTTAAACCAGCCCCAAAGTGTCCTGTGCCATCATGTCAACCCATAGTCACACTCAAGCAGCATAGGTGTTTTATCTCCTCTGCTGAAAAAACTGTTTCAGCATTCAGGAAAGCTAAAGCACATATTTTAACACTGTGGACACCATGAACACAGTGGTTTGGCAGGGGGTAATCTTTCAGGAGATCTACAGTGAACAAAAAAAGAGATTCTATGCAGTATAGCCCTTTTTACGCATGAATGCCTTAAAAATTTCAGGACAGCTTATCCATGAAATTTTGTTTGAGAATTGCTTGTTCATGTCCCCAACAACGGGAGATTTTCCCTGTCGACAAAGGGGCTCATACAACTGGACATGAAATAGAAGGACATTGTGGTAGTTGCTGTGTACTGTTCAAACATATCTGAGAAGGGGGAGGGATTGAGTCAACACTATAATGACTGCTTTGTAATCAATGCTACATGTAACTGGATCCATTCATAGTATTGAAGAATCAGTGGAGGAGAATATACTGATAAACAACAAGAGTATGAAGTAATTCAATTAAATGCATGACAATTGTACAAGTCGCATGATGTATACCTCTTTACTGATGTGACTTAATGATTAAAATGCCAAGTCCACTGTCGTCAATTTTTTTGTGCTGGGAGTGCCAATAACCTCAATTTCAGAGTGCTTCTCACCAGCAGCAGCTCTAAACTCTGAAATTGTACCACGATAAAACAAGTGTGATAACTGTTCTCCTCCGTATCGACCTCCATCATTGCTGTTGACAAAGTTGAAACAGGAAGTCGTGCATCTTCTTCATTCTGATTGGTCAGTGATCAAGAAGTGACATTGATGAGCCTGGCTGTGTTGCAAGCGGCAACCTGCGGTCTAAAAATATGAGTCCAATTCGGAAGTGTTAAAAACTGCAGTTCATCGACGATCCGCTTGAGGCTGGCTCCAGAAGTACCGGAAACCACATACACACCAATTCAAAAAAGCCGATCTTTACAGCAGAAATAAACATGTTTACAGCCTGGTACAGAAGACGAGTGTAGTCTGGATAGCTCATTTCTCGATCCGCACACACACTGTGAGGGGGGTGAAGTTTTTTCATAACGCGTCGCTTTCAAAGATATTGAGATTACAAGTCTTCCAATGAGAGGCACAGCTGACTTGATTGACAGGCGGGAACACTGTAGCTGTTGGTGAGGAGGCTCAAAGCCCGCCTCTTTACATCGCAATCACTCGTCAGCAACAGTATGGCTCTCGCCGACGATTGGCCTCAAAACAGCTCTTCAGAAACAGATGGGTGACGTCAAGGATCCTACGTCCATATTCTATACAGTCTATGGCCTGGCTATGTTCCAAAAGTTGAACTTTTTTCAACTGAGAGCGCTGCAACAAAAATCACCTGACAAATTGTTCTCAATTTTAACCTTTTCTGGGTATTTTCTTACCTTAAATCGTATTAGTCTGCACACATAAGCTCACCTGAGCTCTAGTTGAAATTTGAAAAATCAAGTTTTGGAGAGAAAGCATAAAAGACTGTTTTCTAGTTATTCAACTATTCCTTTAAAAATGACTATTTCCCACACACTCTTAGCTTTCATCATTCTCCACTTCATTGCACCTCAGTAGATGCAACATACTCGACAGGCGTGTGCTCAAGGTGATTAAAGAGGAATAATATTTTTGCTATCACCTTGCCTGTAGGTGGAGGAGGTGGAATAACTATTCATTCTCTGTCACAGCCTCTATTAGAAGCACTCTTGAAGGCTGGTAGGCCCACTTAGCACTGCAATAAATACTCTCAGAGCTGAGGGACAGTGGAAAGAAATAAAGAGTGAGGGATGAAGGAGAAAGAGCTGATGAGGAATGAGAAAGGCTGCAGACGCAGAGGGGATAAAAAAAACAGAGACAGAGGGAGACATGATGACAGGCCAGGGAAAGAAAAATGTGGGTACAGTTATAGAATGGAAAGAGCAATAGACTGGAGTGAGAAGATTTAGGGTGATGAAACAAAGACTTGTGACGCTGAAGAGATACCCTCATTCATACTACACTAAAAAGACACCCTGGTTGTAACACATATTTAATCTTTCCCTCCTCCTTCCCCCTCTGTTCTTTTCTTCTGCAGGATGTGGAGCGGCCAGTGCTGCCAGCGGGAGCTTGGCAAACACAGAGCTCCAAGGCTGACGCAGCTCAGAGTATTGTTTCCTCCCAGTTCTGTTTTGTCTGGATGGCCGTTTGTGTGAATTATGTCTCAGCCTCTTGCAGGACACAGCAAACATCTGCTAGCTGATTGGCTCATAAATTCACGCAACACCCGAACACCCACCGTCCATTGTATTGTCTGTAGTCAAACAGAAACAAACAAAAAGACCCGCCCTGCCTAGCGTGTTCCAGGTCACTGTAGTTATGACGAAACAAAATTGATTTGTTGTGAATGCTGGTACAATTTGGGCCAATCTGGAAGATGATATTTAGGTTGAGACGAGTGACTTTGATGAGAACAGTCTCAGTTAGCTTTAGACGTTTAGCTCAATATTTGTCAAAAAAGGTCCACCAGCAACAACAATGAAAAGAATTTGAAATAATACAACAGTGGGTAGATAACAAACAATGTATCAGGCAGCTGTCCCAGGGCCCAAGGACTCCAGAGGCTCTGAGAAATTCAAGAATAATGGTTGAATGATCATATGTTTGGCAGGATGCACCACCACTGACACCATCAGCCCCTTGAGGTGAGACATGTTATACCTTTTACTCTTCTACAAGAGGGTTAAATCTAGATTTTAAACATTATGAATTAGTTATGTGTTTTTAAACTATCATTAAGCTCATGCTTTATCTAAATTTTCCATTTCGCAGGAAAATGGAACTCAATCCCGACTCACATTAGAGACTGTACAAGCCTCAGTGTTTTTAAAAGTAAACTGAAATTATGGCTCAAGGAAAAACAATCATGTGATCATCTGAATCCATCAAACTAGAGACAATGAAATGCAATTTTAAATGTGTTGTTATTAGTGATGGACTGTGTTGAGTAGCCTATGTATTGTCTTAAATGCTTGTAGGTTTTTTATCATTTGTATTGTACATTCATTTACATCGTCCTGCCCAGGGACCACAGATGAAAATTAGCTTATAGCTAACTCTGGCTTGACAGTTTTTGTTTTGCATGGCAACTGTCAAATAAATGAATAAATAAATAAAAAATAAATATTTAAGTCCTGTTGGCATTAGACTTTTAAGGAGTGCGGTCCAAGATGCTACCATAAAAGTTGCAAACAAAAATAAATACAAAATGAGTCAACAAAAAAGTACATCACAAGGAACAGCTTACAATACTATAGCAGGGTAGGAAAGGAGATAATTAACAACTGAGTCACTTAATTGAGAATCTGTAATAGCTCTAAATTTAGACTTTTGGAGGTCTTCTTTGCCCTTACATTACATTTGAACAGTATATATAACATGTTTGAATTGTAATCTGACACAATGATTGCAGGATGAACTTACATAAACCTAAAGATAGCACACAGCAACACTAGAAAAAACGCAAACACCAGCTCATAGCAAAGTTAAAACATGCTCGACAAGAAAAGCCACTAAACGTCTGTAGTTAAGACACTTTAGCTATTTACTACTAAATTCCAGATACAAGCTAACAAACCGTTCTTCAACTTTCACTCTGGCGAAAAAACCTACCTTTAAAATGATATGAAAGAGTGATTTGATATTTAACGTGAAAATTATTGATATCCACTGATATTAAAAATGTAATCGTGATAACATCTTTTTCCAGGGTTCCCACTCTTTTCCAGAGATCCTTTTCCAGGGCATTTTAAGGACATTTTCAGTGATGATCAAGCTGGTATGACAGTCTAAATTTAGTTCCTAATTTAGTTCCTAAATAGTCTAATATGTTCCTCTAAGTACAAGTCTACATTGAAAGACATGTAGTCTTTGGCTACCCATGAAATCATCTCTTACAAGCTTAAAAGTGATGGCAAATTGATTATAGAATAATGCAGCCACAGATGTACAGCACTATATTAGCGCAACCAAGTAACAATGATGGCCAACTCCCATCTCAGCTTTCTCTTTTCTCAAAAATCAAAAATATGAAATTAGCTAAGTAAAAAAAAAAAAAGAGCCAGCAATGGAATCTGGAAACTGCCTTACTGAAATAAATAAATAAATAATAATAATAATCAGAGGATCAGTGCATAAATTGACCTAAATAGAACTGAATGACAAAAATGGCCACAAATGTTGAATGGGGATGTGGTTTTTTTTATCCTTGTCAGGTTGCACGCAGTCATTTGGAATCATTTTCCAGGACAATCCGTGATTTTCCAGGACATTTGACTTTTTCTCCCATTTCCCAGGTGTTTTCCAGTACTGGAAAACTGGTCAACTGTTTTCCAGGTTTTCCAGGAAACTTGGGAACCCTGTTTTTCAATATCCCCCAGTAGTAATGGGTGGGTAAGTTTGTCTGTCCTGTCTTGGGATAGGTTTCTCATGGAAAAGTGGGCCTATGTGTTTCTCCACCTGCAGCCCATCCCTTTGAATGACTGTTTTTTTCTTTTAAATATCAATTAAAAAAGACACTGTGTAATTTTGAAAGTTGCCCTCTATGTTGTTGCGCATTGACATGCCAAATAGGTACAAAGCACACTAGCATGCAAACCTTCTGGTTAACTCTGCCCTTTAGTCTGCTTCATGAAGTGGTCTCCTGGAATGGTTTCTAATTAACATAAGCCTTGTCAAGAGTTCATTTTTAGAATGACTTGCCTTCTTAATGTGTTTGAGACCATCAGCTGTGTTGTTCAGAGGTAGGGTTAGTACACTAACTGCATTATTTGACTACTGTTGTAATCCATATTATGGCAAAACCAGATTACTCCACAGTTTTGATGTCTTCGGTATTAAACTACAATGTGAATAAAATAAATAAAAACCATTGCATGAGAAGGTGTGTCCAAACTTTTGACCCATTTTCCAGGTGTTTTCCTGGAAAACTGGTCAACTGTTTTCTAGGTTTTCCAGGACGCGTGGGAACCCTGAGTCTGCATGGAACAGCCAATCATGTCACAGGGTAAGAGTTGGCAGGCTTAACAGAAGCGACACTGAAAAAAACGCAAACACCAGCTCATAGCAGTTAAAACATGCTCAACAATAAGAGCCACTAAACGTCTGTAGTTAAGATACTTTGGCTATTTACTACTAAATCCCAGATACAAGCTAACAAACCGTTATTCAACTTCACTCAGGCGAAAAAAATCTACCTTTAAAATAAAATGAAAGAGTGATTTGATATTTATCGTGAAAATTATCGATATTGACTGATACAAAAAAATGTTATTGTGATAACATCTTTTTCAATATCGCCCAGCACTACCTAAAGATACTGAAGTTACGCCTGCAGTGCATGATGGGCCAGGTAAAAAAAAAAGCAGCAGAAAATGCACATAGCGTGCTACATGATAGAGAGAGAGAGTCCTTTACTCGTCCCACAATGGGGAAATTCAAGTGTCACAGTAACAGAGTAGACAGTGCAAAAGAAATATATAAAGCAAACAAGAGGTTATAAAGTAACAATTATAACAAAGTTATTAGCAATTAAAATTAAAATTAAAAAGGTAAAAAAAAGCATATCTTATATATATACATATATATAGGTTATAGAGTGTGACCACTAATGTCACCAGTAATTCACTTTGGACCAGTGGGTAAGTTTGTCTGTCCTGTCTTGGGATAGGTTTCTCATGGAAAAGTGGGCCTATGTGTTTCTCCACCTGCAGCCCATCCCTTTGAATGACTGTTTTTTCTTTTAAATATCATAATTAAAAAAGACACTGTGTAATTTCGAAAGTTGCCCTCCATGTCGTTTCGCATTAACATGCCAAATAGATACAAAGCACACTAACACGCAAACCTTCTGGTTAACTCTGCCCTTTAACACACATGTGAGGGTAGTAAGAGTTAAAGCTGCTTACAGTTGTTATGCAACACCTGCTGCCACTACATAATTAGCCTCCATACAAACAACTCATAAGCAGTTTGAAGACGGTTTCCTCACCTGACAATATATTTCATTACACCTCATTTCTTTCTTTCATTTCTTACCTTTGATTCAGGTTGGCTCGGGACCGTCGCCTGTGGTCGGTGAAGGTTTTGTGGTTCATTCTCCTTTTCGCTGATTTCCGTCATCTTAGCTGGGAAAATCTTCCTTCAAGGGGGAAACCAAAACAAGTAATTGAGTCCACGGTGACTGAAGAATGGAGAAAGCTATGCAAAGAGAGGTTCAAACATCGCTACAGTATTCTGACCAACGAGGTAGAGCTATAGTTTTAAGTGTCAAGTCATCTTTCAAGTGAAATATCCATCAGGGAATTTGCCTTGAAGTCAAACACGGTATTCCGTCGACACGCGCGTCTCCTTCTTTCTTCTAAAGTGATGCAGAATAAATAAAAACACTGAATATATTCTCTTCTGTGTGAGGAATGGTCTCGTAGCCGCTGGCTGGTGGGGTTTTGTTTGTCCACTTCTCTCTCCGCTGTCTCGCTTCTCTCTCATCCACCGGCCAGGTTTTCTCTCCTCGTGCACACACACGCGCGCTCTTACAACAACTTTGATTTCGCCGTGGCAAAGTGCTCGAGTCGCTCTGATTGGTCAATTGTTCCAAAATACGCCAAGGGGACGCATGGGTCGTGTCGTGATTGGCTGAGAGATGATGATGTTGCAAGTAGTGGGAGGTAAAGTTTTACAGATTGATTTGTGCTCGGTGATAAAGCGTCTTTACTTTTCATTTGATGATATCATAAAATTATTTCTTTGCATGATAAACATGGACGAGTTTTTAAGGAAAAATATCCTTACAGCTCCCAAGTTTATCTTTGTACAGGTCTTTATAAAATCATGGTCAACTAGAACAAACTGTACTGTACATACACTACTGGTCAATAGTTTGGTAACACCTTCTCATTCAACGGTTATTCTTTATTCTAATTATTTGAAACACTGTATATTAAAATACTGAATGCATCAGAAATAACATATATGGAATTATTCAATTCACAAAAAGTGTGAAACAAACCAGAATATGTTTTATATTTTAGATTCTGTAAAGTAGCCCCCTTTTTCTTTCATGACAGCTTTGTACACTCTTGGTATACTCTCAGTCTGCTTCATGAAGTGGTCTCCTGGAATGGTTTCTAATTAACATGAGCCTTGTCAAGAGTTCATTTGGGGAAATATTTGCCTTCTTCTTTTTTTTTATTGTATCTTTATTTGGAATGGACAGGTAGATACAACAGCATAGCAACATCCTTACAGTTTTGTTTGTTTTGAGTCCAGAAAAAACACAACATCAGCCATCCTGGAATAAGAGTCCAAAGAGGGTAAGGTCATCAGATTTTGTTCATCCATTATAAATGGATGGGATAAACTCTGCCAGATAAGGCTCACTTATACACTTAACTCTATTACAGCTTAATACTCCCCTTCTTAATGTGTTTGAGACAATCAGTTGTGTTGTTTGAGGTAGGGTTAGTACACAATGGATAGCCCTATTTGACCACTGTTGTAATCCATATTATGGCAAAACCAGATTATTTCATCGTTTTGATGTCTTCAGTATTAATCTACAATGTCAAAAATAATTAAAATAAATAAAAAAACATTGCATTAGAAGGTGTGTTCAAACTTTTGACCAGTGGTGTACTTTAATAATGTTAAAATACTTTAAGTGAGTTATTTTATGTCATTATACTTCCCTCCTACCATATATCAGTGAAATATTGTATTTGTAGGAGCCATAATGTTGGTTTTCATGTCTTATTTGTTAATCCTAATTATTTCCTTTTATGGTTGACTTCATTTCCAGTTTTGGGTTCATGGGTGTGGTTTACCTTTTTATCTACCTGTTTAGTTGGGGTCCACTTAGTCTCTGTGGCACTTTTCCATCTTAGCCGCTTCTGTATTATTTACTCTACAAATTTGTTTGGCACCTTTGTCAGGGAAATGAGAAATAATATTTTACAAACAAAACATGTTACATACATATTGTTTAATATGGCACACCGTTATATTGTTAGATAATGCAACAAAAAAAAAATCACACATTCAATAATGTGGTCTCAGGGAAGTATGTACTCCTGCAGTAGTAATCACTAGAACAAAAACAAGAACCACTAATGTGCATAATTAGTAGTACATAGGCAAATAAGCTAAAAATTCCCTACATAGGTTTTAATATTTTCTTGTGGTTTATTCATCTTTTGCAAGCAAGCACACAATGGAACAAAGAAGTCACATCTCCCAGTACCTGCCTTGTAGCTGCTTTCCTCTTAGATTTAATGCAGAGCTAAATACAACGTGGAGCAAATAGAACATCAAAAACACATAATACCTTCAGTACTGGTGCTGACTTAAATAATGAATTAGATACATGCACGGTGTAAAGCATGACAGGCTAACACTGCTGAAGTGTAACACAATGGTTGAGAGCCACAGGCCACCAGACAGACACAGCAGTCCTCAGAGAGCACCAGCAGCAGAGCATGGGTGGCTGATTCAGCACCAAGGACAGCTCCTGCCAGCCTGCCTGCTTCTGTGTGTGTGTGTCACCAATTATCTGCCTTCCCTGCATGTAAAACTGCGTGGAATCGTACTCCCAAAAATAATGATCTATTTCTAATCCTGACACTGATAGAATTTCTCTCATGAATTAACAGCCTGTGTACAGTATGTAGTGTTTTCTTTTTTTTCACCGCTCTGAGCTAAGAATAGAAACAATTCAGAACAAAGGAATGACACTGACTACTAATAATTTCTGCTTCTCGCTCAGGCAGATTTGTGGAGTTAGCAGAACAATTGTGGCTCAGTAGTTAACAAGCCAGATGCTGGATAAATGAGGGTCCATTAAAATTCTGCCTCTGGGCTGGATTTCATTAATATTTAGATGTTATGCATTAGAATAAAACATGCAAAAATGCTAAGAAAATCTATCTATCTATCTATCTATCTATCTATCTATCTATCTATCTATCTATCTATCTATCTATCTATCTATCTATCTATCTATCTATCTATCTATCTATCTATCTATCTATCTATTGGTGTTGAGACAGATCTCAGAAGCAGAGTAGATCTGTACACCATGTCCCAGATTTTTTAGTGTCAGTTGTCTGTAACAATCATCAGCTTTGAGCAGCCTGACTGTGCACTTAAAAGCTCCTGCCCTTCTCCTCCACTGCAACAATATTGTGTTATGGTGCAGCAGGTAATTATGCAAATGAAAGAACGTGTTATTTTTACGTAAATGCTTGAAAAAGCTGATAAGGACTTCTCAAGGGCTGCTCAGTGTAATTATGTTTGTCAGAGACGGGGCTGGAATCAGTTTCACATCTAAAATCAAGATGTGACCTTACTGCATATCTTAACATTATACGTCTTAGCAGGTCAAACTCCAGATACACTTGTTTCCTTGTGTTTTACACAGTTATTTCCCATCCATCCATCCATTATCTTGACCGCTTATCCCGTTAGGGGTCACAGGGGGCTGGAGCCTATCCCAGTTGGCTTCGGGCGGAAGGCAGGGTACACCCTGGACAGGTCGCCAACATATCACAGGGCTAACACAGAGAGACAGACAACCATTCCCGCACACACTCACACCTATGGGCAATTTAGAGTGATCAATCCACCTGGTGAGCATGTTTTTGGACTGTGGGAGGAAGCCAGAGTACCCGGAGAGAACATGCATGCACAGGGAGAACATGCAAACTCCACACAGAAAGGCACCTGCGATTCGAACCAGGAACCTTCTAGCTGTGAGGCAACAGGGCTATCCACTACACCACTATGCAGCCCATAGTTATTTCCCATGCCATACATTTGTTTTTGCAGATTTTACATTCCTTAAGTACAAATTAAATCACACAACAAAGCTTGACTTTTATTGATTAGATATTGAAGCCTCTCAGTGTACATATGGCCAGTTATGTGTTGTGCATGTGAGCTTCATAACTGTCCAACACTGAAAATATCTACAAACAGCATCAATCTTTCACAACAAAGCACACGGAAGACAAAAAAAGAGAAAGAGAGAAAAAAAAACAGGGGTATCTTTTTCTCTCATGTCATGCAGAGTAGTAGCGGCTGTCCATTTTGCAGCATCATCTTTTATTAACTGCTCAAGGGAACTTTTTTTTCGCTCTACTTACGATACACTACTCCATCTACTCACTCTGACTCTGTTACACACACACACACGCAGGCAGATACACATACATTTATCAAAACCTGGACACTTTGTTCATTTGAGCTTACATGAAACTAGCTTTGAAGAACAGTAATATAAAATGTCATCATTTCTTCATAAATAGCAACATATTTCCATGCATGACTTGTTAAAGATGCATTAGGAAAATCTGCTGCAAGGAGTAAGTGAAAAGGATTAGGGTCCCGTCTCTGGAAGGCATGCACATGGCCTGATATGACTCCATTTAATCTCCCCATCCACCCAAATTACCAGAACCCTTTTCTCTCCATTCCTCCTTTCTGTGTTTTCCCTCTTCTCCTCTACCATTTTAAACTGTATCGCTTTACACTATCCCCCCTTGTTTGCTTGTTATCACTCATTGCCCGTGCCAACTTTGGCTCTCATCTATTTCCAGTGGAGAAGCAGCCATCTCGCAGCAGGTAGTCCAGTGAGGCAGCTGACGTCAGCTGTTTCTCAGTGCAGGGTGGCCAGAGAGTTTTGCTTTTGCAGTGGGAGGGCTCAGCTTGGTTTGTGGTTTTTATGGGGTTCGACAAGTTCCCATTAGGTGCTAAGTGTCTCTTTTTTGGGGTGGTTTTGTGAAATCAAATCTATAGCTGTCTGAAAATAAACGACTTCTGTTATTATCTCAATTTATAAAACCTGCAAATACTGCTGATTTCACCTTTTTCATACCCCCCCCCCCCCCCCCCCCCCCCCTGACAATAAAAACAAACCGTAATATCTTGATTAACATTGGTGCTTTGCCCCAGCACCATCCACATGCTTTAGTCTGCCTCATTATATGCATTAACACTCTTCTGAAAGGGTCATCTTGGCCATAATTAGAATATTAAACCAGGAAATGACCTCGCTAAATCAAATATTATCTTTATCATCTTATCCCCACCTTCAAAAGGAAGTGCAGGGGAGGGTATATACCTATCCCAAGGCTCAGAGATCCAGCCTGTACAGCGCCAATAGATTTCATTAAGCTCAATTATACAAGAGAATTCATGTGGGTAATATCATGTTGTAATGTGCATTAGTCAGCTGCTGACCCTCTCAACCTATACATGTTAATGGTCTCATGAGGAAAACAATACATTCAAGCTAAAAAGGAGACGCAGTAATGTCTAAAATTCCAGTAATGAAAGTGGAAATAAAGGCTATCACAGTGGATGAAGGTTATTCATAATATGCTCATTATTATACTGAGACAGGAAACAATGGTTCAAAATCTATTATTTCACTTTATAGCTGAAAAATAGAATTAATGAATAGATGCATGGATGTTTTCCTGTAGATGAAAAGAGAATGTTTCAAAGAAAGTTTTCCATATCAGAATGGCTGCTGTAAACAAAGCACTGAAGTCATGCTGATCAGTATTCTCACAAACATCAGATAAAGCATCCATAATCATGGCTGACAGAAACTTCCTCAAGCCGAACTGAACATAATAATACAATCTAAACCTGATCTTGAGCAGTACAGAACGATCAATTAAACACTCAAACACAGGCGTTTTCTCTGAACAGATTGTAAATGTGTCTTTAAAAGTACTGTCAGGCCTAAGGATAGGAGTGTTAAGTAAAAGTTTCAGTCTTTGTGGGAAGTTGGGTGTGATAGTTCAAGGAAGAATTTAGGACATCTTAACAAATCAAAGCCTGTTTAGTAGTCTTGGTGTGTACTATTGAATATCTGAGGAAAAGCTGTACAGGACTGTAGCTTTTTGTTGCTCTGAGGGAGCTTTGCAAAGGGCTGAGCTGTATTTGGTAAATAGAAGTTTAAAGAATAAAAGACAGATGTCATCTCACCAGACTTTTGGAGGCCACTCTGCTTGAGGCTAACAGCTTCAGACTACATTAGATGCTATTAGTATAACCAAGCAGCAACCTCAATAATAACAATAATAAACATTTTCATAATAATAATAATAATTTAATTTGTAGAGCACTTTTCAAAAACCAAGTTACAAAGTGCTTCACACGGGCAGCAAATAAAACAGGCAGTTTGTAAATATTAAACGGCAATACTGATGCAGAAGTGATAAAAACTGCAGTTCCTCTTGAGGCTGGGACCGAAAGCCAAAAAGATCTCATTACACCCAAAATAAAACATCCCTCTTCACAGCAGAATTAAGCATGTTCATAGCCTGGTACAAAAATGGTTTTGGACCGAAAAGCCCAGCACTCTACTCCTTAACACTTTTAATAACTCATTCATATTAAAGTTATTAAGTCAAGTCAAGTCAAGTCAAATTTATTTATGAAGCACATTTAAAAACACAGCAGAAGCTGACAAAAGTGCTGTACAATACATACAAAAAGAAACAAACAGACAACAAGGAAAGCACATCATTGGGGATTGAAACCTATTCGGGGCTAGATGACTCAAATGCTAAAATATAAAAGTGTGTTTTGAGGCGAGTCTTAAAAGAGTTGACAGAGGGGGCGGCCCTGATTGAGGAGGGGAGGCTGTTCCAAAGACGTGGGGCCTTGACACTAAAGCGCGGTCGCCCTCAGTTTATATTTTGACCGGGAACTGCCAGGAGAACCATGTCAGAAGACCTCAGAGGCCTGGAGGTTTTGTAAGGGCTCAGGGCGTCAGTTATATAAGGTGGGGCCAGACCATTCAGAGATTTGAAAACAAAAAGCAATATTTTAAAATCGATTCTGAAGCGGATTGGAAACCAGTGGAGGGAAGCCAGGGTTATGATTTACATTATTAGAGACATGGCTGAATTGACTAATAGTTGGCACAATGTAGCTGTTTGCCAGGAAGCTAAAGGCCCCCTTTAACTCTGCCTCTTCACCCGTTGCTAGCTTTTCCATTATTGTGACTGCCATCTTTAGACTTCAAACTCTGCTCCAGAAACCAAAGGCTAACTTCCCTGAGACTATACCAATGTTTTATTCAGTCTATAAGCATTGCACATCAGGATCTCAAACCAAACTGTTGGCTTTTGAATTGAACTGTGGATGATGTAGAAGTGATGTAATGAGGCAAGGGGAATGTCTGGAAAAATTAGGACAACATCTCTGATTTATATGCACTTATTTTTTTAGAAATGTACCACTTGTGATTTGGACGATATCATCAGAGTGCAACACTTCTTCTTTGGATGTTTGTTTTTTTGGATGTCCAACTAAGCTTGTGATTTTACATTCCAATAGATCACTAATATGTCACACTCTAAGCACTAACATTTTACTTTACTTTCTTAATGGCTATTTAAAACTGTGACTATATGCCTGAGTTGGCTACAGTCATTTCCAAGATTGGGAGGTAAAAGTTGCAAATTGGGTAGGACATAGAGGAGGGTCCCATGTCATCTTTTCATGTGCAGTCAGATTAAGGATGCAAATCTTCCACATCCAAACTGAACCTTGGTTCAAACAGAGCAATCATCACTTGAACTTTGTCTGAACCAGATCTGTAGCTATTGCTGGTTTATGACAGAAAATGAACAGGGTTGGGTTGTTGGTTTGTGAATATAATATGGGTGGATATACAGTGGCTCAGTGGGTTTTGAGAGAAACTTGAATCTTAAGATAAGTAAGAATCTAAACACCCAGCGGACAGAAAGAAAAACTGCTCATTCTTGTTTTCCTCAGCTGACAATAAAAAGCTACAAATCACTCAGACTTGCTTGAAGCTGAAAGCCTACTAGGTGAAAAATCGTTATTTCAAAGATCCTTTTCTATTTAAATGACAAAGCTTAATTTAAACTCTTTGATGTAATGAACATCCATGGATCCCTGCTGTATCTGGGTCAAACATTAACCTACTAATTCCTGATAGGAGACAAATCTCTTTCATGATGTAACAAGCAAACGTTTGCTTGTGTGCAAGACAGCCTTGTTTTTTTATTTATCACTTTGAAGGGTTTTTTCACCATAAGCTCACTCCTAGTGGAATACATGGCCCACTTTTTGGTGGATTTGTTCTGCACATGTGTGTTGAAGCTATGTTGTTTTTTCCATCTGTATTTTCATATGTGCTTCTTGATTTTCATGGCAAGAAAATAGAGAAAAATTACACCTGATGACAATGTGACAACTGACTTCCCATGCGCAGCTGACTTTGGTTATTTTCTGCAAGGTTAACTGTGAATTATGAAATGTATAAAGGTGTGAGATAACACAAGGAGAAGTGTGCACAAGGGTGTAAAAAAAAAAGATCTCTGAAGAGAGTTGCGCGATAGCTGCAGAAAAAAAAACAACAACAAATGTTAAATGAAAAAATTTACAGGAAAATTTCCATTAAAATTTGTCATATTAAGCACCAGACCCCCTCAGAGTGAGGGAGCTCATTAGAGTCATTAGAAATGAACCAAAACCTCTAAAAATGAAACAATTCCTTAAGATGAATCAAAAACTTTAATGTGTTTTTTTTATGTTTTAGGCAGAGGCAAACAATGAAAGACAATGACAGGTACACCCGAACTTTATCATCATTGTATCAGATTATAATGATAAAAACCTAATAACAAGAAGAAATTAAACTGTCTGGCCTTAATATGATTACATCACAATCATTAAAACCTGATAGTAGTAGGAGAACGTGTTAAAAGCAGACTCACCCACAACACAATAAGGACCATAACACACTTAGTGTGCAGTCCTAGTTCAAGGATAAATATATACAAAAGTTAGCAAAAACAACATGTGATCTCTTTGTTTGGCATCAAGATGAAAGAACATATTTCCATAATGTGGTGAAGTATTTAGATTACATTGAGCATATAAAGGAAAAAATGAAATGAAACGCCATAAATTTGGAGAGGCTTACTGCCTTATGTCAGCTTGGCACTGCAAGACACACTTAATTACTTAGTACAGATTTCCCTCCAAAATTTAGGTGACTGTGACAGCGGAAACTGTGTCTTGGGTTTGGTCCAAGTTTTGACAAAACACTCCTGAGACATCTCTTCAAGCCAACAAGCCAGCGAGTCAATAAAAACAAATTGATGTTGTGCAGATGTGAAGGCAAGTATCTCAGTTCAGCACATTAGCATGTTAAAATTGCTGATTAGCTTTGACCAAAAAGTAGTCTTTGCTTTTAGGAAGGTCATTTACTTTACAAGTGACTGGTCAAGAATTGACCTTATATGCTAATAATGAAAAGTGAAAGAAGCAAAATACTATAAATAACCTATTTCCTGAGAATGTATTTGAAAATCCAATGCTAATATATCCTGTAGCTATTGAGAGATATCACTGTACTCGATACTCACCAAGTGGCAACCTCGGGTCTCAAACTATGAAGCCCATGTGGAAGTGTTATAAACAGCAATTCATTGAGAATCCGCTTGAGGCTGGCTGCAGAAACACCGGAAACCACATACACACCAATTCAAAAAAGACGATCTTTGTAGCATTAATAAACATGTTTACAGCCTGGTTTAAAAAATGGCTTGGCTCTACGTAGCTAATTTCTCTATTTTACTTTTCTCTAATTTCAGCACACACTCTACGGGGGTGAATTTTTTTCTAACGCGACGGTTCAGAAGATATTAAGATTACGATTTTTTGCCCAAATAAGGACATGACTGACGTGACTCCCTGTCGGGAACACATAGCTGTTGGCTAGGAGGCTCGAACTCCGCCTCTTTACGTCATATTTTGACTGGTAGAGTTCCGCATTTCCAATATGGCTGCTGCCGTCGATTGGCTTCAAAACAGCTCTCAGGAACAGATGGGTGATGTCACGGATACTACGTCCATTATTTATACAGTCTATGATACTCACAGATTTTTTGTAGTAATAGTCAACTCTTTAGCCTGCTTTAAATGAGCTAACAAAGCTGGAACTACTCACATTTAACTTTTTTTAGCATTTCATAAAACGAATTAATATTTAATAAAAAAAATGGATAACTTGATGTTATTGCTCAAATTGCACTGAACATTTCTACTGATGGTGAATGAAAACCTCATAAACAGGTGCTACACCTGATCCAGTTTTTCTGCCTTTTCAGAGATGTAGTCTGTAATGTAGTCTTGTCCATTTATTACCCCTTAACACTTCTGTATCCAGCACTGGGTTTGGTTGAGTGTTTACTTTGTGGGCCAACTTTAATTTTCATAGATTTTGCTGTCATAGTCCACAGTTGGTTTTTTTTCATCTTCAACCTCTTCTGCCTTTTCTTTTCAATTGTTTGTCTCTTTTCTCAGTTTTCTTCGGTTGACAAACCCACGGCTTCATGGTGATTACAGTTTGTCCTCCAGAGTCTGTGATTGGAGCAATATCCCTAGCAATGGTGTGTTCTTCATCACAACAGTATGCTATAGAGAAATAACAGACCCTTGCTTTAGATTATTGGCCAATCAGAATCAAGTATTCAACACAGCTGTGTATTTAAGCCTATTACTGTGAGGATTCAGCACCCTCAGTACATCTTTATTGAGAGACATTTAGAGAAAAAAGGCTTATCAACAGTGATTATTGTGAGAGTAAGATAGGAGCAAATGAAAAGAGAGAGGGAAGGGCAGGTGGCCAGAACGACATTGGGGTTCGGACATGTCAAAAAGGGTTGGCAAGACCATTTGCTGACTCACACTGCAGCCCATGGGATTAAAGGGACAATGGACTTTCATTTATTTTTAATGAGTGCTCCAGATAGCCTTACAGACATATCACCATGCAGAAATACAGCTACTGACAGGAGAAACTGTTGGAGGATAAGGGCCGGATGACAAGTTCTAGGATAGATGCTACAGCCCTTCAGTTATCGTGTACTGCTGCATACTTTTGGTGTAGGCAGTGCATGAAATAGAGGAAAACCTCATTACCTTCACTGATGAAATATATGCCTTGTAATTTGTCATGACATGCTATATCACTTTACACATAAAGTAACTGCAATCTAATTTCTGCCCCAGAGGAGATGAACAGAAAAAAATAATGTCCTGTGGAGAAATCAGTGAAGAGTTTTTAAACCAATAAAACTTAAAATGAAGGATTTCAGCATGGCTTATACTTTTACTGCCATGATAAATTGACCCAGCAATTGACTGTCCGTTTGTCTGTTTTTATGCATGATGGGAGTAATGAATCTTTCTCACCCTCATTAGGTTCATTAGGACAAACCTTTTCATTAATTAAGGCAATATTTTGCTGCTGAAAGACATAGAAAAAAGTTGGTTCAATGTCAAAATGTTTACATTTTAATGTATCAGAACAATTTAACATTATGCAAGCTATGTAAGAAATTAATCTGAAAAGACACAGGCACTCAGAAACACACAGATGTATATGTTAGATTGGAATGTGTAAACTAGGGATTTACAAGTTAAGTTGAGCTATACATTTAAACATTATTTCCCTTGCCAGTACCAAAATTACTTGTCAGTTAAGTTAATTATTAATATTTGTGTCTGCAGTGGTCTATTAGTTATTAGTAGGCCTGAAATGTAAAATGTTGTCGAAGCTGTAGCCAGGGCTATAGCTCAAGTAATTGGCTATTGCCATAATGCTATGTTTACCGACAGCACTCTGACGCCATGTTTAGTTCATAGACTG
This sequence comes from Notolabrus celidotus, assembly GCF_009762535.1. Lineage (NCBI taxonomy): Eukaryota > Metazoa > Chordata > Actinopteri > Labriformes > Labridae > Notolabrus > Notolabrus celidotus. Next base: position 18,953,877 of record NC_048289.1, read on the forward strand.
TATAAAATATGAACGTAGTATCCGTGACGTCACCCATCTGTTCCTGAACGCTGTTTTGAAGCCAATCAACGGCGGGAGCCATATTGGAAATGCAGAACTCAACCAGGCAGAGTGTGACGTAAAGAGGCGGAGTTTGAGCCTCCTAGCCAACAGCTCTGTGTTCCCACCCGGGAGTCCAGTCAGTCATGTCCTTATTTGGGCAAAAAATCGTCATTTTAATATCTTCTGAACCGTCGTGTTAGAAAAAAATTCACCCCCCGTACAGTGTGTGCCGAAATTAGAGAAAATCAAAATAGAGAGATTAGCTACGTAGAGCCAAGCAGTTTTTTGAACCAGGCTGTAAACATGTTTATTAATGCTGCAAAGATCGTCTTTTTTGAATTGGTGTCCATGTGGTTTCCGGTGTTTCTGCAGCCAGCCTCAAGCGGATTCTCGATGAACTGCAGTTTATAACACTTCCGCATGGGCTTCATAGTTTGAGACCGGACGTTGTCGCTTGGTTTAGCCCTGTTTAATAAATTGTGCTTTCCTAAATTCCTAATTTAAATGTAGGTAATGTTCTAGCTTCAATTTAGAGAGAAGCTCATTTTAGCACTGGGATAATATGGCTCGAAAGTAGCTTCTTGGCTTCACTTTTTAAGCCCTCGAACTCCCTCGCCTGTCACCGTTGTTGAAAGCAGTACCAACGCTGACTCTCCAAACTCTTTCTTTCTGCAACCATCTCTGCCTCCATCTTTCTGTTTAGTAGTAGTAGTAGTAGCCCAGTTTAGTAGTGCAAGCCATTACCATTAACCACATGGTCATTTCTCTACCATCCATACCACCGGATGTAAATGCAAGCTAGTGCATGCCAGAAGTAGAATCCACACAGGGCAATAGAATGTGTCTGCAGAGTCCGAAGCTGGCAGTTACAGGATCGCTCTGCTGAGGCTGTATCTCTAGTGACTCTTGTGTTCTTGTGACAGTTATGGGCAGGGTTAGGGTAAGGGTTAGGGTAAGAGTTAGGGTGACGTTACACTATAAAAACGCAGTCCTTGGTAATCATATATGCACTAGGTGGGGTCGCCGCAAACAACAATGGTCAGATGATTGCGGTCCTGAATCATGTTGACATATGCTACTAACACAGGGAAGCAAGAATCCGTTTGATGGGTTCTTTCCATTCAGACTTCATGGCAGTGATTGGTTGGATTTTTTTACAGGTTTACAGCTCCTGTAGATGACAGATCTTTTTCATTCCTTTTTCAGAACGTGAATTATTGGTAGCTGTCAAAATGTCAAGACAATTTCAATCAATACAACAGCAGTGTATCTGGATAACATTACATACCCTGCCTTTAATTTTTCATCCACCAATTTAGATAAAATTGGCTATTGCCTCTGTAGTTTAGAGTAAATTAGATATTTTGAGCTGTCCATTGTGCTGAAATGTTTTGTGGTCCTGCAAAGCAAAGGACAATCATTTTTCTTTAAGTAGACATTGTCTGTGAAGGTTCTCAGTCATCCAGGTCATGGTTATACCAAAGCTTGATCCATAAGGCAACTGGACCGGTAGAAATTCTTAAAGACGTTTCACCTCTCCTCCGAAAGACTTCTTCAGTTCTGACCAGACTGGGGAAGAGCTCAAAGATATAAGCCACTAACAGTCTTGGGTGTGTCCAGGAGTCACAAAAGGTACTAAGTAGGGTCGTTAGTATGGTCAGGTCTGGTCAGAACTAAAGAAGCCTTTCAGAGGAGAGGTGAAACGTCTTCAATAATTTCTACCGGTCCAGTTGCCTTACGGATCCAGCTTTGGATTAAGTAGACATTGCTTTCACAAGCAATGTTTCCTAGTATCTGTTTATGTCATGTGTTTCTGCTACATTTCTCATTGCCAACAAAAGTGACTTTAACACAGTGCGGGAAAACTTAAAAAAGAAATTTCAGCTTAAACTGAGTCATCTCCTCACTTCCTTTCATTTTGCTGATGTTTTGCACGCACCACAGTTTCAGTTTGTCTCAGCATTTCTGTTAAGCTTGGAACAGTCAGGGATAACTTGTCTCAGCAGAGAGTTTTAAAAATCAAGAAAGCCATGAATCTGTCCCCAAAAAGCATGTGAGCACATGTTGTTGTTTTTTTAGAAAGAATGTAATTAAGTAAACATCAGAATGAAAATGAAAGAGCTGATGAGATTACAAAAGCTACTGAACATCAAGAAACTAATTTATGATTTCCACGGTTCAGTTGCTGGAACTTGTAATGAAAAATTGGGTTAAATTAAATGTCTGTCTCAGTCCATTTAGCTTATGTTACCACTTCTTGTAAGAACAAGTATTAATCATGGTCTGATGTTGGTCTACATGACCAGGCATGCACACACACATACACACGCACAAACACAAACAACACATCCCTGACACAGTTACATTATTTCATCTCTCTGGCTGATGAGTTATACCTGGAAAATCTCAATTTGCTCAGACAGCAGTCTTCGAGGAAAGATCAAATGTTCCTCCCTTTATGCTGTAAGCTGCTACCTTTCTCCAGAGAGCAGAGCTGGAGTTTGTCTGGGACTCTCTTGCGATGATAATAATATCCTTAGTTCAGGATGTAGCACACTCACTCTGAAAATACATCTGAACTCTCTTCTCCTCTCTCCATCTTTTTACCTTTATTCTTGCTTCCCCATCTTTCTCTCCCCATCTCTCTATCCTTTGCCTCCCAAAGCCAACTGTGTGCAGCTATAAAGCCTAACTAACTGTCAAATGACTGCCTCCTCTTTCTTGCTTATCAACAGAATAAGCTGGGAGGTTATTTCCATGCTATACAGCTCATCAACAGTCATGAACTGCAGCCCTTCCTTATGTGCTGCAAGGGAGGCAGCATCTCAACTTACTGTCTGCTTTTTGTTGAAATTAAACCATACACCAAAAATAACCCAATGACTGTAGAAATGATGATATTATAACAAACACTATCTAGTAAAACAGATGGGCATGGCTGCTTCTTGTTATCATGGACTTGTACCTTTTTATCTCATGAGGACAGATAGAGTTCAAAAATAACCTGTGGTGCAAAATTGGAGCTGCCAATGAAGAGAAAATATATCTGAGATCACAGAAGAAGGAGAAAAAAAGGAGTAGGCGGGGGAAGTGAGGAACTGGAAATAAAATAATGGGGATTAGACCATCAGAGGGGACTTGATGAGAAGGAGTTGAAAATGAAGAGGGAAGATGGGATGGGGATTGATAAAAAAGGAACTAGATGGAGTGCTACTGTATTGAATTTATGCACAAGGTAGCTCGGTCACAGGCACTAGGCTGATGTGAAGAACACAGTCAGACCTTAAGTTTGACATTGCTTTATACAACAGCTCTTCAAGCAGCATTTAGTATTAGAAACTGACAAGCAGCACATTCACATTTTTCTGCTCTGTTGTTTCTTGTGTTTACATGTTATAACAGCTACTTTGTTGTTTGTACTTTTTTCTGTTCACAGCTGCTTTGATGACCTGTGTGATTCTGAGGTATCAGCTTCATCAGTCCAGACAAAGACTAACTGCTTTAACATTAATTAACTGTCTGAGGCAGAGTAATCAGTTAAAAGTCCCAGTGCTGTTGTACTCTATATCAGTGCCTATGAAACGCCACCTGTCCAATCAAAGCGGCAACCTCCAACTCAAACTATGAAGCCCTTGCAGCAGTGTTATAAACTGCAATTCATCAAGCATCTGCTTGAGGCTGGCTGCAGAAACCACATAGACACAAACTTCGCCCCTTTACATCACACTCTGCCTGGTTGAGTTCAGCATTTCCAATATGGCTGCCGCCGTCGATTGGCGCTCAGGAACAGATGGGTGATGTCATGGATACCACGTCCATTATTTATAGTTTATAGTTCAATCAGATTAGTTGGTTGGAACTAAGGCTGTGTGTCCACTAACAACATACAACTCCCATACAATACCCATCTCAGCTTTTTTAGTCACTATGCTCTCAACCCTCTCAGTTGAAAATGGTAGAGCTTTTGGAATACCTCCAAACTTGTCAATGTCACTCCTCCCTCAGCAACCAAAATCAAAATCAAGAAGGGGCAGGACATTCAATATCCACTTTGTCAGCAACAAGTGGCAACCTCCGGTCTCAAACTGTGAAGCCCATGCAGAAGTGTTATAAACTGCATTTCATCGAGAATCCACTTGAGGCTGGCTGCAGAAACACAGGAAACCACATAGACATGAATGGGAAAAAGACAATCTTTGCAGCATTAATAAACATGTTTACAGCCTGGTTCAAAAAACGGCTTGGCTCTACTAGCTAATTTCTCTATTGGCACACATTGTATGGTAGCATCCCAGAGGCCTTATTTGCATTTGTGCTGGATGCTAACATTCTTACTATGACAATGTTTACAATGACAAATTCAGAGTAATATTTCAAATCTTATGCTGACATTAGCGAAGTAGTGCTTGGCTATGTAGTTGTTCTGTTTTTGAAGATGCATCCCTTTAGAAAAATGTTTCTGAAAAATATTTTAGAAACCCTTGTAAGGACTATTGGGACCTTTGTGGCATTTTGTGTTAAATTTCATGAAATTCTAAAGGTTTTGTGTGAGAAATTCTAGTCTGGACAGCAGTATCAGGGCTGAGCAACAGAAACATGTAGCTAGCATGGTGAAAACATGTTAAAAGCTAAAACAGCTAACATTGTCAGAGTTCAAATGTTTGGAGCTGAGTGTCAAATTTCAAACAGCTGGGACTTAAAAGTAACTTACAATGACAAGTACTGATCTTAAAATAGAAGGAGTTACTTATGATATGAATATTTATGTCAGCAAAACAGATCTGAAACTGTTCAGTAACATCATAGGCCAGCACTTGACCTTAGACTTGTGTTGTAGTAATAATGAAAGAATAGACACTGAGTGAAAGGATGAGGAAAAAGGAATGGGGCGGATATTTACCATGCAGTATAAGACTCACTATGAAGTCAGGCAGAGCATTTGAGTGGCAGGATTGACAATAGAGAAATTAGCTGTGCTGAGGAAAAGCATGGGTCAGCAGTTTGAAAAGGTTGACGGGGGGAAGGAGCCAAGATGCTTTGGGGACAGGAGCTTGCAGCCTCAGGGTTTCTTTTATTTTCTTGGAATTTGACAAATTGCTTGGGAAGATGTCAGGGGGATTTGTAAACCGATGTTATGAAGAGCTTGGTGGTATCTCATTGTGTGTATGTCGGCAGAAAAAAAATTGTGACCTTAAAAAACCAAAACATTAAAATAACCTAAGGTACTTACTTCCGTGGCTAAATTTACCCAAATCAAATCACATCTCTCCAGTATACAAGTGTCTGCACTGTGAGAGAATGCATCAAGATGTTTGCACTTCTGTCTTGCATCATTGTACTCCTGTGACTGAATGAAGCTGTCAAATTAAAACACTCATGTAAATTATTGATTCAGTTTGGAATTCAGTGCAAGTTGCTGTGTTTCTGCTTTTTCTTAGACCCTTGTAGGATTTGGTTGTCCACCAGTAAAAGACATAAAAGGTGTTGTAAACGTTGAAATACATCTATCGTCTGATGTAAAAAATACTTATGAACCAGTGTGTTCAATTCATTGCTCACATCATTGAGGAGTGGGAGATCACCTTTTAAAATAATAATAATAATAATAATAATAATAATAAACTTGTCTTATTAATGTAATATTAAGTGCAAATAACCTAAACATGTTATTCAATATATGGGCTATTTTATGCTCTGTACCTGCGATAGAAGATTTTTATAAGTGACTGTCACTTATAAGATAGCGGCTTGCTCCAGAGCTTTAAAAGAAACATATCACCTGGCTTTCTTAGAAATGACAGGGCCATCTTAAATATTAGATTCTAGGCCTCATAGCAACGGTAGCTCTGAATCATAGACTGTATACAATATGGACATAGGATCCATGACGTCACCCATCTTTTTTCTGAAGCACTGTTTTGAGGCCAATCGTGACGTAAAGACCCTTTTTAAAGTCTATTTTAGACAGTATATGCCTTCAAAACCAGCTAAATGCAGCAAAAAAATCTGGACAGCATGTGACAGAAGAGGTGTCATGTTCATTTGTCAACATCACTTCATTTTTTTTTTTTAATTAAAATAAAAAATAAATTTAAAAAATCTTTGTGATGCTAAACTATTGTATCTATATTTAGGGCTTTCCAATGTACATCAAAAAAAAGTTTTAACATTAATTTGAATGAAAAACAAATGAGTTATCCTCATTGAACCATGATCTGTTAGAATTAAAGAACACCAATGGACTTAACCTTGATTTAAATGGTTAGTAATGGAGTTAGTAATTAGATTTAAAAAATGTGTATTGGGATTTTTTGGGGTTCTGACACTTTTGGATAATGAATATGTCCCGCGTCAAATTGACCCAGGAACATTATTGTTGTTCCAGAGAAACGAACATAACAGGAGGGTTAAATGAGAAAAAAATGTGGTTGATACCTGAGTCACCTTGTTGTCCCTAAAAGGTCATAATTCCCAATAATCACATAGAAAAAGATACATTTGAAGTAAACTCAAAGCAGGACTTCTAAATGCTGGGACAGTTAATAAGCATAGTGATACGTGGCCTTGATGACATTCAAGCATTTTCTTCTGTGATCTTCTAATCTGAAAGGCAAAGTGTTACACACAAACAACAAAGGATGAGCTGACCTTGGCAGCCTCCCTAAGGAAGCCTGTTAAAGTAAAAACAGTTGATGATCAGCCTGTTTGGTAAAAGCTGAGTGTCATGTTTCTCACTTTATAATGAGAAACTGTTTTGATATACAGAGACTCCATTTATTGCATGAGCTAAGCAGTTTAGCAGGGGCTTCTGGGGAAAGAGTGAGCAGACCTGGAGAAAAGTAAGGTGATGGGTCAGAAGATCAGCTGACTGGGAGCAATGGAGTCGATTGTTTTTGAATGGTGTCACTTGGGACACAAAGGGTGACTAAGGTTAGTATGTATTTCCTTTGTTCTGTCTTTCCAATATACTGTATTGATTTACCACTTCACTGCTTGCTGGTAATTTATCTCCACTGCTCAGTATCAAAAAGAAGCAGTCACTCTCTGAACCAGAAATCTTAAAGGTCACTAAATAACCAAAATAACATGGACTGAGAATATATGTACTGTACCTCTTCTTGTATCTTCTGGGGGGGACTTTTCTCTCACATTTGCTTAATTGTAATTTAAGTTAAGACTATGAGTTTCCACATGATATATTTGGAATAAAAAAATGAATGGAAAATTGTTTACATTTCACAAAATGAAAGTAATATTACAGCTGTGCAACTCGAGTTCAACTTCTCTATCCTCATTGGTTTCTCTGGATATATATGATTTAATTATTTTGAGTCTTTCATTAAACATGAATAACACAGCTGCTTCATCAAATTTACTTTCCCCACTGAGAAGTAATCTCTTACCTGTTACTGCGATCCTAAGATATCAAAATGCAGACTGCTTGACCTTTACCTCAGCCACTTTTATACCAGTATTTGTGCATGTGCTTTATGTCTGACATCTGACATAGAACTTTGTCTCCCTTGTTGTATTTTAGTCCTTATATTCAGAGAGCTCTTCTGGATTTGGTATCTTTGGTTGTTTGCTTTTTCATTCCCCCTGGTTGCATCCTGATTTCACAATTCTGCCTTTTGTAATACCTGTATAAAAAGTGTGAAATTTCATTTAACCTCCACGCATCACCTCAGCTCAGTGCAAATAGACAACATAGGTTGCCAAGAGTATTGCAGTTTGATCCACTGCTGCCACCTAGTGTAGCTTTGCAGACAAGCTTTTGACTCATGCACAGCTATGCTCTACCACAGGGGTACCCAAACTTTTCAACCCGCGACCTCCAAAATGTAGTTGCCAAAGACTCACGACCCCCACTGTCCCTCAAAGTAATTTAATGTGTCTTCATTTAGCTGGTCTGCAGAAAATTAGCCTACCTATATGAGCATGTGGCTGTGTTTCCTGTGCTGTTATGAATGAACCTGCTGCTACTGATGCTTTTCATAATTAACTGTTCACTAACCCTAAACTTAGGAGTCATCTGGCAAAAAGAAAGGCAGAAAACTCATTACATTTTCTATTTTCATGGTTTTATGACAAGTTTAGCAAATATTTTTGTCGATATTTCTTACTATCATGGGTAAAATGTACTATTTTTAGGTCATTAAAAAATACATCGATTCTGAAAGACATCTCACAACCCGCCATTTGTCTCCCGTGACCCCCCAGGGGGTCCTGACCCACACTTTGGGAACCCATGCTCTACCATACATCTGTACTTGACGTATTTACTTCTTCCTCTTGGAATTGAATGATCACAAGTCATTTAAACTATTACTACAGTATTTAAAGATGATAATTTGGTAATAATTAGATTAGGGAAAAATATGTTATTACATTTTCATTGCTACTATTGCTACACAGAAAAGAAAGAGATGTGACAAGGTTTTTTTCAGAAGTAAAATGTTTACTTTAAGCTTCCAAAACTTCAACAGTTAAAAAATTACCAACTTTCACTTTACCCCCACTTTCATCATTCTCATCATTGGGCTCAGTCTTTTCCCCGACACTACTATTAACACAGTAACAGTTTAAAATGTATCAAAATCTAAAACTTCCCATTTGGATCAGAAAAAGGCAACTAAATACTGTAACCCTTCTTACTTTACAATACTCTGTTCGTATAACAGATGATGAACATATTTTGAAAACAAACAGTTTAAGGTTATTTTAGCCATAATCGCATAACAGCAGCTTATTTGTTAAACTTATATGACAAATGATTAATGTTTAATGATACTAAAGTATAGCATGATGAGAAAGACAAAAATGTCAGTTTCTCTCAAATATACTTCAATAAGAAATATTATAGATGGACTTTAACAAAGTTTGATCTGGGGCAAATGTGTAAGATAGAGTACCAATTACTGTCAAATGAAATGGGCTTCCTAATCACTGGATATCATGTCATTCCACCGTCCCACCAACACTGGATGAGGATAGTAAAAATGACTTAAATACATGAAAACAGATCAAGGATAAAACTACCCATAATTTTTTTTGTATCCAGTTCCAATGACAGATCCAGTTAAATAAATACACATTTCTTATTTATGTTAAAAGGCATGTTAAAATGGTTTGGGTAAACAAAAAAAGGATAAAGATCTTGAAATAAAATTACAGGTTGCCAGTTAGGGCAGAGTCCATGAGGTCATCATCTTCATTTCTCATGTACATAGGACTTGGCCTGGATGGACGCTCTGAACCCAACATGGACATTGATGAATCTGAAGCAGATATTGGTGACCGGGACCAACTTTCGGCTTTTATCTGATGTGAGGACTGCCCCATGGACATTGAGGACTTCTTTTTCTCTTTGTCCCTTTCCCGTTCTCTATCCCTGTCCCTCTCTCTCTCCCTTTCTTTCTGCTTCTTCTTCTCCTTCTTGTGTTTCTTGTGCTTTTCCCCTGAGCTGAGGGAAATGGAGCTCATGTAGTCCTGTGGGGGAAGTGGGCGGACAGCCTGGTCGTCATCAGAGCTTGGGCTGTTCTGGTGGGACTTCTCAGCCACAGAGCTGCTCCCGGACTCGCTCTCGCTGTCGTGGTTGAGCGGGGTGTATCCTGGTGAGCGGCTGTGGCTCGGGGAGGAACGGTCATGCTTAGGAGTAGAACCACTGAAGAGAGGGGACGCTTTGAGGCTAGAAATCTGAGGACGCATTGAGTCGCTGGATCCTTCTCCTTTTTGAAGGGTTACTTTTGCCTTGATGCTTGGCGAGCCACCATCAGGTTTGCTAATAATAATTTTGGCCAGGCCGGTCGAACCCACCCCTCCTGTTTTAGAGTCCATCATCTTTTTATCCCCACTGCTCCCCCCTGAAACAGAAACTTTTGCTTTCGCTTCTTTATCTGACTTCTCTCGCTTATACTCCCCACTTTGGGAGGATGAGGTATGCTTGGACGGACCCATGTTTGAAGGTGCACTACCTGGAACATTGCCAGAACCACCACTCCCAGGAGCAGATCCAGATCCAGATCCAGCAACAGGTGGCCCTCCCTCACAACCATCCTCCCCCACACCTCCTCCACCTACACTCTTCAGTTTGTCTATAACTGCTGTCAGAGAGGGTTTTTTGTTACGACTGGGAGACTTCCCTTTGGCGTTAGGGTTATTCGCATTGTTTTGACTGCCCCCTCCACTACCTCCACCCCCGCTTCCTCCACCTCCTCCGCTACCTCCACTTCCACCTCCCGTTCCTCCTCCACCTCCACCACCATACTGAGATTGGGAGCCTGAGAAGGTCATGGAACCAGAGGACGATGAGCTAGAGGATGATGAGGAAGATGTAGAACCAGAGGAAGAGCCCCCACCCATCTGCTTCTGGGAGCTCATGCCTCCACTGGAAGACTTTGACCCTCCTGAGCTGCCACCTCCAGAGCCCATAGGTGACTTGGCCTTAGAGGAAGGAGGGGTCCCTGGGACCTGGGACTGCTGCATTTTCATAGGAGAAGACAATTTATCCCCAGAGCTACTGGAGCGGGAGTGGGAAGGGGATATGTTGGGCTTTATGTTGGGATTCATGAGAGAACCAGGAGGTTTGCCACCTTGAGTCTTGATTTTATTACTTCCAAGTCCTCCTCCACTACCCCCAGGCCCTGACAGCCCATGTTTGGTGATAGGGGAGGATCCTGGTTTTCCAACACCCATTCCTTGGGAGGAACCTTTAGACTGAGAAGGTCCACCCCCCATACCTGTACTCCCGGGCTTGGAGCTTCCTCCTTGTGTTGTTGAACCATCCTTTGACTTGATCTTCCCAGAGGAAGATGAGTGAGAGTGATGGCTTTTGCTGCTGCTTGTCCCCCCTGCTCCTCCTGTGCTGCTTGTGGCTGAGCTGCTGGAGGTGTACCCACTATGGGATGATGATTTACCCCCGGTTATAGTCCCTTTTGCAATCTGAATAGTAATTTTGGGAATGGGAGGTGTGGCACCACCTGGAGGAGTTTGTGAGCGTCCTGAACTACCAGGAGACTTGGACCCTCCTCCACTTATGCTTCCACCGGAGCCTGAGCCACCACTAGGTGGTGTATATGGTCGCCCCCCTGAGCTGTGAGAGGGGGACTTTCCATCAGGGTCCAGCTTTTTGCGTTTGGGTGGCTTTTCTTTAGACTTTCCCTCACTGGAAGGGGTCCTGCTACGTTTGACTTGTTTGCCCTCTGATGAACTGCTCCCCATCCCAGAACTGCTCCCTCCGCTTCCTCCATTCTCATCCTTTGGCCGTATGAGTCCCTGTTGCTGTTTGACTTTGGGTTCTGCACTTTTAAAGTCACCAAGACCCATTATGAGGGGACTCTGAGACCCTCCGCCATGTGTGTCTCCCAAATCAGGAGCCTGCCCCAGAAGTGGTTTACCACCACCACCACCACTGTTTCTTTCAAAGACTATCCCCATATCAAAAGGGTCCTTCATTGAGGGCTCTGGGGTGCTCTGCCCATGTGGAGTTGGGTTCTGAGGTGTTCCTGATGGAGTATTCTGCTGGCTACTTCCCCCAAAACTCTTGACCAAGTCCATTTCCCCATCTGCACTTGGGGAGCTGTCATCAAAGTAGTTCTGAGAGAAGCCCTGGCCTGATGTCAGAAGGTCAGGGTTGAAATCTGCCGCATCAGGGAAGAAGTTGGTGGAAGAGGAATCACTGGTGGGAGTGGCGGCAGTTGCAGCTGCCTCAGCAATTAGGTCGGCAGCATCAGTGAAAGGATTCTCATTGCTGTTAGTGTTGAATATGTCTGCAGAATCGAACACGGCACTGCCCTGACCTGAGCTGGAGGAGTCACGGATCGGAGTACCAAGCGGGCCTCCGTCCTCCCCACCACTGCCAATAGGGTGCTGCCCATGGCTGCCTTTCCCCGTTTGCTCTGGCAAATCTGACAAAATTTCTGTGATATCAGGTCCAATGCTGTCAGAGCTGGAGAGGCGGACAATACGAGGTGGCACAGTACCCTGTGAGTGCTGCTGCTGTGACTGGACATGAGACTGTGAGTAAGGCAGACTGGGGCCAGAGGGTGGAGTTCCACATTGGCTGGGTGCTGGAGTGATGCTGTGGGGTGTATCTAGTCCATCACCAGCTAGGTTAACATCAAAGATAGAATTCTGAGATGCATCCACATCCATTGAAAGGAGCTCACGGTGAAAATCATCCTCGTGTGAGACTTGATGGTGCTGGTGGTGCAGTGGCATAGACCCCTGTTTCATTCCTAAACCTGCACCTGCAGCAGCTCCTGGCAACATGCCACCCTTCTCTGTCCCCCGTGGGCGCTTCTTCTTTCCTTTTGTGGAACCACTAGGGCACGTTCCGCTCATACCATCTGTCCGGGGGGAACCAGATGAAGAATTCTGCCGCTCCAATGGACTAGAACCGTACAGTGTAGCAAAATCTTGTGTGGGGTTGTCTTTTAACAGGTTCATCAACATGGGGTGATTTTTTGTGTTGCTGGCGGGAGAGGATGTAGGGGGTGGTGTCTGGTGGGGTTGTGGTGCATTTTGAGAGCTTGGACTGGAACCTACACTTCCAGTTATCTGCAACAGACTTGTCAAAATTGGATTCTGGGTCACTTTGTTGTAGTCATCTGCGTGACCTTGGCCAGGCTGTTGTTGCTGCTGTTGTTGCTGCTGTTGTTGCTGGCCAGCCACCCCTCCTTGCGTTGGACACTCTCCTCCTTGGCTTTGCCCTCCTCGGGATATCCCGAACAAGGAAGTAATTGGACCTGCATAATTAGGTCCCCCAGAGGGTCCTCCTCCAGTAGGTGTGTTGCCCTCTGTAAGCCCAGGCAGTCCCATTGGGTTACCTCCTTCGCCTGTTGCCATGTTGTAAGTGGGACTACCAGAGGGGGGCAGGTTATTCTTAACCATAATTTCCACAGTCTGTGCAATCAGTGAGAGGGCTGGAGTGTCTGCTTGAATCGTCTCTGCTTTCCTCCGAATTGCCCGCATGGTTACAGGGATGGACATGCATCTAAGAGGCGGAGGAAACAATTAATTAAGATAACAAAAAATTGCTTTAAGTAATGCATCCAAAGGAAATGACATCTCACCTCTGAACCACTTTGGTTATGAACTCATCAGTGCAGATCAAAGCATCTGACAGTCCTTTGTATAGTTTGCAGGATACTTGTCTGGAGTCAATCACCTCCATTACCACTAAAGGAAGGAGGTAAGATAGGACAGAGGACTCATATTAGCAAAGAGTGAGGAGGCGTCTGATTCCACAATACATAGGTTGAATTACTATTACTCAAAAATGTATTACATTTATACCTTCATAAGCTGAATTTGTGAGATTTTATTTAAGTCGGTGCTCACCACAGACTAATGACTCATTGACCGGATGCTGGAAAGAAACGCTGAAACTTGAGTCGGTCAAAGGACACACTTCAAACTGCAGAAGGCCTGCAGTATCTGATCAACAACAAAAAAATATTAAACTTGTGAAATGTGTAAAGTCAAGGTTTTAGTCCAAATGTAGTCAACCAGAGACCAGATATTTACCTTCTTTGAGGGAAGTTCGTTTCACACAGCTGCCAATCAAGTTGTTATAAGCTGCCTGGTGCCGAATGATATCCAACAGGGTTGGCACTTGTGCTGGGTGACGAAAGGGGATCTTGGAAACCAGTGCTCCTTGGAGAGAATGACCGTCTTGGACTGGTGCATCACCATTCAGAAAATAACAGTGCTGCTGATCAGGCAATACCTGTGGTCATATAAAGACAGTTTTCTTGTAAATGTGGTGTTTGTATTGGCTGTGTTATTGAATAAAAGTCACTAGAAAAGTCAACATATTAATGATTTGAGGCAAGGTATTGTGTGTCTACTAACAGAATAGAAGTGCATGTTGTGTGATGGCGGTGGTGTTGAGCTGCCCTCTTCAAGGAGCTGTCGCTGGCTCTGAACAATCAACTGGTAGAGCGGTGAGAGGCTGGGGGGACTCTCAAACACTGGGATGGCTTTGACAAAAAACAAAAAGAAACGTCAGTTTAAATCATCAAACAAAAAAAGGACACTTCTTCAAGTGCAAGTTTTTGACTTAAGCATACACCGTCCATGGGGTGAACTCACATGTAGCATTGCCCAATCTCTGAATGAAGGACAGTGAGAAAGGCATTGGCCGGTTCATCTTGAGGAAAAAACAAGCCGGCAGATCCACACAGTTTGAGTTGGTCACATTGGAGAAAGATGGTGTCCTGAAATTCACCCAAAAGGAATCATCATCTGTCTCTATTCTCAGACAAGGAAATCTATTGAATAATTGTTCATTCATGACAAAAAGTCTGCCATGTTGGCGCAGTTATCTCTAAAACTTTGTTATATTTTGCATGCTTGTAAAACAGAGGTATACCAGAACAACAATGAAGTAACTCCTTTCAGGATTGGATAAAGAACCTAAAAAGTGATATACAGTTTTCTTACCCTTTGTTGTCCACAGGGTGGGATCCAGTTATGAGAGGAGCAATTGGGAGCTTGTACACCGCAGAGGTTCCCTCAATTGTCACTGAAACGCTGACACCCAGAGAGCGTGGAACTAGAAAGATAATTCAAGTGTCCACAAAGAGAGAGAACAAGAGAGAGAGATCAGACAAGTATGTTCACAATCCTTTAGCAAATGCTATATTCTTTTTCCCATTAGAAAAGTCATTCACTTCCTCTTTGCACTTACTGTTGTCTGTGAGGTTGAGCTGTGTGCCAATGCCGTCCTCAAATACGTCATAAGGGGATACGTAACACTGAAGGGTAACAAGATGACCGCCACTTCTAGCTGTCAGCAAGCCCACACTGCCATGAAGGACAGTCTCTACTGTGTTAGCATTGGTTGCTAACCTAGAAAGAAAATACAGAGTTTATCATATTGGGCTTTTTAGTCATCAATCATGCTACCAGCAAATGTTCAGTTAAAAAACTAAAAGTAACAACAAGATGCTCCATCTTCATATACCAGGTAAAACTCCTAATAAGGAGACAACATTACTCTGTTGCTGCGTGTGCTCTTGTGACGATGGCACTACACAAATGTAATCTTATTAGTTATTTTTGATGAGAACTTTTGAAATTTACTATTAGCTTCATTTATAATGCACTTCATTCCTGCATCAGCATGTGTAACATCCAAAGACTGCCAGACTTTAACACAGCAAGAGAAGTGATCTTATAACACCATTTGCTTTTAATATTAGCCCTGTTTGATTGTTATTTGCCTTGTTTTAATTGTAATTGAAGTAGTCAGTCTATAAAGTTATCATTATTTGGTCCTGGCATGATATAACTAGGGATGGGTACCGAATTCGGTACTTTTATAGGTACCGACCGGGCATCGGTACCGTATCGGTTCAAATCTGAAAGGTATCCATTCCTAGAAATAAACTTCCCCAGGCTCCCCCTGTTAAACACCAAACCTTCACATTAATAAACAAGGATGAGTGCAAAGGAACTTACCTAAACATGTGCATCATCTTGGTCAGATCAAGCTCCAAAGACTGCAGTGCAATATACATCTTGGTTTTCAGCTTACTGGAACACAGAAAGTATTATGAGACAACTGGCACAATAATAATGATAATCACAAAGACAGGTAGCATGTCTCCAATAACATGTTTAATCTTGGATAACTTGTTTTGAATTTCACACCCAATGCAATATCAGAGCATTTTCTGGATGCGCATACTAGGGTTGTGCATGTTTAATCGACAACACAATTTAATATCAACCCCACTAGTTGACACCAGAATTGCAAGTCAGATAAACAAGTTAGTAACACTTCATTTGATTAACATTTTACAAATGTAGGCCGGAAATGACAGGCATATGTTGTGTCTGGGCTGTAGTGCAGCCACCCGCCACTAGCTGATGCTAAAGCTCAGGTTGTTGATGAGTATCCAGTTGTAGACAAGCACAGATGACGGATGGTATCTTGTAGCACGGTGCATTGTCACTTTTGATTTAGAGTATGGAGATCAAGTTGTATGAAAGTTGTGTCTGGTTACCTTTAAGGCTGCAATGATTAGTCGACATAATCGATTACGTCGACTACAAAGATTCGTCGACACAGAAAATGTAGCGTTGACGGGTCATATTATTGTTGTTAATTGTTATAGTTGTATGATAAAATCACATGCTGGCCAGTACATGTACATGTTGTCTCTTTTCTGTTCCTGTTAATACTACCGCTCATTCTGAGTTGTAAAAATCCGTCCAATTTGTGTGTTTTGAAGCAGATTACTATAAATTTAATAAGATATTCATATTTACTCAGTAAGAAATCAGTGATAATTCGTTTAACTTACTGCACTGTTATAAAACATGTTGTATATATATAGCCTTAAAATAGTAAAATAATACAAAAACAACAATACTCTATTTTGTTCCTTCTATTTAAGTTGTGCTAAGCAAAGGCGTGTGAATGAGTTTGTGACGAGGAGAGGCTCATGCACCCCTCAAATATTTGAGCCAAATAATCATGTCAAATGGACTAATCGAAAAAATAATTGATAGATTAGTCGACACCAAAAATAATCGGAAGTTGCAGCCCTAGTTACCTTTACTGATCGATGCGTAACAAACACACATGTAGACGTTAACTTGCATGGAAGGCTGAAAGATGGTGGTGCTAGCTCTGCTATCTTTAGCCACACTAAGCAAACCCAGTGACATTATTTACCTGCAGACTCTGTGCTCCCTCTTTTAGTGGTGCTAAATAAACTCAATTTTGACTTTTTTCTGAGTTCTTCTAACATTTAAACTTGACAGCTAGCTGGAATTTTTATTTTCATTAAAAAAGACTAGCAGATTAGTCACTTGGGAACATCGCTAACGCATGCCATAGTACAAAACAAAACCAGTACTTATCCGGACCAACAGTTACTGAAAACGACTAAAAAGAACAGTGATTTGTCATTTCTTGCTCTGCCAGTTGAGTCTTATTCCTACTTACTTGTCTCCAGGGAGCTTGTACAGTTCAACCAGTCCTTTCAGATGCTTGGAAAACTCTTCAAAGTTCTTCTCCCTGATGTGAAGCAGGAGAGAGATATATTTCTCACAAGTGTCTGATTCATTCCAGAAAACAGAAATAAGACTTCTACACTATAGTCATCATACGAGTGTGGATAGTGCAGTGTTTGGTTCCTACACACCTCAAATGTTGAATCAACTCAGGACAACTCTGTGACCAAAAACAACAAGAAAAGAGCAATTCAATACCCACAACTGAATAACATTGTTTAACACAAGTGCAGAATTGATTTCAAATATGATTCTTGGAGAGAGAATCTGAAGCCATAAGGAAGTAAAATTCAACTGACCGTAGGGTTTTCTCCCTGATGAGCAACCTTTACGTCCACGAGCTGCCCAACGGTGTCCAGCTGCACCTCCACATAAAACATGTCTGATGTGATGTAACACTCTGTTCCTGATGGGCTGAGGTGTGAGCCAAGCCTGTACGGACAAGTCAAAAAAACAGAAGATTAGGAGTTCAATAGAAAATGGTTTAAATACACTAAATACACCAGAAAGAGGGCCCATATTACACCAGAGTCTCTGCATTGGCTTCCAGTATATTTTAGAATAGATTTTAAGATTATTTTATTGGTTTTTAAATCTCTTAATGGTCTTGGCCCTTCTTATTTATCAGATTAGCTTTTATCATATGAGCCAGTGAGAGCCCTCAGGTCTTCAGGTAGTGGACTTTTAATTGTACCAAAAGTTAGGACTAAGACCCGAGGTGAGGCGGCTTTTTGTTATCACGACCCACGCCTGTGGAACACCCTTCCTGAAGATCTGAGGGCTGCAGAGTATAAATATTTCTAAAAGCAAACTCAAGACCAACCTTTTTAGTCTCGCTTTTAACTGAGTTTTATTCTTACTAGTTTTATTTATTTATTATCTAGTTCAAATTGTAGTCACTTTTATTCTACTTTATTTATTTTAAGTATTCATTTTAATTATAGCATCTTATTTTATTTTAATGTTTTAATATTTTAGTGTTTTATTATCTTAGAAATGTATTTTATTTTTGTGATTTTAATTTCCTGTGTTGAGTTTTAACATCTTATTTTACCTCCAGTGTTTCCTCATTAAGATATCCTTCCTCAGTTCGTTCAGCAACTTATTATTTATTTTTGATTTTTCCTTTTATTTGTATTGTTTTTATTACTATTGTTGCATATATTGTGTTCTTAACCTTAGGCTTGTGGGGTGGGTTTGGGGTCGGGGCTGGGGGTTATTCTATTTTAGGTTGCAACTCACAGTCATATTACATACCCATATTTATTTCTATTTATTGCTTAATCTGTCATTACCAACCATAATTACATGTCAACCTTTCACTACTGAATCATTTTTAATACTGCCTGTAATTACTGCTATTTAATCTGAATTCCATTTGTAACATTGTATATATCTAAATTGTATTCTATCTTTATTTATCAATTTTTACTTATTTTATTTTATTTTTACTTATTGAAACTTCTTCTTGATTGTACTTATGTCTGGGTTGCTGTAACAACTGAATACCCCCCCCCACCCCCCCACCCCGGGGGGATCAATAAAGTAATACCTTATCTTATCTTATCTTATCTTATCTAAAGTCTGATTGATTGATAAAGAGTACAACTAACCATGTAAAGAAAAGAGCTGTGGTGTGCTTTTTGCTTCAATTTTAAGTGAAATTTGGGGGGAAATCTTCAACAAATAATCAACCTGATCACCATTCACCCACTGTGAGCCTTTGTCTCTTCCTTCAAAGGCTGGCTTCTGAATCATTCATCAGTGTGAGACACAAAATAAGAAAACACGAGTGAAAGGAAAACAACTTACATGTTTTGCCGAGCGATGGATTCTAGACGATCCGTCATGGAGGGCAGAGATGAGACTGAAAAAAAGTAAAGAGGTAGTGGAAGTTTTAAATCCCGTAATAATGACACTATATCAAAAAATGTTGCTCAAGGGTGCTGCTGTTAAAGACACAACATACCTATATGCATACAATTAAAAGAAAAAGTCATCAGAAGTGCACAGCAACCAATGCCATTCAGGCCGTATGAATCTGGCTTCACATCATTAGTTTGTCCTGAATTAGCATGTTGGTAACTCTGGCCCCTTTCATTTACATAAACTAGAATATTCAACAGTTTATTTCAGTCAACATGATAGCAAATGACACATTGTAAATAGAAAGCGCTGCCCTGCTGTCCCTAGTGTTCCTGTCCTTCGCATTGATGGCCTCACCTTTCAGCGCTCTCTGCAGGGTCTCTAGGCAGGTGAGCAGGAGCTGGTGACCTGCTGCGTTCATCACGCCCCGTTTCTCCTGGGACACAGCATGAAGAACAACAGAGGAGTGAGAACATAGTTGGGGAAAAAGACAAAGTGCTTCATAAACAAGATTTGACTTTCCTGTTTGTTTGTTTAAAAACTGCCTTAGCCAGCACAAAAGTTTAGACACTTAAAGGTCACTACAAAGCTCTCAGGTACCTTCTTAATGTTAAAAAGCATCTCATTGAATAAAGTGATTAATTACTATAAATATGTTAAAAATAGTTGGTCTTTTTTGTTAGTGCTGCAACATGAACCGATAAGGGACACTTCCATGGATGCAAGGCTGACACTGCTGGGTCATCTTGAATGTTACACGTGTTTTAAGGTACAGTATCTCACAAAAGTGAGTACACCCCTCACATTTCTTCTAAAGCTGATGCACAAGAAAGCCCGCAAACAGTTTGCTAAAGACAGCAGACTAAGGACATGGATTACTGGAACCATGTCTTTTGGTCTGATGAGACCAAGATAAACTTATTTGGTTCAGATGGTGTTAAGCGTGAGTTGGGGCAACAAGGTGAGGAGTACAAAGAAAGTGTGTCTTGCCTACAGTCAAGCATTGGGGTGGGAGTGTCATGGTCTGGGGCTGCATGAGTGCTGCCAGCACTGGGGAGCTACAGTTCATTGAGGGAACCATGAATGCCAACATGTACTGTGACATACTGAAGCAGAGCATGATCCCCTCCCTTCAAAAACTGGGCCCCAGGGCAGTATTCCAACATGATAACGACCCCAAACACATCTCCAAGATGGCCCCTGCCTTGCTAAAGAAGCTGAGGGTAAAGGTGATGGAGTGGTCAAGCATGTCCCCAGACCTAAACCCCATAGAGCATCTGTGGGGCATCCTCAAACAGAAGATGGAGGAGCACAAGGTCTCTAACATCCATCAGCTCCGTGATGTCGTCATGGAGGAGTGGAAGAGGACTCCAGTGGCAACCTGTGAAGCTCTGGTGAACTCCATGCCCAAGAGGGTTAAGGCAGTGCTGAAAAATAATGGTGGCCACACAAAGTATTGACACTTTGGGCCCAATTTGGACATTTTCACTTAGGGGTGTACTCACTTTTGTTGCCGGTGGTTTAGACATTAATGGCTGGGTGTTGAGTTATTTTGAGGGGACAGTAAATTTACACTGTGATACAAGCTGTACACTGACTACTTTACATTATATCAAAGTGTCATTTCTTCAGTGTTGTCCCATGAAAAGATATAATTAAATATGTGCAGAAATGTGAGGGGTGTACTCACTTTTGTGAGATACTGTATTTATTCAGGCTGCAAGTTATGAGTAATCCCTAAACTATCAAGTACAAAACTAAAGCATTATTTTCACTGACGGTTAAGTAGCATCAGGGTAGATCCTTTAACTTCTGCCTTCAATGCAGAATTGAAGCTTTCTGAACTTAGACATTTGGGGTGGCTCTCTCCCCAAACGGACGAGTGACAATGCGTGGTAGTGACCTCTTGTTTGTTTAGTACTGATTATTGTGATTGTTTCTAACTCCTGAAAGACTTCAAGAAGAAAGCTTCCTTTGGCAGCTAATTATTGAAAACCTGCTGGCCATATTATTCCTACCCCGCGGTCATTTTCTTTGCCTCATCAGTTCAGGTCCAAACAGAATGAAATTCCATCACATCTTAGAATTTGAACTTTTCCACAGTCAAAGATGTGTCTGTCTCATTTTGAAGATAAAGATGTGTCTGTCTCACCATGGCCTGACGCACAACTTTGGAGGTCTCCTGCCAGGGCCGTGACGCATTGTGTTTGGCATGAAGCCTCTCCAGCAAGGCAGCCATGCGACTCTGCCTCTCTGCCTCTGAAAAATTATGTCACAAAAGACATTTGTTCAACATACACACACATTGTACTGATGTATTTTCCTTTGTTCTAAAAGACATTCACGGCTGTAAAACTAAGATTCCATGTTCTCTTAATACTTTTCATACAACTCATTTAACTAAACATGCTGGAGGAATTGTCTGCATGGCTCCAAGCAGCTTTCCCTTAAACAACATTGTGTCATAAAATTACAAACTGTTTCAAAGATCATAAAACGTATTAACTACTTAACTACACTGCTACTACTGACACTAAAGTTATTCTAAATATCACAGCTGTAACTAAACCACTGAGACAAACAGAACTACACAAACACATGTTACTGTTTCAGGGATGTAGTGGAGTAAAAATACAATATTTGTCTTCTGAATGACAAATGCTAACAACTGAAACAATCCAAAAAAGGTCTTTGTTTTAAGATATACAATGAGTTGTGAGATTGTTTGTAACAACCTCTATCCATAAAACATCTATGCCTGTATTTTTGTTTTATTTTGACAGTGGGGGAAGACATGTTGTTGGATTATGTCTGTCAATTAGTCATATCTGTATATTGTGCATCTCCACGGTTGATCGTGGAGCAAACACAGAGCACATTTCACCCAGACCAAGCAGTTCATTTAGAGGTGGTAATGATGGCTATAATTCTCCACCTGAGCACCTGTGGTCATATCTTCAGCCCGTGTTAGAGGTTTTTGAAATGAAGAATGATATGTATCGTTTGAAATGTTCTCCCTGTTTCCCACTCTGCCCAAACATACAAAAAGTAACTGTCCAACCTGAGAAAGCGTGTTGAGCTACATAACATTTGTTTAATTCCAGATGAATATTTAAACTAAGTTGTCTGTGCTTGGAGTAACTTAGTTTCTGATTTTATTCCATGGTATAGTTTTTAGAGATGTCAAGTAATGGTTTCTAAATAAAACATAGTGTTACAGAATGTACTCCTGTGTATTCTTGACTGCCATCATGCTTTGTGTAAATACAACATTTTGAGATTTTTTTAAAAAGTACTTTGAATACGTACGTATTTTTAAAAGAAAGTACTTCAGTACTCTAACTCAAGTAATAATCTGACTGAACAACTTTCACTTGTATTGGAGAAATATTTGACCTGAAGGA
This sequence comes from Notolabrus celidotus, assembly GCF_009762535.1. NCBI lineage: Eukaryota > Metazoa > Chordata > Actinopteri > Labriformes > Labridae > Notolabrus > Notolabrus celidotus. The sequence goes on from NC_048289.1 coordinate 18,976,217, forward strand.
TCTATACTTTGACTTAAGTAATGAAGCTGTGTACTTTTTCCACCACTGGTGATAATACATTTTGGTGAGTTTCTACTGTGAAGTTTCTGATCTGTTCTGATTAGTTGGAGCATCAATAGGACTTTCCATCACTTCAAACCGAAAAAAATACTGCGACGTTAATCAATCAAGTCACATGACCTCTTAAAAAAATATAAAATGAGCCCCACATGAGAGAAAGTCCGTTTGGTCAAACAGACATACATGTCAAAGAAACACGGGCCAGTGTTTGTGATCAGAATATCTGTCATAACAAAGCACTTCAGTGTCACAGCTTGTAACTTTCTGCTTGGTAAGTGGCATTACTTTCATTTTAGTGCAACACGTATGTTTAAAAAAAATGATGGAATGCTCTTAGGGGTCGATGATTTGCTTACACTGACTCCAGTGTGTTTCCTCTAAAGTTACTGTGAATGAAGGTTTCCTCAAACTTGGCGACATGCTAACGTTAGCTGTTTGCTAGCTACACAGAGCTAGCCAAACAGAACAAAACACGATGCTTTGTTCCAAAAAACACGCATTCAATTCATAAAAATGACCACGTTTATACACGAGGTTTTAAAATAATCAAATTATCTCAAAACAAAAGAAGAACGTTTTATTTACGCCTGTTTTTACGGATGAGTTAGCGGTTGACTGAGTAGTCGCCATGTCAGGGAAGCCAGAACAACAACAACAATAACAACAACAATAATAAACCAGGGACACATCCCCACCTGTAACCTCCTCGGGTTTGAGTCGATCTCCATGAGTCTGATTCCCTCCTTGCTGAACCGAGAGAGTAAGTTCTCTTGCAGGGCTCCCGCTCTGCATGGAAACACCAGGCCCCGCCGCCATTGTCCCCCGGTTGCTGTTTCAGTTTACCCGCTTCGCCTTTCCAGACTTTTCCATCCGGGCTTCCGTACTCACTCTTCTCCACTGAGCCAGTTAGTGACAAAAGCATTTCCTTTTTTTTAATAACCACATTTTATTCAACATTTGATCAGAGGTGTCAAGTAACGAAACACAAATAATTCGTTACCTCACTTACGTAGACATTTTGTGTATCTATACTTAAGTGGAGTAGTTATTTTTCAGCCGACTTTTTACTTCTACTCCTTACATTTTCACGCAATTATCTGTACTTTCTACTCCTTACATTTTAACCCTCTTATGACTATAATTATATTCAGGCCGCCTGGATTTATTTAGATTTTATGGCTGTAGAATTGTGCTATGAGTGAGTGCTTCTGCCCCTTTTTCCTAGTTAGCCCTTAACTTTCAGTATCTGGCAGTTATTCAACATCATTGTGTGTTTATGATACTATAATAACAATTAAAAATAGCCTCGTTACTCATATTTCATTCCGGCTTGTCATCGTACAAAATAAGAACCATTTATGTACATTGATATTCCAATAAAGGCTGTTGATAACATGCCTGTGAAGTTTGACTTTTTGCATCATTACAATACTTATAGGAAACTAGTAATCATATCTTCTGCTCCATGAAACACGTTAATGCTCAGTAGTACACATATATGTTCTTTAATGTATTTGCATTGTACAATAATGCGTTCATTTTAAATGGGCATAAATGTGGGTGAAACCCAAATATTTCAACATTAATATATTAATATAACATTATAGTCATTATGGCCTTTAGAAAAATGTTTTTTTGGGAGGTGGGGTAGTGCACTACAGGCCCCTGTGGCGCAGCCTAAGCTTTTGTCCTTAATGGCGTTGTTTTCCCCTTACATTACTTTTACTTTTAGACTTTAAGTAATTTTGAAACCAGTACTTTTACACTTTTACTTAAGTAAAGAGCTTGAGTTGATACTTCAACTTCTACAGAAGTTTTTTTAAACCCTAGTATCTATACTTCTACTTGAGTAATGAATGTGAACACTTTGACACCTCTGCATTTAATAACTGCAGTAAAACAAACAGAGACAAGCAAATAAATACATTTATGCAAAGTGTATAAAAGAGAGTGAACCTAACGAAAAAATAAATAAATAAACACATAATAATAATAATAATACAGAAACAAACAATATCAATAGTAACAACAAAGGAGGACATGTTATCAATCATCAACATGTTCTTCCTAGATCTCTAGTGAGCATATACAATCATCCTGCCATGACACTTTAGTTCAGCTAAATAGATTACATTCTTTGAAAGTGAGAGATGAGAGGCTGCCAACATCTTTAACATTTATCTGTTGAACCACGAATGGTGTACTTGTTTGGCAGTTATTTTAGTACCTTCCTCAGGGATTCCAAAAATAGCAATATGTGATGGTGTGGTGATAGGACTAATGTTACCTGTAGTATCTCTGACATAAAACTAAAGAAGGACTTCCAGTTCTCCACTAAGCTTGAGCACAACCAGAACATATGAGTCAGGTCTGCTGGTGCCTGAGAACACCTATCACAACTATCCGAAAGGTTTGGGTAATTCCTCGATAATCTGGTCTTGCTATAAGACAAAAGCATTTTCCTTTGAAGATTTGTTTCCATACAACAATTTTATGAAGTAGTTTCAAGCCGAATTTGACTTCAGCCAGAAAGTAATGTTTGAGAGATATATTTATGTTTAATTTTTGTTGGTGGACGGTATTTGAAAACATTGTAATAAAGATTAGGACAGTGTTTGATATGAATCTGTTTTGTTTCTTCAATTATCCAAGCGATTTTACCAGCATGATTAAACAGACTGTGTATGCATCTCTTCAAAACTAACTCAAACCCCTTGACTAGACAGCTTAAAAAAAAAGACAATATCTGATGAAGACTCCAGATGGCGTACAATCACTGCGAGTAAATGATTCATGATTTGCCAAGAACAGCCAACAGCCAAAATCCAAAAGAAGGTTGAAATATTCATGTTTATCGACATTTGAAGCATAATTATTTTTAGTCTTGACATGATTGTTTTTTCCTACTACTTTTACTTTAACACTGCAGTGTATGATTCAGTGTCATGGAAAGAATAGAAAATGAAGCAGTAGATTAAGACATTGTAAGCAGCCACGCGTCTGCACTGCCAACCACACACACAGATGCACATTCACACACGCACATACACACATACACACTCACACACCTGAGCCTTTTGTACAGCTGAGCCTGTGGCAATGAGGGCTCTCTGGGGAGGATTTTCCCACCAACCATTATGACCTGCCCGAGAGAGGGAGCAGGAGTGTGTGTGCATGAATACATGTGCATTTGTGCATTTGCAAAGATAGATTTGAGAACATGGGCATAAAACCACACACACCATTTACACACAGGAGATAGCTATAGACAGCAGTGGAGATGGAGAGGGACCAGATTGGCATCGGCTGAGACAGTAGACAGACCCACAGATAGACATGAGAAAATAGGGGAGGTGCCGCTATGTAATTGATGTGCCCACCAGGAGCTTTAGCTGGCTGCCTGGCAAGGAAGAGGAGGTGGGCACCGCTGCCAAGACAGCAGTCGGAGAAAGGGAAAAGGGAGGCTCGGGCCTTGGGGAGCACAGTAGCGGGGCTGAAACCATGCCCATCAATCAGAGGCTAGTTCACCTTGCCATGCCAAGCGGGACCCCCCTCTGTGCCGAGGGAAGGGGTGGCACAGGGAGCGAAGCTGGCACACTTGCTAAACCTTCCCTAATCCTCCTGGTGGGTGTATCGGTGCCATGTTCAAATGGCAGAAGGGTGGACGGAGCCATACACGAGGGGGGGGAAGAAAAGAAAGTTCAACTCCCATTTCGAGAGTGGTGTCACTGCCTGTTGTTGACATGTAGCCTGTAAAAATATTATTCAACTGAGAACAGGAAAAAGCCACAGGTTCACATTTTGGGAAAGGCAGTCCCCCGTAAACATTCTCAATACCTTTTTAGGAAAGACTTTACACAATTAGATCATGTACATTTTAAACCATATGTTCTATATGAACTCTCTTCTATCAATATTTATTGGGGATTTCACATTTTTGCAAACGTTGCATACTAAAAAAAAGTGTTCAGTCTAGGCTGTCAATACGGTATTCCATCAACAAAGGGCAAGTGACAAACAGTAATTGAGACAAATGCAAAAATAAAATGTTACATGTAGATACAGCAGTACAGAAAATTTGAGAAACACATTTGACCCTTTACAATTTTATCCCAGTCGTTCTGCTCTCACCTCGGTCCCATAATTACTGTTCATTATAATCATTTCATGTCAAAATCTCTCAGCTTTCCTTTAGGAAGTTTTTCCAAAGGTGAATTAATTCTTAGTATATTGCTTCATACATCATTTTATATTTCACAATTTTCTGTTGTAATCAATCCTATTTTTACTTCTGGTGTTACATAAATTGCCAGTGACAGTTGCATACTTGTTTTTTTTTTTTACACATTTGCAAGTAATGAAGTTAAGGATGTTAAGAATGTTGATAACTGTTGTTCATATTCCATACTGTGAATTTAACACCAGTCTTAGTAAAAGGAGTATACCTGTGTGGGAAATGAAAACATAATTTTACCACAAATACTGAAACCAAACTTGTATACAAGTCAATCCTACAATTACACAAGTTTAATTTACGCTTAAGTGAGATACACAAACAAGTGATCTTCCCCATACTTCCCCCTGTTTTCCTTCTAGCCTTGGTCAACACATGAAAGCTGAATGTTTATCTCACGAGAAAGCTAAAGAAACCCGAATACTAAATATCACATTCAATGACCCGGAAAGCTGTCATCATTCTGTCTGCACCGAATATTTAGTTATATACAATAAACTTTTCCTATCTTTTTGATCAACTGCACAATAAGTTGCAAAATGATTCCATTGTATTTGCACCATTAGTTCACCAAGAAGAACAATTTTGCCTCTGATGAAAAAAAACAGTCACGTTTTCAGAATATTGCCTGTGAGCAGTGATTTAGCAGATGCACATCACATGTCTTCCCTACAATTCCTTTTTCATTTTCTTTTCTGTTCTGGTTCAGTTTTTGTCTTGTTCTTCTGCCACTTTTTGGGATGTTGCTTGGAAACCTTATTTTACAATTTTGTCATGAATGGATACTCAGGACCCTTTTTTTGTCTTTCATCCTCGTACTTTTTTTGCCAGAGCATTTGTTTTAGTGTAATGCTTTTACATTTACCCCCTTAGTCTTTGCATAATCTGAAAGTATCTCACATGGCTACAAAGCATTCAAATCTTCACTTTAAAGCACCAGAGATGAACATTAATGTACACCACCTTGGATGATTTAACAGCCTGTAGGTTTTCACTCCACCTAAGTTAAAGGTCCTGTGAGGCACTTTTGATTTGTGTTGATTTTAGCTCCCCCTATGGACAAGGTGGCAATTTATCTCTGCTGAGTTTGTCCTGTACGAGCATTGGTAGTTATTTTGCTGAACAATGTATTCTAACTAGGGGTGGGAATTGATAAGATTTTATCAATGTCAATGCCATTGTCGATTCTGCTTATCAATTCAATTCCTTATCAATTCTCCTAACGATTCCTGAGTAATTTTTTGAGGGGGAAAAATAGTTCTACACAGTCTTCCGCACCAAAAGGAACCATTTTATTTTTTCCGAAATTATGTCTGCACAAGACTGAACATGAACATATTCAACTTGAACATACTGAACAATAGGTTGAACTCATTCTTGGCCGCGTGAGTCTCAATCTGGCCCCTCAAGCCTGGATGAAAAGACTTTGAATTTGGGGAGGGAAAACGCTTTTCCTCCAGGGGTCATCGCGGAGGTATTTTACCCGCACTCGGTGCCTCATTTTCGGCCGCGTGAGTCCGGATGTGGCCCCTGGAGCCTGGAGGAAAATACTTAGAATTTGGAGAGGAAAAACACTTTTCCTTCGGGGGCCATCGCAGAGGTATTTTATCCGCGCTCGGTGCCACATTTTCCGTCAATTACAAGAGGAAAAACACTTTTCCTCCCCATGTTTCCTCATGGTTGAAGGAGTTCTGCGTCGCATAGTGTGTGACGTAATGCAATGTACTGTGGCGTCGTGCTGGGAAATGAATCGTTAAGAAGAATCGATAACATTTGAGGTGTACAATTCCAATGGAATTGATCAATTGGAACTGGTTCTAAGTCGGATCTGGTTTTCGATTCCCACCCCTAATTCTAATAGTAAAACATATTATTTAAACACGGGAAAAAGGCTCTTATGGCAGGACCATACTAATCGCTCCCTCTGGCACCTACCCCCTAGTAAATTTTACAAGCATTAAAATCAACTTTAAGAAATGAATCAGTCCTCTGTCTGATGGTCTTGTTTGCTTTTTTTTAAGTCACGTGGAGACACTGGAATGAATTTCAGTCTTTGTTACAGCTAGTTTTAAACTCCTTACTGGAGCTTTAAAGAAGCTGATTACCGTGGTATTTGCATGCTTTATTTTGTGATATAACCTGACTTAGTGCACTGCTTTGACTTACACTGAAAAAAACATACACACAAGAAATATTACAGAAAACATATAATCAATATGTATAGAAGCTGAAACCTCATACACACTTAAATGCTGAAGATACATAAAGTAAAAAAATATAAGTACACAAAAATTAATTCTGATCATAATCCTTTCACCATCTTGCAAATTCATACAGCATTAAAGGAAATGAGTGTATAAAATCTCCATAAACACGTGTTTGATTTCTTCTGCTTGTTTCCAGTTTTAACACAGGGGATGTAGGTGTGCGAACAGCTTGGCAACCTTATTGAGTGCTTTGAAGTTGACTCCCCTCCTTTTTTTTTCGCCATCTTTCTAGCTGAACTCACATTTTACCTGCTGTGAATCAAGATCGCCTATTTGATGCATACATGCCTCCTTGGCAATCCACGGCTACTGCACGAATTAAACAGGCGATACAAATAACACATTTGCTATATGGTTTGTGTGGTTGGTTTACAAGCAGTTTTATTAAGCTGATTCCTGTACAAAATGTGCCAAACAAAAGAAAAAGATTGAGCCTTTTTTTTTCTTCTTTTTTTTTTTTTTGCTTTTCACCTCTCATACAAGTTTGAGATCAGTGAGCCTGGAGGCTGGAAGCAGTCCAGAAAAACAGTGAAGCATTATCAGGACACAGTTTCTGCTTCTTTGGCAGCGAGTGCCTTGAAGTGTAAGGGCAGCTGGGAAGACTTGCTGGGAGGGTGGTGGAGGGAGAGAGGGAGAGAGGGAGGAGGGGTCGGCCCTATAGGACCATTTGTGATGAGGCTCATTTGCACAACGGCACTTAATTGGCTACAACAATTAATTAATGTGTTGGAAAGTTGGCACAAAAAGTTCATTTAAGAGGGTTTTAATAAGCAATTAGGGGGAAGTAACCAGTGAGGTAGAAGGGAGCACAAATAAAAAAAAAAAACGATGCAGGAAACTCTGAAAGTGTAAACTCCAGCTCTTTGGGAATAATGTGCCATATCTGGAGAGCAGGATGTGGTTTGCTATTATGGGTAGTTACTCTGCGTCCCATTGTGTGCACTGATGACATTAAAATACATTGTTTTCTCCCCGCACTTTAACAACCCCAACTGTTCATGGCACCCACTTTCCAAAAACGGCATTGCCACCCCCCCTTCCTTCACTCTCCCTCCCACTGTCTGCCTCCCTCTCTTCTTCTTCACTCTGTGTATGAAATATCGCATGACTAATGAGTGGAGCAGGTTGAAATCCTGGGGAAGATGTCCTTGGAAGACGAATGCATTTTCAGCAGAATAATTAACTTAATTAACAAATTCACATGCATATTCATCAGCCTATTAATGTCTCCTCTGCGCGGCTTGATGAGCAGTGGGGTAATAACCATCTCATTTGCATAGCCTGTTCACACGACGCCCCGTTTTTAAAGACAAAATAAGGGAAGGGAGATAGCGGAGGAGCAAGACGGAAGGGAGGAATTGCAAGACACACAAATAGAAAGACGAGAGTGAGGCACAGCGGGGGTTATGCGCAGAGGTGAGGAAGTGACGTGGAGGCCGGTTGGAGATAGGGTAACAGTTTATCTGACGGATGGGTGACATGAGCCCCAACAGATTGACTCCATCTCTTTCTTTCTCTTCCTCATCCCTCCAGTCAACCTTGTAAACCATCTTCCCCCCCTCCTGCTGTTCTATCACCATTTCCGTGCATCCATGCCATAATATTCTCCCTCCTAAAAGCTGTTTTTTCCTCACTTTTTAACGACCATTTTAGAGTTATATCCAAGTCAGAGTTGCCCATTAGATGTTTGCCTCAGTAAATTGCTCCTATACGATTCAATGGGAAACACAGAGTCATCTCAGCCTGCCCTCTACCTCTGTCTGTCTGTCTCTTTCTCCCCCGTCCTACACTCTCTCAGGGGGAATCTTCTTGGCATTGCTCCACTCCTTTCTTCTTTCTCTACTGCCAGCCTGCTGCTGCTGCTGCTGCTGCTGCTGCCGTCGCTACTGCCGTCTCTTTTGCCGCTCTCTGCACACAACCTGGTGCTCCTAGCAACGCCACCTCTCGCACATACACTCCACATGGCTGCCCAAAGCTGTGTGCATGTGTGTAGTGAACGCGCACACCTCATGTTTGCTGTAGGTTTATTGCCAGTCTCATATTTGTGTCTGTACCAACATAAACCTTCAGTCCACAGCATATAGGCTGAGTGTTTATTCAGCCACTTTGGAAGATGATGAAAAATGAAAGGAAATTGTCGAGCAATAACCCTGCAGGCTGTCGATACTTCTGTCTGCTCCAGTTTGGAAAAGTGGAATCGCAATACAAAAACTTTTGGTTTGATTAGTTACAACAATGAGCGAGTCAATGATATTCCACTTTATGATCCAATACATGATACTTGTTGAAAATATTGATTGATCACCCATGGAGGAGTTGAACCTTTTTAAATTCTTGTCTATGATTCCTTCATGTTTTAGCGATCAACATGGTTTTATCTGTAACCTTTTTAATGTTTCACAATTCTGCTGCACCTCTTGAGATGTTGCTTTGACCATCTGGCTGCCCCTCCTCAAAATGTTGTGATGAATCAATGTCTAATACATGATTTTTATGGCTCGATTGGTTTACCTTATAAGGTGCCTTAAGTAGGCATAGACAGATTATCAGCCAGGCCAATTATCGGCACTGATATTCTGCATTTTGACGCATATCGGCATCATCCCTTTTGAAAATCCGACGGCCGGTAAGAGATCAATTTAAAACAGCGTCATTTTGGCTCAAAATTCTCTAAATCACTAGGGGCGCTGGTGGCCTAGTGGTCTAAGCGCCCTACATACAGAGGCTACAGTCCTTGTCGCAGGGGTTTCCGGTTCGATTCCTGGCCGGTTGACCATCTCCTGTATGTCGTCCCCCGCACTCTACTCCCCACATATGTCCTATCAAATAAAGGCAAAAAGGCAAAAAATATATCTTAAAAAAAAAAAAAATCTCTAAATCAAGTGGCAGAAATGACATCTTCTGCAGAAACCGTAGCCTAGCTTGTGTTCCATTTCTCCTGAAGTTTCTCATCACTGGGGACGAGCTGATCAGCATCCGTTGTGGCCCCTACAATCACTAGTGATTAAAAACTCATACAACCCCACTTCAAAAAAACTGAAATACCCCCATAAAACAAAGATAAGTGAAAGATTAACATATCACTTATATTGACATTTCGGAAAACTTTATTTACTGTAGAAAACTATAGGGAGCTATTTCTTTGTTTGAGTTTTCATTTAACTTTATAAGACATGTTGCTGAGCCTGGGAGCTCCCTGCACTTCATGTTAGAATTTTAAAACAAAGATGTCTATTGTCTAAGATTAAAAAAAAAACTTTAACATGTTGCAAATCTGAAAAGCTGTTTAATTAACATATGCTTAAAGGTATTTAAACGAAGTTAAGTGTTGGAGTTTGTATTATTCAAAACTTTGACGCCAATATTTCCCCTTTTACTGCAAATGAATATCGGCTCCAAATATCGGTTATCGGCCTCCTTGACTAATAATAATCGGTATCGGCCCTGAAAAAAACCACATCGGTCTATCTCTAGCCATAAGTCACTGACTTGACAAAGTGGACTAATAGTTCCTTACAGCAGCAGAGACAGTCCTTCATGGACAATACATGAGACTCTACGTCTGCTGGGTTTCATTCAAAACATGTTATATCCCCTGACATAGCGCCCTTAGACAGCTAGAAACAGGCACCATAGGGCATACTACTTATTGTATCCAACAAAAAAGTCCTGCTGTAGACTCAGACATCATGTTTTTTCTCTGACACAAGTGTTGATTTGTTTTCCTTTTCAGCAGGTCATAATCTGATGCTTCCTTCCATACAGTGCTCTTGAATCTTTTCCATTCTTGTCCTAGGCATTCATCCGAGGATGCAAAATTGTGCAAGCACATGGACTGAGAAACTTCTGTGTTGCCTAATCGTTTAGCCTGATGGTCTATTAAAGCACCTATGAGAGATTTTTGTGAAACAGATTTTGATTGATACTGACGCTTCTTTGAGATACAAAAGCACTAGCAACAAGATTAACCATTTCTTTTTTGTTGTTTATAATGGCTCAAACTGCTATGACGCGTAGGTGTCAGACTTGATGACATATACAGCAATACATTTCATTGTCAAAGGAAAACAAGACAAACCCTAACCCTTTTGACAAAGTACTACCTTACCATGTACAAGGCAAGATCGGTAAAGTGATGGTATGATGTACATCTTTATCCACAGAGGGCACAAAAATCAACACATACTGAAAGTTCCTCACAGTAGCTTTAAGTGATTTCTTTATCAGAACAGAGCTAGACTTTTCACCTTTTGAACCTCTGTCTTAACCATGCTTTTGCACTCAGAGTCTGATCAAATTGTTTCAATTTCATTGATAGGATGAGTACCGATGGGCATTATGACATTTTCTCCAAACCCAGCAAAAAAAAAAGTAAAAAAAATTTACGCCATTCCTACCAACAGCAGCTTTAACTTAATTATTGATAGTCTTTTAGGTCATGTGTTGTTCCTGCTACGGGGGTCATCTGGGGATGAGTTGCTGAGGAGGGAGCCCTCTTGCATGCTTATTATCTCTGCTGAGAGTTGCACATGCAAGACAGCAACCAGGAGGGTACAGGTAAACAAAACACAGCACAATGGTGGCAGCTGATGCAATAACATTGCATCCTAAAATGTATAAGGATCAGAAGATCTCATCCTCACTGCTGCAAGGAAAAGGAATTGCCAACATAACCTGTAAAGCAGACCATGCTTATCTTCGGAGCAGGTTTCTTAACCAGCAATTCTGACACTTAGTCCACAGTTAAAGCCACACTGCATTATTTATGACACATTTTCAGCCTCACCTTAAAATATTTCCCTTAGAAAACTTCCTATTTTTCTCTCCTCATAATATTTTTCTTCCCTCTCTTCTACAATGAAAGAGTGGTGCAAACTCTTACTGTTATACTATAGTAACCATGCTTACCGTCTTATACTAACACCACATCATGTTTAAAGCCAAGAGAAAAAAAATACTTTAATTAATATTTCTGACTGCATGTTTTGGTTTTAAAAGATAAATGGTGAATTTCAAAGCTGCTGCCAAAAAGAGATAATACGTGATTGTGCAATAATCACAGACTAGTCGACTATCAAAGTAGTCATTAGTTGCAGACCTGTCTACTAATGGTGAGGTTGTGCTTCTCAACAAACATGTTTACAGCTCTTCAGCTGGCTGTTTCAGAACAGACATTTCTTCTCTGACTAAGGCACAAGACGCTTCGATGAATCACAATGTTCTTGTTGGACAGTTTGACACCCTTCCTCAGCTGGTGGTGAGCAGCACCTCTTTAGTTGTGGCGTCTCAGGTCTGCTTGACTTTGATTAAACTCACTTGGATGTTGCAGCTTTAGAGCTACAGAGAATTGCTTTGAGTAACTTTAGAGTGGGTTAGTTTATCCAAGTGAGTTTGTGTCCTGTAGATGTATGAAAAGCTCTTATTGGGTTTACCAAATCTCAAGTATTTATCACGTATGGCCAAAACTGTATTGTGTAGTCAGTAAATGAATAAACTGTGCAGTGCATAAGTTGAACGATGGTGAAAAAAAGAAAAACGTGTGTACAGCAGGGACGTGCGGTCACGGGAGGCACCTGCATCATGAAGAGTTAAAAATAAATAATGATTAGGCTAAATAAAGATCTTTTCAATTTTAGTTCTCTGGTCTGTGCTTTATATTGTTTCTTTTTTAATTCAATAATGTCCATGATTTCATAGTCTATTGCTGAATTTGCTTATTTCCTGTTCAAATAGACTGGGTTGAGGCTTGTAATTGTCAAGTGCCTGTTTCTGTCTCTCTTCACGTCTCCAAAATAATATTTTCAGAAACTTTTAATATCCACTCTAGTTTTCCATAGTCAGGCTAATGTATTTAATATTTGTGTGTTACATATTTCGTTTTGCTGATTGTACAAAACCGCAGATAAAAAAGTGCGAGCTGAGGCAGACAGTACTCTGCCTCACTGAAGGGGGCCTACGAGAGCACACAGGTTCAGTTTGCTGCCGTTCTTCTACGCAGACATAGCGCTGCAATTTCAAAATCAAATGTGCAGCTGCAGTCTGTTCATTCTAAAATTTTGCTACAGTTGAAAGACGAACATGGAAGATATTATATCTAACCTTAACAATTTCTCAAAACTGGACTACTAATCGAAACGGGATCTAATTAATAAAAGAAGACCAACGCCGGAGCTTTAAGATCTGCTTCAAACATCAGGTCAGAAAATAACCCACTCCTTTCAAACTGAGCTGTTTGGCTCATAAATTTGTAAATCTGACTCTAGTGTCAGTGCCTCGCCAGCCATGAACTTCACTGCACGTCACTGGTGTACAAGAGAATACAACATTTCTGGAGAGGTTTGATCGAAAGTATTTTCTATATGGATTGGATTGGTGGCGGCAACTTTTGAAGATTTGGTAATTTTTTTTACAGTAAGATAATGGAACATTAAATCTAAAGGTCAAAGCAACTAATAACAAGAACTAGAGGACACCTCCCTCGGAGAGACAGCCTGGATGTAATTTTGTCTGCTTTCATAGCCTGCATAGACAAGAGGGCACCCTTTTTTCCTCACCAGCTGTTCCGCAGTTACCCTCTCTGTACGAAGCTTCGCCATGAAACCTCAAAAGCTTCGCTGGAACTACCTAAAGCATACGTAACTAATGTCACATGCCGTAACCTATTATTATTAAGATAAATTGACTCTTAACCAGAGCTAGCTTACATAACTAACATCACAAAACTTAATCTATTATTTTAAAGCAAAATTAACGTTTTACCAGAACTAGTTTAAGTAACTAATGTCACATAACTTTACCTATTGTTTTAAAGATAAACTGATTCTTAACCAGAGCTAGCTTACGTAACTAATGTTGTGTAATTTAATCTGTTACTCGAAAGATAGTTAGACATTACAAGGTCCCTTTTTGTCATTTATAGCATTTGAGTGGACACCAGTTAGTTACATTTAAGACTTTACTTGGCCACTTGAGAGCCTGGCCAACTAATTTGAATGGGTGCACAGTGAATCATGAGATATGTTGGGACACAGGATCAAACAATCTTTATTTGCAGCGCCAAATCACAACAAACGTTATCTCGAGATGCTTAAAATTACAAACATAGCAGGTCTAGACTATACTCGGCATCAAGATAGGATAAAATCCAGTCCCCTCTTACTGACAGGACTTGATCTTTTCTCATCTTAATCCACCATGATCATTGCATCTTGCAGTATTTAGCTAGTTACAGCAGCAGGGAAAAACTTCCTTTTAACAGGCAGAAACCTCAAGCAGAACCAGACTCATGTTAGACAGCCATCTGCTTCGCTGAGTTGGGGTTGGAAAGAGGGATAGAGGAGAATAAGAGAGAACGATGATTCCAAAGTAAGATGCTTGACGGCTGCATCTGAAGGGAACAGCATTCGATGCACCGCTGTGATGCAATCAATCTTGGAATGCACTCTTCAAAGGATTCAACCCCAAAATGCGGACACAACTGATATTTTTAAGCTTTGTTTTGTGTATCCTCTGTCCCTGTCAAACTAGCAATTTCGGAGTGAATGTTAAAAGTTCTTATTTTACTGTTGTCTTGGAAATTCTCAGATCTGCCGTGGGCACCCTGGTCAGCCAAACGCTGGCTGCTGTGTTGTAAGAGGAAGAGCTAGGAAAGGCGATTGAGATACAGAGCATTAGCCGGTGTCAGGAGGAAATTAAAGGCCAGATCGCTTTCTTAATCAGAGCACAAGCACAGCGTTAAGAAGGAATTAGGTCGACAGCTGCTGTGTGGCTGCTTACCTTGCTTTCGCTCTCTTCCCTTCCTCACACGCGTACACATGTTCTTCACAAACTCTGTCTTTTTATTTCACTCCATTTTTTCCCCCTAGTCTTACCATCATTGTCAACCACTCTTGTTGCAAGTTTTTTGTTTCCTGCCTACTTCCAGAACTGTTTCCTGGCCTCTTATTCTATGTCCAGTATTTTCCCCAAAAATATGTATAAGGGAGTGATGGATGATAGATCGAGCCGGTTTTTGGTTCTGTTCCAGGAGGCTCAGTAGTCCCCCTGTGGCTGATGGATGAGCTGTCATTGTTGAGCTCTTCCATGTACACCTGAGATGAATGGACAAACAGCAGTGGTCCTTTCGCTCTGTATCCATCTTCCTCTGCTTAGATACATGCTGCTGTCCACATTTGTCCCCCACCCACACACACAAGGCGCTAAGCAGATATGAGACTAATACTTTTATTTTTAGACTGAAACCACCCAATGGCCAATATTTTATGCCATTTGCTGCATTTGTTACTTGACCCTTGATGCTGAAATCTGGCAAAGATTCTGCTTTTTTCTGAGATTTGTGGCAGGATGATCAAAAGAAGGTTTGTATTGTTAATACAATAAGAGATGCCTTAAAATAAATACCAGAATAGGAAACCAATGTGATTCACCCCTTAAATACTTATCTAATAATCAAATACAAACATTTACATACCAACTCCAATAGTTGACTTCATTTGTAAAAACTATTATGTGGCTATTAATTTAGGGATATCTTCTGCTGCAGATACTGCAGCTGACAGGACAATGCATGCAAAAGCAATGCCAGGCTAAATCTACAAAACATCAATCTAAAAGATTTTTAAACTCTTAATCTATGTTGAAAATGTTTGGCCCCACACATGATGACAAACAGATTTAACAGTTTTATTCTCATAGTTTGTGGAGTGCAATGATATAGCTATTAAAGCATACCACACACTGAAAGATTCTGTTCACCAACAACCAAAGTCCTGACTCTCAAAACTGGAGTTCTCTCAAAATCTCCCACGATCAAACGTGACTTTAGAGGAATCAAACATTAGCTACCTTCTTCTTTTGAAAAGAACACACATACAATAAAGATAGAACAAATGAAAGATAGAGAAATCAAGCGAATCACAGATGTGTGTGATGTTATTGTGGACGACTGGCGGAATAAACACACTGCGGTTAATCTACCAAACAGACACGTTCAGCATTGCAGGCCCTCCCCCCTAAAAGTCCTAGGGCTTTTACAACCCCCCCCCCCCCCCCCCCCCCCCCCCCCGCAGGGGCTTTTCAGGGGGGAGATTATGTACCCCTGAACTAAATTTAGACCCTGGGTCCATCGGTCGAAACGCACGTAGTTCAGGGGTAAAGTCCCTAGTTCCGGGGTAAAGTTCCTTCGGTCGAAAAACGCCTCTTGTCATTTCAATTATCACACATTTCACAGGACAGGTAGAAACACTTGTGTTGCTGCCACAAGTCAACAAGTTGGTTCTCTTTTCCTGACGCCCATCCAACTTCATACTTTGGGGCTGTGATTTGATGTGCTTCCATAGTTTTGTTCCAGAAGACAATCCACAGAGTGCATGCTCGGCTGTCCTCAGGGTTCCCCCTACTCAACCGGATACTTGATGACAAATACTGAACATGTTTAATATGATTTCACATCTGTGCAAATTGGAGGAAGTGAAATCACTTGTACACACCTCACACCACAGCAACATCTGGCAAGATAACCTTTAGGATCATCAAAATCAAAATGTGGGACTTTTTTTTATAGGAAGGGGGAGTCAGGCCCAAGTTCAGCTCAATTATCTTGTAGGGTGAAAGCAAATTCTTCCAGTCCATGTTTGGACATGTCCTTTCAAACCATGAAAACAGAATGTTGGTCACTTAGGTCAGGAGTCACTTCACTTTTCAATCTGGCAAATGCACCGTATAAATTTTAATTTGTTGCTTTAATCGGTTGAATCAACTGGAATGACCCTGAGCCTGATTGCCAGCTTCTTTGCTGTGACTTCAGTTTTTTCTTTTGGCGGCGTGTTTAGACCATGTCTTAATGACTGTAGCAGGACTCCAAATTCAAGCATGGATTTAAAGTTTGGAACTGTGGTGTATTTGCTGAATAAAATCCTAACCATGATCTGTAATTTGGTATAAGTATGTATTCTTTTTAAAGGGTTTTGATTGGTTAGAAAGACTGTTGGTTCAGAAAAATTAATAATGAAATGTTAACGTTTTTATTACATTGACATTCAGTGTGTATATTTATATTAAAATTAGGTCCCCTGCCTTTTTTTCTTGCATGTTTTGGAAAGAGTTGCTTCTGTGAAAAATCAATACATTTGCTGAGTCTGAATATATTTTTGGCTGTTTTGAATTCAGGAGGGAAAATACAAAAATACTTTATTTGCACCTGCTTTTGAAATATAAAACTACGGCTTAAGATCTTGTTTCAGCAGTTCCTTACAGACCTTACAGATAAAACAAACATGTCTGACACTCACAGGTAAACAGAGACACCACACCTTGCCCTTATGAAGTCAGTTAGATACTTAGAGTCCATATTAACCGACATCTCAGTGACACATGGGGGTGAAACTACTCTGTGTCCTCTCCAAGGGGGAAGCTTTAAAAAACATTTAATTAGGCTTTTGGCAAGGCCTCACTTTTAGCCTGGAGGTGTTGGAGGAGCTTTTACAGACTTCATCCCTTTCAGATCCGAGCAGATTAAACATTCATGGGAGCAATCAGTCGGCCCTCTGCGCTTCTCTCCTGCTGTACGACTTCATCTGCAGTTAGCGTGTAGTGTCACGTTCATGTAGGTTTATGTTGTTGAATAAAGCACTTATACAGTATGCATGCTGTTTTGCGGTCTCTCTTCCTATGCTAATGTTTTAGTGAACTGTTTGCATGTGAAACCTAAAGTTTAAAGTGTATCATTTAAAATAAAAGTGTCTTGGGTGTGTTCGTGAACCTTAAAATCATCCTGTTTGGTGGTGCCCAGAGCCGGCCTAGAGAGGTGTCGTATGGGAAGGATAGAGCAGGAAAGGCGGAGGAGGTTTTTGGGGGGGAGGTGGGTTGGTAGGGAGGGGGGCAACAGATGGTACGCCACGCTGCGAGGGACGTCGGCTGCCACGGGTGGGGGGGAGGTGGGAGTGGGGGCAGATAAATGGGTGTGGGAGGGGGGTACTTTTTTCCCCAAAGTGCCAGCAGGGATGACGAGGAGGGGGAACTGGCTGTACGAGTGTGTGCGATTGCGTGTTTGCAGGAGCGTGCCTTGCGTCTCCATGTGTGTGCTCGCATGTGTGAAGTGAAGGAAGAGCCTTAGTCAGACTTGAGTTTCTCATCAAGTGAGGTGAGAAGCCTCTGCCCTCCATGCTACATGCCCACTCAGTGTTTGTCTGTGGACCTCCAGAATTTGAGAACTGAATGATGACTCCCCTAGTACAAGACTGTCTGAAAAGGATGCTTAAATTACTCATAACCCAGTTGTTCAGTTAGCCTGCCCCCCTCACCACCTCATCCTCTACGACACCTATGCATGCACAGACGGCACACATGCTCACACACATGCACATAAGCGCATGCACCAACCCCCAATTACACTGGCTGCCTGTAAACACACCAGCTTCAGCGGTATATATGGTGCTGCCTATCGAACAGATGTTGTGGAATTTAAGATGCAGAAGCACCCCCACCCCCCCCCACCCCCCCAATCCACCCAACACTCACACATTTATAAATACACACACACATGCAGACACACAAACCCTCACTGTCTCCCTCCCCCCCAGCTGGCCCTGCCATGAACGTGCCATGTGGCGCTCCATTCCCCCTGGCACTTCGACTCTGGCTGTGCCAACTCTGCCGCGTCTGGCCGCCGCCAACTGGAAAGACCAAGAAAACAGCCGACTCAAAGTGGACTGTTTCTTTGTGTTTTCTGGTAGTGTGTGTATGTGTTTACCTGAGAAGTACAACACTTGTTCTGTCAGCCATTGTTGCTGTTATCTAGGTAAAACTGGAGAGGAGAATCAGATGTTTTGTTTTCTCGCATGAAAAATGACTGAAATATCCTGATGGTTAGGTGGAAGATGGGAATTAGTGTGTGTTGTGTGTGTGTCTCTATTAGATAATTTGTGTGGCTCTTTGTATGTCTGTGCAGGTGTACAGTGCACGCATCATGCACAGCATGTCACACTGTCAGTCCTGCACACGCTGCTTGTGAATCCACTTGGGAATGGCGGTGGAATTCGTGTTTCCATGGAGATGTCCAAGCTCATCTGTAATAAAATTCCAACTTGAGAGAGATTAATTCAGGGGAAAGTGTTGATTTATTCATCCTGGTGGTGGATACTGATGCACTTCCTCATTCGCTCTGATGTGAGACTGTGACGGACGCCTATTCGCCGACTGGTTTTAAATTTTCAAACCGCGTCACTGTTGGAGTGTAGCTGCTAGTGTGCAGTTCAGTCTTTGCCAAGTTTAAGGATAAGACTAGTGAAATGTCCTTTTTTTCAGGGTCAACATATCCCATTAAAAAAATCTACTTATAAATTGATTCTTCTAATAAGTACTGCATGAAACCCTGATATAGCTTTGTCTTCAGCACCATAAAACTCCATTGTTCCCCAAAAAACCATTAAAAACACATCAATGAGCCTCAAAATTACACTGCATGACATTTTCCTTCATTACAAAGAAAATTTGGCACTGTGGTTCATTTCAAGTCAATCCAACATTTACAGCCCTGCTGCTGCTACATTGAGTCTTCCACATTAAAAGAGAAAGAACTTAATTTATCCATGCCCACTGACATGAATGTATTCTTTTTGGTGCTCAAACAGCAGGTAAATAAATTATATTACACAGCTAAGGAATACATCTGTGGGATGATTTGGCAACACTGTGGTCAAGATTTGGTAAAGTCGCTGATAATGGTGCTGATTAATTTGGGGGAAACTTGAGGTTTGGGCTCTGGTAAATGAAAGGTTTTATTACTATTTATGGGCATATATGTCTGCCGGTTGAAGGAGAAGTAATTTGAATAATAGTAAAGCACAAGACACCACTACCATTCTCATACTTGTGTCTTTAAATGGCAACACTCGGAGCCACTGGTATCTAATAGAGTTGTACAAGATACCCTTTAGTGTCTAAATTAGATACAACTGGCTTTCAACTGGCTCCAATGCAACCCATCAGGGGCTATATTAGCTGCTCAAAGCAGGTTATACATGACAAGATAATCTGGTCAATTTTGGGACCTGGTTCCCCCCTTTTGACAAAACTTAGTGAGTCTGAATATATGGAATGGAAGTCTGAATATATTGATTGAACATCTGAATATATGGAATGGAAGTCTGAATATATGGAATGAAACTCTGAATATTCAGCCTTAATTCCATATATTCAGACTTTCATTCAATATACTCAGTTACATTCCATAAATTCAGACTTGCATTCAATATGGTCAGACTTTCATTCCATATATTCAGACTCTCATTCCATATATTCAGACTTCCATTCCATATATATTTATTTCCTGAATGGCTTGCCATATTCGGTATATACGATCAGACATCTTGTTGTGCGGGGGGAGCCCAGAGGACAGCCGAGCATGCACTCTGTGGATTGTCAACGAAACAATAGCTAACAGGAATGCAAGCTGACCGAAGAAGGAACCACGACAAGCAGCCGTGGCGACAATAGTAAATGCAAAGCATAAAGTTAGGACGTCAGCAATGGAGGACCAGCTCATTGACTTTTGGCAACAACAGAAGTGTTTGTACCTGCCTTGTAAAACATTCCACAATTGAACTGACAAGGAGAGGAGTTGCACAGAAAATGCTACTGCAGTGTATGTACCAGGTAGCTAAACAGCTAGCAATGTTTAGTTTTATGTTTTAGTTTTTAACTATCTAGACATCTGCCAAACTTTCACCTTGAAAGAAAGGATGTTGAAACGATGTTGTGGGACTAAAGGCCAACAGTATTGCCTGTTATGTTTTTTTTTAACTTATCAAAGCAGACTGACTCTCTATAATATGGCTGTATACTGCAGGTTGACTGTTCACTAGGCAACAACTTATTGCAGTAGTAGTTTAGACAGGAACAAAAAGTGGAGTGAAGTGGTGTATAAAGGGAGAAAGGGGTCTAGGTAGCATGGTGCGTGGATGGCTGGTTGGATCAAATAAATGTCAGACATTTCCTTTTAGAAGACCAGTGTTATTGTCACATAGCCAAACCAAAGGTCAACGTGGAGCTATTCATGGTTTCAAATGCAAATGCACCTTTAGGATAAGGTTAAAAAATGTTGATCTGTGTTACAAGTTGTAAAAAATGTTAGAATTTTTATTAGGCATTATATTATCATCAGATCTCTTAACTCTGACAAATTTCAATAGCAGTACGAGCCTCAAAAGTTATGAAGATACACACTTAAGTGAGGTCAGAGCAAAACTTTGGTGTGACACAGGTAGGACAATTCCATCCAACTGACTTCCTTTGACTATGCCACTCTAACAGAATGACTTTCCTTTTGCTCCTTTCAAAACAAATTGACCGCTGGAGATCTTTGGCACAAATTTTTCACACCAGTTTGTCATATTTTGGGAAACTTGCTGTCACATTAAACATGTCCTTCATCTTCGATTTATTCAAGGTCTCACAGCATTCAGTAAGAACTACATCTGGAAAGCTGTTCCACCTTGACATTCAACGTTCTGAAATGGAAGAATGTGTGTGACATGCTTAAAGACAAGCTTATTTAGTGGTTATAGATTGACTTTGGATTGTCACTGGATAAAAACAGCATTAAGGCTCTGTCCCCCGAGGTGCAGTGCTTGGACTTGGTGATAGGGGACAGGAGATTTGCATCTGATGATCTGAGGCGGCGAGATGGGGAGTGATGTTTGAGGAGGAGAATACTTATGACTTCAATCTGAAAGTATTGATTTTATACATTAACATACACTTGTGACATGCAAACCTTTTATTGATCTCCCCCACATTTAACATCTAACATGAGTCACTCCCAAGCAGCAACCTCCGGTCTAAAAATATGAGTCCAATGCGGAAGTGTTAGAAGCTGCAGTTCATCGAGGATCCGCTTGAGGCTGGCTCCGGAAGTACCGGAAGTCACATACACATGAATGGGGAAAAGACGATCTTTGCAGCATTAATAAACATGTTTACAGCCTGGTACAAAAGATGAGTGTAGTCTGAATAGCTAATTTCTCGATGTCCTCTCACTGTGAGGGGGGTGAATTTTTTTCTAATTCGGTAATTTAGAAGATATTGAGATTACTAGTCTTCCAATGAGAGGCACAGCTGCCTGCAGGAACACTGCAGCTGTTGGCTAGGAGGCTCAAAGCCCGCCTCTTTACGTCACACTGGCTCGACAGAAGCAATATGTCTGCCGCAGCCGATTGGTCTCAAAACAGCTCTTCAGAAACAGATGGGTGACGTCACGGATCCTACGTCCATATTTTTTACAGTCTATGGTCACTCCAGATGATGGTGCAATTCTGCCAATTCACACAATTTGATCCAAACCTGCACCTTGTTTTTCTGATTTTACAATTTTAATCAATCTCCACAACTTTTCTACAATAGGTTTCCTTTTTATGTGTCTGATGTACACAGCCAGTGCACAATTAGTACAAGTGTTTTTTAGGGATGGGTGATATTATCGCCCCCTGATATTATCGGCCGATTTTGACTTAAAAATGTAATATCTGGAATTATCGGTATCTGGTTTTTATAACCGATGTTTGTTTGGTAGGCTTTAGCAATTCTGAGCCTGCATGAACGCAGCATGGGACGTTTACAGGCACACACTTGATCACGTATAACAACAAATACAACAACGCGCTAGACTCGTGGGTTGCTAACCGTGGCTAACGAGCTTGCTCGCCCGTTGCATGAGATGTCCGTGGTCTGGAACTATTTCCAAGTGTCACCTACGAATCATAAATTTGCAATTTGCAATGACTGCAAAGCGTTGGTTATGCGAGGAGGAAACAATACATCGAATGTGATCTCCCATCTCAAGAAGAATCTTTCTTGTTTTTATGTGCGCTATTTTGAGAGAACAGAGCGATGGAGCCCAGTTTATAATTTAATGATTTTATTATTTGCCAAGTTATGGCCATTTCCTCATTCATTGAACTTGGAACAAAAGATGACTATGTTTGTTCACTACTCTGGACTGAAGATATGCATCTTCCTTGTTTTGATATTGTCTATAGTGTTGTTTGAGGCAAAATGTTTCTCTCTAAAATCTCTAAAAATAATAAATATGGCAGTGCCATATTGGCACTTTTTTCCATAACTTAAGTTGAAGTTGTTCTCTTATTTTGCACAAACAGTGTACATTTGGAAAGCCATGTTGCATTTACTGTATGCATCAAGTGGGACATAACAATACAATTAGGCATAATGTGTTAATTCCACAATAGGAGATATGTTATGTTGTTACCATACAGTTTTGGTGTAAAAAGCCTGAATATATCGGTATCGGAAATTAAGAGTTTGACAATATCGGAATATCGGATATCGGCAGAAAAGCCAATATCGTGTATCCCTAGTGTTTTTCAATGTCTTCAAATTTTAGTTGTCGTCTTGACCAAAGAAATTGACTGGAAATGATGAAGAGAAAAGGCTCATTCTTTTAGTTTCTTTATTTAAAAAAGGGTCCTAGTCCCATCCAGTTGATGTGCAAGGTGTTGCACTGAAAAAAAGTCTCAAACATTTCATATTTCCTAGATAGCGGCTTCTTAAATCAAGCATTTTCAGCAGCAACAATCCCAAAGAAATCTTTCAAAATCCTTGAGGTACTGCTAGATAAACACGTATTTTGGATCAACAGAAGTTGGTACATCACCTGCAGAAGTGGTACCATTCCTGAGCTTCTGTTAAGTTCCTATAAGCATCCGTGTTTGCATATGCATGACCATGTGTTCCATACAAACATGTCTCTCTGCGACTCTCAAGTCTCTCTTTAATTCAGTAGATGACCCCCCCCCCCTCAATTCCCTCCTTTACCCCATGTGGTGATGTGAAGTGAGAGCTCCTCTCTTCACTCCTCTTCTGATAATCTCTCTTAATCTGAGAAAGCAGGCGTAGGCTGATATGTCAGGGCCTCATCTCAAGGCTGCCACTGGGACGCACACTCCATTTTGTTTACGTCTTCTTAGAAGCCAAAGAAGAGGGGTCGCGGGAGACGGAGGAGCAGACAAAAAAGAGAGAGGAGAGAGGGTGAACAGAAGGTGGAGGAAGGGATGTAAAGGAAGAAGAGAGTTACTCAGGGGGAAATGTTGCACAAATGAATGAGGGTGTGATGTATAGATTTCACTTCTGATAACCAACATGAGTGAGTCATAATTATGTTAAAAACAATACAAACCAGTCACCAGAACATGTTTGCTAATTGTTAGTTGTATACGTGATACACTAAAGCTCCTGAAATAAAGCTTTGACCAACACAGTGTTATAAACAGAACTGTGTTTATAAATAATTTATGAGAATGCCCTGAATCTAAATGCAGGATTATGCAATCGTTACCATGCAATAACAAATTACAATGTAGACATTTCACTTGGTAAAACATGTTAAGAACCATTAACAGTTGACGTATTAACCCCAATGCTATTAATATAAATATATTCACACGTTTTTTCACACCGTAGCTAAGTTGCCACAGTGTCTTCCTGCTTTAACCATGATCAAAAATAATGATGCCACTGCACGCTCCAATAGTGCAGTTCCCTTTTAAAAAAAACTCCCAGAGGGAGCAGACTCAGCTTAATGGTTAAGTTGCGTGTCCATATAGCGGGCAGCCCGGGCTCAATTCCAACCTGTGGCTCCCTTCTCGTATGTCATTCCCCCGCTCTCTCATGGTTTCCTATGCTATCCACTGTCCTCTCCTCTATGAATAAAGGTGTTAAAGGAATGAAAATATCAAAGTAGATTTTGAGCCACCATACAAGCTAAGCATACAGGTGCAGCTAATCAGACTGAAAGCTGAAACCACAACACAAATCTGGCAGAGCATTAATTTAGAATGTGCACAAGCACCACCTGTGGATGAAACTCCAATCTCACTTCATTTCTGTGATTACAGGGGAGACATTTCTGTTGTTTTAGTTAGTTTCTTGGAGCATTGCTTACTATAATGATGACTGATGTGTCAGTTTTCTCCTCATGTTCCTAAGTTTTCACTTTCACTTCTTTGAAGTGTAAAGCACTCGGCCTCCTACCTGTAAGTCAAAGCTTCAGACCACACTGGTGTAGCTGGGCATCATTTATTTAAATAATAAATCTAAAAGCTAAGATTGTATAATACATTTCATCGCATTCATTGGATCCCAAAATCAAGACACTAGCAAAAGCTGCCTTGCATTGCTAAAATGGACTTTGCAAGTGTTTTCAAATGCAAAATAAAGGAATTTAATGCAGACGTTTAAGAATATGATTAATCACAATTTTAAAAAATTGTTTTGGAGCCCTTGTTAAAGTTGAGCAAATTGTGTGTTAGACAGTTTAAATCAGGGGTGTCAAAGATATGGCCAACGGTCTAAAACCAGCCCACCAGAGGCTCCAATCAAGCCGGCGGGATGACTCTGCAAAGTTAAAAAATTACAGAGAAGACCGTAACTGCAATTTTTCAATAAAAGTAACCACTATTTCAAATTGATCCTCTGGGGGTCGCATAAAATCATAGTGCTGACGGAGGACTATCTGTAAGCTTGTCACAGCAGGAGCTGTGGATCCAGAATCTTCGATTCTTAATTAGTTGACAACATCCCTGCGGCTTCTTCATTATTATAATCTATGTGTTTTTCAGTCAAGTGAATGTGGGCTGTGTGTTTGGTGTGTTCACAGCAGGTTTCAGAGCTTAAAGAATATATTATTTGGCCCCACTATTAGACCTTTCATGCCGAAAAATACAACAGCGTTTCTTTTGTTGTAAAAAATATAGTGAATTAAATGTGAACACTTAAAGAATGTACTTGTACTTTCTTTGCACTAAAACAAAAGGAAACATTTGGAGTTTTCATTATTTATAGGTTATTATGTTATGATTTTACTGGTCCTGCCCACTTCAGATCAACTTGGCTCTATGTGGCCCCTGAACTGAAATGAGTTTGACACCCCTGGTTTAAATACTCAACTTGAATCACCAGTAAAATCAACATGATTCCAGCCATACTTACACTTGCAGTGATGCTACTTAAACAGAGGCATCACTGCAATAATTGCTAACTGCTTTACCAAAGCCTGTGCAGTATTGTACTTTTCGTAAAAGAAGCAGAGCATTAGATTTTTTAAAAAATGGTGGCATTGGTACAGTTAATCTAAAGTATATTCACAAAAGCCTTTAATGATCGGCTTTGATTATTCCCTTCAAAATATAAAAACAATACATGTTACAGTAGTGTGCTGTAGTAGAGCTGCACTGATAGCTTAGGAAATACACCACAGTGTTGAAGGGGTTGATGTGATTAAATTCAGTGCAGCGTAAAGAGAGAGTTCAAAGTGGAAGGTACTAGATAAGTTATATCAGCTCCTTTGCACAATTCTTCAATTTGAATAGAAAGGGCACATACTTGTCTCTCTCCTACTCAGGTGACTCCACTGACTTTTTGATAATTGTTCCTTTTAGGGAACATTTTCATGGAGTCAATTATTTTCTTTTTTTTGTCACTGCTCCTTTAGGAGGGTTTTCACGTAATGCTTGCTGCTATGTCATACTTTGAGACTTTTTGAAAAAAGCTATGGCCACTTTTGTTTCTATTACATTTGCAAATAAGAAAAAGTCTCAAACTTGAAAAATGTTTGCATGATTTTTGTGGGGAAAAAAAAACGTACCAAGAAATAATTACAAATATAATAATAAAAACTGATGGGTATAGAAAAGACACTGCTACCTAAAGAAAAGAACAGCTTGTCAGCATGTTGCTATAAAATTTGTGTTTGTGTACTGGATCTAAAGCCACCATTTTTTGAATAATTTAGTGCCCCTGTTTGATTAAGGACTACATAAACTGGGAAAACAGGTCTTGCATATGCACAAATACACACATGGTCAAACACACACTTCGAGGTCAGACCCACACAAAGTCAAAAACCTGTGGGAAGCTGCGAAGTCGAGGCCAGCGACTAAAGACATGCATGTGTGTGTTGTGAGCATCTGCACGTGTGTGTGTGTGTGTGAGGGACACTGTGGTCGTCTGTGTATGTGTGAGCGAGTGTTTAAATTCAGTGACAGCTGTTCATTAGTCCATTACAACCCCACACTGCTGATTCCTCAAAGCAGCAGAAAGAGAGACACTGCTGATGGTGACGGCACCGACTCTGCAGGAAGGATGAGATGTATTTTACACATTAGCTGCAGAAAAGAATGACATTTCCTTTCATTATGAAAGCATCTTTTAGGATTCCAAATCTAATAGTCATTATTTAATGTTGGAAAAAGACTAAATGTCATTTAGCAGCTTGGATTTCTCATTTTTTATTGTTGACAAGACCTCATCCAGATGTGCGGTCTGGGCAGCGGTGTCACTTTCACTTTTGGGTTTCAGTTTCTAGAGGTGATGCTCCTTCCTCAAAACTTTTGTAATCCATCCCTTTTATTTAAACTTATATACTTCCACTGTTGTTTTTCCTGTGCAGCATGGTGTACATCTGGGGCTGTCTGTATCGTGTGTGTGTGAAATTAAAGAGACATATGGACAGTGGACAGCCTGGGTCTATTCCACTGAACTTTAAATCACATCTGAACACCTGCTAGATACCTGTCTCTCTGTACTTACTGTACAGGCCTGAAGGTATTGGGTAGTTGCACTTGCGCACATTTATTCCAACTATATTGGCTTTACAACATAATCATAACAAAGTAACTATCCTTTATCACACTTCCTGCTGAACACACATTTATAAGAGTTTGTGCGAGGTGATGGCAATCAGAGCGAGAGACCTGATGTAACATAAAAATGAAAAAAGAGACAGATTGTCTTCATTTTTCTTTACTTTCCTCTTCATCAGATCCCTATGAGAAAACTTTTTTTCACCCACACGTCACTCCACATTTGAAAATAACTGTATTTAACTTTGCTGACAGCTAACAGTGAAACATCTATATATGCCCATTGTTTCTTGAATGCTATTTTAGGCAGAGGCGACAGCTATCAATGAAAAACGGCTGTGCTGTTCTATAAAGTCTGCAACCAGAATAATTCTGTAAGCTACATGATGAAAATTGTGAATATATTTTTGTTTTTGTCTAATGTTGAGGAAAATAAGTCACATTGATCATGAGTATTCTTGTCACTTTTTGCATTTGACACTATGGTTTACAGAAATGATATTCCATCCTGTGAAACATATGAGTAGAGCTTAGGTCAAAATATAGGTATCATAAAAGTATGGCCACTTCAAAACTACTTGATTAATTCAGGGGAAATGTATCTCGTCAGATCTCCTGGGGAATCTGCATCTTCCATGTGAATGATTCACTTTAAAGCTCATTCAGATTAAACCTGCACATACTATCATCTATTCCGAATATGCCCATAACGTCACATTTAAAGCTTGGCATTAATCCTGGAAATCTACTGTTCATATAAACCTAACACATACAGTGTGCGGCAACTATTTCACACTCTTTCATCAGAAACAGTGTGATGGCAGCGACACAGAAACATCCACACACAAAACTCACTATCTCACATTTGTCCTGTCCTTCAACACTTACTCAATCCTCACATTATATCCAAGGTAGCGTTTCATCTCTTTACATTTTAACCTAAATTATATAGATTAAGATGGTTGATAAAGCTATTTTACTTAACCTTTGACATCACCTGCATCAGTTCACAGTACACCCTGCTTCATAAACAAAGTCAACAATTGCATATTATTTTGTTTAATCAGTCATAGCTTGCATTGAAATGATAGACATACAGTGAAAGAAAGTAATTCAAAGGTGGGAACTGGAATCAGTCTGTGTGTGCATGTGGGTTACCAGCGATGGAGGAGCTCAGCGAGGAGGGTGTGATGTTCTTTAAGAAGTTGTTAGCTAGAAGTGACCATGTGCCATTAGTGAGAAAAACTGTAGAAGAAAAAGTGAGGAGAAGAGGAGAAAAGGTGAGAGGGAGAAAGAAGTGATATGCTGGGACTGGAAAGTGCTGTGCAGGAAAAAGAAAAAACATGGTGCAAGTTTGTGAGTGGGATGTAGCTGGGACGGTGAAGATTGAGGTGTGGGGTGGGGGGTGGGGGTGGGTTTGGGGGGGATTAAAGGGCAAGGAGAGGAAGAGGGAACAAAAAGAAATGATGATGCCAGAGAAGGATAGGAGACAGAGGGAAAGAGGGGAGAAAGAGGAGCAGAGGAGCGAGGGCAATGAGCTGGATTGAATACCATCTGACAGGTCCAGCTGGGAGTTTGCCCACCCCGCAGCACCGCAAAACCCCTCAATATGGAGGCCAATTACTGCTGCCCGCGTGACCGTGGCATGGCAGCATCAGAGACGCAACCCTCCTCCTCCTCCTCCTCTTTCCCTTTTCCTCTTCCTCCCCTCCTCGCCCCCCTCCCCTAAAAATAAATAAATAAATAACACTCCCACCATCTGTGCAGAGTGACAACAACCTCTATGCCCAAGCTGTACACTGCGCATACACACACACACATTTGGGGCAAACACACATCAAACATGACAAATCCTCACTCATGCGCATGTGGGCTTTTTATACCCCAAAATCAAGTCTGTGAGGCTTCCGAGTTTTTCCTCTCCCTTTAGTTTTTGAAATTATTGAGAAACACAGCGAGGTCTGATTCTTTCACACCTTCTGCATGTTTTTATTACTTGTAACACACAAAGACAGTTTGTCACACGCAGGGCATTCTGGGAGTATACAATCGCACACTTTAACACACACACACACACACACACATGCCACCATTGTTCCACAGATGCAGTGGAATTTCACCTCATCCCTGCTTCATCTCTGTGTTTTGCAGAGCTGGGCGTGGCGCTCAGGGTGATTGTGATGGTGGGAGGATGCAGGCAGACGGGATAGGTGGGTGGGCATGATGCAGTGGCACCTAAAGCCTATTGAGGTGAAGTGACACCCAGATTTACTTGTATGTGCACATGGGAAGCGGGTTTTAGTGATGGTGCCTTCAGGGGACTGTGCAACAAAAAAATATCTTTTTCTCCAGCTTTCTCCTGTGTTTTGATCGACATACACGTTCACACACAGCTCAGACTTTATCACTCATCTTGTATTATAAAAATTGTTGCCCTAATGTTCCACTACATCTGATTCTCACCTCCTTTAACCTCCTCCTCTGCACTAAACCGCTCTCTGTTTCGACTATGACACTGATTATTCCCCTGAAAAAATATTTCAAGATTAATCCCACAATAATTAATCCCATAAATGAGCACCTAATCTGATAAATGGCAGTAAAAACTCTCCAGATGGACATTTGTGTACAGTAGGCCTGGGCCTGCTCTGTGTTGCTGTATGTCTGCTGAGCTGTGGTTGAATTAGATGGTGTCAGACGTTTTTTAAAGCACTCAGATGGAGCCCTGTGCGGGATTATTTAATTACAGTAATTGCATGGTATTTTCTAAACACTCATTCGAACAATTACACTTGAATAGGATCCCAATTAATCGATTTTATGGGCTTTAGTTACGTCACGTAAGCTCATTTGGCACAGATATTAGAGTGACCGTTACATTACATGATGATGACATCAACCCACGTGCGGGTGACATGTGTAGGCCTATTTAATTTAATATCTCTAAAGTAGCCTATATGAAATAGGACCACCTCAAATTGAATAAATAATATTTAATTAATTTAGTTTAAGATCATGCAGGTATATTGAGGTTTTAAAAAAAAGCTTAATTGATTTTTAAATACCTTCTCACGTCATTTCATTTGTGTAACTATGAATATTTAATGACAGCCTTATTAGCTTATAATAAATAAACAAGGCAGAGTTTATCATTAATAATTTTGGGCTCTGGAGAAAATGTATTTTATTTTTGTATCCAAAATACGACTGGAATCACAGAGTTTATACGTATCAAATAACTATATTTGAGCTTTTCTCAAAGCCTGCAGAAAACCAGCCTCTCATCAGTTTGCCGTCTTCTCCGCAGTCTCGTGCTAAAGTGCGTGACCGGAAATAAAATAGAGGTCTCTTTTTGTCCAGTGCCGCGTGCGGACACTCAGCCTCCTTTAACGGTGGAGAATAATGAACAGATGCTGAGTGAATTAGGAAAGAAATACTGGGTCCCTCCCACAAGGGCCACTTTGGCAGGGGCCGCCTGGCTGCCACGTGGCGCAGCTGGCACCGGGCTCAGTTGATGGTGGTGGGCTTTTGCTGGTCTCTGGCTTTACTGGTGCTCAGACATTTAGCGACTTGGCACGAGCTCCGCCATGAAACCCCTCTGCCAGCCGCCGCCCCTTCTCACTTAGAAAAGTCCACCGACTCACTGAGAGGTTAGAGCCGAAATTCACATCAGAAAGGCGGATTCGAGCTTCACCTCCGAGACCTGATCTTTACCCGGGACATGGATCTTCAATAGAACAATATCAACGCAGAGAGACTGAAATATGAACACAAAGTATATCTAATATTACATGAATATTCAAGTACTTTATTCTATACCAAAACATTTAAATGTTTAAATAGATAAAGCAACCATCCACTCACACAAGTGGCCGCGTGACCGGGATTCCTCGACTGTGATTATCCAATCAAAATGCGTTTGATCGATTAATGAAATGAAAGCCGCTCTTTTTGGTAAAATGTTGAATGAAAGCGACATGTAGTGAATTTAATCTTTACCTTAAAAATGATTATATATTGTTAGATGTTGTAAATATATGTGGCCAATCTACAGAACTAAAATAATGAGCCGTATTAGATGCAAAATAAGTTTTTCCACTTACAAAAAATGTATATCCTGAAAATACAGTATCCAAGTAAAAACAAATATTAAGAGGCAGTTATGAAACTATAATGTTTTTGTAATTGCATACAAAAGCTGACCCCAAAAAAGTAGGGCTATATGCCACATAACTGATGCATCTTTAATATTAAACGTGTGAAGGTTATTTGGTCTATATAAAGAAAATAAAAGCTGTAATTTGATTTGTCTAAAAAAATATATGTAGCCTCATCTTCTAAATATATATTTTAAAAAGTTTTCACTTTAGTTGAAATATGAAAAAAAAATCAAGTTTTTAAAAAGCAGTTATTTGCTTTTTTGCCCTTGATGATCACCAAATTTGCAGCCTCTCCAATTACAACACCATGCAGGCTGTCCCCTATGCTTTCTCTTAATTTATTTTTGGATGCAGTAACCATTTGGTTCATTTATTTCATCTCAAATGAGAAAGGTGTGTGTGAGTGTACTCGTGTGTGTCTATCTTGTATTCCCTCCTTTCAAACCCACAGGCAGTTGTAACCTGTGTTACACCTGCAGCTCTGTCACCAGTGTTCAGTCACACAGGCCTTTTGGGCAAAATCAAATCAATGTAAAAAGAAAATATTATCACTGAGATAATTCAAGATTTGTGTGAGGTAACACCTTGCCATAGAATTTGCTCACATGTCCTCTGGTCCTTCCTTTTTCTCTCTCGCCGGGGTCAGTGCTGGATGTGATGGTTTGCACCCCGTGGTGCCCGGTACTGATTTCCCCTGGACGTCCTCGGTAACATATGGGACCCAGGGCGGAGGTCCAAACATGGAGCCTGCTCCCACTATTTCAGGAATCAACAGTGAATTCATGTAGCCTTGAAACACTCAAATAAAAATTGGTATTTTCTAAAAATAAAAGGTACAAACACCTCTTGTTTTCTTGAACAGTCTGTTTGTAATATTTCTTGAACAGGCAAACAAACATTTAGAGAGAAATAGTTGTTAATCCAGCTTTTTTTTAAATACAGTGCAAGAGTTTGAATGATTTTCATAAATAGGTTTTAATAATCAGGTCATTTTTGATTAGCACCTATATATAATTAATAAATGTATTAAAATGTCAGTATTGTAACTTGTGAAGGAGATATTAGTTTTATCTAATCTCCCCTGTGAAATCAGACGTTCTCAGTCTGAATCAAACTGTGCAGCTATGATCGGGCCCTGACTACAGTCACTGTGCAGGAACACAAATGGAGCCCTTTGATTTCAAATCTAACTCTGTTGTTCAGTGTGTCGACTGTTTTTCTCTGATTGTCTGAGGCCTTTTCATTCACCAAACTCAGCAGTGACATTGCACAGTTAAACCTGTCTAAAGGCTTTGAGACAAAGAGCACAGTGAAAAAACAACAACACTAAAGGTAAAAATATCCAAAAAGTGTTGAACTGCTTTTCATCAGTAAGTCACTTTGTTTTACAGAAATCTTTCTGGTTTCAAATCCATTTCTCTGCTGGTTGTTTTCTGCCTCATAGGATTTTTTTGAGTGCATGAATGCACAAATTTCCCTCCTGACACACACCTGCGTACAAATCTTTAAAACAAGAAAAATAGAATATCTTAGTCATAAGCATGAACTTGAACTTATCTTGAACATTTTTATTCCCATGCAGGGGTTTTGTTC
This sequence comes from Notolabrus celidotus, assembly GCF_009762535.1. Lineage (NCBI taxonomy): Eukaryota > Metazoa > Chordata > Actinopteri > Labriformes > Labridae > Notolabrus > Notolabrus celidotus. Next base: position 19,009,185 of record NC_048289.1, read on the forward strand.
ACTTGCGTACTCCCCTGATATTAGAAAGCTTGCACCAAAAGTCTTCCCTTTGAGGAAACCTATTGCATATTTCATAGGGTTCAATTCTTTTGAATGTTAATCTTAATAAAGACCATTCAAAATTAAAATCTGCATTTCATTCCAAGATGGAGTGTCTGATTGAAACAAAAAGAGTGCACTTCATTTTGAAAAGAATCATTAATTTAAAAGTTGATTCGCTTTTGATGCTCTGCATGTTTCATGATGCAGCATCTTAGCTGTGAGATATACCCAGTGTTTATGGGTGAAATTTTGACAAGTTTAACTTAGTGATAAGCTACAAAACAGCACAACAGGCTGTCACCTCTGTTTTTTTGTTATGTTCTCAAGTAGGTGGGCAATCAGGGGAATAGTTTATACCTCAGACAATGAAGTAAAATAAGTTATGGTGTGTTTCGTCCCTGTTATCTATAATTTAATATGGCATTTTGTTTCTTATAATGAAACCAAGCTCCTCAATTCTTAGAAATCCTTGGAAATAAGCTAAGTAGAATTAATATTCATATACTGCTCAAGATCCACATATTAACCCTTCATGTGATTTAAGCTGGCATAAAAGATGAATAAGTCAACATAATTTACATGCATATTAAAGCATTCCGTTTGAGTTTGTTATTTAATTTTTTTTAATAAACCTTTTTTTAAAAACCTGTTTTTTAAACAGAGTTTTTTTCATCATGATATGGTTTAATGATCCAACTGTGTTATAGGCCCACACAGCCGTAGAGTGAAGAATTTTTTCCAATCATCTCAGACAATTATAAAACACTTTTTATTTCTGCTGTTTGTGTCATATCATGTTTCAGCCTGTACATGGTTTATGTCAGTAGCACTCATTCTGCATACAGGAGATAACTGGACACACGTTGACAGAAGTACAACAGTATAGGGATGACATCAGTAGAATACAGAAGGTAATCAGGGGATTCTTCCGGCCTCGTCCTTCTTATGTTTCCCAAACAATATAACACACTGTAGGATTGTCTTTGTCAGGTCTGATTGTAAGGGCTCAGTTGTGGAAAAAAGCATTAAGGTCCTCATACGGAGGCGCCCTGTCGTGGTGCAAGTGCACGTCGTGGAAAGGTGGAATGTTTTCGGAGTGCGCAGCACCGCTGCGCGCGCCCGAGGGCCCAAACGGGATGCTGTGGCCGGGCCGGGGCGTCGTCAGTCCGGAGTAATGCATAGAGTAATGATAGTTCCTGTCCGTGTCAGAGGACTCCTGCTGCCTCCCGGACAGTCCTCCGTTCAGGCAGACAGGAGGACTGTGCTGGCCCTCGTAGTCCGGGCTGTTATAATCAGGAGACGTCCCACCCGTGGGGTACACGCCATCGTACCCAGGTCCATAGGAATGGCTCCGCAGGTTAATCGCACCGGAACCGGGTTGGTAGTGTGGACTTGAGAGGCGGGAGCAGCGGTATGAGTAGGGATGGACGGAGAAAGGAGAGCTGGGCATGTGGAAGCGGGCTCCTTCGGAGCACGGCTCAGTCAGGAAGTTCCTAGTATTGAGTTGCAGACACCCTGCCACCAGGTTGGTGGTGGGCTGAGACAGGCCTTTACACAACATCTGCACGTAGGCCACCACATCTGGACGTTTCCCGTTGCGTAAAATCTCCCCAAGCGCCAAGATGTAATTCTTGGCCAGCCTCAGAGTCTCTATCTTGGAGAGTTTTTGCGTTTTGGAGTAGCATGGCACAACTTTGCGCAGGTTGTCAAGGGCTGAATTCAAGTCGTGCATGCGAGTGCGCTCCCTCGCGTTTGCCTTCATCCTGCGCACCTTGGAGCGCTCCGCGCGCGCCGGCGTCATCTTGCGCTTCTTTGGGCCGCGCTTCTTGGGCTTGTCTCCGCCGTTCTCATCCTCGCACTCCCCTTCCTCTCCCTCGTCGTCGTCATCATCATCGTCGTCGCCGGCCATCTCAGACTCGGCTCGGCTGCTGCCTTCCAGCGGCTCGTCCAGATCGTCATCCGCGAGGTCAAGGTGCTCGTTCTCGTCGTCCTTGTCTTTGCAGTCCTCGCTCTCATTGTCCACCCAGTCGGCCGCGAGCCTTTGGACGTCCGGCAGCACCTCGCTGAACAGACGGCTTAACATCGTGGCAAACAAACTGCAAGAGAGACAGGATGAGGTTTAGTTGGCCTGTTTGCCACCCTGCTGCTGTTCAGGCACCCACAGGTGCGCTGTCAGAGCGCAAGAAGCTTCCCCAGAGATCCCTCTTAATTACTCCTCACTAAAGTGAAATTCACACGGTGTGTATTTCATGGAAATTGAAACTGTATGCAATATTTGTCGATGATTTTCAAGTAGATATAAGCTTTTATCACTGGATTTATTCCCCAGTTTGAAGTTCACCCTCGCTTTTCATCTTCAATGAAATGAAGCTGATTTAGTTTGCGGAAGACAAAAGACAAAAACGCGCCAGGGTTTCTGAAGTGTTTGCGGGAAATATTTTAATACATTTCTCACTTAGGTGTTATTTCAAAACCACAACTTGTTTGGTAATTCTAACATGAACTTATAGTGAGACTAAGGAGAACCGAATGTGAGGCCTTAAAATAGATGTCTCTGTTTTAAAAGGCTTGCTTGTGTAGCTTGTAACATTTTACACTTTTATTTTGCAACAAGAAAGATTTACCAAAAACAGTTTTAAGTGAATTTTTTATTACAAGATCGTTTTACTTTCATAATGCAACAGTCTGGACTAACTGTCGGCCTCCACGAGAGCCTCGGTCTCTCTGTGCTCCTGGCCTGTCTGAACGCGTCCCCCCAGGGACGCATCAAGGGTGCGGGTCCCTCCTCCGTCTTATAAATTACTGACCTGGAGGAATTCCAGCACAGACAGACAGGCCGAAAACCGGAAAGAAGAACCCGGATAACCTTTAGCATAAACATCACATTTAACAGATTTGACAGAATCGACTTGAAAAATAGATTTAAAAGAATGGGTTCTGATTTATTTTTTTAAATTAAAGATCCGTTCTTTGGATTAGATTTTGATATCTTCGAGTTAAAAATGGGGTATTGAATCGTTTTGATATTTTTTTGAAAGTAACATAAGAATACGGCAAAGAAACAGTCTCTGCTGACTCATTAAGCCCATATCTGACACCTCGCGAGACCTCACAGGCCCCTGTGAAAACGTAATGACATTTTCAAGATTGGACCTCAGTTACTTTAGACACGATTCAACTAAATTCAAGAATAAAGACATGAAGTGTGCTTCAGATATTGACCTTGAACATCCTTTTTTTGATAACGTCCATTCATTTTAATTGATTAACCTAAAACCAGAATTTTTAAGTCAAATTTGTAGGTTATTTAGACAGTCACAAGGATAGTTTCAATGAAACACAAACATCATTTAAACCTTATTTCCCTACATTATGTAAGTTTTTTTTCCTTTTAGATTCACGGTATCACACTGTGTGATAATAAAGACTTAAAGTGCAATGATTTCATGTAAATTGTGTAACATTCTAAATTCTTTAAGATTTTTCCAGAATATTCCGAGATCAGCTGTGCAGGTGGAGTCCAAGGACGTTAATTTTTTCTAATCTTCTGAGCACAATGTAATTAATGCCAACCAATACCTTGTCAATTAGCCTGTGTGTGTCTATGGAGAATTCATCCCCCACCGTGCTCTGAGACACACACACACACACACACACACACACACACACACACACACACACACACACACACACGCACGCACGCACGCGCGCGCACACACGCACATGCACACGCACGATTTTGGCTTTATTGTAGGATTTCTAACATTAATGTTACACGACACACTCTCCTTGGGCAAACAATCTACAATGCACGACATGATTTAAAAAATGACAGAGTAGCCTCTGTCTATTTTTGAGCTCTCTGTCCAAACTAAACCTCAATTTAACCTTTTAATCATACCATCGATTTGACAATTGTGTTCTTTATGTCGATCGACCAAAAAATAACACAAAACATGTTTTTAATCTGTCTGATCACGTCGCTTCAGTAAAAAAAAAAGACGCGTAATCTGAAAGAAAGACGTCTCTGATTGGATCATTATCTCCGCCTTTCATTCCTAAGGCATCAACAATTAGTCAAAAACAAGCGTTGATCAATATCTGATGATCGAGTAGTGATTGTAAAATGTTCAACCTACCTCCGTGGTGGAGCTCAGTGACGGGGCAAAGCGGGTTTGTTTACACCATCTCTCCCCGGGTGGGCATCACATCCACACGCCCTGCATGCGCGGATGCTTTTGCAGGAGGAGACTATCTCTGTTTCTGCTCTCGCACCTCTCTCTCTCTCTCTCTCTCTCTCTCTCTCTCTCTCTCTCTCTCTCTCTCTCTCTCTCTCTCTCTCTCTCTCTCTTTTCTTCTTCTCCTTCTTCCTTTTCTTCTGCTGCTACGCCGAGCCCCCTAAACGCGCGGAGGGGATCCGTGCATGTGGCACCTCAGAGGCAGGACTGGGTGGGTTACATACCAGCTCTGATGCCAGGCCCATATGGCTGGCACGTCATTGGCAAGAGCCATCACATGAGAGCCGGTGATTGACATGCGGCCGCATTCACAGAGACTGGCTTCGCCCCGGGGGAGAGGGACTCGCCATCTGTCACCGAGCTGAAAGAGAAAATGGAATAAGGAGTGAATGGCACAAAAAACGCACACTGGATTGAAAAAAAGCTTCTGTAAGCCTCCATCTTTGGTAGAAACGGGGTTAATCTCATATAGAAGGTTTAGGGAAACAATCCCCTTACGAGAAATAATTATCACAATCCTATAACGATTAATTTTGGAATGATATCATTCAGAATATATTGGATTGTTAGAGGATTACGCATAGGATCATGATATTGAAAGATAAGGGACATCTTGTGTACAAATAATCCAAAGAGGAAGTAATTAATTGAGTGTTATAAACAATTAGAAGAACAATTAACCCCTTCAGAGGTATTATTGTGCTAAAAACGGAAAATTCTTACAGCAGATAAGACTGCTGCGAACCACAAAGGGCCGGGATAAATAAGAGACCCGCCATAAAGATCAGAGTCAGGGTGCAATTGCCTAAACGAGTCAATTGAACTGAGCCAAGCGGAGCGTCTTGGTCCGGGTTGCCAGGTTGGCACAGGTGCACGTGGGCGGGCTCGTGCCAAAGGTGGCAGAGGCACAGATTGCGGAGAGGGGCCAGAAGACGGGGCAGTACAGGACAGAGAGGGAGAGAGCGAAAAAGAAAGGGGGAGGCTTATCATCACAATAATGTTGTGGATTTATTTCATGATTTAATTTGAATCTCATGCTTGGGTGGGTAAATCCGAATGATTGTGGTCACTTCTGTCCAGTTCCGTCCTCTGCAGATGAAGACTTGCAGGAGCAATAACCTGGGTCATACCCCAACATGATGTAATTGTGTTAACCATAACTGCGCATTACTAGGACTAAATACATTTCGTTGTCCAGATAGCGGCCAAAATGTACATTTCAAACTGTCTCTACAAACAATTTATAGAATTTGTGAGTAACAATATAAAACATATACAGCAAAAAAAAGTCATTAGTTTCATATCTTATTGTTATTGTACTAAGATTGAAAAGAAAAATTATCAGGAGCTGAAGATTTCCCAAATAAATCATAATTACTTAATGATGGTTTTCTTTCTCATTATCTCATGTTACATTCCCTCCAATTTCAAAACAATGGCTTTCATTTCATGCTGTTTTAGCCCCCAAACCATAAATGATAAAAAAAAAAAAAAAAACTTTATTTTAATGTAAATTATTAATAGATACGTGATATTCATTGTCTTGATAATCAAAATGTAAAAAAGAGTATGTAGATTAGTTTTGAGATTGAAAACAAGTGTGGAATCTAATGTCATAACTTCTTTTCAGGTATTTATTAAGAAAGCAAATAATAATGCTATAAATAATGTTGCTATGTACATTATCAGTCGTGTAAATGGCAGAAGCAGGGATTTCATTTTTTATGTTTCAATAAGGTACTTGTTGCTGCCATCTACTGGCAAACAGAAGTTAGTGCACGTGAAGGGAAACTAAAAGTAACATCTCTCTTTTTTGCTGGACATTAAATAATACATAACTACAGTGGCCCTGAGAGCTCACAGCACTGCAACTTAAGAAAACACATGCAAAAAGACAAAACACAAGCAAATTAAGAAAACATCTTCCTCAATTTGACAATACATGCACAGCATTTAGAAAACGCGCTGCAAAGACCAAAACACAACACATTAGAAAAACACGCTGCAAAGACCACAACACAATGGGGGTGTGTTCAGGGGACACTTAAAAGTGATGCACACGCTTGTTGTTGACGCGGATTTTGAATTGCAGCACTATTAAGGTTCTCTTTACGTCAGTGGTGTTGGAAAATGAGATAAAAAAAATAAGTGTCTTTTATTATTTTTAACATTGTGATCACATGATAACAGCAGATCACTGCAATAGGCTGGATCATATGATCACAATGTTAAAATAAATCAAAAACACTTACTTTTTTATCTCATTTTCCAACACCACTGACGGTAAGAGACCCTTAATAATAATTATTAATATACATTTTATTTAGAAGCGCCTTTCAAAACACTCAAGGTCACTTTACAGACAGATTAACACAGTAAATAAAATAATAGAGCTGTGACTCAAAATCTGCATCAACAACAAGCGTGTCCGGACGTGTGCATCACCTTTAAGTGTCCTCTGGAAACACTTCCGTTGTGTTGTGGTCTTTACAGCACATTTTTCTAATGTGTTGTGTTGTGGTCTTTGCAACCCTTTTCTAAATGCTGCGCATGTGTTGTCAAATTGAGGAAGATGTTTTCTTAATTTGCTTGTGTTTTGTCTTTTTGCATGTGTTTTCATTAGTTGCAGTGCTGTGAGCTCCCAGGACCAGACCGTACATAACAGAGACAGCAGCGTGCACAATGTTTAAATAACAGGTTTATCCAGGTTAGACCAGACCGTACAGAATAAGGTGTGGAAATTGGTGCAATCATTGATGTGTGATGTGCATGAGTGGAGGATGTGTGTGTGTGTGTTGGTGTTGTAGGATGCAAACATAACACCTGGTAAATTTAGGGTAGCATAACTGACCGCAGCCAAAATGTAGCATACCTGTGAGGAGGGAAGCAGTAAGAGAAAGAGAGAGAGAGTGTTAGTGAGACTGCAGGAGCTTAATTTCAACACACTACGCCCAACCTCCCAGAACGGGGCCTACAAGAGGTCCACAATACACCAATACAGGGGCGTGGCATAAAAATATGGGTCCCTTACAAAAGGCTTTCACTAAGGGTCTCTACCTGCATTAACGGCTATTCATTATTATATGTGGGCCCCTCTATCATAAGGGGGCCCACATACTTGGCACACTTTTTCCCTTCAGTCCCATGCCCCTGGACCAATAAGCACCATGAAGAAAATGCAAACCACAAAATACAAACACTACAATGTTACCCACCAATGACTTCCCATCTGCAGTTTATTAGTTTATTAGTTGAAAAACTTTTACAAAAACCACAATAATACATTTTTGGTAGTATGACATGGGATACTGACAGCCTGAACCTTTATATCAAATATGCCCTTGCCTGATTACCAAGACTTCAGATTCATAAGGAGCTTGAAATGTAAAAAGACCAACACTCATGACCGTATTATACATAAACAAACCAAAATGTGTCATAAATGCTAAAATTTCCCATGCTGTCAGAGGAACCTACCAGTACCACTTTAATGAGTCAAAAGGCGTTTTTCGACCGCAGGAAATATACCCGGAACTAGGGGCTTTACCCCTGAGCTACGTGCGTTTTGACCGGAGGAACCAGGGTCTAAATTTAGTTCAGGGGTAGATAATCTCCCCCCTGAAAAGCCCCTGCTTGGGGGGTAGTACTATTCAAAGGTCCTAGGACTTCCGGCTGAACGTAATGGTGTTTGTGGAGTTTACACAGTTGTTGAAACACAGAGGGAGTTCCTGGAAATGCATACTAGTTTAGTTTTTTATAAAGATTTCAAAATATTGTTTAATATAATTTTTTTTTCTCCATACGTCACTGGTCTGATTTGCACAATCCACCCGGGACTTCAGCCCGCCGCCGAAACGCAGACAACAATGGGGGCACAGGAACCTTTTAGTTCCAGGGAAATTAGTTGTGGGGGCTAAAAGACCCCGGAACTCTTGGTCAAAATGCACTTTATCTTGCCGTCAAATTGAGCAGAACCAACCAGATCAATGCAATGTCCCATTTTCCACACACAGCTGCAAAGGGTAGGAATCTGCTTTTGTAACCTTGTCAAGCTTACAACAGTCAGTGCAAAACCTTAGGGGTCTACATGACATAGACATAGACTCAGTAATCTCACCAAATAGTTGCTGAATGGGTATGTAAACTCTTTCTGTAAAATTTGTCCCAATTTTATGAATAAAGAAATGAGCTATATAAACCAAAACAGTTTTTTAACTAGGCATTTCTGCTTTAAACTTGGGCACTAAAACAAGTGTTAATGGCGTTTTCTTGGCTTCATTTGGACAGGTTTTTGCACTTCCATATTGGCTTTGTAGGTGTTTTTTCAAAGCTGATAATATGTACTACAGGTGCAGCTAACCAAAATAAAATACTGTGTAAAAGTCTGTGTGGTGTTTGGAGTCCAGTGTGAAGTTTTCACGGTCTCTGATTTGGGTGCCATGTCATCTGCTGGTGTTGATCCATTGCGTGTTATCAAGTCCAAAGTCATTATGAAGGTATACCAGGAGATTTTAGAGCACTTGATCCCATCTACTGACGATAGTTATGAAGATCCATCAGGATATACCAAATGTTTGCTGACCATGGTATTGCTGTGCTTGACTGGCCACCCGATTGGCTGACCTGAACCCTACAGAGAATCCATGGGGTGTTTCTCAAGATGAAGATGATAAACACTCGACCCTAAAATTTTCTTCCACTTTCACCCCCACACGTTTTCCATTTTTTTCTTAGGACCATACTTTCAGGCACAAACATTTATATAAAATTACTTGACATTTTCCACATCAGCCTCACCAGCAGAGCCATCAGCATCGCTCGTGACACCTCTCACCCCTACCACTCCCTCTTCAGTCTCCTGCCTTCAGGGAAAAGGTAACGGAGCCTCCGGGCCCGCTCCACCAGACTGTTGAACAGCTTTTTCCACTAGGCTGTCAGGATGCTGAATTCCACTCACTACCTCCCCCCTCTGCCCCCTGGACTGTAACTCACCCACTACATACAAGGACTCCACCTCAGCTACTTTTGCAAATTAAACCATTTACTTATCTCCAATATTGTCTGCACCTTAATATCATTTGCATTATTATCTATTTACATTGTTCATTTTTAAACTATCATGGCACTGCACTACCTGCACTGTGTACATAGGCAGTTTTAATTGTATTTTATTATAATTTTATTGCATTTTATATTTAAATTTTTGCTATTTAAGAGCTGGAAGAGAGAAACTGCATCTTGTTTTTCCTGTATGTCTTCGTATATATAGTGAAAATTGACAAGAAAAACCTTTGAATCTTGAATCTTGAAAGAAAAACAGACATGTTTAACCACATACTGCTCTCCAGAATATTCAAATTTACTCATCCTCTGTATGATTTGGTCTGAAAAGCCAGTAAAGTTGCTCTTTCAAGTCATTGAATTGTTGTCATCAATGTAATCACAGATTTTTATTTTGCAACAAATTGGCACCACCTAGTGGTAGAAAGCACAATTTCACTGTGGCAGACAACAACACTCACCACATTGATAATGCTGATGGATCACACTTGATCCATCTTGATCATACTATTGTGATCCTATAGATTATTCCTCTTAGCTCAGTGCATTTTAATGCAGATTGAATGTAACATATGAATGTGGGAGTATTCATCGATATCATACAGCACAAAGTCTTCAAATCAGCTCGTGTTAGGTGTCCAGCGTAGTGTTGCTAAGGCTCGTAACAGCTCTTACCTTATGTTGCACAGTTTTCAAGGACAGCAGTTGAATTGAGCCACAGATGGTCTATTTTTGAATTTCCAAGGTGGAAGATTTAATTTTCATCTACATTTCTATCCCCCTGCAGACAGCTGGCAGAGGCCCAGAGCCTCTCAAGTTCACATCAGTACAGGGTGAACCTTTTGTGTCTCTGGGGAACTGGGATCAAATATAAGACCTCTTGTGATGCTCTGCTTCTCTTCCAGTGTAACTCTAGGGAAGTTGAGATTAAGTATTTGCAAGGCTGTGTGCAAAATTCACAATTAGTCTGGTGACAAAAATTTATGAAACACCCTAAATTATTCCAAAAATTCTGCCCTTCTCACCTCCTTTGGTGCCTCAAATGCAGCCTATTTACATATGTATTTATAAAGCAGTGATTTGTTTGCATATGTAACCTGGAACCTCTATCATTTTTCTCACTGATATACTAACAATAAATGTAAAGCATTTGATCGCCCATGTCAGCAATGTATACACCAAACTAAGCCTCATCCGTCCCTGTCTGTATCGTTTTGTTTTACATTTGCATATGAATGTGTGCTCTCTTACCTCTCCTCCAACTTACCTTTTAAGCACTAACACACCAACACATCCAATACACACGGCTGCCAACACTATTCACTATGAGAGAACCTGTTGCCATGGCAATAATTTCCCAACTGAATATACCTCTTCTATATCTGCAGAACATATGATATGTCCAAGGTAGCCCAAGGAGAGAGCGGAGATCCATATTTGACTACAACCTAACAATATCAAGAAATATGTTCAGAGAATGAAGGTATTTCAGGACAAACTGGATCTCATGAGTGTTGATGATCTGGTTGATATCACCCATATTTTAGTTCCTCATTATAATATATGTATGGAAATAAAAGGAAAACTGACTGAGATCAAATTTGGTCCTTTACGTTCTCAAGCCTCTTCAGTGACGCCCAGGAAGAGTCATGCCAGAACATTCGGAACACCAAAATCCCAAAAGGCATGGAATAGATATTTCCTCTCTTTTATAACAGAAAAAAAGATTAAGTCTGAATCACAAGTACTTTTTTGGATATTGTTTTTTTTCTGCTGATTCCATTTTTAAAACTTTAATTTAAAGCTTCTACAAGGAACTTCTGGGCTGTGAATATTTTGGCGCCCCATCGTGGACAATGTATCTCTTTGCTGATCTTGTACTGAGCATGTTTAAAGCTCCCATGGGGAGTTTTTAACCAGCTGAGAAACAGACTGAAACCGACACTGATGCCTCTTTATGACCTTCAAAAGCAAACAAGACCATGAACAACAACACTGATACCTTCTGTGTTGTCATTTTGAATGCCTTAAACCACTCAGAGGGGGTAAATGTCAGACCACATGATTGACATTTGGCTTCAGAAACATAATTTTTCTGTCTGTTTTCATGGCAAATAACCACATTGAGTGATAAATCTGGCTGCTAAAAAACAGCAGGGTGAGGTTTTTGTTGTAAACACTACTTTTGCATGTACAGAAGAAGAAATGAGAGGTATCACTTTTTCCACAAGGGGGTGCCAAAATTGATATAAATCAAAAGTTCCTCACAGCAGCTTTAAAGCTCCCATGAGGAACTTTTAACTGGTTCTGAAACAGACAAAAACAACAATGAGGCCTTTTATGACCTACAAAATTAAAGAAGTGATTTTTAATGCCCAACTGCTATGAGTGGGTATGTGTCAGGTGAGCCAATTTACAGCACAATGAAGGAGACACCTTTTTTTGTTACAGTTTTCACAGTAAATATTCATAATGACTGGTACATCTGACTGTTCAACAAAAGCGTATGGGTTTAACTTACACAGGAACTAGAGAGGAGGTTAGAGGTTAAACTTTGATAACAGGTAGCGCCAAAATCAGCACAACCAGGAAGTTTCTTACTGTAGCTTTTAAAGATGCATTGTTTCATGTTTCTACAGTGTCATAGAATGGACAAACTGTACGCCTTGCACATTTTTGTGTGCACCGGTTGTGAGAGTAAGAAGAAGAGACCAGTTGTTGTAAAAACTTGACATTTGGAGAATCATACTTATAATGCATTACAGGGGCTTTATTCCTCAACAACCACCATTGCTTCAGCGACAGAAGGGGTGTGCAATATTGTTAAGTATTCCCATTTCTACACACTGTGCCTTTAAGTGTTTTCTGACAGAATCTCATCTTGCCCTATTCTGAATAATAACGTCCAACTTGCACTGAATCTTTGGAGAAGGAAACAAATTCCTAAATACTTTTCTATCTGATGTTCTTACCAGGGGTGTGTCCCAGAAGGTGACAAGGGGTGGCATGGGCCCACCTTGGAATCTGATTTGCCACTAGGGTGACCAGGTGTTCAGCACTGAGCAGTACTGCACAGCATTTTGGTCTCTTGTCCTGCAAATTGAAAGGATGTCCTGCATTTGATTGGCTCTTGTATTCCAAAGCATAGTATTGCTGCCTTTCTTTACCCAATGGATGCTAAGAGGTAAGAAAAGACAGTTAGCATTGCCTATGACAGATGTTAGTCAAGCAGTACACATGTGTGGGGGCAAGGGCTTACTGATCTGTTATGTTACACTTCACTGACTTTTTGGTGGAATATTATGGAAGCTATCACAAAGAAAAGGAGATGCAGCTTCAACAAAGTCTGAAAAAGAATTTACACTTCTGTGAAGCCGGCATAGGGCGATATCCATAATGTTTGCCAGAGTTCGTTTTCAATCGCACATGTAGGAGAACATGACTTGAAGCAAAACTACATACGAGACTCACAAGAAACCCAAGGCTCATTGATAGATATGTCTGTCTGGATACATTCCTCTTGAAACCAAAAGAGGATTGCCAAACAGATAAGGTAACAGCAGCTGAAACATAACAAACATTTACAACACTGTGCAGCTTTCACAATCATACTGGTCAACAGACTGTGAAAGTATGCTAGCTCTGTTTCTCAGAGACTTTAAATAAATCTCAATTTGGCGTACTAAAGCAGTGGCCTTAGGTTGCTTGCACTTGCCTCAGTGGAAATTAGTGTGTGAGAGAGTTAAAGAGACTAATGGTTCAAATTGATGAGACTGGGCATGAATGACAGTTTAAGAGCTGATGAGAACAAGGACTTTACTTTAAAAAGTTCTTGAATATGAAATCTGAAAACATGTCCCAAATTGCGTCCCACAAACCTACTCTTTGTCACACATTTTTCTTGTTGGTATTTGGTCAGCTTATTGGCCACCCAAGATGCCACCCCAAAATCTTAATTCTGAATTTTGTGGTTCAAAATTGCTGACAGCTGTACTTACTGATACCTTGTATGATATTATTGGCATACACTTCCATTACCAATACCAATACTGGTATCAGCATTAGAACAATTCTAACTTCTGAGCCATTCAGTCTCTTTATATCAAGGACAGAGCCTTATGAACATTGCTTTAATTATATGAAGTCTTCATACACAAAAGTGCAATTATCAGTATGAAATAAAAGCTTTTGGGATTGTGCGACAATGAAGGCATCTCAACCAGTCCTCATTATCCAGCCTTCAAATAGACAAGATCAAAAAAGAGAGACCACATAACACCAATTCTTGCCTCCCTACACTTGCTTCCGGTCAGCTACAGAATTCATTTCAAAACCCTTCTGTTCGTTTATAAAGCACTTCATGGTTTGGCCCCACTTACATCTCAGAACTCCTGTCTCCTTATCACTCTGTCAGATCACTCAGAACATCACACCAAAACTTCCTGTCTGTCCGAACATCAAGGACAAAGAGATATTGGGACAGGGCCTTCTCCATCTGTGCCCTAAAACTGGGGAATTCTCTTCCCCCCACCATCCGATTCTCCCCCTGTCGAGACTTTTAAAAGTCATCTCAAAACGCACTTTTATTCATTAGCTTTTAACTGCCCCTAACCACACTGGCTCAGATACTCACTGCACTGTTAATTGTATTTGTATTAATTGTATTTCTTGTCATTACTGTTGTTATTAACAACCATACAAACGTCACGCCTCAGTACCATGGGTGCCCGAGCCTTCAGCTGCTCAGCACCCAGACTCTGGAACTCCCTCCCCCACACATAAGACAGTCAGACTCTAAGCTCAAAACCCACCTTTTCAAATTAGCATATTCCCTTTAACTGAACTCTGTGCACTTTACTAGTTTTCTTTTCTTTTTTCTTTTATATTATTATTTAGTCTGTTTGTTTTAATGATGCATGTTTTTTTATTTTATTCCCTGTAAGGTGACCTTGGGTGACTTGAAAGGCGCCTCCAAATAAAATGTATTATTATTATTATTATTATTATTATTATTATTATTACTGTTAATTTCATTTTTAATTATATTGCTTTCTCACCACTCTTCTTTCCCTCTCTCTTCCTCTGTTTGTGTGTTTTTTTAATTTCATTTTCTCTGTGTTTTCCTCATTTCCAGTTCCATCTCACGGAAAGTGTACTTATTTTATTGTTGACAATATTTGACAACATTTTGTACTGCAGGTGCACCGAATTTCCGACGGCAACTGAAAGCATCATAAGCTTTGGCACGATCTCACCCACTTTCACTCTTCTACACAAACAGCATAGGTCCGTATAACAGAGAGGGAGAGAGAGAGGGAGGGAGAGAGAGAGGGAGGGAGAGAGAGAGGGAGGGAGAGAGAGAGAGAGAGAGAGAGAGAGAGAGAGAGAGAGAGAGAGAGAGAGAGAGAGAGAGAGAGAGAGACTCTTTCACGCACAGTGCGCGCCTGTACGAGAGGACGAGAGATGCACGAGAGAGGAGGACGCTGCGAAAGCTGGCAAACGTAACCCAATAGTGCAGCGAGAGCAGTGGGATGCCTCTAGTTACCAACAGCTAAATCAATCCAAAAAATTTAGCAGAGTCATACAACTTTAACCGGAACAGTACTTTTATTCCGTCGGACATTTGCGCGCTTTGGCTGCGGAGGTGACAGGCAGGGTGTCATGGACCCTCTGCTGCCCGCAGACACGGATCTGATGGACCGAGAGGCGGATAAGGATGCGAGAAGGAAGATCCAATTCTCGGTGCCCTCCGCAGTGGCCACCCAGCTGGACCCACGACAGGTGGAGATGGTGAGAGGCAGTTTGTAGAGGGCGGTGTGTGTGGAGGCTATGAGTGGATGATGAAAGTGGTGGTGTTTACTAGGATGAATGAGGTCAAACTAGGGTCGTGTAGCAAAACCTGTTAAAGGTTCATCAGTTTACTGGGATTTTTGTGCTGCCTTTGTCATAAACAACTACTTTAACAATCTGTGGTTGAAGTGCGAAGTGTTGACTATGTTAGAGACATTTATTGGGATTAACCAGGGGCTTGTCCAGACTTGTCCAGGGGTGTCCCAACTCAGGTATAGGGGGGGCATGAGGCGTGTGCACTTGCATAAAAAACCATCTCTGTCCACATGTCAACCTCAACCACTATAATTTATGTATTGTATCAATTTTGTATTCCAGTTTTCCAAGTAAACAAACAAAGACCGGTTCCACCATTTAAAGTCTTTCTTGCTTAATTATTTTCATGCTCCAAAAGTAAACTTACATTTTATTGGAATTCTTTAAGTACAAACAATAGGACATCAAAACAACAAATCCCTCTGCCCAAAGGGTAATCTAAACCCCTCTGATTGGGCCATAACACCACCCACCGCTCAGAGACACCCTTGTGAATGACATGTCTCAGCTGCGAAAAATTGTAAAAGTTATGGTAGAAATCTGGGGGAAAAAACGCTTGCTTCAAACTTTTATCCTTACTTTCAAGTACACTCAAAGTTCATGTTGCCCTTTTCTGTGTCTTTTGAAGCATCAGGCCTTGTCGCCAAGGTTGACAGACAGTTACATAAGCAGTCTAGCACGACTTTGTACAACTCTGTATTTTGATGTTGGGTATTTCTCTGTGGGCAGCACTGGGATTAAGCTGAGCCGTGCAGCCTTGCTTTTTTTTGAGCCTTTTAATAAAGAAAAACTGATGAGGCATCTCTGCCCTTCAAAAGAAGTGCAGGAGGAGGAGGAGGAAGAGGAAGAGGAGGTGGAAGTGAGGGATAAAATAATATTGAATATGAGATTATGTGCCTGAGTAATAATGCCCCGCTCCACACACTGGTGAAACAAAATAAAGAAGGTCATAACGTGAGTCATATGAGGAAAAGGAGGTGGTGCATTATGTAAAATAAAGATCTACAGCCATGTAGCTTTTGCTGAACCACTCAAAGCACAAGCAGGTGAAACATGCTGACCTGGTAGTGAAATAGTGCAGTGTGAACAGAAACAATGTTGGCCTGGATGCGGACCAGCTTTAAGTCTGGCACCAATAGCTCAAAAGGTCATAACACTGACATAACTTTTGGCTACAATTCCCAAAGCAGATAACTCTCTGGGCTTCCGCTTTTCAGACAAACACTGGTGTCATTAAAACACGCTACTCCCTCGAGTGAGATCTCATTGGATGCTTGGTGCAATTTCCAAAAACCTTGTTTTTCTCCCAGTGTAGAAGATTTTGAGATTTCACGGGGCATCTGCTTGGACAGCTTGTTTCAGCGTGGAATGTAAAAATAAACTAATAAAGTCAACTATTCCCCACACATCTGTTGTTGACAGCCCAACTTGCAGTCTCTGAAGCCTTTTTACCCTTTCATTTGCTTTTCTTAGCAGCCCCATGTGTCAACTCTATATAGTCCTTCAAAAACACTATTTAGGTTAAACCAACTCCCCTGGAACTGTGTCATTTATTTGTTTCTGTTTCTGGTTTGAAACAAACTATCCCGCAAAGGCTCACATTACAACTCCTGCTAATTACCTCTACAGCCTTTAATTAAGACCATGCCCCATTTAAAATTTAAACTGCAAACAGTCATATATAGCATCATGTGAGCTGAGTCAGTCTTCCCTTTAAGACTCTCTGGCAATTTTTTCATTCAGGACCAAGTAAGATTACTGCAAATCTTCCAGCATGGATCCAATGCAGCTGCACGCAAAAGCTTACTAGGTTCTTTTGCATTATACGTCTTAGGATACATCTTCCTACAGACACGAAAGTGACCCTGCTTGTGTTGCAATGACTATGAGATAGTTTGCATGAGATCACCTGTTGCTGCCATTCATTGTGGAGAAAAATCAGCTGGCAACATAAAAAGCTTCCTCAATACTCATCATACATACCAGCAATCCAGCTGTGGAGATAAACATTCATGCAGCTGCAAAATGAATGTGCCCCTCTGTAACTTAGACAGCTGGCATGAGAATCCCCCTATTCCTTGTTCCTAGCTTAAGATTGCAGAGCAGGTTGCCTCTAACACGTTATTTACTGAGAAACACTAGCTGCTTACTCATTACTACTTATACATTGCATCTGTAACGGCATAGTTGTAGTGTCTAAGTCAAGCGGCAACCTCTGGTCTCAAACTATGAAGCCCATGCGGAAGTGTCATAAACTGCAGTTCATGGAGAATCTGCTTGAGGCTGGCTGCAGAAACACTGGAAACCACATAGACACCAATTCAAAAAAGACGATCTTTGCAGCATTAATAAACATTTTTACAGCCTGGTTCAAAAAACGGCTTGGCTCTTCGTGGCTGATCTCTCTATCGGCACACACTGTACGGGGTTGAATTTTTTTCTAACACGACGGTTCAGAAGATATTAAGATTACGAGTTTTTGCCCAAATAAGGACATGACTGACTTGACCCCCGGTCGAGAACACATAGCTGTTGGCTAGGAGGCTCAAACTCCGCCTCTTTACGTCACAGTCTGCCTGGTTGAGTTCCGCATTTCCAATATGGCTGCCGCCGTCAATTGGCTTCAAAACAGCGCTCAGGAACAGATGGGTGACATCACAGATACTACGTCCATTGTTTATACAGTCTATGGTCTAAGTGTGTGATTTGTGTTAACACTAGGTTTCGACTGATATTAACTCTCCAGGGCCAATACTGATTATTAAAAGTTCATGAGTCCGATAACTGATATTTGGACCGATATGCATTTAAATTAGAAATGAAAATCTGTCTGTGAAAATGTAAAATACGGACCCATTATTTAAAAAAATAAAAAAGACTACCTCATTGCCAATTAATATAAATAAATAAAACAGCATAAAGGTGGGTTTTCATCTCTCAAAACGGTATAGCTTTTAAACCTAATGTGTGCAATAAGTAGTACAGGAACTCAGATTTTACATTTTTAAGATAACAGTAGTTATTAACATTATTACAATATATAAATATTGTTTGGGAGATACGTCATGTTTTGTTTTTTGTTTTTTCTCTATGCTCACTGAAAATTTAAAAAGGGAAGTATGGCTTGTATTATTATTTTTTAACTTAAATACTTGGGATGCACGGTATTCCGTTCTAATAGTCACTCACTATACATGTCTTTGCTTTTTTGACTTCCGGTGTTGATCTGTCATTGTAAATTTGCCATATTTCTCAATAAAAATATTTCTCAATAAAAATAAAAATAACAGTAGTTGTTGGTGGGACATTAGATGAGTGAAAACGGACCTAGACGGCAAGACACCTGCAGTGGAGCAAAACTGGCTCACTAATGTTTTGGAGATCTGTAAAACATAACACTGATACCAATAATCAGCCAAATGCAGAATATAGGCCCCCGATAATAATCATTGAACCCATAGTAAACACACAGCATTGGTACCTTTAGATGTCAGATCAGCAACTTTACCCCACCATTCTGTTTTGGTGCATTACATGCTGCAGACAAGGCACAACAGGGGCGTAAATATGCCACTTTGAAGTGGCAGAATGTAAGTGACTAGTCTGAACGCTGCAAACCCTAACCCTGATGGATTACCAATTTAAGAAACCATCTGATATCACTGAAAGCTGATACAGCCTTTGGACGCGACGACCAATCTTCAGGGCTTCCTGTTAAGTATGGTCCTCTGAGCCAAGACACTCCTTAGTTTGCAGGTCATTTTTTATAGTTTGACAAGCAACTTAAGGCTTCTCTGAGAAGTTTTTAACTGGAAATATAGCAGACTGAGATCAATACTAGTGCCACTAGAATAGCAAACAAGACCATTACAAAGATTGATTATTTCTTTAAAGTTACTTTACCCCCCTGTCAACCCTGACACAAGGTGAGTGTCAGACAAGGCAATTAAAAGCATGCCGCTGTGAAAGCCTCTTTTAACTTTTCCACACCATAGATTCAGTGTCGGTGGCTTTTTATTTTTATTTTTATTTTTTTATGATTCTTTTTTTATTTCTCACAGTCAAAGTAAATCATTTGTGCTCAGTTATTATTTTATTTTTTTTACATTTTATATAAATAAAGGAAATAAAGAAACAAAAAGTAATATAAATTATAATAGAATTGGAATTCACAGTTTGAAAATAGATAAGTCAAAAATCTAATAATAATAGCAATAATAAGAATATTAAATAAAGAGGATTACAGCGAGAAAAAAAATGTGTAGTCTAACTGCACAGTGAAAATTAAGTCAGTGGCTTTTTAGATAATTAAAATGACAATGGATGAGATTTTTTTTCTGACAACACTACTAACACACGACCAGAACAAGATCAGCAGAGAGATACATCATCCTGCTTTGTCCACAGGGGGCGCCAAAATTCATACAACGCCAAAATTACTCACAGGAGCTTTAAAATGCAAGAACTGAGTTGGAGTCAAGAGAAATGGTCCAGACCAGATTGTTGGCTGATTAATGAAATAATAAAATAAAGAGTTGGTTGTCCTCAGATGATAGCTAACAAGTTAAGGTTTGTTTAATACACGATACAACTCAGTCCCCAAATGGAAAACCATAACGCTTCTAAGTTGTTGCTTACTGACTCTGTCATTTGAGCATGTTACTCCTTGGATACAGTTCTATTCTGATTATGAGCTTTTCTCAATTATCTCTCTCTGGAGATTCATAAATGCATGTGTGATTTGCCACCTGTTTATAATCTGCTGCTCTCTTAATGGATTCTGAGGATTTGGTTAATGAATGATGTCTTCGTGCTCTGCTGCTCAAGAATCTGTAAAGCTGTTTTTGTTTATGGCTTTCATCACATTAATAACCTTCTCATCCGGTCCTGTGAGGTTTGGCTGAGGGCATGTTGTCCTTTTGTTGCCCTTAAGAAATGCAGATCCTGAAGATGATTGAAATCTCTGTCTCAAGTAGACCAGTTTAAATAAGGGTCAGCTGAGTTCCTGTGTTAAACATTTCCATAAACACGCCATAACATTAGCATTGAAATGGAGCACACAAGCATGGAAAAAGGAGACAGGTAGAGAAAGAGATAAGAGAGAAAATTAGGAAACATATAAAACAAAGTGTTGAGTTTTCAAGGACACAAGGCAGGAAAAACGAGTAACTGACAGAAGGCATGAAGAAAAAAATCACCAGCCAAGGAGAGGACTGATTAAAACCAAAGAGATTAGCTGTGGATGGCTGAGGCCTGAATCAAGGGCAAGGGCAGCTAATGCAAAGAACAAATTTTCACTGCAGCACAGCCAAGAGCTCTAAAGTCCTCAAATCCAGCAGCTCCTATCTGCTCCTGACTATTAAAACTCTACAGGGGTTACATTTCCTGGGGTTCCAACCCTAGGATATCTTAAGTATAAGAAAGTGAATGTCCTTAATCTTGATGACTTTGTAAGCACCAATTTCTATCTTATTTACAACTATTTGAAAACGTAGTCGCTTATTACTTATGTATCAACTCAAAGCAATCTTTGTTCTAAGACATTTCAAGGGAAAAAATGCTACTGAGACAACATCCTCCTTTTTATTTTGACAAAAGTCCTCTTCTTTTTCATGTTTTTTTTAATGTATATATTTTGTATGTTTTATAATTATATTTCATTCATTATATGGATGTTGAATAAACAAATGTACATGGATAATGTATTGTGAGCAGGTGGTAATATCAGTTACAGCTGAGTTGGACTCTGATGTGAAGCTTCCAACCAAAGAAAATAAAGCCTGATTTATACCTCTGCATCTAATCAGCAACGTACCCTATGCCTACGTCGTAATCCTACACCTTAATCCTATACCGTAATCCTACGCCATAGCCCTGTTTCAATGCAGAAGCCTACGCACGTAGCCTGACATGCACCTCCTGCAAAATGTAACTACATGTTGAAACGACACAAACCACAAGCCCTGCGATTGGTCCGCTGGGCAGCATGGTACTTCGTGCATATAAAACATTTCCAGAATCGCTGTGCATTGACCGAACATCAGCCGTACTTTCCGTTTCTTCCGACAATCTCTCCTCATTCCTCTTTGAAGTAATTGCTTTATGATTAATGGCAACATTTATCTGCTCCAATTTAACATTAAATGCTCAAAGTTGCCATAGTTCCTTGTGGACAAGAGAGCAAAAAATGTAACAGGGACAGAAACCGTTGATCTGACTATCATAGAAATCACACTACCTACTAGCATTAAGGTGGAGTATTGTAGAGCGACACTGACGCATCGATGCTCATGTATGTAGTGCTTTAATTGTGTGAACTGGGTTAAGTTGACACAATATTGATTTATAGATCATTTTATTAATTAAAAAAATATTAATTCATACCACTTAAATAAATAAAAAGAATTCCTCTGATTTCAGATTCAGATTCAGACAACTTTATTGATCCCAAGAAGGGCAATTCATTTATTTATAGCTTACCATACAACATTTAACATCTACAACACATCCATCATATATACACGCTACAAGTCACAAGTCAAGCACCGGGTCTGTACATGGGACCAGAGGGTCTGTGGAGGACAGCAATAAGTCAATGTAATAAATAATTAACAATAAGATGCGACAACGATTAAAAGACAATATAATCTCTTGTCATACCAATGATATTTAAAATGACTAAAAAGACTGCTGTCTGAGTTTAAAAGTCTGATAGCAGACGGGATAAAAGATTTTGAATACCCATTAGTTCTCCTCACGGTGCATAAAAACGGCGAGCTGAAGGCATCAGCACAAACTCGGTACGAAGGACATGTAATGGCTGGCCGATAATGTTTTTCGTTTTCTTCAGCACCTGGTTCTCCTAAAGGGAACACAAGTCTCTCTGTTTAATTCCTGGTTGTGCTGTCATTGCAACAATATTCTTGTCAGCCTCTCTGCTTGTCTAATTAACATTAAACTGAACATTTCTGGTCAAGTTAAAAACGAAGTGACATTTGGAGCCAACATGCTCCTCCTAAAACTTATCAAAACATTTGTAAGTTGTCATCTTAAATACCTACAGACTTGCACGTGACTCAACACAGCTGAAATCAATCAACATCTAGTTAGGTATTCACAAAAGAAGTATACAACATTGAAAAATCATAAACATACATTAGATATTCCCTGAGAAGAACAGACCTACACAACATAGACAGCTTGAAAGTGTATGTGTCATGTCTATACAATATTAAATGTTGACATACTTTTATACATGTAACTTTGAAAATACTTTGCAGTTCTAAAATGTCATTTGCTGTTTCTATGCTATTTCCCTCCTCTCATTTTCTTTTCTTTGACTGATGACTGCAGCCTTTAATCATAAATCTGAAACTGTGGGCTCTCTAATGAATTACATGTAACATTAGAAAAATTATCCATGCTGTTTACTGATCCAGAATGCTAACAGAAACTAACCTTTTTGCCACAGTGTCAACAGGCAGAGGTGAAATGTGCCTGAATCCTTTCCTTGGATGTATTTGATTTGATGTGTGGGATCAGGTATTCCCGGGATACACTTGCTGTCTAGAAAAAACACTGTTGCCATGCGATATTGACCAATCAGAATCAAGTATTCAATGAGGGTGAAAGACTGAAGGGGAGTGGGATTCAACTGCATCCCCTGAAAGTAAGGCCTACATTTTGTTTTGTTTTACTTTTATTTTTTATTTTTTTATTTACTTATTTGTTTTTCCCATATCTCTCTCCTTCAGTTTCTTTATTTATATATTTGTTTTTTTTATTTATTTTTGCTTATTCCTTTTTCTTACTCCCTCAATTTTGAACTGACAATTTTTAAATCGTTACAAGATCCATTACTACTACCATATATAATAATAATAATAATAATAATAATAATAATAATAATAATTATTATTATTATTATTATTATTATTATTATTATTATTATTATTATTATTATCTTACAATAGTCGTCTGAACTTTGTTGAAATACCATCAACTCTCTACTAGTATACTTTCTATTAGTTATTCTGCTGTTCCGAGTCATGTGTTGTGTATAACGTTGTTAATTGTCCCTCTGCACATCTGTCTGTCATGAAAATCACAAATACAATTTAAAATAAAAATTTAAAAAAAGAGTAAAAAAGTAAGACTTACAGCACACAATCTTGGTGTTGCAGGCAGCAAGGCATTAAATGTAAAGGCTTTTCATGTGCATTTATGTTCAGTTTGTTTGTGTGTGTGTGTGCAGCCCTCCCACACATGCTTGCTTTGAATTTGGCAGCAGTTGTTGCAGTAAGATTGTATTTCCAGTTCAGTTGCCTGGTTGATAGGGTTATCAGATGTGGTGGTCTTTAATCAACTCTCATGTATTTTCAGAAACTGTTCACTGTGAACCAAAAGGTCAGATGGAAAAAGAGTTTCAGGCTGTACAGGGGATTATTCATGGAGTAAAGTTAAGTCATAGTGCGAACAAAGCTAAGGATTTACAGTATGCTTTTACTGATTGCATTAATTTTTAAGTGGATAGTTTTTCTTCCAAGCAATGTTGTTATTTTATCATAAACTCCTGTATTAATGTAATGAAGTTGAGTGTTAGGAAACCATGAAGGTCATCCAGCCTACCAGAAAATAAGGTGAAGGGATTAATGATTTACTACACAAGCACTATGCTTTGGTCCTGTGCTGCTTAAATTCCTCTCTGTAACACTTTCCGTGGCCCTGCTGTTTCACTTGCCACATTTCCAATTTTGCCAAACAGGAAAATCAGAAGAGAAACAACTTGCAAATACATGCTGTACTTTGTTATGATAGATGCTAAGAAATTACACTGCCAGTCAGAAGAGTAATAATTTAACCTTTCTGGCCATTGGAGCTTTGATGTTTTCAGAAAGAGATCAGAAAGGTTAAAGGTTACTGCTCAGCTCCAATCTGCAAAAATGAAATGTTCAAACCAAGCCAGAAACCTTGGTGTAGTCATAGAATCAGTCCTTAATTTCAACAGCCACATTAAGACAATAAAAAAGTCAGCCTACTATCACCTTAAGAATATATCATGGGTTAAAGGACTTATGTCTCAGCAGGATGCAGAAAAAACTCCTCCATGCATTTATCTTTAGCAGACTAGACTACTGTAACGGTGTCTTTACAGGACTCCCTAAAAAGTCCATCAGATGACTGCAGCTCATACAGAATGCTGCTGCTCGAGTCCTAACAAGGACCAAAAAAGTAGACCACATCACTCCAGTTCTTAGATCCCTACACTGGCTTCCTGTCTGTCAGAGAATAGACTTTAAAATCCTGCTGATGGTTTATAAAGCACTGAATGGTTTAGGTCCAAAATACATTGCTGATATGCTGCTACTGTATGAACCATCTGGACCTCTGAGGTCATCAGGTTCATACTAGAGTCAGAATGAAACATGGTGAAGCAGCGTTTTATCATTATGCACCACATATCTGGAACAAACTCCTTGAAAGCTGTCGGTCCACTCCAACTCTCACCTCTTTTAAATCAAAGATTAAGACTTTTTTATTTGCCACTGCCTTCCTATCTTAGCTTATTTTAACTCGCTTTAAATGCAAATTTTAAATGTACTTTTAATATATTTCTAATTTTCCTTTTATTTCAGTTTTATTATATTTGTCATTTTAATTGTGCTCTTTTATGCCTGCCTGAATGTTTCCAATGCTTTTAATCTTTTAATGTAAAGCACATTGAGTTGCCCTCGTGTATGAAATGCTCTATATGCCATTTCAGACAGATTTAGCCATTTGTGTCGAGACCAGTCTTCAGTGAGAGACTCTAAAAATGTCCTTGAACTTGTAAAAATAGCAGACACTATTTTATTTTTGGTAAGGCAGACTCTATCTTATTATTCCACATGACTCAAAGGCACCTCCTCTTTTATCTTTCATCCTTTATAAACTGAATTGTTGAAACCTTATCGAGGTAGTAAAAACATTTGTGTATCAGGATGACTGGTCCTGTAAATGTTTGAGAACTAAACTACCTCATAATGATACATCAGATTAACCCCCACTAATAACTCACATCCACATACCTGTAGGTTGCCTACCTCTCACAAATGCTCTGCAGATTCAAGGCACAAGTTAATACAATCTGATGTCCTCAAGTAGCCCAATGTTTCTTACAAAACATGGAAAATCAATCTTCCCCCAGCTACTTAGTCTGCACACCCTGAGAAATGTGACACAAATCAGTTGCAAATCAAATCAGTCTGCAGCTTCCCCGAGCTAACGCAGGTATTTACAGACCTCTCAGACATGCACAACAAGGACCGGATGAAAAATGTTCCCTCTAGGTGCTTGACCTTCTCGCTACTGTGTTAGCAAAGCACCCATAAAAGGTCACTGTCTCTGAAAAGTGCTTTGCCTGTACTTTGCTGCTATGACTGCACATTCTATTGTCTAAGAGAGGCGTATGTGTGTGTGTCAGTCAACGCGTGATATCCCTCCTGTTTGTTAGATCATATTCATGTTGACACATTTTTTTGACCCCTAATTGGATGCCTTGTAATTCATATTTAAATGTGTTCCCCCACAGAGGCGGCATGTTTTGATTCTGGTGTCTGGTTGATGAATATGTATGAGATCAGAGCAGCAAAGCAGAAGCAGGAAGAGTTACTCCAAAGTGAAAGCTGCCCACATATTTCATGCCTACACTGCTGGCAGCCACTCATATCTCACAACAATCTTATTACCATTACATGTTACAAAATAGAGTGATGAATCTTTTGTATATTTCATAACACCCTTGGTTATTGTTAGCCAGGAGAAGGTGTTTTATTATTTTTGAATAAGCAAAGGGTTGGTGTTTCTTGGACTGAATCAAAGGTGAAAAGAACATTTTCCTGATAAAAAAGCATTAGCAGAAAAATGTACTTGAGGTATAAATAGCTAATTACTTATAAAGCTGGAAAGTCCCTGAAGTTTTTATATTTGATTGAAATTTTTATGGTTCAACATAAAAACGTACCTTGAGTTTTAATGAGCACCATGGCCAGTTACAACATCAAAATGATTTGAGATTCAGGCTACATGCCAGCAAATTCCATTTGATTTGGTTAGTGTTTGTATGACTCATTGTGCTGTAGACCTTGAGATGAAAAGTCAACACAAATAGATGTTGTAAAGTTTGCTAGCACTGGAAGATCGGAGCCCAAAAATGAGACAAGACAGTTACGTTTCATAAGACTTAAAATGTATCCATGCATCCAAGGCACTTATACCTCCACCCTGTTGGTTAGAACAAGCCCACTAGTGTTTGTGATGACTCAAGAATACTGCAACCCTTTGGGCACCAATAAACACTTTCAAGATGGTAACCTGGTGGCAGGCCCAAGTGTTTATTGGGCGGCAGGAACGGATTTTGATTGGCAGACTGACCACCGACAGTCCTCAGTTTGGCGGTCTTGAAAAAATGTTAGGGTGAGAGGATGATAGTTAGGGGTGGGAATCGAAAACCGGATCCGACTTAGAACCGGTTCCAATTGATCAATTGTATCAATTGTACACCTCAAATGTTAGATCTTCTTCACGATTTGTTTCCCAGCACGATGTCACGTTGTGGTACGTTGCATTACGTCATACACTCTAAGACACAGAACTCCTTCGACCACAAAAATTCTAAGTATTTTCCTCCAGGCTCCAGGACGTCCAGGGCGCACGTCCGGTCTCATGCTGCCAAAAATGAGGCACCGAGAGCGGGTAAAATACCTCCGTGATAACCCCCGGAGGAAAAGCATTTTTCCTCTCCAAATTCAAAGTATTTTCATCAAGCCTCGAGGGGTCACGTCTGGACTCCCAAGGCCGAGAATGAGGTCAACCTATTGTTCAGTATGTTCAAGTCGAATACATTCATGTTCAGTGTTGTGCAGACATATTTTTGGAAAAATAAAATGATTCCTTTAGGTGCGGAAGACTATATAGAACTACTTTTTTCCCCTTAAAAAATACTCAGGCATCGTTAGGAGAATTGATAAGGAATTGGATTGATAAGCAGAATCGACAATGGCATTGACATTGACAAAATCTTATCAATTTCCACCCTTAATGTTAGTGATGTGAAAGAGATGTGGGGCCAGGGAAGAAGAGGGACTTGGAGGGGATCTTAAGGGAGGAGGAACATAGGTATTTGGATTAATCTCAAGACCACCAGACTTGTTACTTTGGCAATCTAAGAGTGGCAAGCCAGATGGGAAGAGAGCCCCCATTTGAAAACTTGAGGATGAAGACCACCAAGGACGATCACCTGTGCTAGCATGGATGTTAAATATGGGATTGCCGTTCTTCTACGTTACACTATCCAGGTTAGTCTAAGTTGATTCAATTAGAGAGAGGATTTTTCAGGATCGAATTGAGTGTCCGTTGTCTGGAACTGGGGAAAATGAGACTACCTTGTTTGACGAGAGTTCAACCACATGGCTGAATAGATGTATTTCCAGTATTGTGCTCTGTGGAGACCACAATCGCTGCTCCATGCCTTCCAGCCAATGTAGAGAGCATTTTGGAGAAGTCGTTGTTGGCTTGTCACTGACTGCCTTGATCTTGGCCACATATATATCTCTGTGATACCAGCATTGACTCAAAATCACAAGGAAAGATGCCTCTGAGCTCACACTTTTCTCCCCTGTCTTAAGAGTCTCTGGAGGACTTGTGTTTGCATAACAAATGCTCCTGTTTGGACGTTAAAGAGGTGATGATATCATCAAATACACAAAATACAGATGTTTGGCAGATCTCCGAGAACATCATAAACTTACCATCTGGAAACTTAGCCCTTAATTGGCTTGCTCTGATTCTTTCCAAAGGAGAACTGTTGCAGAGGTTGAGAAAATGGGAGATTCTTGTAGCAGTCCAAAAGTGGTGGATGTAAGCTTAACAGAGTCCCCGTTCTCATCCATTTGGCCATTGCAAGTTAGCAGGGCTTTTTTTTCCCATCAGAGAAGAAGAACCAGCTGTAGATGGATAGAGGATTCCTACAGCCAAGAGTCACTGATACACTTCTCTATAGCCTAAGTCTTAAGAGCAGATAGAGGGAAGAGTTTGGCTCTTGGAGGATTCGGCAATTTATACAGTGTCGTGGGACAGAAAGCCTTGGCCTTTTTTGAAACATTCTCCTGATATCACATGTGTCCTTTGGTGACATAACCCTTTCATGGATTGTTTCTATGCATATCAGTGCTCATGCAGCGGAAGAACACCGGTCTGCGAGGTGCGTCCGAAAATAATGCCAAAACAAAGGGGGTTTCTGACGGCAAACTGAATAGCTCCAATTTTTTCTACTGGTGCATGAATTTGCACCGTGATGAGTGCCTGAAGCATACTTTCTTAACTTTAGCGAAATTACACGAAATAGGCGACCCCGTCCGCAGAGAATTGTAGCCTAGCTTGCCTGCAGGTCATCTGGGAATTTTCTCATTAAAGGGGAAGAGCTCACCGGCACTCATTGTGGCTAGCAGGAACACTAGTGTAATGTAACTCATAGACCCCACTTCAAAAAAAATTGAAATATCCCTTTAAGATGACGGGCTAGGAAAATATAATCGTTCAAATTAATGGCTGGATTGGCTTTGCTTAAAAATTGAAGATTTGATTTAAACATTCTTGAGGAAGATCTGAAAGGATGGAAATATATGTCTGGTGATTGGTGAGGATAGTAGGGATATCACCTCTAGTCTTGAAAACAACCCCCCCGCCCCGATCCAACTCAGGATCAGCTTTCAAGCCTGCCGCATCCAGCCCTGAAAGTAACCTAAAAACTGCAAAATAAGCTGGACAAAAAGCTATGCTGAATGGCTTAGAACCAAAGAGACAGAACACCACCAGGCACTAATCCATAAAGGCAAGAGGGCTATTATTTGACAGAAAGATTGTTCAGAAGGGTTTAAGAAGAAGTCAGCATGCATCTTATGATGAAATTACACTCTGGGGCCTTAATGAAACCACCAAGTGATGAGAACATGCAGTAAAATAGCAAGCAATTTTAAGTAATCCAGCTGCCATCTATGATAAGATTTAATCCTCATTCAGGAATTATCTGGACCACAATCTTTTGAATGTTGTTATGCAATGATGTACATTTTCACATTGCATATTGTCGCAGACAAAAATCCTCTGCAGACACAATGTTAGAAGCCACACGGCTGAATGAATAAAAGGCATCGGTCAGATATTACTCAAACCTTATGCCTTATTTGATTGATGGGGCTCACAATGTGCAAATATCTTAAATTTAACAATTTGTATTACTTGACTTTTCAACATGATATTTTCTGTCTTATCAGATACGACGTCGGAGGCCGACACCAGCTACGCTCTTCAGACTGACAGACCCTCCATCACCAGAGGAGGACATCGGCCCGCATCAGGTAAATCAGCCAGCGTTCCCTTTTTCAGATTCAAGAAACAGTAAATCAACTTCAGACAGGTTATAGAGCAGAGGCTGGAGTCCAAATATTGCTTCAAAATTCAAGATCTTATAAAGAGTTAATTAACCAATGACACAAAAGCAGATCGCAATAACAAGTTTATTTGCTTTGGGAAGGGGATGTGATTTTTTTGCTTTCTTGATGTTCAAACCTTCACATTCCTCCCTCTTACTCCAGCTTTATGCACTCAAGGCAAACAGAGCTCTTGTCAAGCTGTCAAAAGACACTCTGGGAAATGTTGCAAATTGGAATTGGTGCTGGGAGTGAATCTATAGGTGGCATTTGAGAGAGTGGGTGTACTCACAAAAATCTGTCCTCTCTGCCAAAGAAACAATAGGAATGGGGACCCATACACACATACAAGGCTAGCAGGATACATACAGAAAATAAAAGTAAGTTAATGGTACAGGCTTACAAGTCAAACAAAAAGGAACAACAATCGAACAAATCCAAGAGGTTATGATTGGTACGGGAGAGGGAACGGGTATTATTTTGTTACACAACAATTGAGACAATGAGAGGCAATGTGTCAGCAAATGGGGATGATGCAGAAAGGTAAACTGGTGAGCAGGTGGATGTGGGAGTCAAATCTGTTGTGTTTTCTAAACACTTGTCCTCATCCTTGACAGAAAATGTCAGAAAGCCAAGAAGAGACTAGAAGATGAATTGATTAGATTACTTCAGAGCTGTAAGAATCAGAATCCTTTCTGTATTTTATGTATTAAGACTGAATGACAAGTGGGTCTGTCTGTGGGTGCACGGCACTAAAAGACATGCTACCACATGACACACCCCTTAGGTTTTGGCTCATTTATTCTTCCTGTACATATGAATGTAGATACATGCATTTTAAACAATATAACAATCACTACCCAAATGCCTTGTTTTTACTTTTGTATGTGAAGAGAGACCAATCAACCGATTGTCCATCAAATCCTATAATAATCTCTGTGCGATGTGCCTGTGAAACTCCTCCCCTCCTCCTTGATGTTTTGGTCCAGAAAGATGGAGTATGATCAAAAAACATTTAACTTGTGTGGTGGATTTTGGAGAGACCGTTTGACAGTGTGCTAGCTTAGATTTTCTTCGATTCAGTTGTCCATGTTGATTGTCAATCTAGTTTGTATGGTTAAAAATAACTTGTTTATTTAGTTTGCAACACATTGCTAATCTGAGTAATGTTATGGCCCTACTCTACTCGACTTGACCTGACTCTACTCGGTTTGTGTTGTGTTTCCACGGGCGCGGTACCTCGTGTAGGATATCAGTTTTCCGTACCTGCTCTGGTTCCAAGCGAGCTGAGCCGATACTAAAAGGTGATGTCGACGGACTGCAGGCCACTGATTGGTCAGATATGACGTCACCGAAGCGTAATGAGCGCGACGGCAAATACACGTGTGCAGGGAATTCTTTACCTGGTAATACTAATGAGAGAAATTGAAGACGAGTTTCACTCCCAGTTCTTGTATCTTCTTATACTTCAACAAATTCCTCTGTGTCGTGATTTGATGGTCGCACCTGAATTGTTGGCCTCACTGCTCAACAACGCTCCCACGATTGCTGGTGGTACTGCATTCAGTCTGTATCCATGAGCTTCCAGAACACGTGCAGAAATACAGAAAAAATGAATGCGTACGGCAGGGGGTTCCGTCGGTATCCATATGCGTATCAGAGCATAATTGAGCCTTGTGTCTAATTGGTGAGGTTTTGGAGTAAAATACTGAGGTAGTAGTGCAGGGAAGTTGATGTGTCCTTTTTTTTGGTTACCAAATTTTTACTTGATTTATATTTGTATGCAGGTTGATACAAGCATTATATTGATCAGGGCAAGCTGAAATATCATGCTTGTGCAGTAAGTTAACCTCACACAAATAAGGGGAGAAGAGCAAAAACAAACCATAGTCCATATAATAAAACAATATTAATAAATGACAATAAAAAGAAAATTAAGCCCAAAGCCTCATTCCACCCCCCACCCCCATTCCAGGCCACCATAAATCAACATAATCAATGTAGAAGGGTTTTGAGTTTTATAGAAATCATTTGCCAAGTCTCTATATTTGCCTCTTTCGCCCCATGAACTCTGGCTGTTGAGAGTTCAATGTACACATTATCAAAGTATGTTAGAACCCATACTCGAAAGGAAAGCACAGCGTGTTGCAATTAGCTTTTTCGCTGATGTGAGACCAGCTAGTATCACCTTTTTTTAATTAATTGTTAAGCCTGTATTAGCGAGATCATTTAAAACAAGTGTAGCCGGCGAAAGCAGTAACTTGATCTCAAACATCTTAGATAGATTGGAGGCAGCCATCCCCCAAAAACTGGCCACTGGAGGGCATTCCCAAAACATGTGTGCAAAAGTACCGGAGGCATTCTCAGTGCACAAAGTTCAGGTAGGGTCAGAAATCACTTTCACTGAACAAAGCTTCTTGGTGTTAAGTAAACTCTGTGAAGTGTCGATGTGTCCTGTATAGACAGAAGTAGTCTGTGAGATGGTAGCTGAACCCTTCTAGAAAGAGCAACTGAACAGTAGATTGAGTCTAAATCATGGTAAATTAGGTAGCCATTGTTACCGTGTCTCGTTACCATAAATGTCCAAAGCTTGATCCGTAAGGCAACTGGACTGGTAAAAATTGCCTTACGGATCAAGCTTTTGATTACTGGATGACTGAGAACCTTCACAGACATGTTACCATAGATGACAATGTAAATGTGCATTGCTGTATTTATTTATAAGCAATGTTTTTTCCGTCAGCCCCCAATTACTGACTTTGGTGAAAAAAAGTTTGCAACCCAAACACTATATTATTGATTATTACAAAAAACTCTATCTTATTTTTTATTACGTTATTATGGAAACTGAGGCTGCAGCCCTTAAGTTCCTCTGATACCACACCAAACCATACTGTGCAGATGCAGTGTCTTGATTCTGTAAACCATTATTTGATTGCTTCTCTTGCAGTGGGTTTTGGGGGAAAATGGAGCTTTGAAAGCCAAACTGGTTCACTCGTCGACCTACCAGCCGCCCTCCCTTAAAGGTAAATGCCCTGTCTTGAGATGTGTTTCACGATATGTTTTACTACAAATGAAACAAAATGAAAGCAGTTTGCAAGACCTAATTCTGCTGTGGCAACTGCCATGTGGTCTCTATCTGTTTGGAATATGTGACTATCAAAAAAAAAAACACACAGCCAGAGGTGTGTGTCTGTGTGAATGTGTGCTCTGTGTGAGATTAGGAGCAGAGACAGCTGTGAGTCTGCTCTGGATCATCCTGGATTATAAGCAAGGCAAACAGCTGCAACATGGTCTCACACACAGAGACACGTACAGCACAAACACAAATATGCAATGAATCGCAGAAATAGAACAACATACATTGTTATTTAATATAAGGTTTTACTACATACATACCCCCTACTGCTTCCATCAATAGTTAATTTGACAGATTGACCTGTTTTAAGGTCTATCCAAATTTGGTTTGGAATAGAATATTATTAAAAGGGAAATTATACTGTTTAGAAAAAGAGTGGCTAAGCTCTGTAAAACTTTAGATATTCAGAGTTGTTAACATTTAAGCTCCAGTAAGCAACTTTCACTTAGTGTTGATTTTGGGGACCCCTGTGGCTAACGCTGTATATCTTATCTCTTTCCTGTACACCAAAGGTAGTATTTATCTTTCTTTATATGTACCTCCAATGAGTGAATATTTGTTGTAGAAAATATAACCAAAGGCTGTTGTCCAAATCAGACAGTACATTTTCTCATCTGACACCTACCTGTTGACAGGGCTTAAGAGCATTCTGGGTTACAATATATAAAAATAGTCAGTCATGCCGCTGATGGCCCTGTCTGCTTTTGTGGCTCAGAAAGAGGTCTCTGTGTTAATTTCAGTGTTTCATAACCATTTAAAATCTCCTCACAGGAGCTTTAAAAATAAATATAATCTTCTATCAACCTACCAGCTAGACCCGTTTTAGGTCATCCGTTATTTGTAGGTGTAACAATATAACTAAAATGCTTGCAGAGTGAATCTGGCATGCAAACCCAAAACTAGACTGAAAGATTATGGGGGAGTAAACACACAGTGGAGCCTCAGCTCTGCTCAACAGGAATCTGTCTCTAGAGGGAAACTTTATTGGTAAATCAAGTGTGCATGTTTGCTCATTGACATGTGCATATAGAGGACAATGCCCTGATGTCCCTTTCCAACATTCTGACCCTTCAGTCAGACTGAAAAAAGCTAAATTTCCTTCAAGATAGCTACCCACAGATAGGGAAACAACAACAATGGAAGTAAAGCAGATCAATATATGCTTAAGTTAAGGGCACTTGAACTCAACAAGGATTCCTACTTTACTATGATGTGATTCACACAGAATGTGTTTCTCTAAATGTATGGCTTCTTTCTATGAATTTATTACCGTAACATTATGGTTTCAAATGTTTCTGTGTACACACACTATTTAGCATCTAAACTGCCTACAGGGAACATCTTCATGTCATAATTACTTGAAGTGTAACTAATCGACTTTTTTTTTTAGCTAAGAACATATTTACATAGGGATTTAGTAGTGCTGTTAATCAATGTGGGTCTTGATCCCAGCAGTTGAGCATAAAGTATTAAAAATCCTCAAATTGTGTTGAAAATGTGTGAAGAGCGTGCCATCTGCAGGTTGAAACCTGACTACTGCAATGGAGATTTTCCAATGGCTGGCCGAGTTCACGGGGACATCGTTTGGTACTTGTGGTGAGGTAGGTTATATAGGGCACTTGCATCTTTCATCGTACCCTTTATAACCTACCCCACCACATTCCACAAACTCCAGCCATGTCCAAATGTATACATTGACGTTCCAATGGCATTTTTTTAAATTCCTGGGTAGATACCCGCCCGCAGCCAGCTGGGATAGGCTCCATGACCCCTAACGGGATAAGCGGTCAAGATAATGGATGGATGGATGGGTAGATACTCTTCAGCCGAAACACGGGGGTTTGGTTACCCTTTAAGGACACATATTTCACCCTACTTAAATCTGAAACTCTGGCCATAATCTGGTCCCAACCAGGCTAGCTTTGCTTTGCTATAATACCGATGTCAATAATTTTATTGCTACATGTATTTTGCCACTCGTGGATGCAATTGCAGTGACACTGTTTACCTTAATGTCATTGCATACCCTCTATAATTGGCTGTAATACTGTCCATCAAACAGTGCATGACTTCCTTAATTCTGAAAATGAGAATATGAAATGAAGACCCCTATCTCACTATCGAGAGCACATTTTTTAGTTATGTAGATAGAACGTCAATCTATAAACTGATGATACTGTGGTATTTTTACAATAAATTGTTAGTTATTTTTTCTACACATACAAAAATTAGTTGACCTACTATGCATAATTGTATGCATACAGAAAGTTAAGCTGTCGCACTGTGTGATTTTAAGGTGATGCTAAACAAGCTGGAGGTAGACACACTGGGCTGCAGGTGTTCTGCCTGATAAACTTATGGTGTTGGTTTATTTGGACACTCGTTTTGTTGTTTTATTCTGGTATAACATGTACTTTAAATGTCCACAAAATATCTTGTATTATTTTTGCATATGTGGCTACTCTGTCAGAAACTATGTTAACTTTGCTGCTGCCTATCTTGGCCAGGACACTTTTGAAAAAGAGATTTTTAATCTCAATGAGTTTTTATTTCCTGGTTTAATTAAAAAATAAATAACGATAATAATGATAATAATTGATTCTTCTTAGCTTGAAAGAGTGAAGCTAAATGCGGTTACTCTTTAAAGAGGCTATACTTTTAAATAAAAAAAACAGAAAGATGTCCCTTGTGGTGATGAACCTTTCACATCTTCTTTTTTGCCTTCAATGGAGCAAAGCCTGCCAGCCTGTTAATCCAGGCAACTCCTACTGCACTGATTACACACATGACATGCGTCATATCCCAATCACCTGACAATCCTATCTTCCTAATTTGGCAACCTATCTAGGCTGCAGGGTTTCCGGTCACTCCCTCTGCTCTGCCATTGCTACTGCTGCCCTGCACCAGCACTGTGCTCATACTTTCAGCCCCACCCCCTCCCTAGCATCTACCCGCAGGCTCCAGCCAGGGGGTTTAAGATATTATCTCATCACTCCTCATATTTCTGTATGTGAAATAAATCTGCGAGCAGTGATGAGGTCGGAGCCTAGATGCCCAATGCAAACAGTGTTCTGCTTCTGCAGGAAACATCTCAAACCATTACAAAGTGAGTTTATTGTTTAGCTGTGCAGTTGCGACATGCATGTTGTTGCTTTTAGCTACAGAGCTAGAGAGCACAGTGAGGCATTTAGCAGCTGAAGAGCCAAACATTTCCAAAACGGAAGCACAGCTAGAATTTGGAGTCTGAATAATGAAAATGATAATGTTGCTACCAAGCGGCAACCTCCGGTCTCAAACTATGAAGCCTATGCGGAAGTGTTATAAACTGAAATTCATCGAGAATCTGCTTGAGGCTGGCTGCAGAAACATCGGAAACCACATACACACTAATATAAAAAAGACGATCTTTGCAGCATTAATAAACATGTTTACAGCCTGGTTAAAAAAAATGGCTTGGCTCTACATAGCTAATTTCTCTATCGGCACACACCGTACGGGGGGTGAATTTTTTTCTAACACGACGGTTCAGAAGATTTTACGATTGCAAGTTTTTGCCCAAATAAGGACATGACTGACTTGACTCCCGGACGGGAGCACATAGCTGTTGGCTAGGAGGCTCAAACTCTGCCTCTTTACGTCACTTTGACTGGTTGAGTTCTGCATTTCTAATATGGCTGCCGCCGTCAATTGGCTTCAAAACAGCGTTCAGGAACAGATGGGTGACGTCACGGATACTACATCCTTTATTTACACAGTCTATGGTTGCTATTAATGTGTTGTTTGTATAAAAAATAAAACAGTTTATTTCATGCACCTGTCCATACGTTCATCAATTCATCTTCTCTTCATAGAAAAAGTGAACTCCTCCTTTATCCTTTTTTCTATATGTCTTTTTAGCTGTCCAGAGAATGGCCCTGGCTCACCTGTCCTCCTTAGACATGTCGTCTGTGGACAAAGATGAACCCTCTTCTGGGGAGGAAGAGGAGGAACATGAGAAGGAGAGTGAGCAGACAGCTTCAGTCACAGGTGGGTCCTGTGGGTTCATACAAATATTTTTTAATACTATACTGTCTGGACGACACAAAGGCATTACTCACACTGTAAAAACTCTCTCTCTCATTAGATCAAAGAGGAGAAAGCAAACCACTCAGAGGTCAGTGTTCTCCACCTGACAGCTTTACAGGATGTGCTGATTTCAGCCATCACGGTGGAGGTGAAGAGGAGGCCAAAGAAAGAGAGGAAGGAAAGGGGGAATGATGACAGAAGAAGACTTACATGGAGACAGGACTTTAGTGAGGACCAGCCCTGCATAACACGTATGGGCCATGTGTGTGCATACATGGGTGTACATATGAATGTGTGTTGTTTGGGTATGTGGGTGTGTGCATGCATGTGACAAAAGAGTTCAGTGTGTGTTTGAGAGACGGGAGGAACAGGCGGGCATTCAGGAAGGTCAGATTCTTAATGAGAAAGTACGAAGGAAAGTTTATCCTGAGACTTGGAAAGGAAATCACGTCTCGGTGAGCTGAGGGAAACACGACTGAATTCTAATCAGCCAAGGACACTGCACATATAATAACACAGCTGCTATGAACTGTGGCATTTTTTCAAGCAAAGGAACTGTCTTTTTGTTTTTAGGGTCTGAAAACTTTTAACAGAGTTCTTCATTTTGCTCCTTTTGGTTAATATGAGTGTGTAGACCTTAAGTCACCTTTATTCACACCACACAGAGTGTGGGGTGTGTAGTGATGCAGGTGTTGAAACACACTCAAGAACCTTTACAGGTTCTGCAGACAACTGAAGGAAAGGTTTTCCAGCTGATAGAAACATAGCAGATAGACTATTTCTGGTAACATATATGCCATTTTATGCATGTTTTACAAACATGTCCGATTGACTTTAATGATCCGAATGAAAGCTATTAGAAGGCCATGATGAGGTTATTTCAAGAAATACCTTATTTAGTGTGGCCAGAAATTGTGCGTTATGACAGATATATATAATACACTTGATTACATGGTATAATACAGTATGATAAATATACAGTATGCAATATTGTATTTTTTTTTCCACTGAGTGATTAAACTCTTGAAGTTTACTTTCCCCAACTTTGTACTGTGCGTGTTTGCGTGCAAGGGGAAGGAAATCAAAGGCGAATGGATTACAGATGAAGGAAGCTCGGTCCCAGCAACAGGAAACCAGATCAAATCATATCAGTCTAATCAAACTAATCATGATGATACAGCACAATTTTCCCGGTTTGATTTTTATGAGCAGGCTTTTGTCACAAAGTGACTGGCAAGAATAACCTGTTGGAGATGGCAGTTGATTCAGGTTGGGGACAGAGAGGACCTATTTTTTAAAAACAGTGCATAAAGTATATACATATATGATGAGAGTGAATGTTCATTCTTGATCTTGTATATAAAAGATGTTTGTGGTGGTTGCTAATAAAACTGTAATAATTGGACTGGAGTGTTGGTGTGTTTCTGTTTTAGAAGAAGAAGAGGAAATGTACTTTATTAATCCCCATTGGGGATGTTCAATTTTTTCCACTCGTGTTATTTTTGTGGTCATGCTACACAAACAGTTTGGTATATACATACAATTTTACAAACATGCAGTGGACATGCACTTAGGGAGAGATGTCAGTGAGGATGCTGCCATCAACCAGCGCACCCCGAGCAGTTTGGGATTTGGTGCCTTGCTCAAGGGCACCTCGGCAGTGCCCAGGCAAGTGAACTAGCACCTCTCCAGCCACCAGTCCAATTGCCAAACTTTGTCCATGCTGGGACCCGAACCGGCAACCCTCCAGTTTCCAAGTCAAGTCCCTATGGACTGAGCTACTGCCGCCCCAATGGTAGAATTAATCGATACGAATGTACCATGCTCCAATCATATCTAATTTACAAGAATGGCATAGCCTTATTTGGCATTTCAGTTACAATACTGCAATAATTCAGGTGTGTGAGTCAAAATCGCGAAACACTGACGCCTAGTGTTCAGTTCTTGTAATTACATAACCAGAGTATTGCATAAGCATCTGAGACGTTGATCTAAAATTACATAAAACTGGTACCTTAGCAATCAGTAACATAAATGTAGAACAATATTATGTACTAACAGTTGACTATGAAGCATTTGCAATCATATAATTGAAAATCAAGTTTGCATATTTTTATTTGCACCCTATTCAATAAGTGTTTTATTAACCTTCCTGTTATATTCG
Organism: Notolabrus celidotus; assembly: GCF_009762535.1. Taxonomy (NCBI): domain Eukaryota; kingdom Metazoa; phylum Chordata; class Actinopteri; order Labriformes; family Labridae; genus Notolabrus; species Notolabrus celidotus. The sequence goes on from NC_048289.1 coordinate 19,048,248, forward strand.
TTTCTCTGGAACAGCAATAATGTTCTTGGGTCAATTTGACCCGGGGCATATTCAATTATCCAAAACTGTCAGAACCCCAAAAAATTCCAATACACACTTTTAAATCTAATTTTTAACTCTATTTCTAACCATTTAAGTCAAGATTTAGTCCATTGGTGTTCTTTAACTCTCACAGATCATGGTTTAATGAGGATAACTCACTTGTTTTACATTAAAATTAATGTTAAAACTTTTTTAATGTACATTGGAAAGCCCTAAATGTAAATACAATAGTTTTAAATTACATTGATTTTTGTTTATTTTATTTTAAATTTTGAATTTGTTATTTTTATGAAGTGATGTTGATAAATTAACACGACATCTCTTCTGTCACATGCTGCCCAGATTTTATGCTGCATTTAGCTAGTATGGAAGGCATTTATTGCCTAAAATAGACTTTAAATAGGGTCAATTTGACCCGCAACATAACAGGAGGGTTAATATAGTGTAATTCTGAGATTTAAAAACAACAATAATATAGATTTAGCATGGTTTTGGCATTGCATCTTTATTTGCATTATCACAAATTACAAAACACATCACGTACAACATCATCCCCTCATGGATAACAGTTAATTGACAAGAATTGTATCAAAATATACTGTTTTAAATTTGCTATGATATTTGCTAGATGTTACAATCATATATGATATTCTGAAAACAAAAATATAGGTGTTACATTCTTGACGCTGTAGTTGCAGTGTCTGAACTGCAGGAGGCAATGTCTGATTACAATTCTCATACTAAGAGTGGCTTAAGGCAACAAAAAGGACAGTTTTGAACCTTCTATTCTGTATCAAAAAAATAAAATGGATTCAATAGAAATATTTAGTTTATATGTTTGAGTCTATATATATTTTTCCTTTAAGAGTCTGCTTGATTATTTGTAAAGTAATAGAGAAGCACAACCAGGGCACAACCATACCTCACCTTAATCTTAATCATTAACATTTTAATCTGAGGATTAAGCTTGTCTCTTATAATTTAAATACCCTTTATCAATCATCTCCCACTTTCTACAACTTCACCTTTTAATCCTTCCTTGCCTTTGCAAAAAACACCCCGCTGACATCATCCACCCCCACCCTCATGTCCTGGGGCAGTGTATAAACCTCCAGCCTGATTAGGGTGAAACCACTTTCATTCAAACTAGCACAGACTTGGGCCTCGTTCAGTGGGACAACTGGGATCTTAACCCCGGGCCCCCCAAAGTAGTAACTCTCTCCGAGGGCCCCAATAAGCAGGAGGTGGCCACCAGGCCGCAGGAGCCTCCCAATGTGGCCCAGGGCCCGGTTGAAGGCAGGCAGGTCAGGGCTGACGCTCTCCAGGCAGAAGCAGGACACAAGACAGTCTGCCCCTTCAGAGGGAAGGGCATCGCTAGCCAGAGGCTGAGGGCGGTGCACGTCGATGGGGAGGATGTCGGTGATGACCTGACGTAGTTTGGCAGCTTTCTCTGTCCATGCTGAGGGTCTAGTAGAGACAAGTTGAAGAAAAGTAAATGCTGTACATCCACATTACAATATGATCCTGCACAAAATCTAGCCTACCGCTTTTCCAAAACAAATCCTATCATGTGCCGACACAGGACGGTCATATTTTAGGTGTGAATGAACAATTTGTTCGGCCCACAGCTATAGAAAAGGCATCTAAGGCTATGTTGGGTGGCCTGCTTAGCATTTTGGTCCAGATTGAAAATCAAATATAAGATCATAGTCCATCACATTTTTACAAGTTTATCTCATCTCATGGGATCGATTTTATATGAATTCCACGGATTTTCGTACACTGCAATCATGTACATTCCCCTGAGGATGTACAGTTTCATCACTTTGATGATCCCCTGACCTTTCATGCAGCTCAATAAAAACTGTATTATCTTTATTTATCTATTTCTACTTTGGTGAACAAAAGAGTTCTCATCTATTAACATACCTATCAGCATCAGCTGCTTTGGGTTAATAAGCTAATGCTTATATTACCTTGCTTACCATCAAATGTTGGTATTACTTACTACTCCAACAAAAACTGCAGCTTTCAGCCCGCGACCCCCAACATATTGGTGCCAAAGACTCGCAACCCCCACTGTCCCTCAAAGTGATTTAATGTGGCTTCTCTGGTCTGCAGAAATGTAACCTACCTATATGAACATGTGACTGTGTTTCCTGTGCTGTTATGAATTAACCTGCTGCTACTGATGCTTTTGATAATTAACTGTTCACTAACTCTAAACTTAGGAGTCATCTGGCAAAAAGAAAGGCAGAAAACTCATTACAGTTTCTATTTTCAAGGTTTTATTTCAAGTTTTGCAACTATTTTTGATGATATTTTTTTACTATAATGGGTCAAATGTATTATTTTTAGGTAACTTTTGTCATGCAACTTTTTTTTTGCATTTTTTTCAGTAATTCTTTGTTCACCACAAGTTAACAAATTATACATAAGTAGCAGAAAACCTACAAAGAGAAGAAAAAATGAATAATACAATAACAAAAAATAAAATAATAATAATAATAATGATAATAATAATAATAATAATGATAATAATAATGATGATAATAATAATAATAATAATAATAATAATAATAATAATAATAATAATAATAATAATAATAATAATAATAATAAAGAAATAATAATAATAAACTGTACAAACAAAAAGGAAGATAAACATAAGATAATAAGGTAAATAACAAAAAAAGGAATTATGATAATAATAAATATTGTTAGATAACTTTAAAAGATTCCTTCTGGAAGACAACTCACAACCCCCCATTTGTGTTTAGCATCCCAACACTTTGGGAACCCCTGCTCTAGGTAATGCTAATATGCTAAAGTAAGATAACAAACATGTATAATAACACTGATACCTTGTGTACTGTCACCATGTTTCCATCATTCGCTAACACTAGCATGCTTTTATTATGACAAGTTTGCTAGCAAAAGGTAAGCTCTTAATTTTAAGTTGAACCAAAAAAGTTGCTCACACTAATGCTCATATGATTAAGTAAGATGATACAAATGTAAATATCACCTTGCTTACTATCATGTTAGCATTACTTGCTGAAATCAGCATGCTTGCATTGTTGCTACTAGCAAATTCACCAGCAAAACTTTGCACTTGTGTTTTGTTTCACTTCACAGTTAGACTAGCTCAGGGGTCAGCAACCCACGGCTCCTTCATCCTTACGCTGTGGCTCCCAGTGGCTTTGGAAAATAAATGATGAGTAATCAATTTAAGTGTATTTTATTTTTGTTTGTTTTTGTGTTTTCTAAATTGTAGTTCTGAATTTGAAGATTATTTTGAACTTGTAACATTAAAATAAAAAGCAGCTTAATTTGTAAAAAATTTTGCTGCTCAAAATATGCATCACAATCTTCGAAATTCGAAATGTACTTTATATTGTTCAGTGAAATAGTGCGCTTAAAGAAAATACATATTTAAATTTTGTTTGACACTCCACTTCATGCTCTGATACACGAAGGATGATGGCACACAGCATTTTTGTTTTGTAGATGGATAATTTAAGTTCAGCTTTTTATGACATAAACCTTCCCAGCGTGTTTTTTCCCCCAGAGTTTGAAATGTTCAAAATGGTTTCTTTGCATATAGAAATAAAATTCAATTTTCTCTGTAGCACTTAATTGATTTCATAAGCAACACACTATAGTTTTTTATACATAGCATAAAGGTAGAAAAACAATATATGCACTGTTATCTTTATTTTAGATGTCAAAAAGGATTTGCGGCTCCTGTTTTCTTTTTTTGTGGAAACCGGGTCCAAAGGTTGTTGACCCCTGGACTAGTTAATGCTTCTATGATAAAGTAAGATATCTAATGTGGATAATGTTGATATGCTCACTGTCAACATGTTTTAATTACTTGCCTACATCAGCATGTTTGCTGCTAACAAGTTTGCTAGCAAAAAATTTGATCTTACTTTTAAGTTAAACTTCAGAGTCCCACAAGCATTGCTGTAGTTCTACACATCAATCTTTACATAAAGGTTGGTCTTAGAAAATGTCCTTGTGTCCCCTCTTATCAAATGGACTTCCCAAATCACTGAATTAGTCAGAGTGTAGTCATTTCCCATTGAGAGCCAGAATAAAACATGAGTTTTGATGATCCCCTAAAAAAATGACTGATCCATTTTTGAGATTGTGAAACTAATTATGAGGGGAAAGTGGCGTCTGTACAAAGAAAGTGACAGACAAGAAAGACACTCAACATTGTCATTAAAAAGAATCCTGTCAAGGTCTTTCATAAGAAGGAGGAATCGTTTCCTCCGAGTGCATAATGTACATATTGCATGCTAAACAACAAATTTCTGACATTACAAGCATGTTTTCAGATTGACTTTGGAGGGATGTTTCCTTACCGTCGTCCCTCCAGCTTGCAGACATGCTGCAGATAGGGTGTCCAGTCCAGACTGCAGCCTCCTTCATCCTGGAGCCAGTGCTTCAGTTCCTGCCGGTTGACCTCCAGGAAGTCTGTGAGGAGGACCTGGTTGAAGACCTCACAGCCGCTCAGCACCTGGTAGAGAGTAGGACCTGATCCTATGTCTACCAGTAGCTCACCACTCACATCGCCTGGAAAAGAAGAGGTACAGTAAAAGGTGAAAATGCAAACGCAAGATGGCTTTAGAGACTTCTTTTTCAGAATGCCTTTACCTTTATGCAGCTCAAGTATCAAATGTGTTTCCTTTGAATTTGAAATATTCATATAGAGAGAGACCACATCATTTAGAAACAGACCACAACAAGAAGACTGTGTCATCGCACTTTTGGGTTATGTCACACGATTTTTCTTCAATTTTCATCTTTAAATTAAAGAAAAGCAAGCTTTGGAATAAAGTTCAAATGATCAATAACCTCATTTCCTTACCTTCAGTGAAAGCTCTGTGCAGACATGCCAGTTTCCACGGCACAATGCTGTCCTTCCTCTCAAAATCTGCCCGTGGTGGAGTGTAGTTATACTGCAAATACGCTGCAGGATCAAATCTCTGATAGCAAGCTGCCATGGCTGCTACTCCTGTTTCTGTCCCTTTGTCTTCCATCTTTAGCACTCTACCTATAACCTCTGTTTAGAGCTCAGCCTTCAGGTGCAATGCTACTAGATCCATGGTCTTATATACCTGTGCATCTGTGTCATTATGTCTGTGCTCAGGGCAACTCTGAGCTACACTGACAGAGATAGCATCCTGTTTTTGGGCCCATGTTGCTGCCTGATAGCATTTGTTCTGTCCGTGTTCCCTTCCCCAAGGCACTGATACCATCAGATCTGGGGGCTTTCTCCAACACTAGACCCATTAATGGACTCCTCGCAGGGCTTTCAGGTCTTCCACCTGCCTCTCAGAGGCCCTCCATATCTCCACAATCATTCCACAGGGCCTGTTATATGCAAACAATAGAGCAAGCTTGTCCCAGGCAACCCAGTTCAAATGGAACAGATCTGTCACTAAAAAGCAAACAGGTTTATCTTTGTCTCTGTTTGACATTTTACTTCAGTGATGTTTGTATTAAGTGGCAGAGAGATGGAAAAGATGAGTCATGCAAGGAATAAGAAAGGTCTGCCTTAAGAGGTGGTATTAAATTATTGGCAAGGACAAACTGTTATTATTTTCTGCACTATAAAAACATTGTTCTTTAAAGCCTCAACCCCCCCCCAACATAGTAAAATATTGGGGGTTTGTTGGATGGGCAACAGATATTTTTTTTTATCTCATGGTCTTTTTTGATTAAGTAGATCAGAAAGAGGCATCAGTATTAATCTCAAGCAGTCTTATTGCCAACTAAAAATGACCCACAGGAGCTTTAAGTCCACAAAAATTGTGTAATGTGGGAATATCAAGCGGCAACCTCCGGTCACAGACTATGAAGCCCATGCAGAAGTGTTATAAACTCGAATTCAACAAGAATCCGCTTGAGGCTGGCTGCAGAAACACCGGAAGCCACATAGACAGCAATTCAAAAAAGACGATCTTTGCAGCATTAATAAACATGTTTACAGGCTGGTTCAAAAAACGTCTTGGCTCTACATAGCTAATTTCTCTATCATACACACTGTATGGGGGTGAAATTATTTTTCTAACGCGACGGTTCAGAAGATATTAAGATTACGAGTTTTTGTCCGAATAAGGACATGACTGACTTGACTCCCGGTCAGGAACTCATAGCTGTTGGCTAGGAGGCTCAAACTCGGCCTCTTTACGTCACACTATGCCTGGTTGAGTTACGCATTTCCAATATGGCTGCCACCGTTGATTGGCTTCAAAACAGCGTTCAGGAACAAATGGGTGACGTCACAAATACTACGTCCATTATCTATACACTCTATGGGGAATATGCACTTTTTTTTAGAGGGGTGGGCTTTTTCCCCTTCTATTAGATAGGACAGCTAAAGAGAGAGAGAGCAAGTGGGGAGGAGAGAGTGTGGGAAGATTTGCAGTTAATGGTGGGGGCTGGGAGTTGAACCAGCCACTGCTGTGACAAGGACTATAGCCTCTGTAAATGGGGTATGCGCTTAAACCACTAGGCCAGCTGGCGCCCAGGAATATGCACCTTTAACATGTAGGATTGGGAATTGTGTGGGGCATTGCCCACTAAAGGTACTCATACATTTGGGGGGTTTCATTATTGTTTTTGCTAATTTGTTAAATGTGTTATTTATGTTTTACTCCAAACATAAAATAATATGAAAGAAAATGTCATGGCCTATGTCATTAGATTGCTATATTGGCCAATATTGTTTTTACCCACATTTCCTGGACTATCTCACTCTGACCTTTCTTTAGCATACCCAATCTTGTGCCAGGAGGAAGAATGAGGAATGATATATTTTGGCAAAGTGCTCAAAAAAGGCTTAATAGAAAAAAACACACTCATCAAATTGCAGCACTGTCCTTTGAATTTAACTTTGATTCAACAGGCTTCAATGAATGAAGCAGCATATAACAAAGAGAATGATGGATATAGAAAAGTATGTAACTGTCAACACAATATTTCTATCCACAACCTTGAGGGCTTTAAACATTCAAAACTGAAAAGAAGATTAAAAACACATATGGATAGTAACCTTTGCTTTTACACAAAATGAAGATCTCACATCCAGGTTTGCTAGTTTATGCTTTAAAACACCAATATTTCTCAAAATTTAAAGGTGAATTATTGACTAGAATCCCAGAAACAAAATAATATTATTATTATTATTATTATTAATAATATTTCAAAATAATAGAATATGCTACTTGAACATTGGTGGCTCTCGTTGAAATACACAACGATCCTGACAGATCTTTGTATATCATCCTTCTACATGACGCTCACGTTTCTTTTCTTTTTTTTAGACAGGGCAGACTAAAAATGTCTCAATCAACAAACTAATCCCATCACTTCATCGCAGTATTATTGTCATTCTGTGCCAAGGAGTGGCACCAGTTTTATTTATTGCTCTGCTGAAGTGGCTAGCTAAATTTGAAACGAATGACAACAGTGGCCAGCTGACCAAACAGAGTGCTTCATCCCTCTGATTGAATTAATTTCTGTCTATTCCCAGCGTTGCACAAAGCAGCAGCTGAACCAATGTGGAGCACAGCCATGTAGTAATCAAACGCACCCTCCCTGGGAGTCTCTTAACACCTCGCTCATCCCTTGCAGCTGAACCACAATCCCCAGCACACTCGTACACACACACTCACACCACATTTTGACCCTCTTTAGACATCTACAATATGACAGTGTCCAACTGAGGTGTTTGGAAAGTGGAGTTCTGCCAGAGGGGATGTGGTTAAAACAAGGATATTTTGAGATTACAATCAAGGCCAGATTGAGAGAAAAAAAAGGGGAGGGGAAGATTTTTCTTTTCCAAGAGATTGTTAGCTCAAAGCATACTTAATTCTCTTTGGCATTACTTCTGAGTCAGCAAATGTTCATTTTTTATTACTTTTAGACAGACAGAGCTGTGAAACTTCTCCAATTTATACACACAACTTGAGAAATAAAACTTACAAATTAGAGACAAAGGCAAGTTGCCTTTCTTTGTATCTACCTTTATTTTTCCTATTTTTAAACCAATATCTGCAAAAAAAAAAAAAAAACTAAATTGAAATGTCACGATTAGATATAATTGATACAATTAATATGCACAAGTTTCCATGCATAATATCTCTTAACTCTACAAGATATAACATTTCATATCAACAGCGGTAGTATTTTTTGCTATATTCAAACCTATTTTCTTGACCGAAACTGAAAAACACAACAACAAAAAAACTTGTGAGCATTCATTAGAAAAACATTTTACAGTTAAAATAATATAAATTTGATCAATTTCCAGTTATATAATGAAAGTAATATTATATTTGACATGTAGAAATTCATCATTATTAATGCCATACTTCTAGCACTGGAAACAAATGGCTCTTTAACACATACATTTTATTACACACACATACATAATGAAAAATGATGAAGGTACAAACAATAAACAAGAGAATGGTGCTCAAGCAAATATTAAATTTATGTTTCAGCCCAGGAACCTCTGCAACTTTGCTATCTTCACCACAGTCTTCCTCCCACTTGTCTCCATCCCAGTGCTCCTTGGCTTCATGGACAGGCAGCAGACTTCATTCTGGACTGCAACAGGGCCCTCCTGCACCTTTGACCCCATCACAACAGAGGGGTCAGGTGTGTGCTGATTGCATCGTTTTGTTGGGTAAGTTTTTGGGCATGTGTTATTCTTGCTGATGGCTCCAGAGAGGAATCGCTGGAGGAGCTTTCTTGCCTCCTGGTGTTTCTCTGAGTGATCTGCCTCCGTTACTTCCAGCCTGTTAGAGGGTCAGCAAACAGGCAGATACTTAATCAAACTTACATGTCACAGTATCTGAGCCTGTTACTGTGTGCAGGATGTCATCATCGCTTACCTGTGATGCTGAGGTGTAACTCCGGGGAGGCTGTGCCAGTGAGCCGCGTAGCTCTGTCCTTTCTGCCAGTCCTCCTCCAGGACGCTGCAGTCCAGCTTGGCTCGACCTGCACCACCCACACTGCACATCACTGCTGCCTCCACCCACCAAACACAATCCTGTAAGAAAGCCACACTTTTTTTGATACACATATTTGATGCAGATTCAATTAGTTACAAAAAAACCCCAAAATAAATATAAACTGTAGCTGGAAGTTGACACAAATTGCACAATAAACACAACATATTAACTACATTTGATCAGAATTTTGCATCATAAATTCAGCCTAACTTTGTAATTGTATGAGTCTGTGGTTTAAAATGGTTACATTTACTGATTAGCTATAATATTCCAAATTTTAACAGTTCCCTCTTATCTTGTATTTAGAACTTTTTCCACTAAAATCACATTTTGTCTTACATATTGTTATTATAACAAACCTAAATATAATAGGTTGATGATGGTATAAAGTTGGTGCCACTTACTTTTCACGTTGATCCTCTCCTCACACAAATCCTTCCTCAAATTGATCTTTATGTTTCTATCGTCCAAATCACCTCTGGTAAGTTTTTCCTTCAAAGTTTGTCTTCATAAGACTTACTTACACCGAAATAAATGTTAGTCCTCAATCACAACAGCTCAGCTCTTCGGATCCTCTCTGCTCTTCTTTATTGGATAACTGGTCAGCTACACTTCACTGGTCCAGTATAAGAGGGGGGTCACATAGTTTCGTATCTGCAGCTATTTTAGACAGCTCTGCACCATGGAACATGCTGTTATTAGAAACAATCCACATGCTGCCATTTTTAAAATGGAGATAATGAGTTGAGCCACAATGAATGAAGCAAACAAAGGTTAAACCACCAGGGGCGTGTCCAGAACTTTTGACCGGGGTGGCCCAACTGAGGCTCTCACATAGGCAGGGGTGGCCAGTGCATTTACAAATAAATAACATTTACCCTTTCTGTCTTCACAACCTACTTTCATTAAAAGTATTAAACAGTTGTTATATACCCTTTATATACCCTTATCTTAGCTCATTTTAACTCGCTTTAAATGCAAATTTTATTTTTATTTTGAACATATTTCTAATTTTCCTTTTCTTTTCTGTTTTATTATATTTGTCATTTTATTTTATTTTTTATTGTGTTTTTTTATGCCTGTCTGAATGTTTCCAATGCTTTTAATGTTTTAATGTAAAGCACATTGAGTTGCCCTCGTGTATGAAATGCGTTTTTTCAAAGTCACATTTGAGGGCACTACAAAAGAAATCTACTGTCAGCCTTTTAACTCATCCCAAATTATAGATATTAACAGAAATCCCACCTCTGACAAGGAAAACAGCCAATCATAGTTTAGGATTTTGGGGTGGCCCATGGGGTGGCCAATTGGATTTCAAGGGGTGCCAGTGCCACCCTTGGCCACACGCCACTGCACACCACCACTCACAACTTTGTGGTTATTTAGAGATTTTTTATTTGATGAACAAAAGAGAAATATTCTCTGTATCAAAGCATTTATGGATTGCTTATGTCCTCAAACTAATGACATGAAAACAGGCAACTTTTCAGCAGAAAAATGCCTGAGAAATTATTGGGAAAAGAGAGCAAATAGCACAGAGTTAAATGTGGTACAATATTGCTTCTAAAGCAGGGGAACCAAACCCAAGCAAAACAGAACCAGTACCAGAACCAAACCGAATCAGAACCGAATCAGAACCAAACCAGAACCAAACCGAACCAGAACCGAATCAGAACCAAACCAGAACCAAACCCAAACCAGAACCGAACCAGAACCGAACCAGAACCGAACCCAAGCAAACAGAACCAGTACGAAACTCAAGCAAACAAAAACCAGAACCAGAACCAAACTCAAGCAAACATAACCAGTACCAAACTCAAGCAAACCGAACCAGAACCAGTTAGGGTTAGGGTTAGGGTTAGGGTTAGGGTTATGATTAGGGTTAGGGTTAGGATTAAGGTTAGGGTTAGGATTAGGATTAGGATTAGGGTTAGGGTTATGATTAGGGTTAGGGTTAGGGTTGTGATTAGGGTAAGGGTGATGATTAGGGTTAGGGTTAGGTTTAGGGTTAGTATTAGGATTAGTGTTAGGGTTAGGATTTGGAATAGGTTTAGGATTAGGATTGGGGTTAGGGTTATGATTAGGGTTATGATTAGGGTTAGGGTTAGGACTAGGGTTGGGACTGGGGTTAGGATTAGGGTTAGGGTTATGATTTGGGTTGGGGTTAGGGTTATGATTAGGGTTAGGATTAGGGTTAGGGTTAGGGTTGTGATTAGGGTTAGGGTTAGGATTAGGGTTAGGGTTAGGGTTAGGGTTAGGGTTACGGTTAGGATTAGGGTTAGGATTAGGGTTAGGGTTAGGGTTAGGGTTAGGGTTAGGGTTGTGATTAGGGTTAGGGTTAGGATTAGGGTTAGGGTTAGGGTTAGGGTTAGGATTAGGGTTAGGGTTAGGGTTAGGGTTAGGATTAGGGTTAGGGTTAGGATTAGGGTTAGGATTAGGATTAGGGTTAGGGTTAAGATTAGGGTTAGGATTAGGGTTAGGGTAAGGTTTAGGGTTAGGGTTACGGTTATGATTAGGGTTAGGGTTAGGATTAGGGTTAGGATTAGGGTTAGGGTTAGGGTTAGGGCTAGGGTTAGGGTTGTGATTAGGGTTAGGGTTAGGGTTAGGGTTGTGATTAGGGTTAGGGTTAGGGTTAGGGTTAGGGTTAGGGTTAGGGTTGTGATTAGGGTTAGGGTTAGGATTAGGGTTAGGGTTAGGATTAGGGTTAGGGTTAGGGTTAGGGTTAGGATTAGGGTAAGGATTAGGGTTAGGGTTAGGGTTAGGATTAGGGTTAGGGTTAGGGTTAGGATTAGGGTTAGCATTAGGGTTAGGGTTAGGGTTAGGGTTAGAACCAGAACTAAACTTAGGCAAACAGAACCAAAACCAAACACAAGCAAACAGAACCAGAACCATACTCAAGTAAACAGAACCAGAACCAGAACCAAACCAGAACCAAACCGAACCAGAACAGAACCGAATCAGAACCGAATCAGAACCGAATCAGAACCGAATCAGAACCGAATCAGAACCAACCCAGAACCAAATCAGAAACAAACCAAAACCGAACCAGGACCAAACCCAAGCAAACAGAACCAGTACCAGAACCAAACCGAATCAGAACCGAATCAGAACTGAATCAGAACCGAATCAGAACCGAACCAGAACCAAACCCAAACCAGAACCAAACCGAATCAGAACCGAATCAGAACCGAATCAGAACCGAATCAGAACCGAACCAGGACCAAACCCAAGCAAACAGAACCAGTACCAGAACCAAACCGAATCAGAACCGAATCAGAACCAGAACCAAACCGAATCAGAACCAAACCAGAACCAAACCGAACCGAACCAGAACCGAACCAGAACCAAACTCAAGCGAACCGAACCAGAACCGAACTCAAGCAAACAGAACCAGAACCAAGTCCATCAAACAGAACCAGAACCAAACTCAAGCAAACAGAACCAGAACCAAACTCAAGCAAACAGAACCAGAATCAGAACCAAACTCAAGCAAACATAACCAGTACCAAACTCAAGCAAACCGAACCAGAATCAAACCAGAACCAAACCAGAACCGAGCCAGAACTGAACCCAAGCGACCAGAACTAGAACCAAACTCAAGCTAACAGAACCAGAACCAAACTCAAGCAAAAAGAACCAGAACCAACTCAAGCAAACAGAACCAGAACCAACTCAAGCAAACATAACCAGAACCAAATTCAAGCAAACAGAACCAGAACCAAAGTCAAGCAAACAGAATGAGAACCAAAAAAAAATCAGAAAAATCAGATGCCACAGCTTGGATGGGCTCTCAGACCCGCAGCTTTTGATCATGACACATCACTTATGTGCTTAATCTGTGTTACAATTATGAGGGGGTCCTTGGACAATTTACTCACCTGTAAGGGGTCCCTGGCTCCAAAAAGTTTGAGATCCCCTGCTCTAACCACAGCGCTCAGTTTGATACCGTCAGGGCTGCAGCTGAAATATTACGTCTACAACTTACACATATGACACAAGATTAAATCAGAGAGAGAGATCACTGTCAGGGAATAAACAGAGTTAACCTATTATATATATCTGCACTAATGATGTGAAATAAAACGTGATTTCAGATTCAAACAGTTTTTGTCTTATCCCTCAGTTCTTCCTTCATGTTTCAAACTCAGCTGTGTTGAAGTTAATCTGGGTGATGTGTTTATCTTCTTCATATTTCTCTAATATCAGTCAAGTGTTTGAAATTCATGTGGATGTGCTGACGGCAGACTGTCCGTGTCTGTGATTGGTCACATGTTACCTTCTCTGCCCTATTCATGTGAACGTGCTCAGGGTAGTTCTGGATTGACTCAACATGTTGATAACCAGCTTTGTGTGACAGTTTAGCGCGATCTCCTTTGTCAGGTTCAGTGAAGCTGGATAAGGAGAAGATACCTAGGATATGCTGAACTCACTTCGTAGTATACCCCTCAACTAAATTAAACCACATTAAATCACTTAGAGGGACTAGGGGGTCGCGAGTCTTTGGCACCTATATTTTGGGGGTCGCGGCCTGAAAAGTTTGGTATCCCCTGTTCTAAAGTACAGGTGGTTTTATTTCTCGAGTTGTATTTGGAATGTGTAAAAATGTCACAGCTGTTATGATTATATTTCTGTCCAAAACAAAAAAAAAAAAGCAGAAAGAATAACAAATAGGATAGAGTATAAGGGGTGTTGATACCTTTTGACTGATAGACTACAGAGTATGTCCAAGACAAGACGCACAATATTAAGTCCTCCAAAGAACCGCCAAGCTAAACAACATAGGTTTTTGTCCAACCAAAGCATGGTTAACCTGTCTCTTTTCAATGTTTTGCATGAACACTCTTGGTTTCAACGCAGAGGAAAACTGATCATTGTCAAAAAAATCCCTGAGTGTCCTCAAGGACATTTACTGATATCACATCATGGATCTGCTAGGTGTCATCTCAGCATTACAAATTCAGCACAGCTCTGAAAAACAAGTATCTTAGACAGGCCTTCAGTAACATTGTTGTTCTTCACATCAGAATCAGCCATGAGCACCAATGACTTGTTTCACAGTTTCCAAGGTTGCCATTGTGTTCTCTTTACAGCTTGTTCAAGTGAAGCAAACCCAGGTGTAGACTCAGGTTTTACTGTTTGTTAAGTAGTGATTGTAAAAAGTTCCTGTCAATCTAATATCCCCGTCTTTTTACTGTCTTTGTTTATTAGAACATTATGAAGGGATTATTTGTAATTATCTCTACTTAAAGTAAGGACTGAAATCATCAGACCTGCAATACAGTGTTTGTGGACACACACACACACACACACACACACACACACACACACACACACACACACACACACACACACACACACACACACACACACACACACACACACACACACACACCAACAAATATATATATATAGTTAGTGGATTAGTTGAGCCAGGGAATGGGTAAGGTCAGTTCCTTCCCCTGAGTCAGATGGACAGATAAAAGAACGAGGAAGAGGAGGAACACAGAACAACAGATAAAGGACAAAAGCGGAAAACAGAGTAAACAACAGGACACATATAATGGAATAATACACATTTAGCCAGAGCTACAGGACCAATTTTGTTATCTATGGTCCTAGGGGCAGTGCGGGTTCAACAGTGTCAGTCAACTCTGCCATGGGTTACTTTTTATTTTGTCACAGCAGGACAGTTCAGGTACAGACAACTTTCATCATTACAGCGGCACTGGGATTTTTTATCACCACATGGTCCAAATGAGAAGTGCACAGGTAAATAAAGATTACAGTTAGGACGGATAGATCCTTAAAACATTTGTATTCCTAGATTGATAAAGAGAGGATAATTAAAAAGTACACTTTGTAGTTGATTGTGCTTTAAGCATTTTGGAAATGGCTTTTATTTATCAGTGATTATTAAGAGCAAAGACAAGCTAAAACATTAATTTAACAAAAGGCTGTTCACCTTTTTATTAAGGAGTTATTCCTTTAAACAACTTGTACTATGGAATATACTTTTAATTTATGGGTTCCCATAAGTTTCGTGTCATAGGGAGACTAGGTTTGGTTGTCACACTTTTTACAAACGAGTGAATTATTCATGATCAATACATCTTACTGTAATCATTTCTAGATCAGGTGGATGCTTGGGGTCTTGTGTTGAAATGATTATCCCTTTCATTCTTGTAAATTAATTCAACAGGGATTTATTAAGCATCAAAGACTGTCTGACAAGCCATGACGACTAACCCCATCATAGGGGTGGTTGTCCCTATGATTATTAATGGGGTTTAATAAATGAGCGCTAAATGAGTGAGGAAGAAAATTTGTAGATAATAGGAAAAAGAATATTGTTTTATCTAATTTAATTTTGGATTAAATTGAGGACTGATGCCAGTATACATTTAAAAGCTTGTGATTCACTTTTGGTTGTAAAAAGAGTGGTATGCTAATCAGTTTTTGATGTCTATAAGTGTTTATGATTTGCCTGTTTTTGTTTTGTTGTTGTTTTCTTTACACTTTGGAAGCTGTTAGCAGAATTAGATAGAAAATGTAGGCTAGCCTTAGATAAGCATTTTCAGTCATCACTTAATACATTGCTTTTTCTTTGTTTAAAGTGTCTGCACGATGAAAATTATTGTGCATTGAAATTTATAATTATTTCCCTGCTAAATATCAGTGTTATTACCATTCCATTAATGTTCTTTTAGAGGTACTTTTATTTTAAAACAAAGGAAACCTGTACAGCATAAAGCTGTATGTCAGTTGTCTTTCAGTGTATATGTGATGTGATTGTTGGAGTTGGTTATAATACAAGGGGCACCACTTAAAATCTTGCCTAGAGCACCAAGCCGGTTAGGGCCGGCTCTGGTTAAAACTGTTTTTTAAATAAAACCTAACTCTCATCTTTAGTTTATCATTTCTCACAGGAGAAATAAAATGGTTTTTTTTGGCCCACCTAGGTGTGCACGCCCTCTTTTACAGAACATGATATTAGCTGCCAATAAAAGATAGGCCAGAGTTCTAAGAGGGATGGTGATGGTTGCATGCATACAGTCACAAGCACAGAAGAAAAAGGTTTTCTTTCTTTTCTTTTGCTGCAAGAATAAATTGCATGAATATTTGACAGTTTGTGACAAACATGACACAAACCAGAAATATATATGCAGACAAGAGAAAAAAGAAAAAAAAAAAAAGGAGGGAGGACTTTTATTTTGAAAAGTATCAATTTAGACGGCATTTCCGTTCTACTTCCGTATATTTTGCCGGCCGGACTGACGTCATTTCCTGCCACTTCACCGCCAATTTACACGCTTTTCTCCGTCTGAAGGCAACGTGAAATTTGCAGTCAGCGCAAGTATAAGTATAAAATAATATGTTTATATTATTTCCACACAACTTCAGAGACTTTAAAGTTAAACTGAATCGTTCCCCTGCTTCCTGCAAACTGCACTGACAGTTTCATCAGCAGCTCGTGCAATGAGGGGAGGAGTCGTGCACATGGAGAGCCCACCTCTGTTTAAAAGTATGTTTGACAAATGAAAGATAACCAGGTCAAAGAAGATACACAAGAGTCAATTGAAGGCGTTTTACAAGACAGGTGCATTCACGGGACAAGCTAAACTGTGACTCCGAGGCTAAGTAAGTAAAAGCTCTCATTTACTACTATCATATTGAGACAGTAGACTAATTACATGTGACTGTACATTGTGATACATGCTTACATTGTTTTGCTCCTTTTCGAATATTATACCTTAAGTTCTCTTGTATAAATCACAGTTTATATCTGTGATGATAATATTGTGTTTTTCCTCTCTTTGTGAAACTAAAGGCAGAAAACTGAACATGCTGCTGGTAAGGCTTGGGATCTGCTTGAGGACATCTCAGGATATCCAGAGACACGTATGCTGGTTACTCACGAGACCACTGACACAAGGTAAGCAATAGCTCAGTGCCTCCTTGTGAGTCTGTATTTGTCCCATGTAAACACTGTAGAGACTTTGCATTTTGTTCCAAAAAGCCATCACAGTAATGAAGAAGCTTGAGTTACAGTTGAGCAGAGTAAAACACCAAGTTTATGACCCAATTAAATTGAGATAAACATAATATTGTATTTGTTAATATGACTACATTTATAGATTTTAATTTTTAAAATATAAATGCAAAATATTTGGTCCATTTATTAAGATTTTCAGAATTTAATGGTTCTGTGACAGGAAACTTAGTTTATTAAAATGTACTTTTTTGTTGTTGTTTTTAAATATTCAACATTAAATTAAGTTTTTAGACTAACTGATCTGTGATGGATATATGTCACTACTGTAAGACTTTTGTTTTCATAAAATTGTATGCATATGTATCAATAATTAAAGGATTGCCAGTTGCAGGCCAGAAAAAAAAAATATATTTTTTAAATAAATGTTTCAAAGGATAGTTTTTGAACATGATGTGATCTTATATAGTCTATGATGTTTATTCATTAACTGAAAAATAGCAAAGAAAAAACACTTGATAAACTAATTTGGAAACATACTATGCAACTTGGACATGGATTCTTTTTGCTCACAGGAGTTTTCCAGGACCAACTCTAGTATGTACAGATTTCATGGTCCTCCCTCTCTCTCTCTGTGTCTGTTCCTGCCTGTCTCTCTCTCTCATGCGCCTCATTGCTCCACAGAGATGTGTAATGTCAGCACAGGCCTTTCTGCCTGCCCTGCTGATGTGGCAGTTTGAAGGCTGTGATTATGGCTTAACTCTATTTGTGTCGGTCGTGTAATCAATGAATCCGAAAACAGCAAAACATGCCTGCTTGCACTGTTATGCAATGTTTGCGTTGTTTTCTATGGAAATGCATTGACCAGTAAATCCCATTTTTTGAAGAACAGTTTTAAAACAACTGTAGCTGCTGTCTACACCGCAGCACTGCTTATCTCCTGTTATAATTATATATTTTTATTTAAAGTGAGTCTCCTAACTAACTTATTGTCTTTTATTTGTTGCTTTAAGTAACAGCATTCCTCAATATGCTCTCCCAACAGTTCCCTTTTCTCCAGCAATTTAAAAACCTTATTCTCTCCCTCTAATCAGTTGCCAATGGTAGAGCTCATTGTAGTTCCTTTGCACACCGCGGTGAACTGCGCAAGGCCAAAAGGATCGTAGTGAAGCTCGGCAGTGCTGTGGTCACCCGTGGAGATGAATGTGGCCTGGCTCTGGGGAGGCTGGCCTCCATTGTGGAGCAGGTGAGAGGCCGAGTGCAAGCACAAACGGTTTATTATTGAAGTGTAAATAACTCTAGGGGTATTTACAGAGTTCCTGACGGGTAGGAAAGTCAACAGAGAATACAAGTCTTGAGGCCGTCTCGTTAAGTTCTGTGATATGTGAAGTTATAAGTGGGTCAAGTGCAGTTAACATTTAGCTGGAGACCAGATCATACACTTTCATATCTTTGTTCATTATGTAATTCACTTTTTAACCTGATCCTTACTTACTTATATTAATAGTGTTGCATAGCTACTGCTTCTCTCCTGACTATGACAGTGGTTGCCGAAGTGAGGGTTGAGACCCATGGGGGGTCTGGAAACACTAAAAAATAATAATAGAGTATTTCATCCATGATTATAAAAATATGAACAAAGATAGTGGTTAAATGTTAAATAAAACCATGTAGATGAATTTTTTTTTTACCTCCTTTCCATTTTTCTTTGTTGCTATATGTTGCTAGAAGACACCTGAGGTGATCAGTGGCAGTAGGTTCATTTACAGCAGCACAGGAAACACAGCAACATGTGCACATAGGAAGTCTAATTTTCTACCGACCAGCTAAAGCAATCATTTAGACCTTTTTAGTTGTCTTTGTCCGTAGTTTTTGGATTTGCTATTGGTGTATTCCCACGTCAGTGAGGGACATTTAACCACCTCAAGGGATCGAGGGGGGCACCAGTCTCCTGCACTGCTATTTTGGGGTTGGGGCTGAGAATTTTGGGAACCCCTGGTTTATGAGATGTTTCAGCCTGCTTTTACATTCATAGTTAAAAAGCAAAAAATATCCTCTTTAAAAAAATATATATATATTTATAGTTTTTCGATTTTACAAAGTCAAATATGTTGAAAACAGAGCATCATACAGTACTAATTGAAACACACTTGATTAAACAAACAAATGGTACAGATACTTATTGGTAGAGAGAAAGATAAACAAACATAAACAAACAAATAAACAAAAACATTGCTGCCAGTTCACAGAGATACATAAATAGTAGTGTTTCAAAATTGTTATCACCAAAGTAACAACTCATGAATGAGGTAAGTTGACATGAATACGTTGTGTAAAGAGTTCTTAATTTAGGCTCCTCCCAAATCCCTCCTATGACTGGTTAATGTTACATTGTGCCAAAAAAGGTCCCCAAACTCTCTCAAATTTACTCTGTGTGTTGGGTTTATGCAGACGCAATATTTCCATTTGTAAAACATACAGCATATCTTTGAGCCAATGCAAGAAGCAGGGTGGTGAGGTAGAAAAAAAACCCTCTTAAAAGAGCCTCAAACTTTGCAAGACAATTATTTTTTAATAGACTTTATACAATAGAAAATTGGAGATGGTTCTCCCTAATTAACCTCTTCATGAAAACTGTGGCTAGTTTAGTGAATGTACTCAGGATTTGGCTACATAGCTAGAACACTCAGTTTTCCACAGCAGCTTCAAGAAAAAGCATCCTTGTTGTTATGGATTATCTGTCAAACGTGAAAAGTTTTGTTACTGAATGTTTCCTTGGTAGAAAGCATCTCTTCTAATACCATGTGTGTATTTTTCATAAGTTGATACCTGTAGGGGAAGCTGGCCTCAAAGTGGAGCAGGTGAGAGCGGCCTACCCACTGGGGAAACTAAATTCCCCACTATAGGAAATGAACAAAGTCTCTTATTTTGAATTATGTTGTGTTTTCTTTTCTCGTATCGTATTGTATCTTATCTTATCTTATCTCAATGATATTTGTGTTGTTAATACTAACTGTTTACTTGTTTACTCCAGATCACCTGACTGTTTTATGTTAGAGGCAGATAATTCAGGGATAGATATGTCAAGATAGGGATACACAAGAATATATTTTTTTGGGGTTGTTGGGTGGGTGTTGGAGGAACTGATCTTTAAAAGCCGAATCCTCCCGGAGCCCCATCAAACAAACAGACAAAAAATCCAATTCAAACATTTGAACCCAGCTGTGGGTGATTTCTGATGGGGTAAACTGTTGTTCAGGTGGCCATGCTGCAGAACCAGGGCAGGGAGATGTTGATCGTCACCAGCGGAGCTGTGGCTTTTGGCAAACAAAGATTAAGACACGAGATCCTGCTGTCCCAGAGTGTCCGACAGGCGCTGCACACAGGACACAACCAGCTGAAAGACATGGTAAGAAAAAGTTGGAGGTAAAGTATAAATCAACACTGAGACACAATTAATGCCATGTAGGTACAAGACAACTTCACCCAATAATTTTTTTCTCGAGTATTTGGCAGTTTGTGATGATCTCACCTTACTGTTAAATGTTTATGCTAAAGGCTCACACCATTCTGTTTAATTCCCTGCAATGTGTTCTACAAAGTTCAAAGTACATTAGATATTGCCTATTAAAGTAACATGGGAGTTGTAGTCTTGTCATGTTGACGGCTGATGCACTTGCTCAGCTCGCTTTATCAATATAACCAAACGTCTACTTGATCTGTGTTGCAGTCTTTGCCAGTGCTGGAGGCCCGGGCCTGTGCTGCAGCTGGACAAAGTGGCCTCATGGCTCTGTATGAGGCCATGTTCACCCAATACAGCACTTGCACTGCACAGGTACTCACTTTGTAGATTATGACACTTTGAGAAGCTGAAGAAAAAGCGCAATTAATGCCTCTTTATATATTTAATCCCCTCTGTTTTCCCTCTCTGCCTCAACCGTCCTCCTGCCTCATCAGGTTCTGGTGACAAATCTGGATTTCCATGATGACGAGAAGAGGCAGAACCTAAACAGCACGCTGCAGGAACTGCTGCGAATGAACATCGTGCCTATCATCAACACCAATGACGCTGTGGTGCCCCCGCCGGAGCCCAACAGCGACCTTCAGGGGGTAAATGTGGGTACAGATAGCAAGGGAGGGGCGAGGCTTGGAGGGGTGACGGTGGCAGTGGCAGTGGCAGCAGGGGGCTGGAAGAGACAGAGTTAGTATACTACAAACAGTGACTCCTCAGTATCTACAGTATTTTATTTCATCCACACATACGCACTCTGAAACACCCCTGCCACCCTGCCGCACCTCATCAGCTCTGCCCTTAACCATAAAGGCATGTGCATGGCGTCACTGGAGAGGAGATGCTGTAACAACTGGGTCCGACTAACTCCTGTATGTAGACGCCTGCTTCACCTGTTCATCTGCAGAAATAACAAACTGTTTCTGATCATCTGAGTCACTCACACACTTATTATCACACACTAACATACTGGTAGTCAGTCCCTCCAGGAAGTTGCGATTTCGCGATCGCAACTATCAACGCAAATTCAACCAATCAGCGCGATTTCTGCACGGCCTTGCAATTTTATACAATCACCGCAACTTTCCCGCAAATTTGACCAATCACCTGAACCTCAGCCCCTGTACGTCATCGGTTTCGTCATCAATTTCACTTCCTTGGAACATAAACATAAGTCCTCACTTGATCGGCACTTTTCAACAGCAAAACACGTACGGAGAGCAGGTGAAAAGCGAGGACAGCAGGGAGGACAAGTGACGATGACAACGTTGTTATTTATATACTCAAAAATACCCTTTTAGTAGCAATAAGCTATAGATCATATGTTTTGATTTTGTTAAGGAGACGATGACGAGAAGGAAACTGTAGTGGCGTACATTAAGAATCCATGTTTCCCCTACTGTGTCTAATCTTTAAATATAAAAGTGATGCATTCCTGTGACAGGCTGAGTTATTATTTGAGGGGCTCGGTGTTAGCTCGGTCACTGCCTGCAGCAGGTGTGCTTTATGGACCAGCTCTCCCACCTCCATGCATCTGTCTCATCTTCACTGATGATTTATACCCCCCAGTGTGCGTTAGTGACAAAGACACAACCGGGGGATGTCTGTTTAATATTTGACGTTTTTGACGCTATTACCATAAAAAGCTCAGCGTCTAGAGCTTGATTGAATCCGGTTTGGTGATACATCAGACACCTTCAGTAAGTTTTGATCAACTCCTAGTCATCAAAGATGCAGATACATCTCAGAGTGCCCTGAACTGACTGTCTGTCCAGTGCACCTGTCACTGCAGGTGCATTCAATTCATTTAGCGTATTTACTTGCCCCTGAGATGTTATTAGGGAAAAAAGCTTAAAAGAAATTTTCAACTTTCACTGCAATTTTTTTAAAAAGCTGTCGCAAAATCAGGATTTTTGGGCTGCAACAATCACAAAAAGTACAGCGAAATCCTGGAGGGACTGGGTAGTACAGCTAGTTCTTCTAATCCCATTAATACCATGGTTTAGCTCTAATCAATGTCTGTGTTCATAATAACATAACTAGCAAATATAAAACTGTTGCATATTATCTGTGATATATTCATCCTGATTAATTAGAATTAGCATGAAAGATGGAACTCTGGATCATAATTACTTCATTTTTTTAACGTAATTGTCACTGTCCTGAAGAATCATTGTTTGTTTGTTGATAGAAAAAATAGCACAACAGGCCAGCCGTAAACCAGCTCTCCTCTAGTCTTCCAGAAAAGGCTCAAATGGCCGAGACTGACATCCTGCCTCTTCTTGGAGGCGTCAAGGAGCTTACATCAACAATTTTTTTTCTGCTCCTGTAGGTGATCAGCATTAAGGACAATGACAGTCTGGCAGCGCGGCTCGCCGTAGAGATGAAGGCTGACCTGCTCATCGCGCTGTCTGACGTGGAAGGTATGTGTGTTACCACAACAACAGTCTGGGTCAGCTGTTAGGTAACAACACCATCTGTCTGCGCTTCTCACTGGGGGGAAAAAAAACCACTCCACTCAGGGTCAGTAGAGAGTCACATGAGGGAGATAAACACAGAACTTCCGCCCTCAGGTTTGACATTGATGATGATGAAGATGAGGTTGCACAATGTGTGTATTGGCATAAAGTGTGTCAATATTAGTCAATTGTACTTACCGGTAAGTAGATTCAGAAGGCAACCTGAGAGTCACTATCATATCACTGTTTGTATGGCAAGTTTGAAGGTGTGTGTCATGCTACATATTGTATTTAGGAAACCTTATGCACAAGTATTTTATATGAATTCTCATTTCTCAGGACTGTACAACAGCCCCCCTGGAACAGATGATGCAAAGCTCATTGACATCTTCTATCCTGGAGACCAGCAGTCAATCACTTATGGAACAAAGTCTAGGGTGGGGATCGGAGGTATGGAGGCTAAGGTATGTAAAGACTCCTCAGTCACTCTCTTCAACTTGTTTTTATTAATTTTAGCTAAAATCAGGTGCAAAGTTCAGAGATTCTTGTCTGAAGTAGCTTCTCATCAAACGGCACCAAACATAAAATGCTACACAGACATTGATGCATCAGTATTAACATTTACAAAATGTCACATGAGGATAAATTAGACCAGGGGTGTCAAACTCATTTCAGTTCAGGGGCCACAGGCAGCCCAAGTTGATCTCAAGTGGGCCAGACCAGTAAAATCATAACATAATAACCTATAAATAATGACAACTCTACAACAAGTACATTCTGAAAATGTTCAAATTTATTGAACTATCTTTCTACAAAAACAGCTGTTGTATTTTTTGCCATGATGAGTCTCATAGTGGGGCAGAATATTTTACTCTTTAAGCACTGAAACCTGCTGCGAACACACCAAACACAAAGGTTACCCATTCACCTGACACAGAGTGTAATGTTTACTTCAAAAGAACAGAGATTATAATAATAAACAAGGTAAAGTTGATTATTTTGGATCCCCCTGCTCCATCATGGACAGTTTGCTTGCTGGACAGTGTTGTATGCAGGGGTGTAGAGCTAGTGTTAGTAGTTAGTCGATCATCTTGTAGTGCTCTAAAAAGTCTTTATGAATCTCAACCGGATTAAGCAAACAGCAAGTCATCTATTTTCTCACTTTAAGAAAAAAAGTCCTGTGAAAAAAAGCGCTGTTCAGGTGCACTCTGTCAGCACTATGGTTTTATGCAACCCCCAGAGGACAAATTTGAAATAGTAGTTACTTTTATTGAAAAATTGCAGTTAATGTCTTCTCTATAATTTGTTCACTTTGCAAAGTCATCTCGCGGGCCAGCTTGGAACCTCTGGCGGGCTGGTTATGGCCTGCAGGCCGCATATTTGACACCCCTGAATTAGACATGTCTGCAGAAGTACTTCCAGTTTTAATACATTTTTGCAAGTTTAGCCAAGTCTTCATGCTTGGCTAAGTCGCCTTTTTAACAGAGAAAAGACACAAAGCACAGACTTTTCAGAAATCTGCTTTAAATTGTGAGTGGCATTCTGTGTGTTTTTCTGCAGGTCAAAGCTGCTCTCTGGGCTCTGCAAGGTGGCACCTCAGTGGTCATTGCAAACGGCACCAACCCCAAAGTGACAGGTCACGTCATCACTGACATCGTGGAGGGCAAGAAGGTTGGAACTTTCTTCTCTGAGATCAAACCTGCAGGTGAGTTCACATGGGCTGCAGTTTACTTCAGCTTCATCTCCTATTGTTTTGTATCTTTAATAGCAGAAATTAAATGCCTTAATTCCTTCACCAGGACCAACTGTGGAGCAGCAGACCGAAATGGCACGAAACTCTGGAAGAACCCTGGCAGCTCTGCACCCAGAGCAGGTGACACATTATTCAAAATAAGATAAGAAATGTCTTATTTTGTTCAGATAAGATTACCAAATGAAATATGTGAATATGGGTTATTAAAAAGATGTTAGAATATCATTTCTAAGCTTGCCTTATTAGACACAGAGAAACACTGACCCCCTGTGGATCATTCTGCTATGTACTCATCCTGCTTGTTGTCTGTGTTTGCAGAGAGGTGAGATTATCTGCCATCTAGCAGAGCTGCTGACTGAAAAGAAGGATGAGATTCTGGCTGCCAACAAGATGGACATGGACCTAGCTGTAAATGCAGGTAACAGAGATACAGTAGATTTCTCTTAAACACAAATGTACTGTATTTCCTAACATTGCAATATAGATATGATAAAAGAAAATCTAAATTTTTCTCACTTTGTATTTAGCCACCAGAGGGCATCTCTATCACTATTCCCCCCTCAGCTCACTATCGTAACACTTAACAACAAACCGTAACCTTGCCTTTGCTCCTTTCCACAGGCCAGATGCCACAAGCCATGATAAAGCGTTTAAGCTTGTCACCATCCAAACTGAACAGCTTGGCCATAGGTCTGCGTCAGATTGCTGTGGCTGCTCAGGACAGCGTGGGTCGCGTTCTCCGCAGGACCAGGGTGGCTCACAACCTGGAGCTGGAGCAGATCACTGTGCCCATTGGAGTTCTTTTGGTCATCTTTGAGGCCCGACCTGACTGCCTGCCCCAGGTATCCAGGGAGACCTGCTGGAACACAAGAAGAACCAGCATTTTTTTTTCAATTTATGTGATTGTTTGATTTGTTTTTATAAATGCAGTAATGTTGCATTACTTTTGTGTTTTCCTCCAGGTGTCAGCGTTGGCCATAGCCAGTGGCAATGCCCTCTTGCTGAAGGGAGGCAAAGAGGCAGCCAACACCAACCGTGTCCTCCACCAGCTCACCCAGGAGGCCCTCACCATGCACGGAGTTACAGACGCTGTGCAGCTGGTAAAAAAATTAAATAAATCCTTCACATTAATAATAAGGCAGCAAAAACCTTCTACATAGCTCATTTGATAGACAAGGGGCGTTTAGAAATCTGGATGAAACATGCTTGATCTGCATGTACTCTAAGCTGCTGTGGTTGACAAACCTGTCTTTTTTTAACAAGGTGAGCACTCGAGAGGAGGTGGAGGATCTGTGCCGACTTGACAAGATGATTGACTTGATCATCCCTCGAGGTTCATCCCAGCTGGTGCGGGACATTCAGCGGGCAGCAAAGGGCATCCCTGTGATGGGTCACAGCGAGGGAATCTGCCACGTCTACGTGGATGCGGAGGCCAGCATCGACAAAGTCATAAAAATTGGTCAGCATATAAATCTCTATAGAAGTTCATGTGTACACCAGGGTTTACGTTAGCTGGTATTTACCGGCTTTTAGACGGTTTCACGTGCAGTTGTCCGGCATATAGAGACATCATCGGCCAAAATGTCCAGCGGTAAAAATACCAAATATAAATAACCATATTGTTCATAATTTAAGCTGGCGGTTTTCCCTTTAAACTACATGTGAAAAAGTGGTTTAGTCTTATATTCGGAGTCTAAGCTTTTACATAGCCTACCAACATTCGTTCATGACCGTGCCGTGAAGCAGCAGATATTTTGGGTCACCCAAACGCCACATGTTACGTTTACTGATTGACAGCGGCACGGAGAAAACAGTCAGACCTGAATGCTCAAAAACATCAGGAGAACGCTTCTCCATTGATGACGGATGCACAAAAATGTGTGTAACCACAGCTCTTACTTTGACAAGTTTACAGAAGGTTATGATCATGAAGAGTTTAATCAAGTTTAGCCTCCCAGCATGATGAGATATGAATATCAACACATACTCTGTGATGTCCACCTTCCATAGCACTTAAAGGGGACAGATAGCGTGCACATGGATTACTCCCTTCAGCGCAGTGTGCAGAGGACCTTACCAAACATTCCCCCGTTACTTGCACGTGGAATTCACAGCAAAGTTTGGTGCAGAGGGGCACAGAGGACACCAGACAGACATGGCAGGTCACGCCTGTTGGCCCAGGACCAGAGGTGGCTCAGGTTAGAGTAAAAATGCGGGGCTCTCAAACTTCGGCGCTTATTAGATCATGAAGCGCTCTATAATTTCCATGTGAATGTAAACCGGATTATGCAAACTGCACTTTAAGTAAAACAGTCCAGGCGTGCTGGACCGTTGCGCTGTGATACAGTCTCTCTTTCTCAATGCAGCAGGTTGGCATCGACGCGCTGTCCCCTGGTGCTTGATCATATTATTTATTAATTGATTAATTTCAAATTTTAGTGTTTTCAGTGTTGTATTACATGTAAATGTAAATTATTAAGCAGATCGGGCTTTCAGAGCTGATGTCCGACAGTTATTCTATATGGCCGGAATTCTGGAATATCACCGGCCAAATTGGCCGACAGAAAAAAAGTCTACCGTAAACTCTGGTGTACACTTATGTTGTATGAGTAAAAGATCACAGGCCATTCATTTACCCTATTTTTTAGAAAGTAGTGTCTCATGGTTGTGGTGATTAATTGACTCATATTTTCCTGTTTCAGTCAGAGACTCCAAGTGTGACTACCCAGCAGCATGTAATGCCATGGAAACCCTGCTCATCCACAGAGACACCCTCAGAACTCCACTGTTTGACCAAATCATCGACATGCTGCGCACTGAGCGGGTAAAGCACAGAATGCACACACATAAAAAATATAAATCATCAAGAAATGTGATACTAGTGGACTTCCAAAGATGTAGAGGTATTATTATTTTAAATTCATCTTACAGTCACGTAAAAAATAAGCAATAGGAGAGGAACTTGTTATCCATGTGTTTTTGTATGCATCCTCTCACTAGGTGAAGATTCACGCAGGCCCTCGCTTCGCCTCCTACTTGACATTCAGCCCATCTGAGGCAAAGTCTCTGCGGACAGAGTATGGTGACCTGGAGTGCTGCATGGAGGTGGTGGACAGCATGCAGGAGGCTGTGGATCATATTCACAAGTATGGCAGCTCCCACACAGACGTTATCATCACAGAAAATGGTAGGTGGCCAAACACACATACATGCTTTTTTTGGGGGGGGGAAATTACCTTCTACATATTCACATTTTTAAAAAAAAGACAATGACTTAAAAAAATCTCATCATCACATTTAAAAAAAAATCTTACAACACATCACAAATGAAAACTTCCCACTCCATGAACTAAACAGCACTGCTCACTCCTTCAATGTTGTCCTGCTTCATGCTACTGCTTGTGTGCGTCTGGTCCTCATCACACTCTGGTCCTCGCTCCTTTCATTCCTTTTCCATGTCCATCTAACTTTCTGCCTTGGTGACTAATGAGCAGTGACACTTTGTTGTCAGGATGAGTGCACAGCCTCCCTGTGTGACTCAAACGGAGGGGACAGAGCCCGTTTTCAAATGAAGAGCATATGCTAAAGCACAGTTAAAAAGACTGCTCGCGTCACAACTTTGGGTCATGCTTAAACACATTTTGTTTGTCTTTCAAATGAGCCATCACACTAAAGTTTACGAGCTCATGTTGTTTGAAACCATTCTACATAGTCTCCAGAGTCGTTTGCTTGCTGCTGAAAAAGAACACATGATCATTTTTAAAACACATTCATTCATCAGCCAAAGTTTAATTTGAGGTGTATCATGAACATCAAAGAATATATTTTTTGCTCACATAAGTGCTGTTTATTATAACATGGAAGGACGGCAACAAAAATAAATCCTGTGCTTGTAAAAAACAACAACAACAACCCTAAAGTGAAATAAAAATGACCCGTACGTCTGGCGTTATTTGATCACAAAATGAGCTGCTAGAGAAAGTACACTGTTTACTTTTCTACACGAGTGTTCTCAGCTGCAGTGGAGGATGTGCTGCTGCCATCATGTGACCACAGAAGGTACCACATTAAGTTACAACCTATGTAGCTGTTTGTTTCTGTGTGCAAGTGTCAAATTACAGAGAGTAAACAAAAGATTGATACGAAATAGAGATTGATGGATGGATGGCTGGATGGATGGATAAGATGGATAGCTAGATATTAAGATGGATAGATAGATAGATAGATAGATAGATAGATAGATAGATGGATATTAAGATGGATGGATGGGTGGATGGCTGGATAGATGATATTAAGATAGATGGATGGATAGATGGATAGATAGATAGATAGATAGATAGATAGATAGATAGATAGATAGATAGATAGATAGATATTAAGATGGATGGATGGATGCATAGATGGATAGATAGATAGATAGATGGATAGATAGATAGATAGATAGATAGATAGATAGATAGATAGATAGATATTAAGATGGATGGATGCATAGATGGATAGATGGATAGATAGATAGATAGATAGATAGATAGATAGATAGATAGATAGATAGATAGATAGATAGATAGATAGATAGACAGATAGATAGAAATTAAGAAAGATAGAAATCATTGATAGATAGAAAGACAGATAGATATTATAGATAGATCTTATAGATGGATAGAAATGCATATGAGTGGATAGATAATTTCGAGAGCATACCAGAGTGTTGGATCATTCAATTATATAAATAATCCCTGACGTCATCATGAGGAAAAAACTGTCTTAGTACCTTATGTTTATGGGGTCAGTGTTCACAGGTCACATGGTTAAAGAGCTCATATGGTTGGGTGTATATTCAAGTATTCACAGAAGCAGCAGCAGTAATGAGCACTAATGAAGTCCTCCAAACTGAAGAATTTGGAGCCTTGATCTAAAGTAAGGCATATTGCCTTATTTTAGCTCTGTTTCTATGATATATAATAAATGCTGTCATGTTAAAGCACCCATAAGCCATATTTCTCTTACAGAGGACACAGCAGAGCAGTTCCTGCAGCAGTTGGACAGTGCCTGCGTTTTCTGGAATGCAAGCTCACGTTTCGCTGATGGCTATCGCTTTGGACTCGGTATGCCGTGGGCCCTATTTTTACTAGTGTTCATATTCTTAACCTATGTTACTTTATTTTCATGACTGCTGACTTTCTCTCAACATGTGTGATATGGAGTTCATAGTTCTCACTTGCTGTCTTTCTGCTCATATCTTTGGCTTTATCTCCAGGAGCAGAAGTAGGAATTAGCACGGCTCGTATCCACGCCCGGGGCCCTGTCGGCCTGGAGGGGCTGCTCACTACAAAGTGGGTTCTGAGAGGTGATGGGCATACAGCAGCCGACTTCTCTGAGCAGGGTACGATGAAGTACCTCCATGAAAGCCTGCCTGTTGGGCAGCCTCTTGCTGGGCAGAGGGACAGCAACTAGACCAGAGAAAAACTCAAGACTCTAATAGTTTTAATGATGGTCAAAATGGTTTGTGTTACCCACCACAAGCTCCCAAATGGGCTACTTTGTGGGTTGTTACTCATGTCAGTGTTTAAAACTTGTGAAGCACAAAGCATGGAGAGAGACACTCAACACATGGATGGTCCGATTTATCAGCACAACCAGAAAGCTCTCCTGATTCGGACTAAAATGTCATTCATGGATTCAGAGTTTACATATGTTTTAAATTCTACCTCGGCTTATGATGCTTTAATATAAGTAAGGTAAGTCACCCTCATGGCCTGCTGCAAGAGGATCACAACATGAAATACCTCCACAATTATGCATTAATCCAAACCACTGTTTCTTTCTTCAAGACAAAAAATGCAAATGTCATGTGGCAAAAAAACAACTTGAAGTTCTTCATTTTTAAAACGCATTCTCAGGACAGTAATGCATAAAAACATTATTGGATTTCATCAATAAATGTAAATAACAAAGAAGAAAGTCAGAATCTTCTGAGACAACACTTTTAAAATGTTCTTAATTTGAAAGTCTGTTGTACAAAGCTCTTTGAAATGTAACATGAAGGTAAGTGCATAGTATTGAAGTGATGGTCACTTTGTGTCTTTATCTCTAAAGGCTTTAGTTTACTGAAAATTATATATTATCTAGACATTAAACCAGCTTTTATACTGAAGGCCCAGTACATTTCCGCTGATTACAATGGCTGTTATCCTCTGAAAGTGCCCTCTTTTTTTAATTTGATATCATCTATCTTTTCTCTTGCTGATGCACATGGTTCAGTTCTCTGTATTCTTGTGAATGTACAGTAACTTTAAAAGACGGGGTGCTGATTTAGATCATTTCAGACATAAACAAATCATCAAAATTTGACTTTTTATTGTAGAAATCTGTTTGAACGAGTCCAGGTTTTTTCACAGAGTTTCAAATTCCCTGCAAGATTCACAGTATTACAAACATTCATTTGAAAGTGTCACAAACATGCCACATTTATCATATCACAATATAAGTTGAAATTCACTACATCTGATGAGCATCCATTTTTATTTACCATATTCTGTTTGTTTGATCATTCTTACATGTTGTTCTCATTTTTCCATTGCTTTACTGCTTTCCTGCTTGCTCCTTGTGGCGCCCAAAGCCTCTGTCAGAGCAGGAACAGTAATTGACAAGCTGCCTCCTTCGAGCTGGAGGGGAGAGCGCGACTGTTTTCAAATTAAGCTTTGTAACATTCCAGCCTCTGAGCTCTTATCTGATGTCTTGCATTGCAACACTTAAGGATTGGTATGGGTTGTTTAATAGCACTACTGTAGAATAAAAATGTGTTGAAAAGATTTTTTGAGGGAGATATTTTTCCTACCTTCTTTGATTTTTACAGTTGAAATGTTGAGGATTTTTTACACATGCACTCATCTCTGTCCTGGCACTAGTGTTTCTACTTCCACAAAGAGCACAAATTAATGGGAAAAAAGTCGTACTGATCTGAAAAACAGATGTCTAAAAAGGGCCTTTTTAAAGTTGCCCATAGGGGAATTCGCATTGCTGGAAGTGGGGCAAGGAAGATGGAAGACAATACTATAGAGGTTTAATTATCCAGCCATCAGAAATGAAAAGAGGGAGAAGGAGAACTGAGACTAATAATGGAATCACAGACTTGTGTTCTCAGCTTCTCTTTCTTTCGTTTCTCTCTTTTTTTCTTGCATCTAAAGATTTCATTCTCCAAAACGCACTACTTACCCTTCAATCAGCTTCCCATCACCAAGTCCAAAGGGTTCAGAGATGAAGAGGGAGACAAAACTCGGATCTCACTCTTCTGTCCTTTTTATGTGTGAAGCGATTGAACATATATAAACGACTTGAGGTAGAGAAGGAACAGTCCAGGGACTTTGAGTATTGTCTGTTTGATGCTGTGTTTTATAGCATTGTATTTCTCACTATCATATGCATCACAGTTGTTTGCTACTTTGAGAGCATCTATTTAAAGGTAAGTATTCAAACCAGTTTCTGTTTCAGCAGCACCTATCTACTTAAGCAATAACAGGACACTGAGGAGTGTTATATTGTGAAATCCTTTGGTACAGACTGAAAATGTTGTCTCATTTCAAAGCTGAGATGTTGATTCTTCTTGAATTGATTATAACTTTGCAAGAAAGTGCAACCCTATTTGTCAGATTCTCAAATCCTGCAGCTAAAGTATTCCTACTGTGTCTTATACTTAACACTTCTCCATTTATCACCTGGCTCAATACTTGATTCTGATTGGTCAAAACCTATCGATAACTGTTCTTAATTTTGCACAGCAAGAGCAACGCCAGGACAACCAGATCATACACGTCCTATCAAATCAATCCCCAGAAAGGAGTCCAGCATATTTATAACTTCTCCTCTCCCTGTTGACACTGGGGCAAAATATTAGTTTCTGATATCCTCAGCAAATAATGTGGAGGATATTTGTAATATTATACTGTATTACTATAGTTATTGGGAGAGCACAAAACTATAGATCTGTTGTTAATGGCTAACCAGTCACCAACAGAAGAAGAGAAGAGAGCCAATGAAAAACAGCAAGGGATGTTTAAGCGCACAAGAAGCTGAGTGAAAGAGATATCTATCAAAATCGAAAGAAGCACAACACAACTACAAACTGCAACACGGTATGGACTTTGGCAGTGGGAGAGGAATGGTTGAGAGAAACAAAAATTGTCAAATAAAAGTTACAGGGGAAGATTACTCCACTCTATACAAGTGCTGTTGTCACTTTCTGCATTTGTTAAAAAGGCCAACTCAAATAAAAAACTGTTAAAACTTAACAGTGATTTATTACGTCAAAGCAGGCTAATGCCAAGACTTAATGTTAGACTTGATGTTAATTCAATGCACAGATAGTTGGTGGTGCTTCAATAGCAACTGTTCTTATCAGCCTATCATGTCTTTTTTTTAATACTTTATTTATAGATTTACAATATAAAAAAAATAACAGAGGTGGGCAAACGGAAACAATGACACATACACACTAACATACCTACATAAATAAAAAAAATAAAAAAACAGACAAAGGAAAACCTGCTCTAACAAGGTACATCAATATTAATTTCTGATGAAGTTTAGATACATCACATAAACTAACATGTACAAATACAGCGATCTTAGGTCAGTCCTGATAGGTAGGACAGAAATGGTTGCCACATCATGTCAAAGGCTGCAGAGTTGAGAGAAACATTGTGTCGGATCGTTTCCTTATGTAACAGATTGGTAATTTCTGCTAGCCAGGTCTTAAAAGAAGGGACATCCTCATTTTTCCAATTTTTTGCATAACCATACCATATTGTATTATTCTCCAATGTAAGTGGGTAAGAGTGGAAATATGTCAAGTAACACCTAAGATGGATGTGCAAGGGTCAGGGGAGATGTCCCAGTTATACACGTCAGAAAAACACTTGAAAATATCAGACCAGAACTGATTTAATTTGGGGCAGAGCCAGAAAAGATGACCCTAGAGTGCCCTCAGCTGACTTACATTTTGGGCTAATTGGTGAGACAGAGGGATAAAAAGAGTGTAGTCAACTATCATATCTGACAGACTTTTTTTCCCCAGCTGCATAAACAAATAATGGTAGTAATCAATAAATCAGCTTTAAATCGATACTTAGTGTTAACTTGTTTGAATCAACAACCTGCTCACTATACATTATCCCTTACATGAACAAGGGGGGCTAGCTGAGTCAACGTATGTCACCTGAAGTTCATGTGACTAAACATTTAACAGTCTGATGATACCAATTGACGAGGCCTTGCCATGCTAAATGGAAATTTATTGTCATGTTTTTGATCATTGGCAGTTCTTCTGCAAATACACTACTTTTCAGTGCCAATTTTGTAGCAAATTGTCCTAAGAGTGGATTTTAATGATACAGTGTGTAGTATTATCTAGACTAGATTATTGTAATAAGCTTTTAACAGGTTAAACTCAAAAATAGATCAATAGATTACAATTGGTACAAAATTCAGCAGCAAGACTTTTAACTAAAACAAAGAAGAGAGAGCACATTACTCCTGTTTTAATGAGATAACACTGGCTGCCCATTGCTTTCAGAATAGATTTTAAGGTTTTACTTATCACTTTTAAAGCACTTCCCGGCCTGGCCCCTGAATGTATCTGTGATTTGCTGTCACCCTACCAGCCCGGGCGCAGCCTCAGATCCTCAGGCAGGAACCTCCTTAAAGTTCCTGTCAAAAAGTTGAAATCTAAGGGTGACCGAGCATTTACTGTGCAGGCTCCATGACTGTGGAACGACCTGCCTGAGGAGCTCAGGCAAGCTGCATCAGTATCCTCTTTTAAATCACAGCTGAAAACATATTTTTATCGAAAGGCCTTCCTGTAATATTGTTTTATCCACAATGTTACATTTATTTTTTAATCTACTTTTATTCATGTTTGTTCTCTTATTGTGGGTTTTTATGATGTAAAGCACTTTGTAACGTCTGTTTTGATAAGTGCTCTATAAATGAACTTTATTATTAGATTATTATTATATGCAATAGAACTGAGAAGACTATCTGTAGTTTTCAGGTTATCTTACTTTATGTTTTTCTAAGCAAACTTTGCAAGATTATAACCATTTAGACACATTTCAGTTCTATGTAACTTTAAAGTGCTTACTTCTTAAACTTGGTTGATGTTTGGGGCAACTGCCCCTTTTTGACCTTAGATTAACTTCCACTTGTGGTTGAGGTCTGTCAGCTGTTAAATCTCCTCTCATCTCTTATCTGACATTGCCCCGAGACCCCCAGCTGATCAGATCCCATGTTGCACCCTGTTGATGTTGTGGTGTCTGCTGGGTATTGTTGTCCACAGATATAAAAAGAATGATGAGGGCAAATAACTGGACTTGTACAGCAAAGCTGACAGTTCTTTAATTGGACATTACTCAAGGCCAAAACTCATACTTCTTGTTGTGCTTGATCTTAAGAGACTCTCAAATGCACTCCCTGCTGGGCTTCACATTTTTTCGAATCAATAATTAATGGTCAAAGTTATTAATTCATGTGTATCTTCGCCAATTACGCAGTGTCTAATTAACAATTTCAATAATTGATATTTATTTCTGAAAGGGTTCAGTATCTTGGGCTGATGAAAAATGCATGAGCAGGGATGTGGACTGGGTTGTGTTTTTTGTTCTGAGAGAGCTTGATGCTCGGGGCTAATACCAGGCCACTTTGACTCCAACTCTTTGAGTTGGTGCTGGCCCTGTGATGTGGATCTAATATGGGCATCTTTCATGGACCCAACGCGCTTACTCTGAACCATGTGATCTCATAAAGACTCCTACATGCCGATCCTCAGATACTGTTTTTGCTGGTCTTTAATATCGAACTTCAAAGAATAAGCTTCTGTTTCCTTGATAATTTTTCTTTGTGTATGTGGAATGACAATATCTCAGCAAACTGTAGAAACTCTTGGTCTTACCAGGATCTCATGGGTTACACGTCTACGTCTAACTCTGTGGCCGGATGAAACTAAAGTTAAATCACCATAATACAGAGAAAAATATTCTTTAAATGTATGAAAAGCCATATCCCCCTGATCTCTTCACCATGACAGCTGCAGCAGTCAATAGAAAATTAACAAAGGCTCCCTTTAGTTGACTTTCATCAAGTTTTCTTTTATTGTGATTCCAGTAGGACATGAGTTTGGGGACTGGCAGGGCAAACCATTTTGCTATGGGACGACCAAAGCAAAAATGATCATCACTATATACTGTGAGCATTGCTTGTGCACAAAGTTGGAACTCTATCCAACTGTGCAAAGCAACCCAACAATACCAGAACCCAACAGGACACACACCAAAACTCCCATCATTAAAATGTCGATAGCAGGTTTGGACATTACACTGTTGAGACAACTCTGGAACAGTGCAGGAGGGTGGAAAGCTTAACATTGGGGCTCAATAAGGGTTTAACAAAAAAAGAAAGGCCACAATCAGTTGACTTCAGTGACGCGTCTCAGAGATCCGATGGTGGGATTGTTGCTTCCCCACTCACTGTGCCTCCTGTACTCTCCAGGGCGCAAGAAATACTGGCGTCCCCTGTAATTTGGGTGTTCATGCAGCATCCAGTAGCCCTCCATGACATTGACAGAGGAGATGTCACGGGTGTGGAAACGCTCATTCAGATCTGGGCAGTCTTCCATTAGCTCCAGATTCTGGCCACCAAAGTCAGATCGCTCAAAGATCTTCATCCTGTAGTTCCCATTGTACTATGAGAGAAATTATGAAAGATGAAAATTATATTGGCAGTCCATGAGTAATATGAACTGATTGAAAAATCTCCTAACTTGTCCTAAACCAGTCTCTTTCTTTTCCTCTCCACCCTTTTTTCGCCACAGTTTTAACTCAAGCCAAACAGTTATGTTTGATTGGTTGAGGTTAAAACAAAAGGCCTTGGCATGTGAGCTAACTGATCTTAAAGCTTTTGAGGACATTGTTACAAACAGGTTAAAGCATGAGTTAAAACTTACAGGAGGCACCATACGACAGGAGCGGATACAGTCATTGAAGCCTGCCCAGCGTTGGTAGTCAGGATACTCGCCCTTGTGCAGCATGTACTGGTAGCCACCATAATTGGGCTTCTCGTATGCCACAAAGCAGCCACTCTCCACTCTTATCGAGTTACAGCGACTGAAGTGGTTTTGCATCTCAGGACAGTCACTACTGCACTCATAGTGACGGCCTTGGAAATTCTTGTCTTCGTAGAAGATAATCTGCACATAATGGTCAACATTCTCATTAGCCAGATAAGAAACTTAAACACAGCTTATATACTCTATGAATAAATGAAGTTTAAAAGTTATCTCTCAGTCTGTTGTCCATATAGATCTTATTATCATATAGTCTGGAATTACAAGCAGAGTTTGCAAGGGAGTTGTATCCAACACGAGTCTCATAGTGGATCATTTTGAATGGAGGATTTTGGAATAAATAACCAAAAAATGAAGTAAAAAGTATCCAAAACGATGTAGAGACAAAGTTGAGTGTGTAACAATATGGCATAGTAAAAAAAATCATGGCCCACTGTTTTTAAGCAGAATTAAATGATGATTTCACAAAAAATAGTAATAAGTTAGTCCTAATTTGTAGCTTATATTTTGTGTTTAATTTCAGTTATTTTCTAAGCAAATCATTACAATTTCAATCATCCTACACTCCTGCATGTTATGACAATATGGTTAAAAGCTCTAGAACTACTGCTCTACTGAGTAAAAACTGAGTTCTAAGTTCATGCCCTTTTTATTTAACTGAACGACTAAAGAGTTGAAAAGTATCGATAAACTGCACATCTAAAATTTGAGCCGCTTTTTGCTGTATAGATTTTAAATTGCATGCTTACCTTGCCCATTGTAACTGTGTAAAGTTCTGACCAGACCAGATACCGGACTGTACCAGACCTCTTTATAGACCTGCTGGGATCAGGGCTTTGCAAATGTGAAACAAAGCTTTGTCGTGTCAGCACAGTGAGCCATACACTGCAGAACACTATAGTACTGGTAAGCTGCTGCAGCCTCTTTGTCTCTGTCAAAGCTCTTGCTGTCTATGGAAAATACTGTACAACTGCACTTTCTCATAGGGGCTACAATAAGAGTTGCAACATCTGCCTTTATTGGCATGAATGCCAGAAACCTAGATGCAGACTGTGAGGGTAAGCAGGACTGCTAATTGTTTGGCTTGTCTTGATAGGTGATTGATAATGACCTAAACCAAAACTGCAGACACCATTAAGCAAGTAGGCCTTTATTAGTTGAGGAAGTAAAGAAAACAGGGAGTAAAAGTACCACTAAGCTAAGAAGTTTTACTTCTTCAGACTCATTTTTGCATGTTTCATGGATTTGTTCAAATAAGCACACAAGAAAAACATTTTTATTTGAAAATCAAATATTTAATGTTTATTTAAGATGCGCATAAGTGGAGTTTACAGAGTGAAAGTCCTCATCCTCCTGAATGAGCCAACCATGGGGTTGTGGCAGCCCCAGTCACCACAGGCCCTGTACTCTCCAGGGCGCAGGAAGTACTGGCGTCCCCTGAAGTGAGGGTGCTCGTAGAAGATCCAGAAACCCTCCATGACGTTGCAGGAGTAAATGTCACGGAAGCCGAAACGGTCAGACACATTGGGGCAGTCTTCCATGAACTCCATTGTGTTTCCCACCATGTCAGGCCTGTTGTAGATCCTCATCCTGTAGGATCCTCTATACTGTATTAAGAAGAAACCAGGAAATGATTATTTGGTTGTTCTGACCTCCTGAGAACTCTTTGGCAGAGCTTTGTTTTTAACCCATACTGATTTCTGAAGCTTTAACTTTACGTGTTTTTTTAAGTACCTAACAACAGATGTGCAAAAGGAACAACTCTCTCTGAGCCTGACAGATTTAGATTTTTTTCCCACCCTCACCCTAAACTGCCAGAATCACTCAGTGTACCTAACAGAATTAGAATGAAGGCACCAAGTCTTATGGGGAGTGTATCAAACCCCTTTCAAAGGCTGTCTGGGTCTCCTTATGGGCCTAGCAAAAGAGACTTTCATTCTATGACCTGCCTGAGTATCTGTAAATGACATCAAAAGACCAATGATTGACATCCATTTTTAAAGCAGCATTTGAAGTACAAGGTGAGTGATGGGGGTGGGGGTGGGGGTGACTACCAATCCTTTTTGTCTTTTTGATTGACTTACGGGGGAGAACATCTGGCAGGAGCGCACACAGTTGTTGAAGCCCATCCAGGTGTTGTAGTCGGTGTACTCGCCAGGGCCAAGGATGTACTGGTAGCCCATGTAGTGAGGCTTCTCATAGGCCACCCAGTGACCACCACTGACCCGGATGGAGTTGCAGCACTGAAAGTGCCTGAAGGTGTCCATGCAGTCACTGCTGCACTCCCAGTGGCGGCCCTGGAAGTTGCGGCCTTCGTAGAAGATAATCTTGAGAGGGACAGAGAGATATGTATTACTCAGGTTAATGTCTTGTATATACATTTATGAATTGCAATACTCTTGAATGGACTGTAGGGGACACTGCTCTCCCTTGAACAAACTCAATTTCTTTGTCATTGATCCAAGGTTCTCCAGTCTTCTGCACACTTGTATATAATTTCCATTGCTTGAAAGATGAAAATCAGGGAAACTCCACTTCTTTACATCAATCAAGGCAATTGAAACATTTGTTTCAGTCGACTTTACTTGAAGAACAACAGTGTTTCCAATCTGAAGGCACTGTCAACTTTAGGGAGCCAGAAATTGTTTCTACAATAACTCTGCTACAACATCTGTCAATGTAAGCAGTGTCTCTCTTTTCCCATATGTTTTTCCCCCAAACATAACAAGTGAACACTCGATTCTATAGTGAATATTTTGACTCAATTCGTTCCGTTACTAGCTCTCTTCTTTCAGTTTCATCTTGTCCTGTGATAATATCCACACATCTCCAATCGCGCCTTTTCCCTTTGTCACCTCATCATCAAACCTGTAGCACTTTTGAGCTCATACCTTTCCCATGGTCGCAGGGCTGTGGATGTTTAGCGCACCGTAGCCCACTCGCACTTACAGATCCTTTTATACTCTCCCATTGATGATGAGGCCTCTGACACGTCAGGAACTACTACTCTTTACCTTTTCAGATGCCCTTTGTCTGATGGCCTACGGGGAACTTATCTCCAGTCTGCTAGAGTTTACCTATAGAATTGGCACCCTCCCCTCCCACAAACAAACACCACACAAGTGCTATTCTGTGTTTGCATGACCCTTGTTCCGCCATGACCTTGTGATGCAGCCTTTTGAAATGTCAGACAAAGGCCCTATAGGTATGCGGGCCTCCCTAACAACAAAGCCTTTAAATTGTACACTGAGTTAGGTCATTTTTTGGGGGTCTCTTTTTAAACAAGGACAGAATTTCATGGCTTTCTTGAGTGACAAATTGTAACTTTCCACTCCCATTTTAAGTGGGTTTCTACTTGAACTTTCTTTAAGTGGTGCAGGTCAGACTGTAAGCTCTGTTTGGTTCCTGTTAAAGGAAAGTGGTTTTGACACTGTGGACTGAGTCAAGCTTTTGTGTTGATGTAATCTACAGTGATTTGTTGTTTCTTTCTGTTTCCATGGCCTGCAGTGGTACTATGAAGCCAGACGGACTGCTATGTTTGCAGATGAACAGACAGAACTGCTTAGTGTGTGTTGTGATATAAAAGTAGGGTTTTCGGGCATCTGTACATTTGAGTCTTTGTATAAAACGATAGATGTTGGGACTTGAGTCTTTGGCTTGTAAGCATAGCTCAGAGCTGAAGGGGGGGAAAGGCTATAAAATGTTGCCGCCATATATCATGTTCCCAAAGCCTAGCTGATGCCAGAAAGGTCAGCCTCATCTTTTAGCCTTTTATCAGGATAAAGGGCTTGTTCCCCCTCTCCACTTTGTGTGCTTTTTGCAGCTTCAACTGTGTAAAAAGCCAAATGTTTTCAGAAAGCACAATAGCCATTATGTTTCTGGGCAAAAACGCTGCAACTGTGGAAGTATACCCAGAGCAATATGACACTCTTTCAGTGTTAAGGAACAGTGTTGATAAGCTTTTGCTCCTTTGATCATTCATTGACTTGAAACTCTCATAGGCTTCAATAGCTTTCATGTTTGAAGCTGCACTCTTTTTCTATGACATAAGTAGATCATTGATATCCTTTCATCACACTGTGCAGTGTAATTGTAGCAGATTATCAGATGGGATGTTGTTTTGTTTGGTGACTTTCTTTCTTTTCGTAAATGTTTACTCCGGGAGGAAAGGTTTTCATCACAACGTATAAGAAACAAATGTTTATATCTTCCTTGTATGTTCATTGATCGATTAATGATTTCTTTTATCCTGCCTATCAAATGTAGAATCTTTGTACTCTTGATGTAAGAGCGCAGAAGAATGACAGGGAAATCATATTTTGGCTTGAAATCACTTGTTCGAGCAAGGAGCAAGCATTCACTTCTCTGAGTTGTCTTTGTTTAGGAACCTCTGACCTTTGCATTGACAGAAGCATGTAACTGAGGTGCAATAGAATGTTTAATCAAGAAAAAAAATAACATCGCTATTATTGCCATTGTTCTTATTTTCGTCACTGTAGAACATCGGCTAACCCTAACTCATTAGTCGGGACCTGGGCTCCCTCCATATCTCTGTTGCTTCCAGAGGGGAACCTTGTTCACAGGGTCTCAAATGATCATCTTTAGCTGTGCTACAAGACATCTCCTCCCCACCCTGAAGGGAAACTAACATCACAGAGGCCCTTGCCTGCTTTCTCAGTTCCCCCTGGAGGAGAAGAAAGCTACCCGCTGTGGAGCATTCTACTCTTCATCTCAGAATGATGGAAGAAAAGGAAAGGGAGAAGGGGAACAGAGTGGGGGGCTCGATTTGCAGCTCCATTGTGTCCGAGGATCTCATTGTGCAATCCGTGTAAATCGCGTGGGAGATGACGACACCATTAGCCCGAAGAATGACTGTCAGTTGGGGACCTCTGTGATTGATGTGCACCCCACAGAGATAGGGGAAACTTTGACAGATAGCAACCCCAGCTCTAGTTAACTTGCAACCTTTTTTCATCTTCCAAAAGAAACTCATTCGTTGAGCTGATACCTCATTAGAATGTGAATGCGCAATTTGCTCAGTTGAACATATTTCAGGTCAGAGGAGACCTCTTTCAATTCAAAACAAATCATATTCTCTAATCCAAACCATGGTCTCTCTGACCCTGCTACATACAATAAGTCTCACCCCTAAAATGTTGTAGGGAGAGATAGGAGAGCAGCCGCGTATGCAGTGCCTCCAATGTGCTCTTTTACTGAACAGTCATTACAAAAACACTGTCGTACCGAGGTGTAAACAAGGGGTCTATGTGAGTTTTGCTCCTGAGAACTGGCTAATCTGGTGCTGAAAATGTGGTATGATCGGAAGGCGCTCGCCAAAAAGCCTCCCACGCTGGGAGTAGAATGAGGACCTCTCTTTTGCTGAGAGATCATCCTCTCCATTCTTTCTGTCGGAAAATCTCCAGGCGTCCTTCCTCTCTTGTCACTGCCAGCGCGCAGGCTCTATCGGGATTGCCAGACGCAGGAGCCACTATGAGCCCGTGCCAGGGCCAGGATTTACCGCGATGCGTCTGATGTGCTCCATCTTTTTGCTGGGGGATAATTAAAAGAGGAAATGGTGTTGGAAGAACAGAGTGGAAAAGCAGGAGGAGGGGGCTTGGACCGAGCAAATGGATGCAGCTGTCAATTATGTTGAGTTGTTGATATGTTGTTTGTTTTGTTGTCTTTGAGATTTTGTGTCGAACTGTTTCCCCATCAGGATTCAGTTTTAAAGTTTGTGGAAAATCTCAACTCTGCATATGTAATTAAAAAGACATTTAGGCTAATTAAGGAGTACTCTAAAAAATGAAATCACTCTAAAGATTGTGTCTCATCTCAAATCTGTAGACCTGCAGGTGGTCATTTAGGTGTCACTTTGATGCAAACATATTTCTTTAAAAAGATTTTGCCAACAAACACAAAACTACTGTAAATCCAAGATTCTCATTTTCCATACCTCTTTTTACATTTGTGTTAACAGAAACAGTGCTACTAAATCACAGGGAGTAAGCATACAGATACCAGTAACAGTATCAAACTTTTAGACCTTGTATGCAGTATCAGGTATAAGTGAATACATCAGTCAATGCACTTAACCAGTACCACACTGTAAGAAAGTTAGTTGTTTAAATTAATGTTCTGTTTAACTAGAAGTTGGTTCAAATGTTGAAACAGCTAAGTATTATTATTATTATAGTAACTCAACTACTGAAACGTTTTCTAACTTACAAAAGTGTACCAATTTGGGGCGCTGGTGGCCTGGCGGTCTGGGCGCCCCACGTGCAGAGGCTGTAGTCCTTGTCGCAGAGGTAGTAGGTTTGATTCCGGCCTCGGCCAATTGCCCCGGCATTTCCTGTCTCTCTTCGTCTGTCCTATCCATGAAGGCGAAAATGCCCAAAAATATAACTTAAAAAAAAAAAAAAAGTGTACCAATTGAAAAAAAGACCATACGTAAAAAGGATATACCTTATACTAAGGTGGCCAAAATATTTAAAATCATCATTGTTAGCATCCCTGTAACACCATGTTGAAGAAACAACATTCTAAATACAAGCTAGCAACCCAAGGATTACAAGAACAAGTTAATTTGACCATTATTGTTTTGAATTAAAACAACTTCATATCATCCTATCATCTCAAATTCAGTTAACTTGAAATTTAAAGGCAGCCTGGACACAATTTTTAGTTCGAACAGCAATTCTTTACAGCGTAAAACAAATTACCCTCCCTAAATCAACAATCAGGTAAATTATATAATAACAAGCAAACACATTGTAGTAATTGTCATTGATAGCAAAATTTCAACGATGTGTATGATTACACATTGCATTGCAGGTTTAGGGAAGCACGAGAGGCAAGGCTTGCACACACAAAATAAGAGCACCACATACAGACATGTACATTAAAATGGCGCTCTTCGACCCTGCTGGCTTTGATGCTACACATCACCACCTTCTTCACATCATTCTGTCTCTGTTACTACCTTCTATGGAGGATCTGAGGTGGAACCACTTTGCCCGGCCAATAGGCCTTTTTGCGTTTTACAATGCAGACAAGGCGTAACAGGGGCATAA
Organism: Notolabrus celidotus; assembly: GCF_009762535.1. NCBI lineage: Eukaryota > Metazoa > Chordata > Actinopteri > Labriformes > Labridae > Notolabrus > Notolabrus celidotus. The sequence goes on from NC_048289.1 coordinate 19,092,223, forward strand.
ATATTCCGTCTTGAGATGGCAACATGTTAGTGTATATCTCTTTTCAGCCAATATTAATTGTATGTTTTGGTTTACACTGCTATTGTAGAGCGTTTGGCAGATATTGATGTTTAGGTTTATGAACTGGTACTGAGAGAGAAAAATGGCATCTGGACAGCTCCAACTATTGATTGATAGATTGGTTGGTTGGTTGATTGATTGAATGGTTGATTGGTTGGTTGGTTGGTTGATTGATGTAATATTGTTGTAAGAAAACGTCTGAATTAGTCTTGCGTCACAGCAGTTCCAGTCACAATACAAAAATCTGAAAGACAAAATACGAAGATACATACATTGGACACAACATTTCATACACCTAACGTATTGATAATAACATGTTATTCAGAGGCTCCATATTCAACTGTAAAATGGACTGGTAAGTCTGTATGTCAGCTTTGATGGTAGTTCATAGTCACTCTTTGGAGCATTTGGTTGTACACAGTGCTGTTAGTCAGCCTTAACAAGATGGTCCCCATACAACCGTCACATCAATGAAACCGTTAAAATATCACATTTTTAACTACACTTCCTCTAGTTATTGTGTTCAGAAATAAAAGTTGAACTCAGAAGTAATTCTCAACAACCAATCTCCAGTTCATGATGGATTTTCTTCACGTCAGTCCAGGCTGTCTTTCAGGAAACCTGGACTGCTCAAATCACTCAAGCATCTCTCTTTATTTGACTAAATCCATTTGAGATGCTCCACCATACAGCATGACCCAAACTCAGAGCAAAGCAGGACAACTCCTCCGTCTCTCCGCAGACACACCTGAGGGAGTTATGGCTTCTTTTTGTTGCTCTCACTCCTCATCTCCACTCTCTGTTTTGACGTGGCGTGTCTCCCATGCCCCAAAGCTTTAAAGGTTTAAAGAGCAACTTTTCACCCTGTAATCCAGGTGCCTTTCAAACAAGTCACGCTGTTTACTGACACATGACAAAAAAGTTCAACCCCCCTCTCATCTCTCTGCTTACAACACTGTACCTCACCTCAGCGCCTGGTAGTCATTCCTCCAGAGCGCCCTGAACAAACAGAGCCTCGGCGAGAGAAGGGGCCCCTTGCCTTCCACCACTCGCTAAATTTGTAATCAGATGTGATGCTGTTGTTCACTTCTTCAAATTTGTCATCAAAGCAAATGTGTTCTGACAACAGCTAGTGACAAGTGCACCAGAGGAGAGGCAGCAAATCAGCTTTTTTTTCTCACCGCATATCAATTATTGATCATGTTACCCCCCCCCACACGTCCCCTCCCCCCACTACCCCAGCAAGTAGACACCTTGTGATAATGAAATACATCAATTTAAAAAATAAATAATAAACCGGGGTCGGCTCCATTGTTGCAAAGCTTTAAGAGCTTGATTGACTGGCTGCACATTTTCCTCATTGGCAGTCAGGCAGATCAAAGGCGGGTTCCTCTTATTGCCCAAGGCCACTTGCAATTTATTTAGAGGAGCAGTGCTGCTGTCCCAGCAGGTAACATTATTGGGCAGAGACACTCAGGATAATCAGAGCTTTGAGGTGCCTTTCAAATCCCACCTCTGTTGGCTCTGTCACACAAGCACAAAAAATACACGCATATGATTTACAAAAATCCATCCTTATTATATGAAATTAAGCAGTAGGTGAGATTATATCAATGTCCTCACATGGAATATCAAGTTCTAAAAGGCTGTGTTCTCTCTGCCCTAAATATATTAGGTCACACTGGCTTTCACTTGATATCTCAAGAAGTATTGGATTTGGAGTTTTCTTTACGTATCAAAAAACATCCTGAATTTTATAATGTATTTCTTAAATGGAACAATATTCTCAGATATTTAACAAAAGTTTAAGCTTTTCATTTAACAATATAAGGCAGTGATTCATCTTAAAAATGTCAGTATAGTCATTAGACAAAACGTTCCATGATGTGGCTTTATACGAAAATGTTTTCAGTGCAAAAAATTATGTACAATAAATGTGACTGATTGAAGCGATTCATCATTTGAGGGGATAAATACATAGAAGACAAAACAAGTGATGTTACCCAGCTACATTAAAGAACAAGTCAAGTTTTAATATGAAATGTGTTGTTTGTAGTGTGCGACACCTTAATAGTGTTACTTGGATCTCAGTGTTTCAAAGGCACTTTTTTGTGAACAACATAAATAATACAAAACAGAGAGCATGATAAAGGGATGCATGTTTGGACTCACTCAGTTGCACAGTGAAAATAATATGAGTCTTAGATCACTCTTCTGCAAGACCAAGATAAAACATACTCCTCATCATTAAGCCATATTTGTATTACCTTTTTAGAATTTGTTCACAGAAGCATTTAAGATTTTGATAAACACTGTTTTTTTTCAGATTATAAGATAGTTTTGTTAGCCTTATAACTAAACCAGACAGAGAAAGTGAAGATATATTTTCATTTCTTAATCGTGTAGCTGTTTTATTCTTTTGAATAAAGAAACATGATTTAGGAAATGTTGCAATAATCCAGACTTAGTCCTCCAACAGAAGCCCTTTTTTGAGGGGCTGAATATGAAATAAAAGCTAAGTAGTTATGTAAATGAGTTTGATTGATCTCATTATAAAGCAATTTGATGGGACTCAGCAGATAAAACAGGCTCGAGATATTATTTGAAATGTGATTTTCCTTGTGCAGCCAGCGTTTTAGAAAAGAATGTCTTATGTAGAACTAACTTTTGAAAAATACAATTCACTCGTTTTTAATTTGGTATTTAGCAATATCCTTGAGGTTGACAAATGTTTTGCTTTTACTAATCCAAAATATGTAGATTTGATATGTGTTTTAAAGAATAGATACAGCCATGAAAAGTAAGAAAAGTCTTATATTTGAGTTAGGGGTAGTGGAAAAAGACTTTGAGCATTTTTTAAAACTAGAATTTGTATCAGAATTTGAAATTATAGAGTTGGTTGTAGCTATTATATAATTTGAATACTTGTTAGAAGTTCCTTAAATTTTTTAAGATATATGTTAATTATTCTCAGATCTTAATGCATTAATTTATTATATTTTATTATCAAGTCATAACAAAGATATTAAAAGGAAACTTTATTTTTATTTTGCAGTAAAAAAAAAAAAATCACCCTCACTTCTTTGATAGAAGTTAATCAGAATAACTTTTTTCCTTTTTTGTAGTTTTTGTATTTTTCCAGGTTATCTTCTCAGTTGACCACTTTCAGTACATATCCCAGTTAATTTTCCAGGCAGCTGAAAACACTAGAGGGCACTAGAAGCCAAAGCATTGACTCTCTACAGGACGGCCGTTTAAACTACTTTATACCACAGCCATACCTCTGAGCAGCCTCTATGTGTGTTTGCTCGCTTGTTTGAATACATTTGTGAGTTTGTTGGACACATGTATACAGACATGACTTAGACAGTGGCACAGATTCATGTGGTAGAGCTGTGTGTGTGTGTGTGTGTGTCTGTGTGTCTGTGTGTGTGTCTGAACCATCGCTTCTGTTTGTACTGAAGCCTATCAGCGCTCGGACATAGTTTCACCCAGGGAGAGGAGGTAGAAAAAAAAGGAACACAATAAAAATCACCAACAGGCTGACATGACCTGAGTCCCAGCACATATGCTGCTCGTCCACTTCTTTGTAGAGGTGGCACATGTTTCTGCACACACTAGACAAGTGTTAGAGTTGGTTTTAGCCTGCAAACAAACTTAGAACCGACCCACACATTCACACACACACACAAACACGCACACACACGCACACACAGCATGGCCAAACAAAGTCTCACGCAGACAATGAACTGTTAGCTTTGTAGCAGTTTCAAGCCAGCGTGTGGTTTTGAACTACAGATGTGGATGCCGACTGAAGGATCAGTGCACAAACTGCAGGACTGCAGAGATGGCAGTCCTCCCATAGGGTCTGGCACAGCCCGGGCCTTTTTTGTTTGTACCCCATTTACACTGTTCATTTAGCCATGTTCAAGAGGTGCTAGTGGTGGTCTGTGTCTGTACGCTGTGCCGGGTGATCATTTGAAAATGCACCCTCAAGCTTGCACATTGTGCGCCATATGCTTTTGTGTGCTTGTGGGAAGGTATACAGATACACAGTGTTTTAAAAAGATTTCTTCCTGGCGCATTCCGGACAACAGAGGAAGAATCCAAATTGAGTTGTCCATTTCTTTTGTCGATGTTGGAAGCCACAGATCTTAGATTTATGAATTCTACAGCATGATCTTATCTCGGTGGCAAGCACTGGTTTCCATTTTCCTACTGGGAATTAATTGCACAACCATAAAGCGAAGGTATACGAGGTGGAATCAAGAATGTTATTAAGATTCGTGCTCTGTTGTTTAGTGTCGAAGTAGAAGAGTAGTGAGCTGCATAAGAGGCTCGACTTGATCCGAGCGAGGCCTCAGAGGAGCAGGAGTGGAGCTTTTCTGTCCCTGGACTGCGGCGAGAACAGGCCCTCAGAAGACTCCCTGGAAGACCGAATTCTCCCCTCCAGGGAGTTTCAACCAAATTAAAAAACAATGATACACCAAGGGAGGAATCTAATGCCAATTCCCATCATCAAGACCCACATTCTTCACTGTTTTGCTTTTAACTTTTGTTTTTTTTCCCCTTTCCCTCTCTGTTTCTAACTCTCTCTCTCTTTTTCTCTTTTCCCTCCACACTGTTGTTTTCTAGTTTGTTTTCCACCCGTACTCCTCTGGCTGTCGCCGAGCGCTACAGCCACTTTCAAAGGCTCCGCTGTCATGCGCCGCCTTTGAGTCCCGTTTGAAATTTTAACGTACATGTTGTCAGGGTGCCGTCAGGAGTGATTGACAGGTCCGTCCCAGAGCAACACCGGGCTTGGCAGGCTGGCTGTCTTTTGTCAGAGGCAGCCGAGGAGAAGCAACAAAGGAAAAGGAGCAGAGGAGGAAAAAACACACATAAATAAAACAAAACTGCTCTTACCCATTTCTCAATAAAGACCAAATTAGATTAATCTTAAGGCAGAGCGAGGCACGCAGGCAGTTGTGGAAAAAGACTTGATATTTTTCTCTGGCTTTGTTCCCCGCTATTGATGGTGCACTGCTTAGACACCCTCTCAACAGGACACCAAAGGAAGCACAGCAAGACTTGTATAAAGAGCCAGCTGTACATATTAATGTTCATAATCACCTCCCTTCAATGCGGAGAAATTCCAAAGTACAGACTTTGTCCTGGCCTCACCTTTGTTTGTAAGTGGAGATGTGATGTTTGTGGCCTTGTCAGCTGCTGTTTTAAATATAAACCACTCTGACCACTTTGAATCTGGCTACAAACTACAAAAACACGTCTACCACAGAACGATGACTCAGTTTATCATCATTAAAGGTGGATTTCTAAGGACTTTGCAGCCTGAAAATTAATATAATGTATTTTTGTTTGTGTTTTTTGGATCGATACTAAAGACGCAACGATGCCAGGTTCAGAGATATCTGGCTGTCAAAACTCTCTCTTTCTCTGTAGCCCCCCTGGTGTGATTCTACCACTGATAGATGGAGGATGATGACAACAGAAAACTCTGTCCTCTCTCCCCATCACCAACGATACATTTTGTTCTGAAGCCAAGAAAACACATGACAAGAGACAGAGCCGTATTATTGTTTATTATGAAGGGTTTCCTCGATGATTCACTAAATTGGACCTCTTTAGTAATTAGCCTTTTAACTCTATTGTGAATACTTCATGTGGCCATTTTTTTCTGCAGTCACAGGTCACCTTAAGCTTCGCCAGAGATGTTGTAATTTCCTATTTGGAGATAAAAGTCATTGATTGCGCTCTCCCTCTTTAGACAATCCAAGAACAAAAGTGCAAGATAAAAATACTCATTGTAGCATAGATGCTTTTAGATTCATATCAACTGTCAGAGTTGGGGTTGCAGGGCAGTATAGCTGGGCGCCAGGCCCACAATATCACGCACCCAGTCTGCTAAAGTGTCTTTGAGCAAGACACTGAATCCTTGCCAGCTCCAGCCTGATCTTTAACCTTGCTGCGCAGCTAGCACAAAGCACAAAGAGACATTCTTCAGAATAAAATCAAAAATAATGAGAATAGAAATGTAGGTTCATGTGAAAGTTGTGCAGAAGTTTGTTTGAACAGTGCAATAGAGCAGTAATGATTGATTCAGTGGTGTACATGAAAATGAGGGCATTAACAAGTCTCACTGCTTTGAAAATCAAGGACATTGTCGTCCCATCTCCCCTCCGTACAAGTACCGCTCGGTGTGGAGGGAGTTGAACATCAGCCGCAGGAACTGGAACAGCAAAATACAACTGTACACCCAGTGTTGAGCAAGCTGTTCCTGTTAGACCAGGCAAATTATTATTACATGAAATATGAACAGGACACATCAAGATGTAAACATGATGCAGAAGAATGAGTGTTACAACAGGAAGACCTTGGAGCAAAGATTTCCTACAATGAAACGTCTTAATTCTGAGTTTCTGCGCTTTCCTCAACAGAAACACAAAAACTATTTTTTTATGTAATTTGTGGGTTTTAGAGTTTCTTCTTTTGTCTGTGTTGCAACCACCAAGTAAATAATTCCCTCAAATCATTTTTTTACCGACCCATCTGTTTCAGTTGTAGACAACTTGTGTCAACAACTATAGATTTGAATCAGAGGGGAGAGTGTAAGCCGTATAAAGAGCAAGTGTGGAGTACCGCACATGATGGGATGAGTGACTTTCACTCGCTCGCTGAAAGGTTAGGCTTTTCCTTCTGCCGGTATCTTTTAAAAGAAAACATGTCTGCTGTTTGATAACTGCTTGACATTTGACAGTCTTTTCAGACCAATCAGACAGAGTTTTTTTATTTTTTATGTTTGCCGTCTGGAGAAGCGGCAACAAGGAAAAAACCTACAGTATTGTCATTTTCCTCAAGCCTTTCAAAGGCAGTCTTTGGCCACAGCTATCAACATCAGATACCAACAGTGTTGTGTTCTTTTTCCCTTTCATTTGTGTTTATTTTCTCCTTTTTTTGGACTAACTCAGTCTGCCGAGACCTCATCGCTACCATCAGAGCTGAACTCAAGAAAAATCACTTTCCAGTGTCAAAAGTGTCAACCACCTAACCCTTGCTGCAGCATTGCCACAATGTGAACCTTCTCCTCTTCACTTCTCTGCAGTTCTGAGAGTCAGCACAGCTGGCTGCACTGGAGCATTCAATGATTTTTTTTTTTTCCTTTGGGGCATTGTCGCTATATTTTTCTTTATAGTTTCAGAATATGTCCTACTGTAAATTATCAACTGTATGTTATCTTGGAGGAAATGCGAAGAGCTGGAGGGAAGCAACAAAGCCACCAGTCTCTCTGGTTACATAATTCATGTCAGCCATATTCAAATAAAATTTATCACATTGTCAATCATCAAGAAGCAAACGTGTGTGCGGGTGTGTATGTATGTGTGTGTGGGAGAACTGATAACTCTGAAGTGATAAATTAATAACGTCCTACCATGGGAGCATGTGAATGAGCATGTTTAGTCATTCTGTTTGACAACAGAAGGAAACGGCCTATTCCGTGGGGTAGAAATCAAATTTCACACTTTTCATAGATATTGTTCCCTCCTCCCGATGTTTAAAATATGGAGTCTTGCTCAGGCAGGGAAGTGGCTCAAAGAGTACTTTGCGCTGAAGTTACTTTTGTTTGGCCGTAAACCAGGAGAACATTTTCTCAAGGAGGAAAACAGAAAGTGGTCTGAATGTCCTTGGTAAAAGAGGGAATTGTTTATTGAGGTAAACACTGGTTATGACTTCTGAATAAATTGAAGAATCTTGAAAATAGAGGTAGCACCATATGCTTGTTTATTTTTCTTTGAAATTATCTTCTTCTTGGATTTCTCTTTCTTGTCATTCCAAGGCTACTGACGACGTTTAAAACAAATAATCTTACAGCACACATTTTCCTTGAGTTCCTGCTTTCCTGTTTAAACTTTATAAAAAAGTAAACATGTTTGGTTCAATAAATAAAAAAAAAACATTGTGATGTATTTAATCAGATACGCTCAAACAATGAGTCACACGTCCTCAAAACCACTACCACGCTGCAGCAGCCGGCCCACACCTGCTCCTCAGTAGTAAAAATCTGTGTCTTTATGATCTGTCTATAGAGGAAGATCTCCTCGAATGCATAGGCTTCAACATGTGAGGAGCGCCTGAATGGATGATTAAATAAAGACTCCAAGACACACAGACTTCACCACTGATTTCAGCTCTGAAGTCAGTCAGCCAGGTGTCGAGTGTTTTTGGAGATATCGTTTGAAAAAACTTGCAAGAGACAGAGAGGGAATGACTGATTGAGACTTTTTGCACGATTATGAGCGAGAACAATGTGCCACGGATAAACAAGCCCTTACATCTCAAACTGAAGGCCTAAAATGTTGATCCTTTGAAAGTCTTTAGAGGAAAAGATGAGCCTCCCTCTCATCGGCATGGAAAGCATGTGTTTTCGGCATGTGTATCAGCACAGACATCCCAGCACCATGTGCACCTTCTACCTACTCTGCTCTGTTTGCTTTTGCACAAGCGCACTGATAGAAGCGCTGCTGCTGCTGCTGCTGCTGCTGCTGCTGTCTAAACGGAGGTATGCCAAACAACTCATTCTCTTTTTCCCTTTCGTTTCCTTTTGTGTAGGGCCAATCTGACCCCTGTCTTGCACCAGGTGTGCATTTCCTTGATCCCGCTCTCCTTCAACCCTCCCCTTCATATTTACACCCCTGCCGCCCGCAATGAATGATTCACTTGGAGAGGCTCCCTTCCTCCATCAGAAAGCTTTGCAACTATACACTACAGCCCAGCCTCCATTTCTCTGATCTCACTATGTTGTGTAACGCTTGAAAAACCCTTGCGTTCTCGCACTTGTTTCTTTTTTTTTCCACGCTCTCTCTCTTGCTCTTTCTCTGAGTTACATTCAGTATTGACTGTTTATGCTTTTTAATGTTGTGGAGAGGGCCCGGGGCTTGCGGATGGGGGAAAAGCGCTCTTCTTGACACACTTACGCCCCCGTAGTGAACTCTAGCTCCCAGCACTCTAGCAAGTACACAGACCTTCTTTCTTTTTCCTCTCCCTCCCTCCTCTGTCTCTTCACTCCCTCTTTCTTTCTACAACTGGGAGCTCCTCTGAACATCAGCACCCCGTGTTCGCTCCACTCCAAAGATCACCTTATGGAAGATTAAGATGCTCAAATGCTCAAGCAAAATATTTACACAATAACCCCCCCCTTTCGCATCAAAGCTGAGGCAGTGGAGTTGAGTGGAGTGATCTCAGGAGGGTGTTAGAGGGCGCCAGAGAGTGCAACAGTCACCTCTGTGCAGAGAAGGCCTCGGTCAAACCTGACAGGGAACAAAAGTGATCTCTCCATCTTTAGGTCCTGCATGTGTCTTCCATCTGTCAGCCCACCTTCAGATCCCCTTTTGACTCATACTCTCTTTCACACACTTACTTTGCCGATCGATGTGCTGAAATCTCTCCAGCCCAGTTGTGATGAGGAACGACTACCACAGAAGATGCTTAATATGAAAACACAGACTTAAATAGTTTTTTGTCTGCTGGTATATTTAACTCTCTTTTCCTCTTATCCTGCTGCCAGAATATATTCCTTCCTTTTGTTAAGCTGCTTTGTTTTGAGTGGGTATTCTCAGTAGATCAGTGTAGAAATAAATTGCAGCTTACGTATACAATGAAGCCAGACCAAGGAGCCATATGTTGAAGGCTGTAGACAGCATGGGTCAGCCAAGTGTCTCGTATTAGTCTCCGGACCTCCTCTGCTAAGCTACATAGCAAACAGGATCTCAATTCAATGCAAAGTGTCGTAGTGCGCCCGCAGCTAATACAGAGCGACAGCTAGCTGCTCGCCGGAAGGCCGGTGTCTGCTCTTTGTGTTGGCGCTGATACGCGTGATGGCCATCTTTACAGTCTCCAGTGTGTGTGGGCAGCCCATGTATTATCACTGGATTTTTCTTCTTCTTGTGTGTCCATGCTGCTTTGATATCCAGTGATTGACTACTCACTGGCATTTTCAAGAAAAAAAGAAGGAAACTTCAAGTCCCGTTCCTCTTTCAAGTCCCGTTCATCTGCTTAAAGAGCATTTCATGGTCAAAAATTGCGTTCAGCCGCCTCTTGTTCTGGAGGCAGCTGCTAATAGAGTCGGTTTGAAGGCTGTTTGGAGTGTGTTTAATGAACACTGGTACACAGTCAGATCCATCAGAGCTGGCTCTTTGGCGGTGACAACCAGATCCTGTAATGTCGATGTTTGGAGATAACGCTACAAATTAAACAAGCACATCTGTCCCATTGTGCCCACAGGGGAATATACGTTACAGTTCACGAAACAATGAAATACAACTCCATCCCAACATGTGACCGGATAGATAGCTATGATAAGAAACACTAAATAGGATTCTAATGCGAAAAAAGCCAGGGTCTGCTTCTACTCCTTAATCACAGAGCCTGGTGACAGACCAAAGAGGATGCTTTTACCGTCAGACAAAGGGAGAGAGAGAGGCTGGATCTGTGGTGGCCTGTGGAGGAGGGGGACACAACCAGGCTTCCCAATCCCTTGTCCCCCCACACCCCTACCCCCCCTTTTCAACTAAAGGAAGACATCATTATGAGTAAATGACATGAGGCGGTTGGTTCTGTTCCACTCCTGGCCCCCCAAGGACTCTTTTGCCCCACTGTGTAGCCTGCTCCCATCCTGCTTTGCTGCTGGCCACAGGCCTTCAGAAGCCCAGGCTTGGGCTGCAACTCAAAGAGATGGACGCTCGCACATTATTGATTGGACACTCGATAAAAGGTCATGGGGGCCCTCCTCTGCTGTGAGGTCCGGTGCTATGAGTAAGCCTCTCTCCACACATACACAGCAACTGTCCCCTGCATCAGCCACCTGGGGGATAAGCAGAACTTGCAAACAAGCTTATCATTCTTTCCCTTTTTCTCTCTCTCTTTTTCTCACACACACACATACACACGCACACGCACACGCACACACACACAGCTCCTAAGTGGCTGACAAATGTCAGAATGGCTTGTATGGGATTTTTAAGAAAAATTATTTATTAATTGAACTGGTTAATTAGGTCCCTGAGGCTTGCACGCTAATTGAGAGCCACAGAGCTGGCGAGGAAAGAAAGCCAAAACAAAAGCGATGGCTCAAACAAACAGACAAGCGCTTGAGAACTGCTAACTCTCACACTCCACACACACACACACAAGCATACGCATACACACAGTCACCCATAAATTAACGAGAAAATAAACAAACAACTGTTTACATTTTTTTCTTCTCGGGTTTCCCCTTTTCCTCGCATAATTTTGTGACCTGCCAAATGTTCTCCTCTTCTTGATGTTCCAGCAATGGAGAGAGACGCGCAGCCACTGAAATCTGCCACATTGCACAAAGCATCTGTCTCCGAACAGCACCCTGCATTCATTAAGTTTGCACCAATTAGCAGCCATAGCTCATAGCACAAACATCCATTTGTGCCTCCCACTTTGAAAAATCTTCCTAAAGTGAGCATGTCCCTCAATATGCCCTTGTGTCACCCAACTTTATCTTCACAAAGTCTCTTTTCCTTGCATAATTAGAGAAGAAATCCATTTCTTCTCCTATCTTCTCTCAGGCTCTGTCTTTGTCCCTTTTCATATCGCGCTCGAGTGCACCTTGAGAGCGAGTGCGCTTTTGTCAAGAAATCACACCAAGGTTGTCTGAAAGACTTATGAGATGGAGTCATAGGCGGAGGTTGGTTCGGGGACCAGAACACAGAGAGAGGCACGCTGACACTTCGACAGTTACACCTGTTTCAACAATTATCTTGCTCTCTGATAAGAGCTGAACTCCTTGGATGTGTGCTTCGTCGAGTTAACTGAAAGTTTTCATTGGTGACAAACTCCTGTGTATTCTAACTTCCAAGCCCCAGTTTCATAGCATTTGAGGGTTGGGTTATTGTGAAGGAAAAGAAGACAACTAGCTGATGCTGAATATTATAAATAGATCTATAAACCTTTTTGTATTTTAATTTAAAGTGCAACATAGGAACATAAGAGTTTGATCCGTGGAGCTGACTTAAAAGACACATGGAGCTTAATTGGTAACCTCACTACAGTATTGATTCTGGATGTCAAGTGATGGATGATTTAGACACTGCTGGTAAACATCCATGTTGACTGTGAACATCTAGTTTTAAAGTTTTTTTTTATAGGGCATGTATCGAGTTATTACCAAAAGTTGTAGATTTTATCTCAAACTTCAAGTCGTTTCAACACCTCATGTAAACACAGTGTAGAAACACACAGTGTATATGCATTTACACCGAAGATATCTACATTCTCTTTTCTGAGAATATCTACAGAAGACAGATTGTATGTTAGCATGTTCATAGCATGAAATTTGGCAAAAGAAGCACATATTGTAATTCTAATCATAGTAGCATGTTGCAGTCTCTGCAAAAGGTCAGCATTTTTTATCAAGGGTAATTCTGAAGGCCTTTAAAACAGCCCTCCTTAACATTCATAAGCATACATGACCCCGTCAGCTAGAGCACTATCACATTATGATTACCCGCTTAACTGTATTGCATTGTGAAGAAAAAAAAAATCTCACCCCCCCTCCCCTCTCCTCCTCAAGTAAACTCTGCCTCTGACCTGCATTTCCTCACTCTTGAGGGACTACTTTCACTCTGTCTCGAAAGGGAGAGTTGGCTGATGGGGCACTGGGGTCAGATGCTATTGAGCGATGCTTCAAATAAATGTATGAATAAATTACTCGATAAATGAACGGCTGGATTGAAATCACTTGAGAACACCAAAGATTTGAACTTTATCGAGTAGTTGTAGAGGGAAAGGAGAAGAAAATTCTCAGAAACTGCTATTTGCTAAGCTTGGAAGCTTAGAATTTAAATTTCTTTGCAGAAAAGCACAGATTTTGGTTGATTAGGAAAAGGACCTACTGAAATCACAAGAAGTAGATTGAAACACAAAATCTGCAGTTGTGTGGAAAATGCAAAAAAAATCCCTAAATTGGTCTCTGGCTTCAGTTTGATCGAATAGAAAATCACTGCATTGGTAGAGAAGCCAAAAAACTGCAAGGCCTACGACTTAAAGCTCGAAAGTCACGTCAACGCGTTACAACAGCTTGAGAGATAGGGTTGTAAGCTCAGCCATTTGAAGGAGCTTAGAGTGGAGTTGCTGCTTCTTTGTGTTGTAGGGAGCCAGTTGAGGGGGGCTCATTTGTGTGATCAAGATGTGTTCATGCTGCCGTCTTCTTTAGGTTTTGCCAGGCTTATCTGGCTTGGGAGTGACTCAGGATCCCTCAGGAACAGCTAAAACCATTGCTGGGGAGAGGGACATCTAGATCACCTTGCTCAGTGTGCTGCTTCTACAATTTGGCCCAAGTAAGATGTACTCTAATACTGAAATCTGCATCAGCATCAGCTTTCGTAACGGCCCACATTTTGTTTTTTGGGTGAAGGGTATTCCATTCGGTGAATTGGTCTGCTATCAGAGCAAGCTTAGTCAAAAATGTCTGCATCCGGGGTGCTGGTGGCCTAGCGGTCTAAGCGCCCCACATACAGAGGCTACAGTCCTCGTCGCAGGGGTCGCCGGTTTGATTCCCGGCCAATTCCTGCTTGTCTTCCCCCGCTCTCTACTCCCCACATTTCCTGTCTCTCTTCAGCTGTCCTATAAAATAAAGGCAAAAAATATAACTTAAAAAAAAAAAAAGTCTGCAATCACTGATTTTCCTCCTAGATTAATTACATTTTTGTCTCAATTAAGTTTGGATATCATTCCCTTTATCAACCAATATTTAGGTCTAGGTATCAAAATTAGGAAGGTTGAAATAGAATGGAAACATCATAAATAAGAAGTAGGAAATATTAATGGGACACTGAAAAGTCAAACATACAAACATGTCAGAGTTAATGACAAGTTCAACTACACATTCTCAGTTGTCTCCTTTGTAGCCACTGGATACGTTCAATGCCTGAGGCCAACTTAAAGGCTGCATACATATAGAAGCCAGGCGGTGTATACAACACTGTTTTCCTTAGCTTTCAGGCCTTTGAAGTCCCTGAATCCAAAGGCTGCTACATATGTTACAGATCCAGTTGATCGGCCAACACAGCTTGCTCTGTGTGTCAATCTTGGATGTATGTTGTTCATTCATTCTTGTCCCACAACTGTGACTGCCAGGTGCACAATGTGATGCATCCAACAATCAAAAGATCTTTGCCATGGCAGCCATTGAAGATTCCTATTGTTCACAATTCACACACGACAAGTCAAAGTCATACTTGGATTGCATTTAGGTTCATTTGTTAACGCAGTTGGACTCAATTTATACATAAATTGATAGGCAGAATGAGTTGAAGCTGCCAACACAAGTCCTATCTTTGGCCTAACCTACATTATACATTTATATGGAGCTGGTATAATACGCATGAAAAGGCCAAGACTCATGTTTTTGGAAGGAGCAAACAGTAGTGGCGGACTGCCAGAGGCAACAAGGTCCTTATGCTGGTCCAACGATTACCATATGGACAGAAAGTGTATTCCTTTTTTGAAGGATTTATTTTTTAAATTTATATAAATAGACCTTGGTATCCTCTGTTGAATCCTTTCAGTTCAAAGTTTTTGCCTGAAAAATATGATTAAGTCTCACAGTTTTTCAACATTTTTTGTATGATTTGAGCACATTTGCTTGCATGACTTTACAAAAAGGTCCCTGCAGAGAAAATATAAGCAAACCTTAATTGATATTTGTCGAGCCAGTAGATGCCACAATAGAGGCAGTCATGAGACTCCTGGTCCTGGCTTTGTACTGTGTTTTCCTCAAATATTATATTGTAGATGAGCCAGTGTGCAGCAGTAAGCTCATCAAAATGACCTTTTCCAACTCTAAAGAAATGTCCCAGTTCCCTTATAACTCAAATTCCACCTCCACAATGTTGTAGATTTAAGAATTAATTTCACATTATAAAGTATTGGTCAAACAAGCATGACTGTTTTATTTCTTCTGCTTTTATATCTGTTTATTTTTGCACACTGGGCCTTTTAAAAATATCTTGAAAGTATCTGACTTTTTATTGCAGTCATCACACTGATATCGTAAGAAAAAGCCAAAGCATGACAATAGCCTGAGTGTCAACTATGGCTGTGTCCAAGCACAAAATTATTTAAGAGTGTGCTGTGACTGTGTCTTCAGCTGATGAAAAAAATGCTCCACACAGCAAGGCCTAACGGTCCCAATCCCCCTTAGACTGGCACAGATCGATCGCTGCTTGTTATTGACATGACACCTGCCGAGCCGGGCTTTAAGATATCGAAAACCGATGTGGCAGATCAAAAATAGGACGCTGGCTTTCATGTTTGTAAACAGTATCGATTTGCATAATAACCTTAAAAATTAGTTCCTCGGATTAGGCAAGGACAAACCTGTTTCAGCGTTTGTTATGATGCTTGCAGCATATGCCTAATTAGAGAAAAGAAGGCCGGGGCTGTGATCGGCTTGAAAAACAGTCTGTGATCGGCTTGACAAGTCGGTGCATCGCTGTCAACACCTTTTGGGTTGCCACTGTTAATGAAAGCCATTTTGCATTAAATAATAAAATAAAATAAATAAAAAACACCTCTAGACTTCTCGGCAGACAAAAGCGCTGATGCGTCACTTTTACACGGATGCAAATTATTGCTGCGTGTCACAATCATTTATTCATGAGGAGGCCTTCTATCTCTTGTCGGGTTTTACCTGCGCCATGGAGGTGCTCTTTCCTCCACGGTGCCACGGCGCTGGAAAAGAGATGTCAGCCTCCAGGAGTGACGAGGAGACAGATGTACTAAAGAAACAACACAGGCACCACTTCCTTCACCAGACGGGTCCAGTTTAAAAGCACTGAATTATGTATCTTGGTGGCTGACACAACAACAGAATAACTTGTCAGCGCTGAATATCTCAATTTCTCTCAGACAAACTGTGACCTTGATGGCAACCATGGAGCATTGATTGGCTGCAGATTCCTACAGATGCTCAGCTAATGCCAATTATGATGACATTTACAGAGAGATTGTTAACAGCTAGTACCATTAATTGCATGCATGTGTTCTTAATAACAAGGGTACTTACATTCAAATACAAAAAAATTAAACCTGCAAAGCTTTAATTCTTGTGTATTGTTAATACTTTTGCACTCTATTGTTGCAACAAACTGGCATCACAACAAAGATGCTGCAAGGCACAGATGAAGGAGTCTACCAGTTGAACTCCCATTTGTGGACATTTTTTTCGTATAATCCATTGCAACACCATTGCTGCAGCAGGAATTCCCCAGTGAAAAATGCAAAAGATTAAAAAAAAAAGAAACACAAGTTTATGGAAAAATAAAGGCCTAGTGGTGTCTGACAAGCCTTTAAATCTGGGACAGTCATCCCAAAGAGGAATGCACATGCTCATTGCAGGGACATAAAAGCCGAGTTTTAACTGTGCTACAAGGGGGATGGAGATGATAGGCCATTAGTTGGATTGTGTTCTTATAGCCTGTGAAGACTTCTACAGCAGCCCTTATATTTGAAAAGGATGCACTGTTTTTTTAAGAGGCAAACATTTTTATTCTGGATGTGCAGACTCAGAGTGTCACATCAGGGGTAACAGGATAGGAGTACTGCATGGATTCATACTGAAAATGTTTGTTTCTTAGCATTTTGTTCTAGCTTTAAATCAAAGGTCGACATTGCTACATATGTCGTGGCATTGAAAGAACTCTGAAGAAGAGACAAGGTTTAAAGATAAACGATGCAGGCAAAGACAGCGAGAACCAAAGTAACATTCAACAAAACATCACGGGTGGATAAGTCAGATTAATCCAGCCAGAATGCTTCTCCCAGACCAACCTTTACAAAACAATACCATGTGTGCAAGCTTATTTACGAAGTGCTGACACCAGGGCCTGAAAGAATTAGTATTCTGTTAGGTAAATGTTTTCCTCTGGGCTCGATCTCTGCAACAGCTTACAGATGTTTCAGCCATGCAGAGAACGCAAGACTTCTCCCTCCACGGCATGAATGAAAAAGCATGTTGAAGGTTTTGCCCCAGCCAAGCTTTGGGAGTGATCTACAACTTATACTCGGGTACACTTTGCTAAGTACTACCTCGTGCACCGGCCAAGGTTTCATCTGACACAGACGCTATTTAGTGCTGCTTCCATGGACTCCAGTGGATATTGTTTCGGCACAGATTTGTCAGGCTGGCAATGCTCCAGTGACAGATGTATTGACAGCAAAAAGGACTTAGACTACACTGCACAGGAGTATAAAAACATAATCTTAAATGCTCTACAAGAGCGTTTATATTCTTGCATATCCTGGCTCTTTTTTCTTTTTTTTTGCAATAGAAAAACAGTGGATTATAAAAAGGGCTGCGTTTTTCTTTCTTGTATTTCTTTCCAACTCTCTTGTTCGCTCTCTCACACCATGCAGGAGTCATAAAAGCAAACGGAGCCAATCTTGTTTACAAGGAGTAGTTGGAGTAGCAGGACCAGCTGACTGCAGCCTCGACTCCCATTTACTGGTGTAACAAACCATCAGTGAGGGGAAGGGGGAGCAAGGAAGGCAAGGAGGGGGGAAACATTGTTATCAGCAGGCCAGATAAACCCCCTCCAGAGGTAGTGCTGATAGAGAGGCAGCCCCGCCGCTGGGCAAATAGAAAGATCCTATCTGGTCCTTGCTCTGAGCTGGCCAATCAGCCCAG
The DNA here is from genome assembly GCF_009762535.1 of Notolabrus celidotus. NCBI lineage: Eukaryota > Metazoa > Chordata > Actinopteri > Labriformes > Labridae > Notolabrus > Notolabrus celidotus. Next base: position 19,109,996 of record NC_048289.1, read on the forward strand.
CAGAAGCACCAAGGCTTTTCTCAAACATGGGAAATGTGCAGAGAGAGGAGACCAGGTCTGCTCCTCTTCTTTTTTTTTTTTTTTTTAGAGGAGAATCTGGATCTGAAACATCTTGTAGAAATGGCTGAGAGGAGCAAGGCCTTGGTTGGAGTTGTGAGACTGAAGGTTGGGTGATGCTGGTGTGGCTCAGGTCTGGGTTGGAGGAGGTTTCTTTTACAGGCTGAAAGAGATGAGATCAGAATGTTTTCATCCTGGTCCTGGCCACATCTTCAGCTATCTATCTACTCAGCAGAACAGACCCGGTCTTTACTGAAATACCTGATGTGTTAACTGACCAAATGTATCGACTTTATGGTCAATAATAACTGCAGGTCAGCAAGATTTAATATTGAATATTGATTTTGCGCTCAATGTTAATTTTCATCAATGATGACATTTTCTTGACTTGCCTTTTAAATCTTGGCCTTGAACAGCAACCAAAACGAATGCGACTTGCAGTATTTGACAGGGACGGTAATAACATTGATTCACCAGTTTATCATTCAAGGGCCTGTAATGTGTTCCTGTTATAGTACTTTTCAAGGCAGACCTAGTATCACCTGTATTTTTGATAGAATATGGAAAACACACTTTTGAGGCTCCAAATTTACAACCTTCAAATTTACGATGTTATTCCGTCGTCCTTGCTGTAATTGTCGTTTTCCGTCTTTGCACTCTGGGATGGAATTTAGACTTTGTTTTTCATTTCAGAGTGATGGCTTTTTCGGCTGCCATGATGTCTGTTGATTGACCTGATATTTCTCTCTTTTTTAAGACTCCTTTTGATAAAAAAAAAGGAGCAAGTGAAGCTTTGATTTTATGAAATCTAACTTGCCTATCAGATACTTAATGTCGTTCAATCATATGCGTCTTTTTGGATTATTTCTCCAGATTATAGTCATTTTCTTGCTCTCAAAATTTTCATGAAGCTTTGGCAGAAAAGGGCAGGCAATCTGTCTCATCCTGTGGCTTTCCTTTGGGGTACAAACCCTTGAGGGTGCATCATTGTAACATATCTCACTGCCTATAATATCCAGCATCTTTGAGATACACTCAACACCAGAGGTATAAATTAACTCGTTATTTTATTTCTTGTCATTGGGCTTAAGAGGATATTTTGAGAATAACACAACCTCTTTTTTCTGCAGACCTTTACCTCCCTGAGATTCATTTTAAAAAGCACTTTTCTTTCATTTTATTCAGCTCTCAGTCAAGTCAGCTTTGCGAACACCGTTAGAAGAGGGGCACTCACTGAAGTTTCAGTAATTGTACTTGAGTCAAATATTTCTGCACTCTTTCCACCTCTATTCAGCAGCTTGATATATGATAGTGGTGAGAGGCCATAAGCTTCCCTGTAACAAGCAGGAGGCTCGTTTCTAGAGGCAGAAAAGGAGGGCTACAGCAGGGTGAAGAGGCTACAGCTGTCATTGCTTAATGGCGTGCTGGAGTACACACACACACACACATACGCATGCACATAAACACACGCAGACCCTACACACCTATAAATACGGGGTAAATGAGGAAGCTTTGGATGTATGCATACACATTAAACCGCACTCTTTCATGCACACTCGCTTAATGTGCAGGAAATGAGGAGAGGAGGCTTTGGATGTACATATAAAAAAAACGTGTGTGTGAATGCATACCCCTGAAGACATTCAAATGGAATCACAGAAACACACACATGCACTGGATGTGTACACGGATGTACGCACTCTCACACAACATGAATATGTATTCCTTAACATTCAGAAGGGAGTACACATAGAGCCATACACTGAGATGGCACATGCTGTATAGACACACCTTCACACACCAAGCGTTGCCCGTGACAGATGTTGGCAGGAGTATTGCCAGGAAGAAAGCTCTTTTATTTCTTTTATTCTCAGTGAGTTTTGGCATGCCTGTCCTCGTACATAGTGTGGCCATGTCACCGAAGCTGTTTCTTTTCTCTTCCAGTTCCGCCATGCACGTTTCTTCTTCCTTTTCTTTCCCCCCTCTCTATGTTATCATCATGAAATTGAAGTCATTTGTGCCAAAAGAGATTAGAAGAGAATCGGGGAAAGCGAGGGGGACATTAGCAAAGATATTTTTGTCAGTAATGAGCTAACTCTTTGTTATGTGCCGGGCTAAGGAGGTCTAATGATGACGTTTGTACCAAGAAGGAAGAAACTAAGTCTCTAGAGTCCACACACAACCAGAAACCACGGGCTTTGGTGCAACTCTTAACTCTATTCAATTATGCAGATGAGCCCGTTGGCCGTCACTTTAATGATGACGTGGGTAAACAGGCATAGCTTCCTTTTCTGTCTTTATGAGTCCCTTCACACACCCCCACCCCTCTGCAACCCCCTTATTTCTTATTTTTGCACCCACAAGAAAGTTAATTGTCTTAGTCATTAAAGAGGTATCAGCTGTCATGCCACTGACAAAGATATAAAGAGAAGGGAAGGCAGAGAGGGATATGAAGAAGAGAGAGTTGAGAGAGATTTATTTTTTGCCTTCCAGGCTGATGGCAAAGAATCTCCTAAGATGCAATCATGATATTTTGATGCAGAATGAGGAGTGATCAACCTCTCCAGGCAAAACTACTCCTTGGAGTTTATTTTTTGTTCTCCCCAGCGGCCACCGGGTGGCAGAAGAGCACAAGGAACAGGCCGCTCCTTTTAACAGCCCAACTTCACGCATCAGAGGCGGCGAGGGGAGGCTTTTTTACCTGTGTGCAAACCAACTACTAAAAAAGAACTACCCTTATTGCCTGGGAATTATTTTTAAACTAGGAGTCAAGCACACAGATAGGCTTCATGATCACATGGCTACAGTTGTACACATGCAAGTGTGTAAATGTGGGAGCCCTTTATTCAACTTAAAATATGACTTCTGCGCAAAACAGTGTGTAATAATGAAGCAAAGTGCAGGCAGAGTGAAATAAAAGACACAATTACATTAATTCATAAACACATATAGAATAAATACTATAGTGAACTTTAAGTATTTATTGTATTAAATAGGCGCAGGGCATAAATGCTTGCTAAAAACACTATAGCATGCTGTGGTTACATGTTTTAATTCAACAAAATAATTCAAAACAATGAGACAAAACAACTTTTTTGATAACAGGATGTGTCCATCTGGTAATGTGAAGCCGTGTTTTAAAGTCGCATCACTTTTGATTTGGTTGACTTTAATTGTTAGGGTGCATATCTCGTTGCTAATTTGGTTAAACACCATTAGATGACAATGACGCATTCCAGTGTGTAATTATTGTGTTTCATACTGTGTCTCCATGGTTGAAAATAATTCTCTGAGGTGTAGCTTGCATCATGACCAGCTCATGTTTATGACATTACTTTAAAACTTGCAAATGTTTTAAAAATTCAAGTTGTTTTAAATAGCAAATAAAAGCAAAATTTGGTGGTCTGTGTCCCATAGCAGTCCCCTTTAGCAACCCACACTCTGACAAAAACAGTCTGCTCTCTTTCAGATAGTGCACAAACAGCAATTTATCTCAGCAACATTTCCTCTGCCTACATAGAAACGCGTGTGTAACCAGGAGTAAGGGCAGCGAAAAGAAACTGATAGATGAACGTACAGATATTGCATAACAACGCGCACTGACTGATGCATTGTCTTGATGGATCTTAACTTACAGTCTAGCCTTTAGGTGGGCACCAATCAACCGGCGTATCAAAGCAGGAACATTGTTCAGGAAACATTTCCCTCTGTAGTGTTTCTTTGTCTTTCTGCTGATTGCACGCCGGACGCCCTGAGCACTTGTGACTGAAGACAAATTAACTTGGGAATGATTGTCACATCAAAGTCTTTCTATCCTTGCCTTTCATTTCAGACTCTGGGCATCGAGACCAAAGTTGGGTCCTCAAAGTGATATAAAAATATCTGGCTCTGGCATTGGCTCCATATTTTGCTTGTTGTCCTCTCACTTGTATTTTTTCCGGTCTGCCCGGAGGTGCTCAGGCCACTGAGTACCAACCATCACTACAGTTTATCCCTTTAAGACATCCTTTCTGAGGTATCCAAGTATCAAGGCTGCATTTTTCTATTGAGCTGCTTTTTTGTACGAGGGTATTGTCAAGGATTTTTGGAAGAATAAGTTCCTTGATAAATGTTCTCCTCTTGAACTTTGGTCTTATGTCAGATCATATACTCAATTACTTTTTAGGAAATGTGAAAAATGTCAAGTGCCAAAGGGCCACATATTGTCATTTCCTATGTGGGACCTGCAAAGATGGAACTTTAACTGGGTTAATAATGCAGCTTTTTCAATCCTAAATGTAAGTAGGATGATAAATGATTATGTTATAATGATAACCTTTATTCAGTTTGACAGTCCTTAATTCCATTCAGAAGCCTGTTAAGCTCATAAATAAAATCCCTATTTTGGGCTAAATTATAAAAAAGACAGATTGAGATCTTGATATGGCAGATTTTGGATCCTCATTGATCTCACTTGAACAACTCTGGTGTGTAGTGAGGCCTTACTTCTCAAAGAGAAAAGAGTCAGTCCTCACTCTTTTAGTTTCTTCTGGCTGTGATGTGGACAGACATAACATTTTAAAACATTCTAAGTCTGGAAATGTAACACTACACTTGAACCTGTATTTGCATCACAACTCTAGCCACACAACAAAACAAAAGCACATTAAGGTGACATCTTGTAAATCAGAACAACCTCCCCCCTCCTCATCCCCTTCATGAAAACAACCCTCCAGGGAACAAATACTAAGTGAAAGCTTGTAGGTAAGCAAGACGAACTGTGCGGCGGAGACGTGGCCATCGCCAGTGTTTATTGGACGCCATCTTCTTGTGATGTGACAGGGGGGTCCAAGCCTCATCTCTACACTGTGCAGCTCGGTGCTCTCAGCGGGAGGCTCACGCTCTCCTTCTCCCCGGCGCCCACTGCCAGCCGTCTCCGCCGAGGTGGCGTGCTAATAATTTAAACAGCCCAATCAAAGGCAATGTGATGTTTCACACAAGGGAGAAAAAAGGAAGGGAGGAAAGTGATTATTAGTGTTTGGGAGAGGCAGCCAGAGTGATTGAGCTGAAGGGGGACTTTGATTCTCGGGCCCTCTCCTTGTTTTTCACAATGGCATTGAGTTTAGCCGCCAGGCTTCAGGAATCTGGTGAGCTGTCAGCTGCATGATTGTTAACTTTTTTTAAACTCACTGAAAGCAACACACACAGACATTCATTCTTTGCAGTGCAGGCAAGGGAAGAAATTAGGTGTTTGTCTTCTAGCAATTTTTTTATTTTCAAGTTTTTCCTGTAATTGTTTTATTTTCTACCACTCTGGAAGAAAAGTGCAGCTTCGAGAAGACATTCAAAGAAAAAAATCTCTTTGACAATCACTTCTTATAAGTAGTCAATGTTCAGGTTTTTTAATGTTAGGCTTCATTCAAACACTACCTGGAATAAAACATACGCACACACAGCGGACACACACATAAAGCATGGTCAAGATGAATCACCTTGGCCAGTCAAGAGGTTGCTGAATAGGCACATTTGATGACACGCAAACCCCAATGGTGTTGAAAGGTTTTTGTTAGTCTGTAGATATCACCTCCTGTGCATAAAGCTCCACTTAAAACAATAAATAGAAATGAGCGCATCCAAAGCCCCTGCAGTTTAAACTATATCCCTTTGATATGGGATACCCATTACAGCTGGCTTTATCTAATGGATTGGATTCCCACACCTCATCCCTCCGGTGTTTCAAAGCACTGAAACCTTCAAATGTAATGTGTTATCAGCACATTAGCTGCTCTAGAGCCACCATCAATGGCTAATTTTCCTGCAGGGGACGTTGTAACACAGTTTGAAACACGGGAGCGACCTTTGAACTCGATGGGTTCACATCGTTCACTTTGCTGTTTGCTGTGTGACTTGTTTGATTCTCAAAAGGACTCCTCAATTACTCTGTGACTGGTTTGACTAGGAGGAGTGAATCCAGTCACATGTGTTTGTGTTTGGTCACCTTTCTTAAAACAAGTCATTATTTGATTCCCTGTGGATTGTCTTGCTGTTGGACAGCTTTGAAATCAATTTTTTGTAGTTATTCATGATAGTATCACCACACGGCTACAGTCAGATGAACGTGATGAAACAAAATGTCAGCAAGAAAATTAACCTGCAAAACGACTGTTAAAAAATGTTGCATGTGAATATTAAAAATGTTGTTTTGGGGTTGATTCTTCAAGAATCTGACATTTAGTCGGTCTGTTAGAAAAGATTAGTCGTCCTTTTGAATCTACACACACAAACTCCCACTGTGTCACTCACTTCATATCAACCAGTAAACAAAACCATAGATACATGTTGCAGGAAAAAAAAAATAAGCAGTGCATTTTGGATGACAAGACCATCAAGAGTTCACATCTTCAGTGTATTAAAGTATATAACAGTAATATTAACATTAACCAGGAGTCACCTTTATAAAGCTAGCAGCACACTTCTTCAACAACTGTGTAGTTAAACCCTCCTGTTATGTTGTGGGTCAAATTGACCCATTTTAAAGTTAAAAAAACTGAAACAAAATTGTTAAAAGTATTATTTTGCATTTCTAATGTCACAGTGGATGAAAGGTTAGTGGTATTCAGAGGTTCCTTCCATCTTAGGTAATACATTAAAGTTACATTTTTGAGATACCTGGGATTAGTAAAGTCAGTTTGACTTTGTCAAAGCCACCCAACCTCAGTTGATTTATAATACCAAAAGTTAGAATAGAAATCTATGTTTTTTTGAAACATTTTTAACATTTTTTAAAAGTGAGTATAACTGTTTTTGCAAATGAACCTTTCAAAAGCCTTCCCAACCAGCTAAATACAGCATAAAAATCTGGCTATATGACAGAAGAGGTGTCTCCTGTTAATTTTTTCAACATCACTTCATAAAAAATAAAAAAATCCAAATGTAAAATAAAATAAACAAAAATATATGTCATGTACAACTATTGTATTTACTTTTAGGGCTTTTCAATGTACATTAAAACATTTTTTACATACATTTTCATTAAAAAAATGAGCGAGTTATGCTCATTGAACCATGATCTTTGAGAATTAAAGAACACCATAGCACTAAATATTGATTGAAATGGTTAGTATTGGAGTTAATATTGAGATTTAAAAAAATTTAGTTGGGATTTTTTGGGGGTTCGGACACTTTTGAATCATTAAATATGCCCCGGGTCAAGTTGACTCAGGAACATTATTGCTGTCCCTAAGAAACGAACATAAAAGGAGGGTTAAGAGTGAAATATTTAAAATTGAAGATGAAGCTTTAATGTAAGGTAGTTCTGATTTACAAGCTTTAAAATAATTAATTCCCAGTATGACTTATTGAGACTTCACCAATTGTTGTGAGGCAGCAGGATGTGGTTGGTATCAAACAACAACATCATTACATTTTTCTCTGTTTCCTGTTAATTTTACTCCACTCACTTGAATGTATCAGAAGTACATCATGATTCCCCTTTGATATTTTGTTGTAATTTATGTATTGTGTCACTCAAACATTAACAGCAATGTACATGAACGAGTTAAGAGGTTGTTCACATTGAAAGTTCAATCATTCATTTTATTCTTAGTTGAATTGTTTTTTAATACTTTATTTGTCCAAATGTGTGAAAACCATATGACACAAGGTCACAAGGTCATCCACGTGTAAAAGAGCAAAGACAAAACAGACCACCCAAACAAATAAAACAAGACAGAAGATTTAAAGATACAAACAGAAATTCAGATTTTCTACTGGCAATTATACCATAAACCCAAGCCCCCCCAACTTTTCATAGTCCATCCCCAGATGCCTCAACTAGGACCTATAACATGAGATAATTAGGAAGCTTAGGTACAAGACAGGTAACCAGACAATCTTCATTTCATAAAGGTAATACACTTGACAAAGGAGACGTGATTGATCACTATTGGCAATAAAAAAAGAGGATATATGCTACATTCTAGTAATAATTATATCTCAAAATCCCAACGTGCCATAGCTCATTCCTAGATGCCTGCCATCTATTCTTATATGAATGTATCTGTATTAATTTAACTTACTTGTCTATGTGTAACCTGTAAGTCGTAGTTTTTAGCTGGTTTTGAACAGACTAAAATGAATACTGTCTCCACTTGGTGAGCTTTAAAAGTAAATGAGACCAAGATGTACAGACTTATTATTTTTACTTTGTTGTTTTTAGTGTCTGAAACTGCTGCTGTGGGGTCGGTGTCAGATGAAGTGATCAACTACAAGCTGACAAGACAGATTTTATTTACACTTTACACGGCAAAACTTCCAAAGAGTGATGCATTTGACTGAAAAAAAGATGACAGGATGAGATTCTCTCATCAGAAAACACAAATGAGCTTAAAGCTCCTGTTGTAGGGGTTTTAACTTGTTTTGAAACCGCCTAAAATAAATACAGTTACATTTGTATGAGTTACAAAACCTAATGAAACCGTAATAAACAAGTTACATCATTTATTTTGTTTATTTTGGGGCCTAAAATGTCTGCTGTGCTGCAGGGTAGGTGTCAGATGAATCAGAATCAGCTTTATTGGCCAGGTATGCTTGAACACACGAGGAATTTGTCTTTGGTAAGCTGTGCTCTCTTTGTACAAAATCATAAGAATAAGGTATAAAAATGAAGATATAAATATAATGATAATAATAATAACATCAACTATAAAACACAAAAGAATAACAAATAGGCATGACTAATATGTACAGGCTAAAAATGATATAAGATAATAGTGCAGTGGTGAGTAGTGCAAAGATGCTGACGTGAACGTGAGGTAGTTTTACATTAAAAAAGTATATGTATGGGGCGCTGGTAGCCTAGCGGTCTAAGCGCCCCACATATGGAGGCTGCAGTCCTCGTTGCAGGGGTCGCCGGTTCGATTCCCGGCCGCGACCATTACCCACATGTCTTCCCCCACCCTCTGCCTGCATTTCCTGTCTCTCTTCAGCTGTCCTATCAAATAAAAGCAAAAAAGCCCAAAATATAACTTAAAAAAAAAAAAAAAAGTATATGTAGGTGATAGTTACATAATAAATAAATCAAAATATGTGAATTCTGCTTGGAGAATTGTTACATTGTATATCTACATGTTTATTTACAGAGAGTATTGTTCCGTGTTTATTTGACAGTGACAGGTATGACACTTATGGATGAAGTGTTTATTTACACTCTGCCAAATCAATCTTTCTTTGCAATTTCCACAGCAACATTCACAATGGCTGATAAAAGACACAAATATTATTATAAAAAAAACCAAAAACTTACATAAGTACAGAACAAAATCAGTTAAGACATAAGAGGTAAGTTTGTCCACAGGGGGCGCCAAAATTAACACAAACCAGAGGTTCCTCACAGGAGCTTTAAACTGAATATATATTAAAACCTAAATAATCTTACTTAAGCTCACCCAGCACATGCCTCATCATAAAGAGATGCACGGAAGAGCATATTCTAGCTTTTTGACACACTCTTCTATAGAGCTGTCAGACTATCATGCTTGCTATAATGTTTGCTTTTCATCTGAAATCACAGTCCAGATTATGTTTGGAAATGACATTATCCAGCAGTATGTTGCCTTATGCTTATCTTATTGACCCAGATTCTAGCCTCTTAAGGTATTGGGACAATTACAACAGTGACAGCTGCTAATAACCATCTAACTCCATGTCATCCGTAGGCCACAACAGCTTTAAAGTACACAGTACACAGATTGAATTGCCTATCACCTGTAATTTTCCTCAGTAGGAGGCTGATGTTTCTTATCCTCTCTGGTTTTGTCGTGGTGTACCACAGATATGTTTTGTTGAGGTGGCAGAGGAGTTTTCTGTGTGTATCATAGAGGGCATTTCTCTCTCCACCTCTTCTTGCTTTCATATTTCCCTCTCTGTCCCTCTTTTCTAAAATAAGAGCAGTAGAAAATAAAGGCCCTACACACTCCAAGTTTAGCACCACTCGGTACTTTTGGTTAGCCTCAGTGGCCCGGTGATTCACTTTGAAATGATCCAATTAAAATAAAGGGCTAATTGTTAGTTTGCTCAACTATTTCTCTGTATTTGTACCTTCTTGTTTTTTCATCCAACTGAAAAATCCTCTCTTCCACATCCATAGGCCGTCACAGCTAAAATTACACGTCCCGCTCCTGAATGTATACCGTATATATGTTTATCCTCTTACTAGAGTTATCATTAGGAAGTATGCAGTGCATGTGAGGTCTTGCATGATAACAGGGTTTGCTGTTGTGCACTCTATATAGAACATGTCTGTGTGCACTCTGCTGTGATTGTGCTTGAACGCCGCAGCAGAAAAAGCGAGCAGACATCTCGAGCAGCAGCCACCAAACAGCTCCTGAAGGGGCGGTCAGGCAGCAGCTGTTTGTTTATTTAGATCTAACTTGTAATTACGTCTGCGACAGACTGCACCACGTCGAAAAAAAAAGACATATTTGGCTCCGCTCACCAGCCAATCGTCGAAGGGCGCTCGCTGTCCCTCTTGATTACAGTCGTGCACTGTAGCCGTGCCATCCCAACGGCTCTGCAAGACGTGAGCCACCAGGATCTTATTTAAGGAGCAATTGTAAGTGACTCAACTGTTCTGAATGTGCTGGAATGAGTAAGTATTTCACATGACAGAGGGAGCCTTTTATTTCCGACATTAAATAGACAATCTGCTAAGTTTGTGCCTCAGAAAGTAAATGCCTGCAAGAAAGAGCACAGTGTAAGGAAACAAAAGTTAATACAACAAGAATCACTCGTGAAGTAGAGCTTTTTGTGCTTGAGCATGTCCTCAGAATGGCAGGAGAGGCCTGTAATGTGACATTACTTTGTCCAGGTTGAAGAGGATTTTCTGCTTGTGATACAAACTGTATGTAAATGTCCCTCTACTTCTGCGGATGCTTGCTGTGTTCCCTCATTTGGCATTCATAAGCAGTTCTGACGACCTCATCAGTTAGACAGAGCTGACTCCAAGACGAAGACGACAAAACCACAGACCTCAAAATGAGGTGAGCAGGAAGACAGAGACTCCACTTCACAGGAAGCGTGCAAACTGAGCCAAATTCTCCCTCTCTGTCTTTCTCTCTTTCTCTATACCCCGTCTTTTCTTCCCTCCCCTTTCTTCCCTCGCTAGTTTAAAGTTGTCCTGGCTTTTATTTTGAGAAATATTAATTTGGTAGAAGAGTGGTGTCGTGTCTGAAACACAACACAAAGAAAGAAAAAAGGAGAGAGGGAGAGTGAGAAAAAGGGGGGAAAGAGGGGAGGAAAAAAGAGGCGCAATGCGTGCACATTTCCCTCGCTTGACGTTTTGCTGAAGTTTGTACGCCACTTGAGCCCGCCGTTTCCCTCGCTAATGATACCAGCGGAGCCTCTCTGGGGAATGGCGTCCGTCGTGCGCCTGGCTTTCACATTTCCAGCACCAGGTATTTTGGGATACGCAAGCGGGGACTATGAGGCACATCATTCCAAGAGCTCATGTGGCTCTTTCTCTCTCTTTCTCTCTCTCTCTCTCTCTTGCTTCCTCTCTCCTCTCCAATCGGCTTCACTCCTCTCCTCTTTCTTGTTGTTGTTGTACTTCTGCATACGCAGACATTCTCTGTCTCACTCTAGTTCTCTCTTTTTCTTTCTTCCTACCTCCCGTCCTCTCTCTCTCTTACTTTTTGATTTGGTAAGGATGATTTCAAGTGCGGAGAGAGGAAAAAAAAAAAGCATGCACAGGAGAGGGAAGAAATCTTTTTATTAACTTATTCATTGTATGTGAAATCAAGAGATTTTTTCCTTCCTCCCCCTCAGCTCCCTCTCCCCCTTTCTCTTGGTTAAGGCAAATGAATGTTTAAAGAGGTAATTTACTGGGCCCTGGCAGGATCCACATTGTGTATTACACAAACAGGCGGCAACAAAAGGAAATTCTAATCTAGACAGTAACACGACTGCACAGAGGATCCTCAGCAGGGGGTCCAGATGAATTATACAACAATCTGTGTTCTCCCTCGTTTAATTTAAAGGTCTGTTTTCAAGGCTATCGCCGGCTCCCACTTCAGAGGAGAGACTTGGCCCGCTGAGGTCAAGCCCATATTGACAAATATCAAGAGGCAAGAAAGGAGCGCCTAAAACGCAGATATGAATAAGTAAAGGCAAACAGATAAGCAAACATAAAGCAATAAGGGAGAGGGGAGGCAGGCAGACAAGCGTACGTACACACAACAACATCTCGTTGGCCATGAAACACGAGGGCCCAGAAGAGGCTTTCCAAGGAACTGAAAGAAACATGACAACTAAGCATGTGAAGGCACATCCTTTTAAATGGGAAATAATCGTTTCTTTGATGTAACTGTGTGGCTGTCAGGGTCTCCTGGTTTCGGCTTAGATATACATTAAAGAAGGAGTCATGGCTGACACTTGGCCATGCCCACGGGCTTGTTGGACCCTGCCCTTGAGGTTTTGTCAGCAGAGGAAGTGAAAATAGCTCGAATGCATCAATTTGTGAGATGATGCTTTCAGAAATAGTCCAAGGCGTTTTATGAATTTTTGTCAGTTACATAATATCTATGTGATTGTGCCAGGTACCTCATGGGGCTTTTATTTTTAACTTCCACTGATGTGTTTTCAAATAACTCCGAATGATGTCTGACTTCACATGCTTTGAACTAAAATATTCTTGAAGAACAGCCCCCTGCTGGACATATTTTTCACTCTCTCTTTCTCCCTTTCAACCTTTTCTTTTCCTTTCTCCCCAGTTTTAGAGAAAGCACGTCATGTGGTGACAGAATTGCGCAGCCACCCTCAGCCACCTCTTGTCGCCACTGATTTCCTTCATAGTTCACGGGAGCCACACACACACACTGCACTCCCCCCCCACCCCACCTCCCGGTTCATCATACCTCGGACAATCAACAGGTCACAGCCCCCTAACCCCTCCCTGTGGCTCACCACCAGGCTGCTTCTGACAGGATGAGTTTGACCTCCGACCCCTTGAGCAGACAGCTCAATCAGCTTTTTATGGCAGCAGTCATAGAGGAGAAAGAGAGCAGAGCCACACCACACGGCTCAGGGGGGGAGAGAAGAGTTTCTTTTCTCATCGTAACCTCCTTCCTCCTCGCCATATATCTGCTTCCTTTTTTAATTTGACACGGCAAAACATGTAGGCGTTAACACCATCCTCACATATTACTCACCTCCTTTATTTTCTCATATCATAATCAGTGTTTTTAAGAATCTAAAGCTTCTATTGCTTTATTTTGTTTGCCCATACCTGGAAAGTCATAACCCCATGCTGACGAATATGATTTGATTTGGGAGGCATTAAATAAAAGGAGAACTCTGATGTAAATTTGGCCCATCATTCACAGCAGCACCGCTAGTGATGTTTGCTCCCTTAAGTCCTCTGAGCTCCACCGCCGATTTAACCTCCAGGGATGAGCAGCTAGTGATCACAACGCTCAGAGGAAGTTAGCGGCCTCCACTCTCCAGAGGCCAGCACTTCCTCTTGATTTCGCCTGTTCTGTCGAGAAAGAAAAGGAAGGTAAAGATAAAAAACACTCCTGCTATGCTGTGTGTGTGGGCTTCACACAACTGTAAAACTGCGTCATCAGCACAAAGATAAAACTCTAGGTGTGTGTGTGTGTGTGCGCGTGCATATGTGTGTGCATGTGTGTATTTTAGACAAGGTGCCTGCCCTGGAGCTAGATAATGTGAACAGAAGCAGATGGGGAAACTTAAACGCACACCCACTAGGGTATAGCAGAGCTGGCACAAAGTAAGAAAAGGTCTTAGAACATCTCCCAGCCCTAGTGGATGCCAGCACTGAAACTGGATGACAAAGAGAGTGAAAAAAGAGAGCGAGAAAAAGAGTGAGTAAGTGAGAAAGAGAAAATCTGTTGTGTGTGTGTGTGTGTGTGTGTGTGTGCGCGTGTGTGCCTGCCTGTGTGTGTTTTGCGCAGAGCCTCAACTTTTTGTTCTTTTTGCATATTTATTCTTTTATGAAACAGTCGGCCCTCTGTCCTTCTGTTTTGTAGCCTATCTGTTGTGCTCAAACACTAAGCATGTCTGGGTTTCCAGAACCACCCCCCCCCACCCGTATAATCCATACAAAAACAATATATTTATATTTCTTTCATCCGTTTAAGATTGAGAAAAAAAAATGCATTGTAAAAAAATGAGGGGAGAAAAGGCAGTGAAATTTGGATGCTGGTCGTGTCTAGTTTGTTTGCAATCCTGCAGAATTCTGAATTAACGCTTTGTAATATACATTATTTTAAACACATCATCATACTGACACAAAAAACACTTGGGCCTTGTAGCAATCAGCCTACTTGATTTTTACATTTTTTATGCCAAAAATCCTTTAACGCAGACTTCAGGAGAAAAATACATGTCAGGGAAATATAAAAAATGCAGCAAGGAAAATAAATGTAATGTTTAAGTTAAAAAGCACATACCCTAAAATAAATGTGATGTGTATGAACTTATTGATCACTGTACATTTACTTAACTCCTCATCATCAAATTTGGTGGGTGAAAGTGAAACAGCTTATACTTAAAAATTGTTTATATCTAAAGTAATTAAGACCTGTTTTTTTTTCCAAAACTTGCCATACATAATAAAAATAAGCATTAAAAGAGCTTTTGGCATGAACACTACATGGCATGACTTCAGACAGTCACAGAGAAACAGTAGAATCATCTCTTCTTTAGTACAGAAGTGTTAAAACTGCTTTCTGGAATGTGATAACATCCTAAAAACAAGAGTGATTTAAAGGTTAAAGAGGCCAATTATTAAAAAAGAGACAATGGTTTAACCCTTGCAAATAATTTTATAATGTGATGTGGGAAGACCGAGCCATACTCACTGCCAAAATCATCATTCCAATTTCACTAAACTGACCTCTGCTTATTTCTTACATCTTATTTTATTTAATTTTTAAAGTTATATTTTTGGGGCTTTTACACCTGTATTGATAGAGGGAGAGGACAGTGGATAATGTAGGAAACTGGGAAAGAGTGGGGGAATGACATGCGGGAAAGGAGCCACAGGCTGGATTGGAACCCGGGCCGCCCGCTACATGGGCGCACAACATTATGCCAAGTCTGTGCCCTATTTAATTTAATTTTGACTCGTACCCGTCACATACTCAGGATTATGTAATGCCTTCATTAGAGCAAGTGTAACTTCATTTGGGGACATTTTTACATTGCTTAATAAAAAGAGGCTGCAGTTAGCAGCACTTATGTGGGTTTGTCCCAAGCTTTCAATGCTGTTAGTCATGACATTTTTAAAAGATTTCTCATTCTGAGGGTTTTCTTTCTTTCTTTCTTTCTTTCTTTCTTTCTTTCTGTCTTTCTTTCTTTCTTTCTTTTTTTCTTTCTTTCTTTCTTTCTTTTTCTCTTTTTTGGTACCACTGCTTCAAACACTGTCTTTTTAGTAGAGTTAAAACTGTTGTCAAGGGTGGTTAAAATTCAAATCCCTGAAAGTTCTTGAAAATTCAACACTCAGCCCACTGGTACTGAGAACCAAAGTATCCAGTGTTATGCTGATGATACAATCTTGTATACCATGGTCTATTGCTCCTAGGCCTTTGACAGATTACAGTCTTATTCGTGTTACCTAAAGACCTCCCTGCTTTACTGTCTGATCTCTATCATACACTAAATTAAATGGAAAACTCTCTGAAACAGTACAGCATTATAAATACCTTCTACTTGGCTGTGTAAAATACTTTAATCTGATTGATCAAAACCCTGTAAAAAATATGAGAGCATGCTGAGGAGCTACTGGGCCCCAAACACCTCTGATAGAGAAAGTGGAGCGAGAACCTGTCCTGTAATCCAAGTATTGCTATGAATTTACTTAAACCTTAAGAGGAAGTGGTAAAAGTGAATTTGTAGGAATTTGTAGTTTCTGGAACCAAGTTGGTTTAATGATTCTAATAAACATATGAGATGACCTTTCTTAACATATAATTGAAAGCTTTACCTGTTATTCTAATAAGGTTTGTGATCAATGAAATACATGTGTCTGAGTGCTTTTGTTTCCATTTTTTTGATTGTATGTGTTTTGTTGTGATGTAGTCAGTTCTGTCTCCCATAAAATATCTTCATCTAATGCTCGGAATTCTCAACAAAGCAAGTAGCACTTGTGCTGACCCCTTAGTCATACATTACATTTCGCAAAGCATCCGAGTCACTTGGGACCAATCTGTTAGGCCTATAAATCTGCTCTGGCTCTCCACATGAGCCAGCCGAGGCAGGCTGGGGGTAAATGGGATGGGGAACTGAGGGAGGGAGAGGGGGGCAATGATTTCTTCCACAATGAGATGCACATGTTGCTGCCTGGTGGGTGGGTGCCGCAGAGGTCAGAGGGGGTGTGTAGGTTAATAATGAGGTGAACTTGATCTTCTCCAGTCCCAGAGAAAACAGGTCACTTTTTCTCCCAAGCGGAAAGAAGACGGTTATCTCAGAGCTGAATGTAAGAAGAGGATGGCGATGTGTATTTTGTCTGAACCGTGGGGTCAAATAATGGTCTTTAGATTCTGAATACATGGGTTATTGATAGTATTGACAACATGAGTAACAGCAGTATTCAAAAGAAGAAGTTATTGAAACATTAGTGATTTCAGGTTTTAGATTAGACTCCAAAGTAATACTCATGTATTTAAAGGATCAGCAAACACAAATTGTGTTTTGCTTTGTTCACTTTGCTTCATCAAAACAAAAAAGTTTCTTTACAGAAGCCTTAAAACTTTTTAATGATCTCCCTTTTTTCCTATTAAACAGAAGAAGCAAATGTTGTACTAAGCAGCTTACAAAATCTCATCATATAAATATATCTATATAAGATAAGATATACTTTATTGGTCCCCCATTGGAGGAAATTCTTTTGTTACAACAGCTTACAACACGGGACAGGGGAATACAACATGTACTAACATTGTTAAAAATGTAATAACAATAATAATAGTAATGATAAAGGTAAAATAGAATAGAATAGAATAAATTATGGCAACTATTACAGATGTATACACACTATGTACACTTATATCTGATAAATAGATAGTAAGGTAAGTTATTGCACGAATAAAATTGCACCAGGTTATTTTAAAAAAACATACACAGTATGAAGAACAGTGCGATTCAGATGGATACAATAGTTATTTGTGAATGTGCCAAGTCAGATAGTAACTCCCATGTAGTGCAATGAAAGATGAGAAAAGATGATTAACGGGACATTGTAGTGCTAGTGTTAAACAGTCTGATATATAAATGTTTTGCCTCCCTCATTAGCACTTAATTCAAAAAGGACAAATATAGGTATAATAATGACAGTTGATAAGCAATGAGAAAGAAACTGAAAATTAAATTTCATCTGCTGTCTGCTACCCTCAAAACCAACTTCCACTGTCTGTAAAACATTTTCTGTAAACTGGAAGCAGGGGCATGTCCAGAACTTTTTGACCGGGGTGGCCCAACTGAGGCTCTCACATAGGCAGGGGTGGCCAGTGAATTTACAAATAAATAACATTTACCCTTTCTGTCTTCACAACCTACTTTCATTAAAGTATTAAAAAGTGGTTATAATCCTTTTGACATAAAAAAAAAAACATGACAAAGTGGCATAAATCTTCTAAGCTTAATTCTTTAAGGACTTACAAAAGATGTTTTTCAAAGTCACATTTGAGGGCACTAATAAAGAAATCTACTGTCAGCCTTTTGGCTCATCCCAAATTATAGATTTTAACAGAAACCCTACCTCTGACAAGGCAAATAACCAATCATAGTTTAGGATGTTGGGGTGCCCCTAGGGTGGCCAGTTGGATTTCAAGGGGTGCCAGTGCCACCCTTGGCCACCCCTCTGGACACGCCACTGACTGGAAGACATTACAACATCCATTGAATGAATGAATAGTTTTGTTTCAGACATTCATTCAAAAAGAACAAAAATACCAAATTTATGTGAATATTCAAAGTACAAAATACAAAGTAATACCATTTTACGTGTTTACAACATATACTGTGTAGTAGAATAGATGACGTGTTCACTGACTGTAAAGCCAGAAAATGTATTTGATTTTAGAAAGATGATTGATTGACAGCTCAGTTGACAAATACAGGCTCCTGCGACTTTTCATAGCCATTGTTTCAGAGTTACAGAAGACATTTTCAACACACTTGACCTTCAGTCTAAACTTTGGAATGACCAACAGAGCGTTCCATCTCCAGTCTTATCTACACATGAGAAGCACTGCTGCTGTTCTCTGATCTAATATTTATTCTATAGCTATCTCTAAACCTCAAATGTGGAGTAACACTTGAATATTTGATGCTCTTTTCATTATCAGACACTTAATATCAGCTGTATCTTAATGCAGCCATGTGGGTCTGGCTTAGTTGCTTCAAATGATGAAACAGGAAATGTGCTGAGAATAAACTGATCAGGATCCCACAGATAATTTGTCAGACAGAATTCTCTTAATCATTTCTATCTGAGAGGCCTGGGGCTAACCATCAACTTTTAATTCACTTTGTGATTATCCAACACGTATACATGGAGAGGGTTATTTCTAAATTCTTCCACCTAGGTTGCAAGTTTTCCACCAACAAATTCCTAAGTTGCTGAGACTAACAGGATTCTGAAGTCAGAGCAGTCAAAATACTGTATGTTCAAACATTTATGGAAATGTGCCAGCAGCTAAATAGCTGTTGATAACAGATAACTAGTTTGGACTTTTTGCATTAAGGAGCTTTTTTGGTGAATTTTGCAGGGATAACATCTACCAGTCAGTTAGAGAATTTCATATAAAATACAGTATATTTAAAAGCCAAAGGAGCATTGAGTTCAAAACAGCTCAACAGCTGAATGCTCTGAAGTTACTGATAGGACTGCAGCAGGGGAGAGAGAGCAGGCAGCATATAGGCTATTCTAAAAAAAAAAGATAAAACTCCAAAGTCTTCTGTAGCAATGTTTAAATTATATAGTATTACGACTGCAGGGGGAAATAAGGTTTTAAAGTGAGTATTTTTGAACATTTTATTTGGCAAAAAATGTTTAGAATTGCAGCCATGACTAATGATATAAAGTGAACAGACTGTACATCTTGGATTAAAGAACAGTAGAGCAGATTGCTGCACTCTGTTGATGCCACTTTATGCCCTTCAGGTAAGGTCTGGAGAATGCCAGCGCCTCACTGAAAACACACATCAACACACACACCCACATTTCCCACCCCCCTGCAAGCCGCTCAAGTTTGATTGATGAGGAAATAGATGGCAAATTGCAGTGTCCATCCTGATGGATGACATCATTTGGCCCAATGTGCTGATCACGTATGCCAAAACAGATCCTTCCTCAACCCCCCATCCCTCCCCTCTTCCTCTGTTTGCTTACAATTGATCAGTGTGAGTTTTGTACACGGGTCTTCTTTGATTTTAATGCATGAGCTGGGGGGAGCAGTTGACGCTGCTCTTTACTGCCTGTCCCAGTCCCTCGACCCTCCTCCCTTGTCTCTGCGCCCACATCCATCTTTATCAAGAGGGGTCCAAGCCATGACAGAGCCAGTAGCACTCTGTTTGTTTACCCTCATACGCAGACAATCAGTCTGTGTTAAATGGCCCTTCTGCTTTCAGATGGATTATTGTTTACACAAGTTCAATTATAGGGGGGCGGGGGGGTTGGTCTCTAAGTGGAGACTTATTGAAGGGGAGACTAAGAGAGATGGGCAATGATTGTCACTGCTTGATATTTTCTGTCAGTATTTGTTCCCATCATCAAATTTGAGCAAACACTATCAAGCCTTTCATTTCCAACTGCCTTGTTTGCCAAGGAATTTTGTGAAAAGCCTTTTCAAACAATGAATGGTAACATGAGAGGCAAATTTTCTAATTGATTTCTGAAGCCTCGACTTTCCACAAGATTATAAGATAAACCTGTGATGTGAGAATAAATCTGTAAAAATATCTCTGACTGGGGTGAGTGGGGTTGTCACATCCATTGGCACAGGAGAGCTCTGCATATTCCTCAATCAAAATTCCTACACGTGTAAACAGCTTTGCCAGGCTGTGTTCTCCCAATGGGTTATTTTGTGGAAGCCATCCAAGCGCCACCTCATATTCAAATGGGCTGACAGGTGAAGAAGAGTCAGACGGGTGTGTGTGGGGGTTTGGGAAAGGAGGGGGGGAGGGGGGGTTGATCGGTGGAGATGTCTTGATTGATGGGCCAATGGCACGCGGTGGCGGCTGAGTTTATGAGCCAGAGCAAATCTGAATATTGAGAACGCGGCCATCGTGTCACACTTGCCATATTAAGAATTATTTGACAATGCATTATGCTGGAGATCTGTCACGCAAAGAAGATGAACATGCCCTCCCCTGCGGCTGAAATTACAACCTGCGGTGCGGTGAGGAGTAGCTCCCCGCCCCACTTTTTGTATTCTCTATGGGCGGCTTTGACACCGGGGCCCATTGACAGGGGCCCTCTTCACTTACTCAGTGTTAGCGGATGCCAAAATGAATGATAAAAAACATCAGTATGCATGGATTCCAATGTCATTCTGTTTCTCATATTTGCAGTGTCGTCTACCATGGCCTTAACTTTGCATGCATTTTTTTTCTTCCATTCAAAACTTCTATAATTATGTTTTTAAAGTATTATCCTTATAGGTGTATTTTTTTAATGTATTTTTTGGGCTTTAGTGCCTTTCATTAGAGATAGGACAGTGGGTAGAGCAGTAAACTGTGAAGAGAGAGTGAGGAATGTCATGGGGCAAAGGGCCACATTGAATTGAATTGAATTGAATTGAATCCGGACCACCTGCTTCCAGGACTATAGCCTCTATACATGGGGTGCACATTTTTAACCACTATGCCAAACCAAAGCCTTCTTATTGAATAACTACATGTAAAACACATATCATTCAATGCCAAGCAAAGAAACAACAACACACACCCATGCACTCATGACAGATAGAAAACTTCACAAAGAAGAAAAAGGAAAGATAGAACTTTCAGTAGTGCAAGTTCACACCTCACTTTCATTGCCCAGTACCGTGGTGAAGCACAACTACAACCCCTTCCCAGTCTCCCCCTGGCCTGTACTCACAATGCTCCAGGTCAAGTGTGCCTGAGCATGGTTACTTCATCACAAAATAATACGACACACGCATGGCTTTACGTTATCATATAGCTTCCTTAGTTTACAAGTAGCGTGGTCTCAGAGTCATCACAACGGATAACAACTCAGATTATTTGCGGCTGCCCAAATTTTGAGAAAAACACTTGACCTCTGCATCACACCAATGTGAACCCTTCAGCAGAGTACAAAGCACTCACTCTCGTCAAACAAATTGGACTTTTGGGTTGAAACGTGCTTGGGCATTGTACAGATTTCCTAGCGTGGGTGCACCCATGTTATTTTACACTTTGAGCCACATGGGATAAGTTAATACCATAGACTGTATAAAATATGGACATAGTATCCGTGATGTCACCCATCTGTTCCTGAGCGCTGTTTTGAAGCCAATCGACGGCAGCAGCCATATTGGAAATGCAGAACTCAACCAGGCAGAGTGTGACCTAAAGGGGCGAAGTTTGAGTCTCCTCGCCAACAGCTATGTGTTCCCGACCGGGAGTCAAGTCAGTCATGTCCTTGTTTGGGAAAAAAACTCGTAATCTTAATATCTTCTGAACTGTCACGTTAGAAAAAAATTCATTCCCGTACAGTGTGTGCTGATAGAGAAATAGCTTAGTAGAGCCAAGCTATTTTTTGAACCAGGCTGTAAACATGTTTATTAATGCTGCAAAGATCGTCTTTTTTGAATTGGTGTCTATGTGGTTTCCGGTGTTTCTGCAGCCAGCCTTAAGCGGATTCTCGATGAACTGCAGTTTATAACACTTCCGCATGGGCTTCATAGTTTGAGACCAGAGGTTACCGCTTGGTTAATGCTAATGGTCCCAAAGCATCCTCTGATTTCTTCCTATGAATATGGTGCAATATGGTAAATGAAAAGCAGTGTAATAGCACTTTGAGTGGTAAGCAAAACTCAAAAAGCATTATACATACAACTCTATTTACCATTCCCTGATGATCAGGTGAACTTAGAAGCTCATTTGAGGTACTTTTGGTTTGTGTTGAGTCCCTCCTCTGTGGACTAATTTCACCGCTCATCTCTTTGCTTATCTTGCCCTGTGCATGTATAGGTTCTAATTTCTGTCTTTCTTTTAGCAGTCAAATACACCAGTAACTGAAAATATTTGCTGCAGAATCTATAAAAACAAAAGTCTGTTTAAGCAGCGTGTTGTTAATGGTCTCGTCTGACCCATGACAGCAGTTTCAGGCGTTCAAAGTTACAGAACAGAAAATGCCAATCTTGACGCTGAATGTCTTGTTTGCTCTTGTAGTTCATAAAGAGACATCATTATTAATTTCAGTCTGTTTGATCACCAGTATAAAACTCCTCACAGGAGCTTTAACTTTTATTATAACTTTGTTGAACCTGTGAGAGAGGATATGTCATGACAAGGTGTCAACCTGTTTCTGTATTTGGACATTTTTAAGCAGACAAATGAACCCTGAGGCTGTTTCTCAGTTCCAGATACACACATGAAAGCACCCTCACCAGCTTCATCGCTCCTCAGCTTGGTTTTTTTTTGGTTGGTTGTGTGCAGCTTGTTGTGTTGCATGGAGTCGATATGACTATCAAGAGTGCGCCGTAATGACTTCAAGGTGTTAATCTGATATTCATTTAGATGTGAGCCGTGTTCCTCCAAATGTTGGAGGAAACAAATCATTGGCCCTTTAATAATAATCAATGCCCGATCCCCCACCCACCACCATCCCCCCCTTGCTTCCCCCCGTGCATCATCTGGTGAGCTGTTTGTGTGTGTACGTGTATACGGTATGGTGTGTGGTGTTTCTAGGTGTACTCTGTGAGCCATGTTTTTTCCTCTGGGGGTCTCTTTGGCTGACCCCACGACCCCTCTTTCTCTGAGGACAGCCAGCTAAGAACCAAGCAACATATCAAAGAGTAGGGGGGCACAGCCAGGCCACTGGGTTTCTGGCAAAATCATCTCAATAAATAAATATCACAAGACACCGCTGCAGGGAAAAGCTTTGATGTGGGGGGGTTGAGCCCCATTCTCTCTTTTCTCGCTCACTCTTTCTCAACTTTAATACCGGCGCTTCTCCTCTAGTGTCTTAACTCACCGCCAAACCCTCACCACTTGCTCTGACAAAATGGCTCATGTGTGCTCCTGCTATGCACATTTCTGCAGCGCCAAACGTTCAGGGGCTTGTAGTTTTCCTCTCAGAGGAGGTGAGAGTTGGAGAAGCACAGTTTTGTTATCAATAGATCCAGGGCACCGGATTGGTCATGAGCAGAGAAAAGCTTTTATTTTTCTTGCACAATGTCGAAGGGCTCAGGTGAAAAACAAGTGCTTACACTTTGTAAAGATATTTACCAATGTCTGATTCAGTTCCGTTTAATTGTTTCCGCAAGGTAATATAACAAAGGATTATTGTGTAGAAGTGCCCTGTCAATCATTCCTCTGATTTCTTATATCACCAGCTAAACAATGGTGAAAGCATTGCAAAACTCTGAGTGTATGACAAATAATGGCAATAATATCAATAACAGTCTTTTACTGAGCCTCATATTTTGCAAAAGCTTTATTATGATTCATCCTTTTTTATTTTCAAGATATTTCTATCTAGCATTTTGTCTTTGTTAGATAGGACAGCTGAAGAGAGAGGACATGTGAGGGGTGCAGAAAGGGGGATGATGTGCAGCAAAGAGTCGGGGGCAGAAGCAAACCAGAGACCACTCCAACAAGGACTATAGCTTCTATTCATGGGGTGCACTTAGACCGCTATAGGCCATTCTTGTCATCATATATAGAAATTTACTTTTTATTTACTCTCATATTTAACAAGGCAGTCGGGAGTTTTGTCACCAGTTTCCAGCCCAGAAACAAAAGATACCAGTTGAAGAAGATGTCGTGATATATATGTCCCAAATTTCTTCAAGGGAATTTCAGCTATTCTACTGAATGTTGCCTCAGTCTGTCACTTGACAGGGAGTTTTTTTCTAGGTTGACCCTCAGGGATGAATCACAGTGTCTATTATACCGAGGAATAAACACACACTGGACAGTAGTAGCTATTATGTTTTCCTTTGCAGAGTTGCCTCATGCCTGTGTCTGCAAACACTGAGCTTGATCACTGAGCACTGAAAATAGCTGACTGCTTTAAAAACATATCTGGTTGCACTTTCCAGCGAAAGATGTGAAAAAAGTCTGCAATGTCAAAAGCTGTCTAAAGAGAGTGGGATAAATAAAGCTGACGGCAGCATTTTTCAGGTGTTTATTGTGATCTAATATATATACAGCAAGGGAACAAATTGTCTGGGGAGGTTCAGATCATTGCACATTCTTTTTCTGTTCTTCGTTTCTCAGTTTGTATTTCTGTAAGGATTATTAGCTCTCAAAAATACAGTAAATTATCCATATTTTTATGTTGACAAGAAAAGACAAAATGAAAGAGATCACTGTGACAATTTAAAAGCATTGGATTTTGTCCATTTATCATGCATCCTATTAGTGCATGCCAAGCAATATATCTTGAAACTTCAGAGCCATAATGAAAAGTAAGACTTGAATATAATCTTTTATCAAGTTTTTCTTTTTTTCTAAATATAATTTTGGGTTTTTGTGCCTTTATGATAGGACAGCTGAAGAGAGACAGGAAGTATGGGGAGCAGAGAGGGGGGAAGACATGCCGGACATGGCCGGGAGTCGAACTGGAGACCTCTGCGTCGAGGACTATAGCCTCTGTATGTAGGGCACTTAGACAGCTAGGCCACCAGTGCCCCAAGTTTTTCAATTAAATTCTATTCTTTTTCTTTTTTTTTTTTTTTTTAATATATATATTTTTTTGGCCTTTTTGCCTTTATTTTATAGGACAGCTGAAAAGAGACAGGAAATGTGGGGAGTAGAGAGCAGGGGGAAAACATGCAGGAAATGGTTGAACGGCCAGGAATCGAACCGGAGACCTCTGCAACAAGGACTATAGCCTCTGTATGTGTGGCATTTAGACAGCTAGGCCACCAGTGCCCCAAGTTTTTCAATTCTATTCTAATATTGTGTCACTGTTTTAAAAAATTCACATGTCCAAATTCATGTTTTCAAACTGGAATATTGCTCAATGAATTTTACACGTTCAAAGTTCTCTGCTATATTGATGTGATTACTTAATGCACAAGTTTGCATTTCTTTTTCTTTATTTATTATGATCCCCATTAGCTTCCACATTGTGGTTGCTAGTCTTCCTGGGGTCCACACAACAAAACAAAAACAAGAAAAACAATTATTTAAAATCACACATTATCCATAAAACAAAGATGCAATAGCAGCCAATTATAAAAATAAAAAATGAAAATAAAAAATAAACTAAGTATCTAAGTATCAGCCACATTAAGCAAATCACAAAGTCAGCCTACTATGACCTTAAGAGTATATCTAGAATTAAAGGGTTTATATCTCAGCAGGATTTGGAAAAACTCCATTCATTTATCTTCAGTAGACTCGACTACTGTAACGGTGTCTTTACAGGTCTCCCTGAAAAATCAATCAGACAACTGCAGCTGATTGAGAATGCTGCTGCTCGAGTCCTAACAAACACCAAGAAAGTGGATCACATCACTCCAGTTCTGAGGTCTTTACACTGGCTACCTGTCTGTCAGAGACTTGATTTCAAAATACTACTGTTGGTTTATAAAGCACTAAATGGTTTCCGGTCATAATACATTAGTGACCTGACACATTATGAACCATCCAGACCTCTTGAGGTCATCTGGGACAGGTCTGCTTATTGTCCCCAGAGTCAGGACTAAATGTGGAGAGGCATCCTTCAGTTTTTATGCACCAAATATCTGGAACGAACTACCAGAGAACTGCAAGTCTGCTGCAACTCTCAGCTCCTTTAAGTCAAAGCTGAAGACTTTTCTGTTTGCCGCTGCTTTTAATTAAATCAAATAATTATTTATTTCTTAAACTGTAACTTTTTATTCTTCACAATCTAATATGATTTTAAGATTTTTAATGACTATTTTTAATTTCATTTAAATGTCTTTTAATGTTGAACTGATTTTTAACTGTATTGATAATTTTATGCAAAGCACTTTGAATTGCCTTGTTGCTGAAATGCACTTTATAAATAAATTTGCCTTGCCTTGCCTGGAAAATAAACGATGAGCAGCATTAAACTACAAATAATGGAAACAAAAGCAAAATTGTCACAAACACATGGCACCAAAAATTTATAAAACAAAGACTTGCAAAACAGTGATTGCATAATAACGCCTATGAGGAATTCATCAGCATTTGTATAAGTGACTTTTTAAAAGAAAATCTGTTTTTGATCATTGTCATGTTGGTGGGGAGTTGATTCCAGGCAGAGCTCTGTATACCCGACAGTTACAGAGGATGGCTGGTTCAATTTTAAGCAGTGACTCCCATCCTTTAAATCCTGAATTTCAGCACCTCCCTTCTGGACGGAGGTATAAGGTCCCGGTATGCTCAACCAAGAGATATAAAAGCAGCTTTGTTCCAGCAGCCATCAGTTACATAAACAAGTCACAGTAATACAGCATGATTCTCTATAAACAAGTTCTCAACTATTTATGAAGTATTTATAGACCCTTTTATCTTGCTTTTTACTGGTGGCACTTTCTTTCTTTTATCTTGTTTCTAGCTTGTTTTTATTGACCAATGGTTGATTTTTACGTCAATCTTGTTTTTATTGATTTTGCTCTAATTGATTGCTCATTTCCTTTTTTTATTGTTTTTTTCAGGGTTACCTCTTAAGCACTAAGGACTTTGTCACTTTTGTTTGTCATGTATTGTCTTGTGCTGTTTGTTGTTTCGATGTTAAAAGGAGGCTGACTCACTCACTGCAAACAGAATCTACCTACGGATACGAATAAAGTAACCTTGAACCTTGAACCTTGAGGAACCTCTAAAAAGAACAGACTTGATCATACAGTTAGTTCTAGCACTTGGTGTTAGCAGGTCACCAGAACTCACATGACGTGTCATATACTTGTGATTAAAACCAGAATATTTGAGTCTATCACAGAGAACTGTGGTGTGTCATTCCATATAACAGTTTGCATAAATGACAGGAGACGGGATTTTAATTTAGCCTCCACAGTGATTGCATTGCATGATTTAATCATTTGTTAATTGTACAAATAAAAGAAAAGTCACACCAGTAGTGATAACTATCTGTTATATCTTTAAAAAAAAAAAAGAAGTAGCTGTCTATCAGGTTCAGTTTCACCAAAGGCAGTATTTACTTTGTGTTTGTAAAATCATCAGGTTGGTCTACTCTCTGATAACTTTCCCAGCACACTCCTCATCACTGTCTCCTGTCACTGAAAAATTCCTGTTCAGTGGTGCAACATGAATAAAAAAAACAGCATGACAACAGGGTAACATGACAACAGGATGAAAGCGGGTGGAGGAGGTGAGAGTAGATTGCCTGGAGGGTGAAATGTAGGCACATTAGGCTCAGAAAATTGGTCAATAATGCTTTCCTCTCACTATTGAGAGGCAACTGAGTGGAATGTGGATTTGTGTGTGTGTGTGTGTGTGTTTGTGTGTGTGTGTGTGCGTGCTCAGCAGTATGGGGGTTAAACTGTGTGTCTCCGGGGAGCGTGTTATTGACTGTTGACCAGCCCAAATTAATTTTCAACAAGCCTCTTCAGGGGAACAATGGAGATGGATTATGGTTGCAAAGGGAGGGCCTTGTGCGCTGGACTCCAAAGTCCACTAAGTGGATGACTGGCCTCTTAATATGCCTCCACTTCAGCTGAACTGCACTACTTTTGTTATCAATTGTTGCAGTTTTTGTTGTGATTTTGAGCAATATGCATCCACTTTAGATTCTAACATTGAGGTGCATCGACAGAAAATGGCTTTTGTTATCTTCTTTCCTCTCAGATTCTTCCCCCAGATGACGCTGAGTGCAGTTGTTATTCCTAAAGTCTTGTCTTCGTATGGATTTAAATGCGCCTGTGTAGTCGATGTGCCTCTGCAGAGGGAGTCAAGCAGCTGAGTTAAACAAGAGGCCTCATTGTTAATTTGAGCATCCTGGCTTATTAGTTTGGTTTTGATCTATCGCAGGCGGCTGGGTGTCATCCCATCGCTTGTTTTCCCTCTCCCACTTTGAATGGTACAAGTGACAAAAGGCCTCCCACACACAGTAGCTGGCGCAGTGTGATCACTGCACGCCGAGACACAGGGAGGTGTCAGCACTAATCTCCTTTAAAATGGCTCTCTTGTCTTACATCCCATGCTCACAGCATATCCTCGGCACTGTAATTGTGTCTACTCGATGAGACTTGCCGTCCCACTTTTACACACACTTTTTGTTTCATACAGTGAGTGCGCGCCACTGAAGTTACGATACATTGCACTTGACTGAGGAGTCAAAAATCAGTGAAATGTTTTTACCTGCTATTCTCAGCCACATCTGCGCGTTGTGTGCTTTCTAATCTCCCATCACTAAAAGAGGTAATAAGAAGTAATATGCAGTACAAAAACACAATCTGCTCCCATTGTCAGCCTTAGGATAAAAACCAACTTGTTTAACATATACTCAGGCAAAGTGATCGAGACTGTTGAATTTCACAAGGGCTTAGGAATGCTAATTGACGACTGACGCTTCTCTGAGGCTTATATTCAGCACCTGGGAGGGAAACGGGTGCAGGATTTGAGGTTTCACTTCAAGAAATACTCAAGTTTTTCCTCGGCAACTGAAAAGATTAAGACTGCCGCTACTTTTAATTGGTAACAATGTTTTCTTTTCATCCAGGTGTGCAGCCAGTGCATTTGAGTATCACTCTCCTTATAGTAGGGTTTAGATTTCTCACACCTTTTATCTACTTTAGTCTCTTTTTTTGCCTCCACTTCAATGGCGAGTGCTTCTCTTAAAGGCCTTTTCTGGGCCTGCTTATCAGTTCTCCTTACTTGGAAGGTAAGTTTTGACATTGTGCTTAAAATATAATCTTATTTTAATTTATTTTGGCTCATTGCTTCGCACATTGCTAAGTCAATATGTTGATTTCAAGGTGTCCTGTCTCTACAGAACTACTTGGTGACACACTGTTTGAAAGAAAAACTGGAACTTTATTTCTCTTAGCCTTATTTTTTAAATGTCACCAGGTTGTGCGTGCAGCTAACAAGGCAAAGTTGAGCAAATCCTCCAAACTTAAGGTGGCCTCTTTTTTTTTTTATTACACTTGATTCCTTAAGGTTTCCGCCATGGCATCACCTCTCCTATAGAGGGAAGACTGTTAAGGAAAAGAGGACGCAAGCCAGCCCATTAAGCTTGTAATTAACGGAGGGGAAACATGCCGCTGTTTGGCATTTATACTCCAAATCTCTAAGTATGTCTCTGCAGTTTCTGTAAATGTGCGAAAAGGCCCACAGCTGAGGTATTTTTCCCAAGGTCACAGCCTGTGATGATGAGTAGCAGAGCTGACTTGATGCATCTGGACTTCATTATAGCATGCTGGAACATTCTCTACTATCATTCCTGCTATCTGCTGAGGGAGATGGAAGACAGCCGCAGAATCCAACTTAGCAGGGGTTGTCTTCCATCTTCCCTCATGTTTTTTTTTTTTGGGGGGGGGGGGTCGCCTTCCATACTCCTCTCATTTCCCCCCTTTTGTTATTCGAATAACTTCATCTTCATCTCCACGTCTGCCTCTGAAGTGCTGTGTGTTTATGCAAAACCCATGTTTGGCGTACTTGTCGAGACTGAAGTGAAGATTGAAGTGCTCGTCGCTGCTTTAACTTCAAGTCTGCCTTGGATACTTGGATGATTCCCCCCCTCCTTCCTCTTCCTCTTCCTCTTCTTCTTCTTCTTCTTTCCTCTTCACTTTGCTGAGAAAGTTTCTTCTTCCTCTCCCATGCCTCGTTGATGCCCCGGAAAAGTCAGAGCTAAGTCAGAGCTCTCCTCCGTCTCGCCCCCAGGACAGAGAGCACCTAGCCACATGCCTTGTAGGCTCGCCAGGAGCTCAGCGCTTCTGAACTGCCTGATTACCACTCAGGAAGAAAAAAAAAACACCCACACTGTTGCCGTTCTGCCATTTGCTGTCGTGTGTGCAAACATGGAGAACATCAAAGCAGCATATTCACTAACCCCCTTCTCCACAATCTCATCAGTGCCCCCCATATATCCTCCACCCTCCAACTCCTCCTCCTCCCTTCCTACCTACCCAGCTTCATTGTACATTTTGCACCTGAAATCAAACAGACTCATTTCCATCAGTGTGTTAGAAGCAGTGCACTGGACTGTGCCGCTAAGAGGAAAAATCAATGCCGCCCTAAGTGGGAGATCAAACTCAATATGTAGGTTTGGATTGAGCTGTGGTGTCTTCATTAGTATCTATCATTCATATCGAGAAACAACAGGGATCCATTATTGATACCTGGCAGCTAAAGTTGCATCACCTTGAGAGTTCCGAAGGTGAAAAACAACACAGCACAACTGTTTTTTTTTTATATTATTATCACTTTTTTTTATTTATTTCTGTTTCCCTCTAGTGAGATGTCACTTCAAAAAACAACCCGACCAAGGAGTGTTATTGTGCTGAAAGAATGTCAGCCAGTTACAATAGGCTGCTTAATGAGGTAGTGTGGCAAACTTTCAGGCAGGCCATAATATGAATTATTTGTCATTGGCTCTGTGTTGGTGTGTGTGTGTGTGTGTGTCTTTGGAGAGGGCCCAGTGTAAAGCGGGATGAAGGCAGGCCTTGATGGAGAGATGTGGCACTAGCCTGGGGGCTCGCTCCACTGTGAGGGTAGTTAGCTCGCTGCACACCGCCATCATTAGGGACTAGGGCACTCAGAGCTGGGAAGGTGACACACAAGCCTGCATTCAGACAGCGGCGCATACACATAACACCTGTGTATATGCTGCACCTCTTCTCTGAGGCTCTCTTGGTCTTGGCCTCTCAAGTTATTTTTGCACTATAATCACGGAGACTCTGAGTCCCCCACATGAAGTGTTTTTTTCGTTGAAATGTAGATCGGACTGTTATCATTCTGACAAGAAATGCATTTTACAACGATCAGACTATGAGTAGACTCTTAAAGAGCAGGGAAGGAGATGGTAAATGTTCAACAGCATAATGTATTCCAGCTATACAAGTACATATCCTGGCACATTCCTCTCTTTATGGTTGATGGTCGGTATGCTGAGCTGGCAACATGAACTGCCCTAAAGAGGGGGCACTGGCTTGCCTCCGCAATTGAAGCACTCGCCCCATGTACAGAGGCTACAATTCTCATCGCAGCAGTCACTGTATCATGGCCTCGACCCTTCGCTGCATGTCATCCCCCACTCTTCACTCCCCACATGTTCTGTCTTTCTTCAGCTGTCCGATCTACTAAAGGCAAAAATGCCTGATAAAACAACTGAAGAAAGATGAACTGCTAAAAGAGTTCAGTTGACCCTACAGTAAAGCATTAATATGAAAGGTCTTGGTTTGTTCTCTTTGGCTATGTTTACACTGCAGACAAAAGCGGCCCAAATCCGATTTTTTGGGGGTCAAGTGACCAGGTTAGAGTTTTTAGAGGCAGTGTGAACACTCAAATCTGGCCCAAATCTGATTTTTTCAAATCAGATTTAGACCACTTCCATATGTGCTCCTGAATCAGAAACAGATCTGAATTTTTTCCAATGGGACCTCAGTGTGAACGGCCATGGCGGATTTGATGCGCATTTGATAATTTCACGTCACTTTATAGCGACACAAGTCACAATTCTGCGCAGCGTTAACCTTGCAAAAATGGAGGATAGCAACGATGGAGCAAGTCAATTGAGTGTCCTGCCGAAGGAGTCTTGGGGAGAGCTCCTGACAGATGTAATTGAAAGTTGCCCTCGACATCCAGAAGTTTTGAATAAACTCTGTCTCTGTGAAATGATTAACCCACCACTCCTGACTCCGTGTCCGCATCCACATAAACCTTTCAATCATATTTGCGTCCACAGCTCCGCAAAAAGCTGAAACAAGCAATTTAGCTCTCTTTTTCTGTATACTTGACCTCCTCCACACCTGGTCATTCATTCTCCCGCTCCCACTGCACAAACACTTTGTAACAAAGGCGAAAATGCTGACTTCCTCCATGTTTACGTTTGTGAAACAGCTGCATGTGACGTCATTGTTACTGTTCTTTTGCGCATGCGGGGCAGTTTGGAGCCACAAACAGTTCACACTGGAATCGGATACAGGTAACATTATAGATGGTAATGTGAACAGGCAAACAAAAAATCGGATCTGAGCAAAAAATTAGAATTGAGCATTAAGCCTTGCAGTGTGAACGTAGCCTTTGACTTAGTTGCAATTCTTTAGGTGCTCCCTGCAACAGTGTTTTTTTGTTTTACCTTTTTCTGGTTGGTGCTTGTCTTTATGTGCCATCATGTTTAGCTATCAATCTATTCTTTGATAAGTCACAGTTTACATTTACTTGCAACACACTAAAATACCTCTGTCTGCTTCCCCACTCCCCACTTCCCACTATTTTATATTATTAAATGTTTACATGCAAAGGGACCAGTATAAAACAAGTAAACCAACGCCAAACACAATAGCATTTATAGCCTCAGTTAATTTGCAAAACCTGCTTTTATCAGTGGACCATAATCTCAATGGCAATAGTGTTAACTTCATATGCAAAAGATACGGAATCAACAGGTGTTTTCAAACTGAAATTATTAAGATAATGACTAAGAAACGTTTTGGATCACTTTGAGAAGTGAAAAAAACAAGTGAACATAAACTAAATACTAGTACTAATAATAATACTGGAAACTAAATATGAAAAAGTTTTAGTGAACAGTTGCTTATTTACACAGACAGCAGATAAACAACGTTTTCATTCTGAGTCACATCTAATTATAGGAAGACTAGGGATTTGGACGTGAAGTCGTCCAATTGTCATCAGCATCGGAACTAAACATTTAAACTAGTTTTTATTATTTTAAATTGTAGGTTTTATTTGTGTAAATTGCCGCTCACCAGGGCTATAGCTTAGGTTCATGGCTACTGCTATAATGCTATATAATGTTCTACTACCCAGATGTAAACAAGCACAGAAGACAGATGACATCTCTCACAGGGACATTTAGTAATATTTTGATCTAAAAAAATGGAGATAAAGTTGTATGTAGGTCCAAATAAACTGTCATATAACCACTCAGCCATAGCAATGTGTAACTGAAACAGACATTTGGACGTTAACCTGCAAGGAGGACCATAGACCAGTGGTACCAGCTCTGCTATTGTTAACCAATGTGTGATTGTTTACTAACAGACTCTGTGATACCATGTTTAACAGTATTAAATATATAAGGCTCAATTTTGAGTGTGTTTTCTTACAACTAAACTAGTCTTTTAGTTGGAAATTCGATTTCTGTTTATACAAAAAAAAAAAAGATCCCAAAGATCAGGGGTTCCCAAACTTTTCAGACTGCGACTCCCAAAATATAGGTGCCAAAGACTTGTGACCCCTGCTGTCCCTCAAAGTGATTTAATATGGCTTAATTTTGTTGATCTTCAAAAAATTAGCCTACCTATATGAGCATGTGGCTGTGTTTCCTGTGCCGTTATAAATTAACTTACTGCTACTGATGCTTTTGGTAATTAACTGTTCACTAATCCTAAACTTAGGAGTCATCTGGCCAAAAGAAAGGCAGAAAACTCATTACATTGTCTATTTTCAAGTTTAGCTACTATTTTTGTTGATATTTTTTACTATAATGGGTAACATTTACTATTTGTCAGTAATTCTTTTTTCACCACACGTTAAAAAATTAGATAAGTAATACAAAACCAACAAAGAGAAGAAAAATAGATAAATAAATACCAAAAAAATTATATAAAAATATGTTTAATAATAATAATAAACAGTACAAATAAAAAGGAAGATCAACTAAAAAAAAAAAAGAAAACATTCTGGAATACATCTCACGATCCCCCATTTGTATCTCGTGACTCCCCAGGGGGTCCCGACCCACACTCTGGGAACCCCTGCCATTGATGACCAATATTCAAAGTATCATCTCTGTTTTGTTGTGGGCCACCCTCCTGAAAAAATATTTGACTGCAAATCACTCTTATCCACTGTGTTCTCCAAATCAGGTCCGGTAGTATTCAATGACAGCTTAAACAGCTTCTGATGGGACCTGGAGCAACGCTTATGGTTAAGGTAAAAATCAATCAAAAGAAAATAGTGCTGGACCAGAAAAACAGAATATTGACCTTGAGGACTCGAATAAAATCACTATTATTAACAAGAAGAGCAAAATCAGACACTATTAATCCTTAGGTTCAACTCCACAAGCAACCTTTTTCATTTTTCCATAGTTATTGGTTTTCATTATTTATATAATGATTTATATTAATGCTGTTTCATAATTACAGAGTACTCTCTCTCTCTCTCTCTCTCTCTCTCTCTCTCTCTCTCTCTCTCTCACTCTCTCTCTCTCTCTCTCTCTCTCTCTCTGTCTCATTCAGGATCACATTCAGGATAATATTTCATAACCAATAACAAATGGATTATGTGTTCTATCTCTATAGATAATAAAACATTTTTCAGCTGATTTCTCAAAGGATTTATCTGCAAACTGCTTTCATAGCCAAAGGTTGAAACAAAATCCAGTATGAAACTTAACAGAGACAATCAGTTTACTCCACGTTTGTGAAGATCTACACAGCAAGTATTCCTTTTTTCCCCTTTTCCTCCCTAAAAGAAGACTTAATTCATCGTCACAATAGTTGTCAATTAGTTTCTGTAAATTATATAATAAGTTCATCAACTTTCAAATTTCTCATTTTATCTAACAGGCCTCTTTTTGAGTGGGTGTGCTTCTATAACAACACTTTCATTGTTGCTAATAAGCCTTAGCTAAACATGTGTCACACTTGAGGATGTTCTAGAAGGCACTGACTGTTCTCTTGCTTTTTCAGGAACAAAAATATCTGAATCTTTTTCTGCCTTCAGTTCTGTGCTTTTGGAAAACTGTTACCACAGCGTGACCTTTGGTTTTTAATCATCAGTCTAAGTTGAATTTAATTGTTGAGGAGGACTACAGAACAAAAAGACAGTCTCAAACTGAAAAAGGAAAACTCTCCATGTTCCGGCCTTAATTGCTGATTTTTTTTTTCTCTGATTGAAAAGACCTCCTGTCCCTGTTGCTTATTCATCTCGTCTGTTTACTTGAACGCTGCTTTAATTGTTCCTATTTTCAGAATCTATTGGTGTGCAACACACACAATATGGCCCTAGTGGATCCAAAAATCTTTCTGATGAAGATGGCCTTGTTACTGGCACGCTGCAGGATAGTCCTTTAGGGAAAGCATTGTGGACCAAATTGTACCAAATTTTCCCTTGTGTGGTAGCCTCCTATTTATTTCTCAGATAAAAGAGGCCCTTTAATATCGCAGGACAGGAAAAAAATCTCAAAATACCCGCCTTTCATGTGCATCATTTTGTTCTTCAAGGTTAAAGGACAATTGTTGCTGAATAAAGAGTGAAATGATTCTCTCAAAAACTAGTTTTGGAAAAAAGGAGGGTTTTCATTCTACAAGTCACTCAGCGGTGTGTATTAAAATGGATGAAAATAGGATTTGACAGAGTGTTTTTGAGCTTCAAAGCTAATTACATGAGAAAAGTTACCACTATCATTTCTGAAAACAAAACACTCCTGCCATACAGAAGTTATTTTGATGAATTCTTTGTGAGTTGTAATCATTATGTTCAAAGTGCTTGCACTTTAGTTGTTTAAACTTAAAGGTGACATATCATGCAAAATTGACTTTTTAATGGTTCTCTACCTGAAATATGTTTCCCTGGCATGTCTACAAACCCCCCGAGAATGAAAAAAATCCATTCTGCCCCTGTTTTGATATCTCCACCTTTCTTTAAATGTGTGTGAAACGAGCCGTTTCAGACCTTCCGTGTTTTTGTTACGTAACAACAATATCCGGTCTGTCACAGAGTCAGAGCTCGGAGCTTGTTCAGCCCATAGACTGTATAAAATAAAACTGAATCCCTCCTCCGTTTTTCATTACCTGCACAAATGTGTGGTAACAAGGAGCTTAGGAGGGAGGCATGCTAGTTGTAGGCTGTCTTAATAAACACAAAGGCCGGTTTTACTCCCCACGTCTGCAGATTTGAAGATCTAGTGGATGATTTTTATTTATCATGGATAAGTGCTAGCGCTAGTTAGCATAGCTACATAGCTACACGTCGTAGCTGTAGCTGTGTACCAAGACACACGTCTACATACTGACAAATAAAACAACAAGAAACACAGAATTTGTGACCAATCCTTCAGAAAAGGTCCCGCTGCCTTTCTGGTAGAGGTCGGTTTTACTCTCCACGTCTGCAGATTTGAAGATCTAGTGGATGATTTTTATTTGTCATGGATAAGTGCTAGCGCTAATTAGCATAGCCACATAGCTACATGTTCATAGCTGTAGCTGTAGCTGTGTACCAAGACACACGTCGACATACTGACAAATAAAACAACAAGAAACACAGAATCTGTGACCAATCCTTCATAAAAGGTCCGGCTGCCTTTCTGGAAGAGGTCTGTTTTACTCCCCACGTCTGCAGATTTGAAGATCTAGTGGATGATTTTTTATTTATCATGGATAAGTGCTAGCGCTAGTTAGCATAGCCACATAGCTACATGTTCGTAGCTGTGTACCAAGACACACGTCGACATACTGATAAATAAAACAACAAGAAACACTAAATCTGTGACCAATCCTTCAGAAAGGTCCTGCTACAGGCACCTCTCCGCCAGGATCAGATTCTGGATCAGATTCAGAGGGTTGAAGTAACGCGATCTCTGAGCAGCCGTGTATATTCAGCCAACATGTAAACATTAGATCAACGTGCTGGAGAGCCGAGGCACATCCACTTCCTGAGGGGGCGTGGTCAGAGAGAAAACAGAGTGTTCTGAAGAGGACTGAAGAAGAGGGATTTTCAGGCAGACCAAAATCTGATTTCAAAGTGTGTTTTTGAGTATAAACTTTAAATACATGTTTTGGGGACCTCTTAGACCAATATATATTGATGAAAAAAGCGTGATATGTCACCTTTAAGAAAAAACAAAGTCAAGAGGTAGTGGACATGTTACAATTTGGGGTGGTAATGGTAAAAATAAAAATGTGTTCAGCTTTGAGTTCTTTGTTGGGTACATTTTCGGTAAAGTAAGGGAAACAAATTCAAAGCAAGATTCATTTTCCTTTATTAGGCAGATAAAGAATGTTAACACATTGTCTAAAGAGCAGCATTGGCAGTTCAGGCTTGTAGGCCTGCTCAGACTCATTATATAGAACATCTTAACCCTCCTGGTATGTTGCTGGCATAAAAAAAAAAAAATTCAAAATGTAAATAAAATAAACCAAAATCTGTGTCATGTAAATGTTATCCTCATTGGAACCATGATCTGTGAGAATTAAAGAACACAATGAATTAAATATTGATTTTAATGGTTAATAATGAGATTTAAAAAAAAGTGTATTGGGATTTTTTGGGGTTCTGACACTTTTGGATAATTGAATATGCCCCGGGTCAAATGATCCATGAACTTATTGCTGTTCAGAGAAACGAACATACAGGAGGGTCAAATGAAACATAATACAATTTTAATACTAGAAAATAAATAGAAAACAAAAGGAGTATGCAGGATACAAACTTAACCCCCACCAAGCGCCAACTGTTGACAGATTTTCCGTTGGTGAATACATTCAGAGTTCTCACCACATATGAGGTAAATATTTGTACCAGAACAGTCATGTATCAAAAAACAACTATGCTGAATATGTACCCTGTTTTTGTTGTAGCTGAACAAACCTGCACACAAACACCAACACAGGATGGCATCCACCGACGCCCTGTTTACTACACTGGACATCAGCTACCCAGCTGGAACCAGATTTTCAGGATCCAGACTTATGATAGGGCTACTGACTAACTTGCATTGGTTGCCATGCACAAAGCTTGATATGTATTTTTTTCCCCAAGAGATGACATGATCCACTCTCAATGAGGTGCCCTGTCCCCTCTCAGTTCACAGCCCACAACTGATCACAGGTAATACATAATTAAAACTCTCTGTATGTTCTGAGGTGAATTGTTAAGAAAATCGCAGCACTGCCTGCTTGACTGTGGTGCACTCCTTGGGACCCTGTAGGAACCTTTAGTTCTGAACCAAAGTACCTTACAGAAATGGTTTGGTATGTTCATGTTCCACTCCTCCTAACATGTATTTTTTACTTTGCCAAACTCTTTTAATGACAGTCTTATTATTTCTCAACAGCTCGGCCATCTTCTGCCAACCTTTAAACTGTTTTGTGTTTATTGACGCAAGATCTCTTGAGTCAAAATGACAACATAGAAATCTACACTCTGACCTGTTGCTGAAATCTGTAGCACCACTGTCCTCTTTAAGTTTTGGAAGCTCTTTCTCTTTGTGTCACATGTTTGTTATGATGTGCTCTTTTCCCCAAAAAGATTTTCAAAAGGCCTCATAATACCTTCACTGTTACACTCTGAATTAACTTCTTTTTTTCTGACACTACAACATCTTTGAAATACTCTGCTCTCACTGCATTGTATTCCTTTCACGACACCTTTGTGCCCTCCCCTTTCACCGTCCTCACCTACGCTGTAGAGTGCCAGCTTTTAATAAGTATTGATGTTACCTCAGAATCCTTTACCTCTGTGTCTTTCTCCCACAATCCAGCAACAAAAAAATCTATTTACTCTGGTTCATCCTAGACACATGACTTAAGTCTTGAGATCATGTTTTTCGGTCAAGAACAGCGCAAACAGGGGCACTGGCTCGCTATTCCAATTCCCAAACAATTACTCGAGTGCTTTTGAACCTATGAATTTATGGCCGTGCTGTTGTCTCCTTTAGGGAGCAGAATATCAAAGTGCATGAGGAATGGATGGAGGTTTTGCTCCTCCACGATGAAGGTCACAGCAGGGCTCTTGATGAATTGGAGACGGTTTCAATACAATTTTTTTTTTAACTATCTGAGCGAATTCAGGCTTTTTTTTAAATTGTTCTGCTTCAAGAGTGTTATGAGAAGTCCCCTCACAATAAGAGATGGAGCACCTCCGGAAACTCATCTTTGCAAGAGACCCTTCTCTGCTTCTCTGTTATCTTTGTATTAAACCTAATTGAGGTGAAAAGGGGAATTTCATTAAGGAGGACATAAATCAGTTAATATGAGAATGCTCAAAAAAATATGCAGCATTTTCATTTTCAGGAAAAGAGATAGGTGTTTACCTACACTGCAGCCATTTCCTTAACCTTTCAGTTCTGTGATCAGGGTCAGTGGTATATACATCTCTTTTATAATAACATCCAAAACATTCTCTTTTTTTGTCTGTTTCTGGGAACCGAGGGGACGTATTTCATGTTCAACAATGTTTACAGCAATGGCCTTCAACATTGTTCCTTCATGCCACGCTTACATCAAAAAGCATCATTTCTTCTGTGTTCAGGTATACAACGCCTTCTATCCTTCCTCAAATGTAATAGAACCGCCATGGACACTCACATGTTATACATCGCTTGTCTGACAGTCAACGGTTCAAGGATAAACCCCTCACAGATGCATTAAGTGTGTACGTTGTTTACATTCCAAGGAGACAAAGAAGAGTCCTGCATTTACGTGATCACATCCAAACCCATCCCCGTAGTTTCACGTCTTCAATGCTCGGTATTCAAAGACCAACTCGGCCCTGTTTGTGTACAAAATCCACACTGTGCTTCAGCTATACTCTAGTACAGTATCCTTGTTTGCTTGGATACTTTGTGGATTTAAGTATACTTCAAAAAAATATCAGAAATCAATTCTGCTCTCCTCAGTGTATGGAGGGAATCCATAAAAAGTGTTTTTATGTATGTATACGCACAGACTTTTTTCTCACAAAGCTTTTGTTGATCCAGTGAGAACGTCACATAAATGGAGACTAACCCAAACAAGCCCTCTGCTTTGACTGCAGTGAAAACGCCTGTGTGTTGTTTTCAATTCAGAGATTTTGTACACAAAATTCCTGAAATACCTTTGAATAAATCTCAAACAGAGGACCTAAAGTGCTGTAGTGATATTTCACAGAGGAGAATGGCTCTGGAAACCAACGTAAATACAATTACATCCATGAATGTTATCATGTAACACATAAAAGTGTGGATTAAGAAGGGATTTTGAAGTTAAAGCTCCTATGAGAAGTTTTCATAAAAAGATTCACAGTGACGCCTTTTTATGACCTACAAAAGCATCGACTCAGCTCGCTTGGAACCAGAGCAGAGCAGGTACGAAAAACTGGTGTCTGACACGAGGTACCGCGCCCGTGGAAACGCAACACAAACCGAGTAGAGTCGAGTCAAGTCGAGTAGAGTAGAGTAGGGCTAAGACAGGCCGGTGGAAAAGGGCCATTTGTCCACTTTACCAAAATCGACACAAACAGAAAGTTCCACACAGGAGCTTTAATATTCGTGCCATAATACTTAAATTTCTTCATCAAAAGAGCAGCTTCAACTTTAAAAGTGATGATGAAGCCTCTTTGTCATCAAGAAGTCGATTTTTGAAGTGTTTTATACTTCGTCACTGAATGTCTGACAAGCCAAACTCTGACCTTAATGTGGACAGACAGCAGTAAGGGAATAGAGAATTTCTCTACAGAATGGCTGCAGTGCAGTGGCAGAGTTGGTCATCTCTCAGAGGTTCCTAGCTCATGTGGTCACATGTTGAAATGTCCCTGAGCAAGACACACGGTTACATAGTCGAGTACATAGAGTGTGAATGCATAGGAATGGGATAAGCTTGTAGTGATGGTCGCCTATGCATGTGACGCAGGAGTTGCTAATTGTTAGCTGACAGTGTAGGCAAAGGGAGATTCTTCATTTACAAAAACAAATTTTGTACATTTTACAAAAGTTCTTAC
This sequence comes from Notolabrus celidotus, assembly GCF_009762535.1. Classification (NCBI taxonomy): domain Eukaryota; kingdom Metazoa; phylum Chordata; class Actinopteri; order Labriformes; family Labridae; genus Notolabrus; species Notolabrus celidotus. The sequence continues at coordinate 19,151,093 of NC_048289.1, forward strand.
AGTTTCTTAACAAATATTTGCTTTAGTCGTTTTTAAGTTGTTTCATTTGTCCTATTTTTTATTTAAGATTATCATTATTATTATTATTACTATTATTATTATTTTGGGGGGGGTCTTTTTGCCTATGATAAAACAGCTTGAGAGAGACTGGAAATGTTGGGGAGAGAGAGAGAGAGAGATGACAAACACTGCCGCGACTGGGAATCAATCCTATGACCATTGCAACAAGGACTGTAGCTTCCATCAATGGGGGTGTTTGTTCTACCAACTGAGCTCAAGCAGCGCTCTGCTCATCCCTTACTTTGGTTGGTAAAACAAAGTAAATCAAAACCTCAGAACTATTTCAAATGTGCAGTGTGCATGTAGCACACAACAATCTTAAAACAGCTGATTTACGTGAGCTGAATACCTTCAATAGGTTAAGTTTCGACAAATAGTTTACAGCTACTAAAACTGATCCTCCTCTCTACCTTTGTATAATGTAATGGCTTTGTGCAAGTCTGTACTCTGCCATGTTAACCCACAGCCAGCTGAACTCTGTCAGAATCCACATTGAATCAAAGACATCTGCTTTTTGGCCCAAATACATTGCTGATCTGCTGCTACTTTATGAACCATCTTGACCTCTGAGGTCATCAGTTACTGGTCCTGCTTTCAGTCCCTAGAGTCAGAACGAACATGGTGAAGCAGTGTTTAGTCACTATGCACCACATATCTGGAACACACTCCCTGAAAGCTGAAGGTCCGCTCTAAGACTAAGACCTTTTATTGCCACTTGCCTTCCTATCTTAGCTTATTTTAACTCGCTTTAAATTAAAATTTTAATGTATGTTTAATATATTTCTAATTTTACTTTTCGTTTGCTGTTTTATTATATTTGTCATTTTAGTTGTGTTCTTTTGTGTTTGTCTGAAAGTTACCAATGCTTTTAATCTTTTCATGTAAAGCACATTGAGTTGCTCTCATGTATGAATGTGCTATACAAATTAAGTTCCTTGCCTTGCCTTGCCTTGCCTTTTCTTTTGTACAAACCTGGAAAAATTGCTTCATAAATGATGAACCAGCATTCAAAGTCTTAAATAAATTCAAAACTGATCTCATTGACGGTAAATTGTCTCAGGTGTACTACAAAGTGCACTACAACAATCCTACAGAGGAACTAGCTAGGAACTAATTAGCAACATGAGAAGTTATCACTCAAAAAAAAAAAATCTGGACAAATTATATTTGTGGCGGTAAATGAAATGTTCCAGGGCTCAACAAACTTCTTACATGACATGTTGACTTTTCTGAATAAAACCTTTAACTTGCTACAATTGATTCACCTTCAAACTATGAACAGAATCCAATCTTTGAATGTAAAGAACTCTCCTTATATTTTGACCCTTTAAAAAGGCAACATAAGGAACTTGGTTTTATCTTGAACAGTTCCACCTTTTGGAGCACAGTAGATGCACGTGTGTTAATTTTCAGTTAATAGTTAATTATTGAGACAATAATTGGAAATATAAATTGGAAACTTGTAGTAGTGTTAGAATTAGTACACAAACATGAGTGATATTATTATTTCTAACAAACTTGGAGAATTTAAGTTGATCCGTAGTGTGATAGGTTGGAGCATCCTCACAAAAGTTGAGTGACTTTATTTGTCAGTTGAAAGTTTCTTATTGAAGCTAATTTTATTCCATTACATTATTCAAAGTAATACTTTATATTGATAATCCCTTTTTTTAAGATTATCTTCTTATTTAGTTTTGCCATTATTGACAACACGGGACGTTTATAGACTGGTAAGAGTGGGGGAAAGACCTATAAGGTAGGATTTGAACCAGGGCCACCTGCTCTGAGGACTATAACTTCTGTACATGGGGTGTACGATTAAACCGCTGAGGTTAACCTGCGCCCTAGTATTGATAGTTTTGTTTTACAGGAGTCACGACATACCATTCTTTTGAAATGGTTGGCATGTTTGAAGGATTTACTTCTAGTTAGCCTGTAATGTCTTATGAAACCTGGAACATTGGCTGTTTTCGAATGGCCTGCTACATACTACCTAATAATGTAGTAGGCAGTAGGTACTGCCTACTGCACACTGCGTTTGAATTTAGTCTGTAGTATGACTGTTCTTTGGATCTGGTCTGCAGTACGCTGGGTCAGACGTCACTGAATTTCCGGGTTTCGGAAAACGGAAGTAAACAACGGACAAGCTGATAGAGAAACTGCTTCTTCAGTGTCCACTTTTGATTTTAAAAGTTAAGAGATTGAATTTAATAATTTTCACAGTACCTAAAAACTGAGTTCCCCCATCAAAATAAGAAGAGAAAAGAAAAAGCAGACGAGCACTGTGCCTTGTGGGAAACAGTACGTGAGGCAGACTGGTCCGATGCATACTGTGAAATTTTCCCGAATCAGTACGACATCCGGGGAGTTTTGGCAAACTGCAGATTTTGCTCTTGTTCACATACTACTTACTATATACTGAATTTTGGCCAAATCAGTACTTACTGCTAATATAGAAGGTGGTTTCGAAAACAGCCAGTGTTTCACTCTAAAAGACAACTTGCAACAGGATCACAAACTGAAACCTGTTCGGAAAAAAACTCCTGATTTTCCCCTCTTTGTTTTAACCTTTGAGGGAAACTGTGACCTGTAAACGTTCTCTGAGTCGTTGCACCTGCCTGAGAGTCTTCGAATAAAAGGAGGGCAAAGATGTGCACATACTAAGTTGCTTTTATTAATACAGAACTGCATGCTACAGAGACTGTACAGCATAAACATTTATTCATTACAAAAAAACATGGTTTTGGAACCATTTAAAATAACAGGAAAAAACAAACAAACAAAAAGATAAGAGCATAAAATAGAACAGGAACATCACAGCCGTTAAGGAAACATTCAAACTATTTATCATTAGCATCTTAATAAACCAGAGAAGAAATCGACAGATTACAGTCGCGTCATGTCAACTACAATGGCACCGAGTGGATGATTCTCTTGTAGCTTTTTTTACAGCCTCTTGCAACATCAACATGCCTATTTTTTCTATCTACCTATATGTAGTAGTGTACTTAAAGTGGCAGTTTGTGTATTTTTTTTGTATTTAATAGTTTTTTTATGAACCTCCTAATATACATAATTTGGCCCTTGTGGGTTTATACAGTATGATGTCCGCCTTTTATTAAGTTTAAATTTTAATATTTGACAATTTGCTACCAAACACATTTGTTATAGCAACATTTATACTACATACATAGCAATCTATGTAACGTCACAGCAAAGAATGGTATCGAAATAAAAAAACAAACGACAACAAAACAAAAAAAAAAGAGAGAGATCCCTACAGCGTGGTTAGAGAGGGGCAGAGAAAATTATCACAAAATTTGGCACGGAAAATCTGTACACGAATCTACAGTCTGAGAGATGTGACTGTGCAATAAAAAAGAAGGGCTTTAGACACGTTTCCAACTACTGAAGACACGGTACCCACTGTCTCTTGTTTCAAGTTTTCTTTTCTTCTTTTTGTAAAATGGCTTATAGACGCATTTCTTGAAATGAAGTTGTGCATACTTCTGTTCATGAGATCTACACAGTACACTGAGTGGAATCCAGGTTTTCAGCGAGGAAAGAAATCAATAACAAAAAGATTTTGCCTTTTTAAAACCTCCTTGTAAAAATGGATCATTCATATATAAGTCGCTTACCTTAAGAAAAAATATTTTTACAATGTATTAAGAAAAAAAAAAAGGTCAAAAGAGACACGTACAAGATACAACAAGCAATCTCTAAAGCAATAAATACTACTGGTCCTAGCGTTGTGACATTTTGAATTTAATAACCCTCAACCCTCCCACCCCTACCTCCCCTCAAGCCCACCCAACTTGCCTGACTCCACCCCATAGGTAAACAACAAAGAAAAAAAGACAACGCAGTGGAAGAATGCATATTTAACACAGTAATCCCCCCCTCCCCATTATTCTGTACATTTAAACAAGAACAAGTAACATCACAATTAAAGTTGTTCCTCAGAGAGGTGTCACCGCTAGCCTCATGCCCTCCGAGAGTTTGAACAGATGTCAGATGATTGGTTCGCGAGCTCGTATTTAATACAAATAAAGAAGGAGAACCAACTCTTTCAAGAAAAGGGCTCATTGAATAATCTAGCCTACCTTTTTATATCCGTCTTTTAAACATTTCGAAGTTGAACTAAATAATTTTTCTGTTTGCACTGTTGAACACTACAAAAAAGACAAAACTAAATTCATAAAAATTTTGGCAGATTCACAAAGCTATACTACAGCTCATTGTATCATTTCTTTATAATAATTAGATTTTTTTTGATAATGACGGGTCAAATATTGACCAATGAACTTTAATAAAATAAGAACTAAAATTTCAAAGCCTTATGGCACAGAAACAGAAAGAGAAAAAAGAGCTGACGGTAAGTGAAATATAGCAGAGTGAGGGCCTAGAAAGGTGTGTGTGTGCAGAGCTAGAAAAGAGGAGAAGAATAGGGCAGACTATTCTATAGACTTGGTCACTAGCGACAGAGGCTGAGGGGCCGAGGAGGGGAGGAGCGAGTGGGAATGACACAGCGATGCTGAGGGCCGGGCCATCGAGGACGCCACAGAGGAGCCCGGCTGCCGCGAGGACGAGACGTCGCCGCCGTGCTCCAGGGCTCCGTTGTGGGAGGAGGCGCCGGGCGTTTTGCTAGCTGCAGCGGAGTTTTCCAGCTGAACCAATGATGGCGGAGGCCCAGCCAGGAGGTGCGGGTGGTGGAGTGGCTGGTGGGCCGGTTTCATAGTCAGTGAGAGAGGTTGCATTTGTTCAGTCTGAGGTTTGGACTCTTTTGAGGAGGGGGAGGGGGCCACTGAGGAGGGGGAGGATGGGGGGGAGTCTAGTAAGCTTCCGTCCGTAGAGGGAGGACTGGCACAGCTGCCTTCACCTTGGATGTAGCGAATGCACTTTTTTTTTCTCCTGAGGGACAAGGCGAGAGAAAGAAAACATTTTTTAGCACCACATCTTCGAAACGGATTGCCTCTTAGCACTGTTACTGACTTAAACGCACCATTGACATTAAATTTAAAAAATGTAACAAGTTTTTCTCTATCTCCTTGCTTCAGAGTCTGAAGAATTGACAAATGCTCTCAAATTCAATGTCATTCAATTCCTTTTAGTTGTTTTTTTTGGCTTACATTTCTATAACTTATTGTAAATATATATCTTTTATGATCCAATCAAGTATTTTACTCAACAAACAACTAAAGGTGCCTTTAAGTAGCTTTGTAAAACTTGTGCTAAGAATAAAGTTGTGGGTCGAATTCCAAACACAGAACCATCACACAGGACAGACATGAAGGAAAGATCAAAGGTGAAGCACTTGGACAGGAAGCAGCAGGAAGAATGGAGGCACATATGTGGGGCGATAATTATGAAGATGAGGATACAAGAGGACGAAATGAAGCAGATTAGATGTAGTAATGGTTGCTCTCTGGATGTAAGACTCAGCCTCTCTTACAGGCAGAGCTACAGCTGGGGGATCAGCCTTTTTTTTCTATTTCTTCTCTCCAGCAACATGAGATTTCTGGACCTGTCTCGCTCCTCTACCTCTACTCTCTCTTCTCCTGAGGGGACAGAGTTTGGATACGAGGCAAAAAAAATAAAAAATAAAAGTCAACAAGATCCTACACTACAGTGCAATCTGCCCCACAGACACAAGTGTGTGTGCGTGAGGGGTCAAGGCACCATGTCTGCATTCTCGCCAGGGGTCGGGACCCTCCCCCCCTCTGCCTGCCGTGTCCTGAGGCCAGGCCCGTTTGCGCTCAGTGGAACCCGATGGATGAGCACGGGAGAGGGAGGGGAGTTAAGAGAGTGAGGGTAATGTTGCATTCATGTGTGGTGACTCTGCTGTGTTCAGATTTGGTTAAGGGGGAATAGGCTATACGGTACATCTGCCCACCTCATCTTTAGCCTGACCCTGCCAGTGACCCCTCTCTCAGCTCTCAATTCTATCATTTTGATGCCTTAAGGCCACAGAGTACAAGTATTTAAAACTAACAGTGAGTTAGTAAAAAAGACAAAGGTGTTCAGAAAAGAAAAAATATGGCATTTTAAAGATATAAAGCTGAACTTGTGTTTAATTTAGTTGTAAAATCAAACCTTTGTTGGTGATTGTAAAGGGGATAAAAGCGACATTAACCCCAAATGAGAGCGGATGACTGTTCAGGGGCATTCGAATAATCACATGAGAGTGCTACCAAAACCTTGATTACATGCTAGAGTGAAAGACAAGCAGACACTTCTGATAAACACACAACACTGGACAGTAAAGGAGCACTAGCAGAAGTCTGTATGAGAGCAGGGATGAGGCTTTTAAGTGCAGCCTACACTGATACTGCAGCAGTGGGTGGTGCGGCGTATCGACCGGCCGTAAAAAGGTATCATTTTGCCACTACATACACATCTTGCCCTCGATAACTGTCTGTCAAACTGCAACAAATGAGCTAATATCCATTTTTTAACAGACATATCGATTCATAGTATGTGCCCGTGTATGTTATTGATTTCTCCCTCTCGGGGGAAATTACACCAGATGCATCTTTTAGGAAATGGAGCCCAGAGAGAACTTTTAACCTCTCGGCTCCTAGAACGAAGATGCTATCATTGCGCTTTTCAGATGTGTTGTTATTGTTTAAGGAATAATGGAGCATTTTTGATAATATAAGTGTTAGATTTAATGGAGAGGAGGGTAAGCAGCACCAGAACTGGTGTCCTGTAGAGGCAGGTTTGTGGGTAATCCTACTTAAAGAGAAACGGTCCAATATATATTGGGCAGTCAGTGTGTTTGACTTTGTGACAAAATGTGACAAATGTCTTTTGAAATAAGCTAATAATCTGTATTGCCTCTTAAAGTGACAGTAACGAGCAGCAAAAATACTAACATCATGAAAATGTTGAAATACAAGCGGACATGTATAAAGAATGAAAACAAAGGAAAGATATAGCAGCAGTAACAATGAGACACAATGTGTTGAAATGGCTGGTTGTGTCAGAGAAGAGTGGGGCAGGGTGTGGTGCAAGCCAGACACAGAGAAGGGTATTACTTAGCAGAAACAAATACCTACCATGAAAATATTCCCAATTCAAAGACTGCTTGTGTCAGAACAGAAAGACAACAGGTAGGGACTAAGTAAGGGTTATTGAAGAGGAGTTTGGAGGAAGAGGAGGTGGAGAAGGAGGAGGAAGAGGAGGAGGAGGAGGAAGAGGGCACAGAAAAGAGTGTCACTGAGCAGGCCCTCATAGAAAGCAGGGCTAAATTTGTAAGCATAACATTGTTAATCAAAAAAGGACGCCAATTAGAACAAACATGACAGTTAGGATGGGAGGGAATTATTCACGGCCCGGGTAGAAAATGGATTTCAAGCAGTCAGATCGCACAGAAGTATTACTCCAAATGACATTAGGAAATCAAGATCTCCCAGAAAGATGTTTCCTTGAGATAAAAGTTTGGTAATCTTATTTTCAAATCCATTTTCTGCCGCTTGGCTTGAACTGAGTTTAATAAGGAAAAAATGCTGCGAGGGAATTTACAGCAGGAAGCTCCTCAAGTCAGGAAATAAGGAGCAGAGAAAGTTTGCCAACTGTTACCACACTGATGGAAACATGTTTTAATCTAGGAGAAGAAGAAGCTGCTCAAAGTGGATGTCTTCCTCCCATTTGGTACTACAGCAGTTATACCTGCATGGTTTGCACCATAAACTCAGCTGGTCAAGCCCGAACAAGGCACGACACTTCTTTGGGGTATTTGCATCTGTTAGCCAAAGAGGTAGACACAAACACACACACAGAGACAAAAAAATAAAGAAAGAAAAAGAAAGAAAAAATGGACACGTCATTGCACAGACAAAAACATGTAGCCAGGGCTTAGGTTTAGGCTGGTTAACACTGGGATGTCCTCCGTATTTGACTCCAGATCCTCCAAGCCCCGACCTGCCAGTTTCTGACCAATCTCAGTGAGGCTGTTTGTACTTAAAATCCTGCAATAAAACCCCAGAGATGTTCCTGCATCAACACACACACACAAACATCACTCATACAAACACTCGAGCAAAAAAAAAAAAAAAGTGAACACCCTTCTTCCCAAAAAAAAGGAGCTACAAATCAAATAGTGATAGCCTAGAGATAGACCGGCAGGGCGTGGCTGGAGGAAGCTGAGAGGTCACAGTAGCCTGACGGGGCAGACAGAGGGGAGGGGAAGAGAGGAAGAGGCAGCAGTGTGCAAAAAAAAGGAAAAAAGAGGAGGAAGTCCCAGTGTACAGTAACCCAGCAGCCTTCACCTGGCCCTGGCCGGTGCAAGCACACACCATACACACCTGCACGGGCCACACCAGTTATTCTGTTGGTCGAGCCCAAAGCGCGCTCGACACTTCTTAGGAGCGCTCAGGTCTGATGCCGCGACAGGGAGGGGGGAAGCCAGCATAGAGGAGGAGGAAGAGGAGGAAGAGGAGGAGGAGGAAGAGGAGGAGGGATAGAACCAAAAACAAAACCATAAGGAGCCGAAATTAAAATAAAAGGAGGAGAGAAATGAGGAGAAAAAACAGGTAACAGTGAATCTATGAAGCTTTGCAGTGGCTCAATGTGCAAGAAACCCCCCCCTTAAAATCCCTCAAAGCCATTCTCAAGTGTGCCTTTCAAGATAGGACTGAACACAATTAGTGTGTTTCAGACATTAGTAAAATCAAAATGCATGCAAGTAATCAAATTAAGACATTAGCAGGGAAGGAAAACTGCTTTCAGGTTGTGTAATCTAAAACTGACTAGAGTTAAAGCTGCAGATAGGATGTGCTTATTTAGTCTGGAGGATAAAAATGGAGCAAAATGCAGATTGGATTAACTTGCTGCAAGATGTTATCAAAAGGACAAGGTCAAAGTAGTAGAACTAGGCAGCAGGCGGCTAAAACAGCACGGTAGTGAGTTAGCCCTAGCCAGGGGAAGGATTAAAAAGGCTGGAACCTGAAGAGGGGGAATCTACTCTTCAGACCTGGCATCAAACACTTGACTGTTTTCCACCAACTTTGGCGCTTCTGTTGCAGACACGCACACAAAAAAGCTGCCAGTCACTTCAGCTCTACCCAATAATTGAGTCTTTATCAGTGGTTGAGCAGAGTGACAGCAGGATCTGCTAGTGTTTGAGTCCAGGTCTTGTACGAGTAGAGAAATTTGAAGGGATTTTAAAGTCGGCCAAACTCATGCTGGCCTGTAGGAAAGGCTCAAGCGGCGATACTTGAAGCATACAGATTAAGGAGGTTTACCCTGACATCACATCCTTCAGCTAACACTCCACAATCTAACTTTATTTTATCACTTCCTCAAGCAAGATTATGCCAAAATACTGTATATGCTTTGAGCTAAATAGCAACATGAGTAATAAAAAGTAATTAAAGAAAGTTTAACTTAGCTTTAAGTAACATTGAAACATTTATTAATGATAATAAAGCAGCAAACAAAGCAAAAGGAGCAATTAACATACTAAAAAACTGAAATAATACACATTCATTGATATATAAATAGACATTACTTAAGAAATTACGGAATAAAAAGAAGAAAAATAAAACAAGTTAGTAATTTAATACTCAAAATGACATTAGCACCTGTAATCGGAGGGAGTGAAAGGCAAGGGTTTGGAAAATATTCTCTGTGTTCTGAAAAAAAGAACAGATAAAGAGGCCTTCAAGAAGAAATCCGTCACCAAACGAGCGCAAAATACATAAATAACAAGTCGCCATGTCTCCTCACAACACGATCAGAAGAATATGAATCATGAGATTTAAAAAAAAAATAATGGATAAATCATAAAGAAAATTAGCAAACCTCCTTAATTTTAAAGGTGTAAGTGATTTGTTTTTTCTTAAGCATGCATGAAAGCAAGCAAAGGGCAGCCAAAAAGCACAACACACACATACTCAAATGCACACATACAGTACTGTAGTGCAGTCTATCTGCAGGGCACAGGCATTATAAAACAGGGGGATAAGGGAGGGGAGGGGGGGCACGCACACAACACTAGCAAAGTTAATGGCTTTCACAATGCTTCAACTTCACATTCTCAAAACATACATATCACAATACCAGAACGCTAAGGGGCAAAATAGGGAGGGAGGGGAGGGAATGTCAGAGGGGAGGTGAGGGAGTGTGGGGGGGTCATGCATATTCAGTTGTTATTAGCTGGGGAAGGCTAAGGGGGAAAATGGGGAAAAGGGGGGTATTACAAGCAACTCTACCATTTAAATATTGCATTGGGTAGCATATCTATACCAAAAGAAAGAAAAAAAAAGCCAGGCACAATAACACACACACAAAAGAAACATAACACACACAAAAAACTAGCTTGACTTTTATCTTGCAACATGTCACATCTGCCTGACACATGATGGGGCTCTTCTAATATGAGAGATAATTGCAGCTCACTTACCATTGCTCTCTGCTTGCTGCTTTTCCCTTTTTCTCTTCTTCCTTTTCCCCTGTTGGTTAGCCGCCAAAAAAATAGAAAGAAAAAAATAGACACAGACAGGAACCTTAGTTATTATATTGCAGAATGCCCAAAACATGAAACAGAGAGTAGGACTCATCTTTGTGTTTACTTATTTATTCATTCATTCTTTCTCTGCCTTTTCTTTCTCTCTCTCTCTCTCTCTCTCTCTCTCTCTCTCTGCCCTCCGGTTTGTAACAGACACTGCAGGCCAGAGCACAATCCTCCCTCCCTCCCTCCCTCCTTCTCTCTTGTTTTCTGCTCTTTTTATTATTTTCTGTAATCTTTTGTCTTATTTTCCCCTGCTCTGTGAACATCCAGACGTCTCAACAAGAATCTACTTCTTCTCTTAGGCAGCTTGATCCGGTCAGTCTGATCCAAAAAAAACTGGACATGAATGATGAAAACCTGCACGCTCATGTGTCAGAACAAGGTGTAGAACATTCACGTAAACAAACTGATTGTTGGACGTTGTTATTAATCGTAAGATGAGTCAAGGCCATGTCTCTATTCTCTGATACACATGATACAGGAAAAAATACAGGTGATCTTTCAGGCTGTAAAAAAAAATGCAAAAAAAGAAGAACTCATTCTGGTCAGGCCACTGAGAGAAAACGGTGACTGAACCAGTTCTTCGTCCTCCCCTTTACGACTTGTAAACTTAAAAACTTACATAGTTGTCTCGTGCTGACCAGCCTGGGTACAGCTGCATGTGGAGCTGTCGCTCTTTCCTGGCCAGCTCGTAGTACTTGGCCTGCTCCTCCCGCGATAGGGCATGCCACTGAGAAAGACAGAAGAATATTTCCAACATGAAGAGGAGAGAAATCTTCAGTAATGGCAGACGGCTATCCACAAATGAATCTGGTTCTACTTGAGGTTTCCTCACTACTGCTGCTTAGTTAAGGATAAATGTAGTGTCTCATAATATGCTCTTGATGTAAAATGTCATGAGATAACTTCTGTTTGTCTGCATGCTTGACTTTGACCCTCAAAGAGTCTCTGTGTGTCTGAAGATCTTCCAGGACTTACCCTTCGCCCAAGGATCTGGTTGATGGCAGCACTTTCCTTCAGTGTGCACTCGGCCACCACTTTAGCCCGCATCTCCTTCATGTAGAGCATGAAGGCATTCAGAGGCTTCTTTATGTGGACCTGTTTCTTCTTCTCCTCTTCCTTTTTAGCGTCTGACTGTTTCCTGTGGTAGGACAAGAGGGGGAGAAAAAAATTGAGCAACCTGAACCCTGTGATTAAAATCAGGTGAGACTTCCACTTCAAGTATGAGAGTGTACTCACGAGCTGTTGAGGGAGCTGATGTCACTGTGGGAGGATTCCTGCTTGACGTTGGGTGTGACGATGGCGGGGTGTGGGATGCCGGTGGTGTGCAAACTGTGGTGGGGGGGCACCATGTGTGGGGGGAACCTGGAGGACAGAAGACTGTGTAAATCGTCAGAATGGACACGGGTGAAATGAGAAGATGGCAGACATGTAAACACAAGACTAAAGGGGCTCAGTTCCATTTCAAACTTTCAAATACATGTCAAACTTTGTTTTTCTTACTGCTTTCATAGAAATGGAATCGGCCTTTAGTCACAAGAAAAGACATAGATACACAAACAAACATCTACATGAAGATCACCAAGGCTACATCCTGTTTTATCATTTACTTCTCAAAATGGTGAAAGTCTCCAGCCTGAACATTTTTACATTCACACACAGATATAACAGCATAGAAAGTCAAACATTGTATAAGCGTAACGGCAAAAGGCCAAACGTGAATGCCATATTTTCACATCCCCCAAAAAACTTTCGACACTTGAGCCAAGAGTGTTTTAACCTCACTCTAATGGGACCCTTCACTGAGGTTCACCAGCTAAGAGTGTCATAAGCACTACAGGTAGATGTTCACTTTCAATAAAACTTGTTGGCTCATAGTTCTGTTGGATATATCAGTGTTAAAAAGTGATCATAAGATGTAGAAGAAGCCCTCTTGTGTGAGCTTTATTAAGGGACAATTAAATAAGATTTAAGGGACATGGTTTCAAATTAAGATTTAAGAAGCAGTGACGATATCTTTCATCCATGGATGATAAGCGCCACCGAGTTAACTTCACTTCATTTAAAGAAATTACATATTTCATAGTTTCACTGATATGAAAATACCTGCTTTTGCACAGGGGGAAAAACTGGGACCATTATCTCTTTTTTCACATTTTGCAAACTAGATTAAAATCCTCTATCAAAGTCTAGCATCACTGCAGGTATTCGGCCTCTATTTGCTTTCTCCCATTCTTTTTCTGCACATTCAGCACTGTCAGCAGCACTGACATTTTTATCTTCATGCCTCTACACTCCCATCATCATTTCATATTCTCCAACTGGTCCCAATAACTAGTCCAGAAACCCTTATTTTGGAATGCTTTCCCAGGCCGGAGCAGCCGTAGCAGCAACACTGCTGTGCTGTGCTGTGCTGTATGTCGTACAGTGTATGCGCTTCCAGCAACACTAATTATTAGCATCAGATTATTTGAACGTCTGCGCATCCATCTGCATGTGTATGTTTACAGCGCCTCGGCTCCACGTGACCACACACAAATTTACGAGAAGAGAGGAGGATGAAGGAGAAGCAAAAGGAGGAGGAATAATTCTTTTTTTTTTTTTTTTTTAAAGCAGCTCATTATCCGGCTGTGTCTGGCTGCATGGCTCGGAGCCAGAATATAATGATGAGGATAAACTCGCCAGGAACAACTAGTTTCTGTTGGAGGCCATCTCAGGGGAGTGCCAGTGCGCTCCCCCCTCAAACTCTTTCCCTCTTTTTCTCCTTTCCCCTCTTCTCCCTTCATCACTGACACATTGGTGTTTGTGCCATGTCATGCGTTGATGGGGAGCTCGGCAGCACTGGCTGCATATCGCCCATCATTAGAGCTGCTGCATTTTCTCTCTGCTCACTCCGTTTCCTCCCTCCTTCTCTCTCTGTGCACTTGTTAAAATTTCCTCTGTTCCAAGATCTATTTTTTCTCTTCTTCTTCTTTTTCTTCTTCTCCACTCCTCCCTGTCCCCTCACCACCTCCTTGCTCCACTGCCCCCCCCTCCTTCCCCCTCCCTCCTCCTTCTTCTTCTCCCTCCCTGCTGCCACTGCATGGCCCAGGTTATGGTTTAAACATGACGGCCATCCCTTTGAAGCGCAGGGGCATCATCATCACCATCATCATCATTCGGGCTCATCAGCAGCAAGCAGCGCCTTGGACCAATTTAACCAACACAGGGAAAGGGGAGACGCAGCATATAACCCCCCTCCATCCACCCACCCACCTACCCCACAACCCCGGGGCTCCTACGTCTCAATCTGAAAGGTATGAATGGCTGGCGGTGCTGGGGTGAGGAGGGGGGGTCACTCTCGCAGCAAGCCCAGTGTCAGCCAGTGCCATTTAATTGCCAATGCGTAGCGGTAGCCCCCGTGCCTGTTTAATGTGTAATGATCCGGCCGGTGCACTTCTCCCCGTTCCCGAGCAAAAGAGACGGATCGGGATGACGGGGGAACATATCAAAGGGCAGGCTTAAGCATAAGGGGGCAAAAGGGGCCTTCACATCCTCCCACCTGTCACACGTAAATTCACACGTTCACACACACACTATAGGAGACCTGCGCTGGCTCCAACCCCATTATCAAAATAATGTCTTTCATTTGCTCTGCTGTCTGTCTCTACTCTCCTTGGCCCTTTTTTCCCCCTGTCCTAAAATGATGCATTTTTTAACAGGACCTGGGTGTAAGGTGCTCATTGCTGGACTACAAGGTACCAGGCTCGTTCTCTGCATTCTAATTCAGGTCGGGTTGCAGCACAGGGGGACTGATACTGAAGCAGAGCACTCCCGACAGGAGAACAAGGCCAGGACATCTTTTTGCTGTCCGATTTCCTTCTCTTAGTGCGCCGGCTACAAAATTGTCGAGCCGCCACAACAGTCTGGTTCATTCTTTGAACAAAACCAACTGGCTGAAGGCTATTTCTGAAAGGTATCTCACTTATTTTTACAACCCAATTCCTTTCTTTTTTTTTTTACTTCTCTGATCCGTCAAAATCAGAATTTGGAGCATTTTCTATGCATGAGGAGTTCTTTTTTTTTTTTTTTTTAAAGATGTGTTAAACCCTTCCATCCTCCAGAGAGCTCCCAGAGCCCTCCATCTATTCAGTTATACTAATTCAATTAGGGGGGCCTCATCACAGGGCATTAGCTCTTCCCCATGGCCAGTCCCCCCCTTTCTCCAACACACCCCAGCCAGTATATTCAATTAACTACACTGGAAATAAGATGATCACAATGTAGAGGCTGTCATTAAGGGACCAAATTAGCAGTCACTTAAAGCCCAGGTTTGGTCGGGCGCTGCTGCCAGATGCAGACGTCTGGGCAGACCCGTCGTCTGACCCTTTGTGGCCTTGGACTGGCTCAGGAGGAGAAATCCAGACACTCTTCTTCTACTTCTTCTAAAAAGTGTTTTGATGCATGAATCACTTAAAGGAAAGTACAGAGAAAGCTGCACCAACTCTTTCTGTTTCCCTTTGCTTTTCCTTATTCTCAGGGCTATACTTTAAGAAAATGTAATTCCCTGTTCACTGCTCCTCCCTCCCCCCCTCCCCCCCTCTTCTCCCTGCCTTCTTTCCTGCATCTACATGATCCATCAATGTCACAGAGGTCTAAACATGCTGCCCTCAGGAGCTGCTTTTCCAATCAGGCTGTAATTAAACTAAAGCTCTGCCTCATCCCTGGACTGTTAACCAGCTTGTACCAAATAAAAGTCCCCTGCTGCACAGAGGAGGAGGAGGAGGAGGAGCAGAGGGAGTGAAGAAGAAGAAGAAGAAGGAGGAGGAGGAGGGTGGTGTTTGTTTTCAGTGTTGCTGCTTTTTCTGACTGTTCCAGACCCAGAAACCATCCAAAATTAATCCCTTTCCCACCCTTAACACAGAGGACGTGCATCCCCCTTGAGGGAGTAGTAAGCAGTTTAACATTAAACTGACAAACACACACACATGTATACAAGATGGCAACAAATACACATATACCCACTCCCTTGGGTGCACTAATGTCCACAGCAGCACTTGAGCTGGACCCTTACGGGGCTGGACCAAAGCGCTAGCCAAGTGTCAGCGCCCCGGACTTCTATCATGTAGTCCCTCTTCAAAGTGTTGCCGTGTTTGTTTATGTGTCTGGCTGCTCAAACTCACAGCGAGGACATGCCCCAGCTCATTTCAGATCTGCCTGACATGCAGTGGGGGTAAATGTTCTTCAGGGGCCTCATTAGAAAATGATAAATATAATTAATATTTGAGCACACGAGCTGGAGCGCCACACTGGAGGATTGGCCTTTTGAACACACAGAGATGGGGAGTGTGAGCTCTCCTTAAGGGAGAAGTTGCTGCTCTCAGTGTGTGTGTGTGTGAGCAGCCAACACAAACACAAAACTGAATGTAAAAGTAAGGTGTGAAACAGTGTGTGTGTTTTGCTCCTAGAGGCTCAACTCACCTTGACATGGATGCGTTGACAGTGAGCGCAGTTGGGTAGGGGTGTCTGAAACCCCCTGTTGTGATTGGGTAAACAGGTTGACCTTGCCTGAGAAGGGAGGGAGAGAAGAAAAGAAGAAAGGCGAGTTAGGTAAAGGAGCAGGGTTGATGGAAGAGGAGAAGGTAAAGCCCTCTGTCTCGCTCCTCTCCCCACTGTGGGCCTCTTTATTCTCATTTGATCAGGACAAAAATCTAGGGGATTGCAGAGCGCGGATCAAAGGGAGGAAAACTCTGAACAATTTGAATGCCACAAATCTTGATAGCGATGGCTAATTAAATTTCATAACCCTTCGCTCGGTGTCGACAGAGTGGGGCCCTGTTCCTCCCCGAGCTGGAACTAGGTGTTTTGTTGTGATAATTAAAGACGAAGCGCGGGTCTCTTTAATGGAGCCATCACGCTAATTGAGGTCTACACATTCAAAGACAAACAATAATGAATGTAAATTTATACCAAAATAAAGTGCAGCAAATCAAAGGGCGCCGTGGCTGCGCTCGGGGCCTCTCTCGGTATTTAGATCGCGGTGAGAAAACATTAAATTAACAGAGCTTAATTTGTAGCCTTTTGTCATATTAACAAGTGTTGACAAGAGTTACCAGGGGAGAGCCCCCATGTGGAATTGTGGGTAAAATACGGGCAATCACGGTTCATTACTCAAATTGGACCATACAGAGACATGCAAAATAGTATTTGCCAGAAAGTAGCAAGTTGAGGTTGGAGAGGGCCTGAGGAGGCTGCTCTCGTCTAGGAGTGAGTGTTTCACAAAGTTAAAGGATCAAGTTTGAGTTTTGGAGGAGGGAGGAGGAGGAGGAGGAGGAGACCAGAGACAGCTTACATTATTGAGTTTAAACATAAAAAATACCATCCTCGTACTCAGGATGCACATGTAAGGTAGCTTTTTGTTTGATTTTTGTTGTTTCCTCTTAAGACAAAAAAGAGAAGTAAAAAAGGTTTCACTTACTGTGGTACTAACCATCCTAGCGGATGGGGGATCTGGCCGACAGCGCCAGGTGACAGTGGGTAATAAGGGGATATATCTGGAGGATGAGGAGGCCTTGGAATTCCTGTGGAAGAAGAAGGAGGATGAAGGAGCAGAGAGGAGGTGGACAGAAAGGATGATGACAGAGAGAAAGAGAGAGAAACCAAATCTTTGTCAGAGCATGGATTCAATTCTTTGTCAAGAGTTTCACATCTGAACGGGGCAGACATCACAGGAGTGCAGATGGGAGGAAGAAGAGGAGGAGGAGGAGGAGGAGGAAGAGGGCTTGTTGCTCGCATGTACACACAGTGCTAAATCACACTTCCTGATCAAAGGCCTTTGAGGCGGCGGCAGCAGCGGCGGTGGCAGCAGCAGCAGCACAATGTGTTGCAGGGTGAGAGAGGTGAGGAGAAAACACCAACACGATTCTTGTCACATTTGTCTGCTGATTCAGGAGACTAATGATGTAAAATGACGGAGGTTTAGAAGTTAACAAAACACAACAATATAATTAAAGCCTTCACTGTGATCACAGAGCTGCTAATACTGGGCTAACGTTTGATTCAGGCTGATTTACACAGACACGGAGGCTAGATGGATAGGAAGGATAGAGGGATGCGCTCCATAATTATGCTCAGAATCAGCTCCAAATTTTAGCCAAGTCTTATTCAGTCTAAGTTTGATACATCTGTCTTTAATGTGCGATCATTACATCCTCAAATTGACCAAATATTTGACACTCTAAATGAAAAAGCTGTGTATTTATTGGCGTCTTGTGTCTCATCCTCAGCAGAGAAACGGTGACAAAGATGTCCAATTTGAGGACAACTCTTGTTGCAGGCATCGCCGAGCAATCACAGCTTCTGCGGTGCTGCCTGTATCTCACATGGCGGCTGACAAGCCCAAAATAAAAAATAAAAAAACATCAACAAGCTGCCCTGAACAAACGCCATGAAAAGGTCTCGGGTGTAAAAATAACTCTCTTTCTTATGACAAACTTGAAACATGGAACTCTAGACGTGTAAAAAAGCCCAGCGAGAGGAGCTGTGCTCAGTAGACCAGGAACCAGAGGGACTTTTATTTTGGCACTTTCTTCCACACAGCTGGCTTTGCCTTTTTTGCAGCTGTTGTTACAGACATTTCGACCTGTGAAAACACAGCTGAAGTAGAGCCAGTCAGTCTTCATAGATCAGGACTTGGCTGCTGCTGGCGGTTACACCCAAAATTTGCAGCTGATCTGATCCAGGTTATCCAGGAACTGACTCTAGAGAGGGATTCTGTTACTGATGGACAATGTGCTGTACTGTGCAGCAGCGGAAAACTTCCCATGCTTATAAAAAAAAAAATTATATTAAAAAAAGAAAGCCTCAGTACATTATCCCATCGCCACCCAGCGCTGAAGACCTAATATGGCTCATTAATTAATTAAACACTGAGCCCAATTAAGCAGCCCCATTAAGCACTACATTAAACAGCAGCTGGCGCATTATTCCCCCCTTGTAAGGACCATCATAATAAGGGAACATTATTACCTAAAACATTGTCTGAATACACCAGAGAACACTGGGAAATGCATTAACCTGAAAGGGTGAGCTGAATGACGGTTAACCAAATAAAGCGCTGGGTCAAGATGCTCACGGAAATGAATGGAATTGGCTAAAAATGTACGCTGAGCGGTAGTGAGTGAGAGGGATGTGTGGGCTGGACCTGACTGCTAAATGTGGATACCGCAGGATCAACAGGCTGCAAAGATGTAACAACAGCTCTGACAGGAAGTGAGATGATAACTGAAAAGCTGACGAAGCCCGGTTATTTAGGTCAAAACTTCTATTTTGAGGACTTTGAGCTCTTATTTGGACACAGACAGCCTCACTGGTTGCTCTCTGGTATTTCAATGTGAGGACCCTTAACTCTTGTTTAAAGCCCTGCCACTGGATGTTTCTGTACCAAAAAGAGGAGACGTTTTGCCACTGAAGCAACCCAAGTTTATGGGCGTTGAGGCTAAATAAATTAGGAACAGATCACAGCAACCAGAGGCAACTAGAATGTGTCACTCTTTGCCTCAGTTATGATTCTTCTCTCATTCTAAAGAAAAATTATACTCCATATTTTATACTGGCTCCTTAAAAGAATTCTGCTGGCAATCACCAGGAAGAATCCCAAGTGCTCTCTCTGTTTTTGTCTTAAAATGTTGTATTGTCATTTTGTCTGTGAAGCTGAAGGCAATTTTCCACAATGTGGACAAATAAAAGTTCTAAGTCTAAGTCTAAATTAGTGTACAATTTTGCAAACAATATGCATTACATGATACACATTTGGTGTTAACAAAATCAAGCCTATGTGTGCCCTGTATTGTAAACCTGACATGTGATTCATATTTTAATCTAGAGTTGTTTTTACAAGAATATGACTCGAGACAGACACAGAGACGCCATGCAGACAAACAGAGTCGTGAATATGTAAGCCATGTTGGCAGGGCATAATAAAACATTTACACACCCAGCAGTGCAAACAGTTAGAGAGGGGTGATGTCCCTGACGTGAGGAGATCTGACTCTGTGGGTTTCTCAACTTTTAGTTTTGACCTTCTTTTAAACATATTTTAACACACTGTATTGGTTCCTAAATGTGTTTTTGTTAGCATGTTGCTAATAGAAATGCTGGTATTTCATTGGTTTTTACCTGTTTTGGGATCCACGTCTGTCTGTAGGTGAGGTGGGGGGTTCCCCGGTGTGAAGTGCTCATTGCTGTAGGTGATCAGAGGTGTGAGAGGGTGCACATGGTGAGGGTGCTGTACCACTGGAACCTTATTAGACTGAGAGAAAGAAGGAGAACACAGAGGGAGAGGAAGATAAGAGAGAAAGAGGGGGAGAGAAAAAAAGAAATCAGGATGTTAATATTTGGGATCAGGGTTAGAGATCGCTCATGTTCGCCACAGGGTTACAACCCAGTCTGAAGGCTCTTGGAAAGAAGAGCTATCCCATTCCGGGTACTCTTGAGGTGCCAAACCACCAAACCACAGTGAAAATAGTGTGGTTTGTAATTAAAAACACTTCTGCGGTGTCACCCTGGAATCCAGTAACACAATCTAAGTGGCTTTGGGGGGTTGCCAGTTCACATTTGGGTCTGATGTGTGATGGGGCACTTTTAACCGCTGTTGCAGTGAAGTAATCGATCATCTGTAAACCACGAAATCAAGGCAGCGCGTGTAAATCCACAGTCATTAGCAGATCCAGTCGGCGCTCCACTCTCCTCCTCCTCCTCCTCTTCCTCCCTGCTCTCCAGCCTCCCTTTCCTTGCTCCCCTTCCCCTCGTCGATCCCCCCCAGGGGCCCCGGTTCACGGAGAGTAAGGGGTGTATTGTAATAAAAGGGTTAGGAGAGAGGAGGTGGGGCTGAAAATCCATTTCTGCATTTTTGCCAAATTAGTTTTAGCTATGTAATCTTCTCTTTGTGCTCCTAAGTGGTGCAGGCCCCCTTTTTTCAATTACCCAAAGATTACAGTGGAGCTTTAGGGGTGTGCTGCTGCCGTGGGCCCCTTTGCGTTAACCAGAGCTCAGCCCCCCTCTCATCGGGGCCAGAGCCGAGACAGACACTAACACACGCACAGTCCCCACCGACCACGAGATAACCAGATTAGAGCTGTGCTGTAGATTAGACTGGTGGAAGAGGCTGCTCTCGCCTCTTTACCCACACATCCTTATCCTGCCCTCAGCAAGTCAAAGAAGCAGCACTAATCAGGCTTATCATAACATGGGTGATATGTTCAGGGGGGAGAGGAGTCAGACACCAAGCTGCTTGTGTGTGTGCGTGTTTCTGTGTGTGTGTGTGTGTGTGTGTGTGTGTGTGTTTCTGCTCTCTCAGAGGCCACACACCCTCATTAGCGACTTTAACCCGTGCAAGAAAGGAGGAAGAAAAAGCTCCAGTGTGGCGCATTTGCAACCGACTTTGAAAAACATTAATGGGACTAGATGTTTGGAGGGAGGGGCATACATACATAAGATGCTCATTGGCAATACAAATGCATGGCTGTGTGGGCTTAGGGTGAGACAAATGTGAGGGAAACCTTCATGCCCCTAAACAAGCCCTAAACACCCACAATCCATCCAGACCCCTGGTGCTGAGTTTTCACAGTGGTAGCTAAGTCTTCCAAGTGTGTCGTCCATACAATCCCAGCCATCCAGACCTCCATTCTGTTGTGGCAGTGGTGGAGGAGAGGAAAGCTAGGGGAAGCAGGAGCAGGGAGGGGAGGGGAGGGGAGGGGGGGCATTCCCTATTGCCATGGTCCCAATGAAAGATTAATGAACCCCAGCAGAACTCCAGGGAGGCAGAGGGACTCCTGGGACTCATTCACAGCCCTGAGCTGAAAGGCTGTGGAGGGGAGAAGGAAAGAGAAGGGCTGGAGAGGGGGGTGTGTATGTGTTTGTGTAGAGGGGGGTGGTGGGTTGGAGGTGGAATGGGGTTCGTTAAAAAAAAAAAAAAGAAACACAAACCAAGGCAGTCCCTCGTTTTCATTGGGCTCCCTGATCTGATCTGCACATGGAGAACAGCGGGATGAAAAGGAGAAACTGGTCGAAAAACAATCAGGATGGAGGTTATGACAGAATGCTAGAAGATGGCCTCTCCCTAGTTGCCTCTTTTTCCTCTAGTCCCCCTCTCCCTCCCTATCTCTCACCTCCTAACCTCCTCCTTCACGTCTCCCCGCTCCTCCCTCGGGTAATGATGTGAAAGAATGTTGTCAATTCTTCATCTCTCGGTGCTGAAAAGCTTTAGTGGCCATTTAAATGAGTTCTTTTGTCCAGGGGCCCCGGCCATTGAGAAGACAGTTCAAAATGCCCATCCACTGAGTCCACATTTAGACACAGGGTGTTAGAGAGGGTGTGTGTGTGGGACATTGAGAGAGGGAGCGAGAGCTAGAAGGCAGCTGATTTACATCACAGTCACTTTCTGGTCTAGGAGAGTGCTCTTTTTTTGTGCAAGTGAGGGAAAGTAAGGGGCTGGACTGGATGCTGCCTTCATCATTGCATGAGTCCACTAAAGGAAGAGGCTGATTATGGGAACAAAGTCAAAGAAACAACATAAGTTTTATTTGGGGGGGTTTGTCTTCCATGTTTAGAGGTCTCTTATTTGAGTTAGATCCACTGTCTTCTGAGAAAACTTGTGAATTCCTTCAGAGTTATGGTCAGCTGAAGTTGACTTCCAGTAGTCTGATGTCTTTAATCAGCTTATCTTTGTACAGACTGTAGCATCCACTGACGTCAAGCCAGCACCCGGTGGTCCCCGCAAGGAAAAAGAAGGCCCAGCACCTGCCCTGTGGCCACTGTGGGACAAAGCGAGCCCAGGACTCGTCTGGCAGGCTGCTGGGTCTGCTTCAGCCTGCACAGAGCCGCCCATAGAGCGTCGAGAAACAAAAGCAAAGCAACGTGGGAGGCTTTACTCTCCCTGCTCCACAAAAGCCAGGGGAAAAGAAAGAACATTTCCTGCCCCTTTACACCCCCGCTGACTTGCATCCTTCTCACCCACCTCCGTCATTACAACAAACAAATATAGCAGAAGACGAAAAAAGGCACGCCGCTCTGTAGTCATGATGACCAGGTTTTCAGGCCTCAAAGAGAGATTCAAAAGACCCCGCAGGAGGAATTTGAGTGCACACACTTTTGTTCGAAGATCAATGAGCACATTGACTTTTTACACGTCCAGGACACATACAGGCCTGCTGCAGAGGAGCAAGCAGCACACTTAAAAACAGCAGACACAAACAACCTTCTGGTTATGTTACTGATACTGCTTTGACTTTATTTCTTTCATTCTATTCTTCTCTTCTGTTTCCAGCTGAGGCCCTTATGCTTTAAGCAAAAAGGCGCTTAAACGGCAGAACTTATTACATTACTTGTGTCATTGTGATCACACTCTCCTGTTACAAGGTTGTCCTCTGATGCACCTGCACATTTAGCCGGTGAAGGCAGCCAAACAGCACTTTACCTCTGGTCCAAAAACTTGTAGAAAAGTAACTGAAAGTTTTGCTGGTTCAACCTGAAATCTATCTCAAGGGTAAAATATGTTCTCTATACGCTGATGACTAATGCTTCTCCGCCACCGTGTGAAAAGAGCCTTTGAAAGTGGACAAATGAATAAGCTGCTTCAAGTCAGACCTCTGGGGAGAGAGTGAAGGGAGGAGGTACAGGAGAAGGCAGAGGGGGTGAGAAAGTGACAGCAGGACGGAGTGAGACAAAGGGAGGGGGGACAGAGAGGTGGAGGCCCCGGACAGGAAAAAGCTGTTGGCCTTGCATTTCCGCCTGGTGGCACCTCGCAGGGCCAATTTGAGCCCTAAATGTGAAGGTGGCGACCTTGCAGGCCCAGGGGGTGGAGGAGGGGAGGGCAGAGAGCCTCTGTCTCTCTGCTTTGTGTCATGATATGATGAGTTGTCACAACAGTTTGCGGGGCGCTAATGAGCTGTAGTGAGGCCGGGGCACGAGAGGGGAAGAGAGGAGAGAGTTGTGGGGATGACAGAACCGTGATGGATTGAGGTCCTCTCAGGCCTCCAAATTCCAAAGCAAGCAGAAAAAAAGCTGCCAGAGCGCCCTGAGCCTCTCCCAGAGCGTGCAAAGTGGCCCACATCCAAGGCACATGGAGTAGAAAACACACACACACACACACTGGGATGCTGGGGGAAAGTGTCAGAGAAGAGTTATTTGTATGTGTGTGTGCGAGTATTTGATTTGAGCACAACAAAAAGTACAAACTGTGCTGCCACCGATCTAATGAATCATCTGGTATCGTTCAATGTCGTCCTGTTGGAATCTGTTTACACACATGAATGCTGTTTTCCTTTGGGAGGTGCCCCCTCTAGGCTTCCATCTTCATCTCCTTGCAAACACCATATCACACCAAGAAACGCTCCCACACACACACATTTACAGACACACTCAAGTCAAATCAGACCTCAGATTCAAGCAGACAATCTAAAAGAATACTTAGAGTTTAACGGCAATGGAATATGAAATGCTCCTACAAATTAAAGGCTTATCAGAGACATGATCGTCCAGTAGAGCACGCTGATTAAAAAAAAACCCCTGCTACATTTCAGAAATCAGATTTCTTTGCTAATCATTTGAGAATAGAAAAAACCCCTCCACAATATTAGGAACCTGGGAATTGTAAGGGGGAGCAAAGGATTTAAAAAGCAGATATGGAGGTGTTGATCAGTTTTCCTCTCTGGCAGAGAAGATGCGTCTCTGAGGGCAAGGGGCTCCCGAGACCACAGTATATTTAAAAGTTAATCTATTCACTTTGCTGCAGTGACATGCCGACTGCTTGATCAGAGCGCTGAACAAAAATATTATGTGGGCCAGAGCCTTTGCTCCCCTTCCTCCTGCTCTCTTCGCTAGCACTCAAGTCGTTCGTCACCATTTATTTTCGCTTCCCATCTTTGATAGTCGGCACATCAAATGGAATCGCAGAAAAGGACATGTTCTGACATGTCACAGATAAATAAAAGTGCGCACAAATAGCTTAAATATGAAGTGGTATTTGGTGGAACTGTTGTATTCTGTGAAGACAAATCGGCTCTTAAGACGCACGTGTGTTGAAGCTTTTTCTTTTCAGCGTAAACAGCCTCTTGAGCTCTCAAACATACCTGAGTTTAAAGGGGGCTTCTCTGAGAGGTGATATTGTACCACGGTGTTAAGAGCCACACTGAATTCTACCTTTTGAAATGCAATCAGCCTCTCAGAATTTCAGTTGAAAGCTGGGCAATTAAGAATTTGAATTGGATGGCAACATTAACAAAGGAATATGTTAATCTGTGAGGTTATTGAAATCTTACTTTACATTTCATGGTTAAGACATGAGCTCGATCAAATGTGCTTTTGTCGCGTGAATAATATTCCTCTTGAGAGAGAGGAATACTACATTCATCTGGATGCACTGCTTCTAATGTTTATCATTTTGGGGCCTCAATTTATCAAAAACAGATCATTTAAGGTGTGTGACAATCGCAAAAAGTATGTGGAGCATCACATTTTCATGGATTAGCTATTAGCATGCACGTGTACTGCACTTAGCGTACACAAAACCTGACGTTTTTAGAGGCAAGATATTTCCAAAACATCAAACTCAGATAACCACAAGTCCATCTACTCACATACGCCCCCTCCTCCCCCCAACACCAGCCGACACCATAACAACAACAACCTGTAAGAATAAAGCTAAATGCCGTCAGACGTAAGAAAAAGGCAGAGACAGTGAATTTGCAGGGGAGCAGAGCTGCGTTACTCACCCAGCTGCTCAGATTGAGGTGCCAGCAGCCCACCTGCTGGAGGAGCGAGAGCCCGGGGCCCAGGACTCCTGCCTTGGCTCCCGTCTCCTCCGGCCCGGCTGGAGCTCCATCCCGCGGGTACATGACCCCCTCAGTCCCACCCCCGCCCTCGCCCCCGTCTCCTCCTCCTCTTTCTCCTTCTTCCACCTGGCCCCCCCAGATCCTCCTTCTCTCTCTCTACGCCGGGGAGAAGCCCTTTTGCTTGTCTTGGCCGCTTCTCTCCTCCACTTCTTCTTCTTCTCCTTCTTTGTCTGTCTCTGCTTTGGCTCCTTCCTCCAGTGCGTGCGAGTGTGTTGCTGGGCATATGTGGTGTATGTGCGTGTGTGTGTGTGTTTATCGTCCCCCCTCTCTTTTCTGTGGCCGGCTGACCATTGTTCCCCTTTAGGTTTTTTACATTAGAGCGTGTGTATCTCTTGAGGCGTCAGGGTTTGAGGCCTAGTCCTCCCCCTCCCTCTACAAACACACACACACGCAGTCACCACAAGCCTCCCACAAAATATCTCCCAAAATCCCTCACTCTAACCACAGAAGCCTTCGCTCTCAGCGGCCAGCAGTCTCCTCTTCTCTCTCAGTGAAAGTTTTGATGCCGGTGACAAGAAGTAGAAGAAGTGAGCGGCAGACAGAAAGAAGGAAAAATTACTGTGAGCAGCTTTTCAGCACTGCAGCACTCTTCCCACAAGCTATACTCCAGAAAAATATATACTCACAAACACACACACACGCAAAAAAAAAAAAAAAAGAAAGAAAGGAAGAAAAATCAGTTATTACCCAAATCCCTGCTGTATGTTGGGTCTGTGTATGTGTTTCTTAGAGGATGTGTGTGTATGTGTGTGGGCTCTGCTGTGCCTCCAGGATGCCCAGAGACGAACTGGCAGCTTGAAAAGCTTTGGCTACAAGGTAAAGCGAGCAAGGCGAGAGATGGAGACAAAGAGGAGAGAGCAGGAGAGGGAGAGAGAGATAGAAAAGGGAAGAAGAAAAAAAAAAAAAAGGAACAAGACACAACAACATCCACAAAGGGAGGGCAGGCTCAGCAAAGTGTGGCCAACAGTCATTTTATGTGTGTGATGCTGACAGTCCCCTCTTCATACACTTTCCGTGGGGGAGAGAAAGTCTTCACTCTGACATGGACGTGCCACCTTTCGTCTCTTCTTCTTTTTTTTTACCCCCCCCCCCCCCCCCCCCCCCCCCACTTCTTTTTTTCCAAACAATACCTTAGAGTGGAAAGAATTTGTCTCTTAACCCCCTCCCTCCAACTTCGCCGCCATTCAAGGTTCATGTGAACAAGGCCTCAAGACCCCCCCCCCCCTCTTCTCGCTGCCCTCTCTTCTCTCAGTCTTTTCTTTGCAACTATTTCACCTTCAAATCTAGTATTCTCCTCAGCACTTGAGTCAAATGATGAGCTTCACATGGTCAAGAAGACTTTTTTTGTCATCCATCAGTGCCCAAAACAAACAAAGTGCATTCAAGGGGAATTCCATCAAACGTGACTTTAAGAGCGGTGTTTTACAAAATAAAATATGATCCGTAATTTGTACGCAATATCAAAAAAAAAAATGAAATTGAATAGGAAAAACTAAATTGTTTACTTTAATAAAAAAAAATCTGTATTTTTTACTCTAATGGCTGAGGGGAACATTTTTCCCACATTAAACATTTATTGTTTGGAGGATTTTATTATCTAATAAAGAAACATGAAAAAAATATGAAATCACTTTTTTTTAAAGAACATTTTTCATATTAACTCTAAATGATGAAAAATGACAGAATAAACATTCTGTAAATGTATGGTTAATTCTCAGCTATAAAATCTATAATTAACAAGCCTTGTCAGCTTTTAATTACCTTTAATAACCTCTAACAACCTGAACCTGACTAATGACCATGACAAATTAAATATTTATACAGGGAATTATATCCATCTTAGCACGGTAAAAAATTAATATATTTTTAATATGATCCGATGAAGGTTGTTTAAGAGGAAATTTATTATTAAAATTAGAACAGATAATCGACTACAGTAAAGGAATTTTAAAAATGTTGGAAAAATTAAGAAAATATGTCTTTGGAATTAGAGGTAATGAGAGCTAAAGATTCAGCCACAGTTTTCAGTTTTCATTTTACATCTAAAAACTTACTGACTTTTCTCTCCTCTCTCTCCTGTCCTCGCTCAGCCTCTGTCACTGTGAGGAGCCGGCTCTTCCCCTGGCCTGCAGCAGGCAGTCCTGAGGCCCTTAAAGCCAAAACAAAGCCCTGGGAATGTCCTTTACACAGCTCGGACAATAGCACGGGGGCTCCAGCTTGACAAGTAAAAGAGCCCCGACAAGGCGGCGGCTAATTGCCTGCCCTCCCCTCCATTCAGCCGGCCTGCCACGCTCCTGCCATCTCCTTTTGTCCCACGTGCACTTTCTTAAGTAAACTGCCAGTTCAACCGGCGAGTGATGGACAGCTCCCAATCACCGACCCACAATGGCATCAACGTCCAAGACACAAGAGCGCGCAGGAGGGAGAAAAAAGTGCTCTGTTCCTCTCTACTGTCTGAGATGTTCGCACGAGACCCGTAAGTGTGCAGCACAAAAAAAAGACCAAAAAAAAACCTTGGACAAAACAAGCAAATGGAACGGCCTCTGACCTTTACAAACTCATGGCTATTTTCAGATAAATTCAAACAACACAAGATGAAACGTTGAAAAGAAAACACTATTAGCAAACAACTCCTGTTTTCTTTCACTCTTCTTCTACTATAAAAAATTACGCTGTGATAATGTTTTTGAAAAACATCCAATTTGATAAAAAATGAAAAAAATAGTAAAAGATTGAAACCATAAATTTTGAAAAATATCATCCCTGATTTATTCATTTTAACAGACTCACAGGAACAGCTGATGAGCGTTCAGGAAAAATTACCTAAATCTGAATGTAAATACAAGATGTAATATTTTAAATGGCTTCAATCTCAATAATGTCTTTTAATGATTAGACTGAATAGAAATGTATTTCACAATACAATAAAAAAATAATCATATTTAGTTTGATGTCTTATAGAATAATACACCCCTGTCAGGCTGTCAAGACAAAGCAATCAAACACTGCCTTTCATTATCCAAATTGTCAATCTGTCACTTAGCAACATAAGTGTTATAAATTGCCAAACGCCAAGAAAAATATCCAATGAATAAATTCAATCTACACATAATATTTAAAGCCAAACAAGCAATAGAAAATCAAGCAGAGCGGTAATTAAAATGTTGAAAAGTCTTACCATTTAAAAGAGCTGTATTTGGGATGCTGCTCGGTTCCTGGTTAAAACAAGCATGCTGGCACTCGTGGTAGTGCACAGACTCCAAGCAGACTCCCACCACCATGTCAGCCACTAATCCACTGGGGGGCAGCACCTCATCTACGGCAGCCCCCCTCGCTAACGCCCGATGGGTTGAGCCGATAAGAGAATCGGCCGGAGGAGCCAAGGTACGCTGGAGCGACTTAGGACGGCAGCTTGACGGGTCCCAGAGCGGAGAGAAAGAGGGACCGGGAGCCGGTGGCCGAAGCCGACTGTTCACTCTCAGCCCCCCTCACGCATTCAAACGCACACTCAGGCTGCGCTGCTCCTCTCCGCGTCTGACCGGGGACTCCCTCTTTCTTTCCCCCCTCGCCCATCTTCATATCCCCCCTAATAAGCTCTTTTGTGTCCATCTCTCTTTCTTTGATAAGTTGAAAGAACAACAAAAAAGAGGGAGAGAAAGAAGAGAGGCTTTCATTCAGCGGGCTTGGCAGACATAAAGGTAGTGGAGTGCCGTCTATAGGAGTTGCCCTAACTTGGCTAAACTCAAGCAGCGGGGTGTCTCTCGTCATGTCATTAATCCCCAAAACTAGCCACGCTCCATTCACCGCTAGTCACAGTAAATTAAACGCAAAAACACAAACGCCGGGCAAGAAAAGTGTCAGGAAAAAAGGTGAGAGAAAGCATTCCGATCCGGGGCAATGGGTGTCAGTCCTGCCCGTCGGTAGCCCCAATTTTTCACGTAGGAACCCCCGGAAAAAAACAGCCACACAAAAAACACAAAAAACAAACATTCATCAGCAAAAGAGACTCTCATTCTAGTGCAGCTTTTACACCCCAAACTCTCTCCATCATGAACTCTCTCAAGACAGCTGAGGGAGAAAAGGAACCCCCAAATTCCAAAGTCAAAACCTGCCACACAACAAGCCAACAACAGCAGTTAAAACAATACAAAAATACCAATAAATACACCCGAGCCTCGCACGGTTTTCAGCAGAGCTGGCATTAGAAAAATTCAACCCGGCCAACTGGTGGCTTGAAGAGAGGAAGCCCACTCTTAAAGCCGTGATCCGACCATCCACTATACCACCGCTGTGAGCCTTTTAACCACAGCAGAGAAAAAATGACTATTGATCTTCAAATAGCGATAATTGAAAAGATCAAAAAGATTAAACAAAAAAAAGAGAATGTGCTGACTTACCATGTTGTGCTCCTTTTTTGTTGTAAGGTTTTTTTGTTTAAATAAAAAAAATATTTGCTCAAAGATGCAGCATTGGAGGTGTCAAATTTTTGTAGCCGTCTCTTGATCGTATTACTTCCACAGTCCTGGTTTCCAATGCGTCTGAACTTTTTCCCTTTCTCTTTTATTTTGTTTGTGGTACCTAGCCTTTTTTTCTCCCCTGCTTAAGACTTTAAAAGCCTTCAGCTCAGCAAAGCAGCACAAATTATCTTGCCACCTTGCTCAGCTCTGATGCTTTGGCCGCTAACTTTGGAAGGCCCTTTACTACTGCATCAAAATTAGCATTGTCAAAGCAGTTAATGAATATTAATATTGTATTTGTCATTGGAGCTGGCCCATTGCTGAACTCCAAGTCATCCATCAGGGACAAGATTAAGCACACAATTATTTCTGACTGACAGGGACCAAATCTGGAAGATTTTTTTTTTTCCTCCAACAATTTAAAGAAAAAGACACAGCATCATCTTAAGGTACCTCCCATGAGACGAGACAAGATTAATACACTTTTAATGAAGCAAGATTTCATGGTGCATGAACAGCAGGAACCTCGAGAAAAAAGGAGAGGAATATAGAAATATTTTCACTTGTAATTTTCACAATTTTTCAGGGACTGAAATCATAAATTACAAATCATTCTAATCACCACAGAAAATTTTAAATCAAAAGAGCTTCCCTTTTTTTCTCTTTTGATGAAATATAACAGATTAATTCTCCTTGATTTTCTTTCTACAAGAAGATCTGGATTCACTTTTTCACCTTTAGTTGGAACATTAAGAGAAATAAGATGTCGAAGCGCTGCAGCGTGAGCGACGCCGGCGCTAAATTTAACATGAAACATTCATTAAAATCCCGGGACCTCCAGCAATCTCTCTCGGCAGAGCCCGCTGGAGCACCGACCGCTGAGGACCACACAGGCAGCCTCCACCAGCACCACCCGCTGCAGCGTTTCAGCTCCATCCAGGAGCCCTCCGCCACCCGCTTCCCCACAGAAACAGCCTCACACCGGGAAACCGCGGCTCTGTCAAACACGGCTCTCAGCACAATTTCCCAAACCGTCATCAAAAATGTCACAACGCACGATTTCAAAATCCTCTCTAAATAATAACGACATTCTAATTTTTCCCTTCATATTTTTTTCAGGAGTGTGTTTTAAAAAATATGAAGCTCTCTCAAATCTGAAAGATTTTATGAACAAAAAGTATTCCTACCAGTACCTGTCTTGAAAAATTAAGCAGACGACATGCCATCCTCTTTACTCCTCTGTACACAAAGCTTCACTGTTTCTTTTGCATGTTTTTCAAAAGCTATTCTTTTTTCTCATATCGCAAATTCTAAGCAACACAGTCGAGCTTCTTGAGCAGCATCCAAGCTCTCTGACAATATTCAATTTATTTTCCTTGTTTTACTGATTCCGCTCGGAGAGACGGTTGATTTTAAATCTTATTTGAGTTGAAATAAAGCGTATTTTCTATTTCCTATACAGCTTTTTTTTTTTAAAAGGATGATAAAGAAGGGGTCACACAAAAAATGGCAGATGTGGGGCACTAATGCCAGCAGCGCAGTGAATTGGTGTGAGTGCGGAGGTCAAGCTGCGGGCTCACCTTGGAGCGCCGGGCCCCTGCCGACCACCCTGCCGGCTCCATAATACCATTAGCAACCCTTAGATGAACATACTAAATTGGCCTTTTGTTCTCCAGGTGCCGATCCAGCCTTCTGCAACTCACTGGTGTCGCAGAACCAAATACAGATGGTGCTGCCTTTTTCTTGAAATGAATAGCGCGCATAAGACGGCGCTCCGTTTTCCTGATTCTTCCAATCTCTGAAAGCCGTCGGCATCGCAGAGATTATTTTTTTAAGCGCTTTGTTTATATTTAAAACTTTAGATTTCACCCTGCTATATTTAGATAATTTGGTGCTGAATGTTATCTATACAAGGATTATTATAAATGTAATTTTCCAATCAAATTCAAAAGTTGTATTCATAAGATGTCTTATTAGTTAGTTTTGATCCAATTCAGCAGAAAAGAATGACATGGAATTAAAATAGGACCCAAAAATTGTGATTAACTATAAAACAAATGTAACATTTTGTCACATTAATTTGGGTTTTATACAAAATTACTTCAAGGCAGAAAATTGAATCAAGTATTGCTGAAATATCTGAAGATAAAAATATCTTTATTCAGCTCAAAGGATGTTTATTCACATTAATAAATAAAACATTTTCATGATTATTTGAAAAATATAATGTAACATGTAGATTAAATATTTCAAAAATCTGTGAATTGGATGCCGTAATTTCAATTCTAATTAAACAATAAACAAATATTTGTAATTGATGTGACACGAGCGCAGACTCTAAATGTAGTCATCACAGGCGGCCGTCTATGAAAAAAGGCATCGAACACAGAATCCCAGCGCGGCTTAATTCAAGTTGAGAGCCTAAAACAGGTCCAATCTAGGTGAGGAGGAGAGACGGGGGAAGAGGGAGACGAGAGGGGAGCGGCTCTGTGGCCCAGCGTGATCACATCAGCGCTGGTATCAAATTAACTCTCTGACTTTGAAACTTATTGATCTGCTATTAAGACACTAGTGAACTTGATGAAGTGAGTGCTGTAGGTGACTCGGGGACTTCAAAGTGTCGCGCCAGCCACATAAAACAAGCCGCTTTGATCCCCGCTCTGCTCCTCCGATCTGGAGAGGGGGCTTTAGAGGAGAACCCCCCAATTCTACTCTACTTTCCTCTTTTCTCAACCGCTCACCCCGGGCCCGGTTCTCCTGCTCTCCTTTTTCTGTCCTCCTTTTTCCACCACGTCTGCTGATGCCCCAAGTAGCGGCAAAGCATCACAATTTAACAGAACAGTCAGCAAAGTGAGAGTGTACAGTGGTGCAGACAGATCTCCTTTTCTGATTCTGTGAGAAATAATAAACCAACACACACACACGGAAAATGCAATGTGATGTCAAAACAACTACTAGAATAAGGCGGCCATCTAAGCGTAGTGGCATTAAAATTCAGTGCCGATAAGAAGGGGATTCTTCATGCCAAATACGGCATGTAATAAGGTCGGCGATGAGAGAGACAATGCAGAGAGGGAGATAGCAGCACTATTGTGTGCTGAATTCATCCCCCTCCTCGCTTAAGGCAACTCTTCCCACTACATTAAATACTGTGCGCTGCCAATCACACCTGCCTTTTTTTCACTTTGTGCCACTGGGTGGAGGTAGTAGTTAATGTTTTCAACATGCGCCGTATCACTATAATACACTGAAGCAGACACAAATCACAACCAGTCCAGAGTTCTTCTCCTTTTTTTTCTTCTTCCAAAATAAAACAATCATGAGACAAATGTCAAAAAAATAAACAATAAAATCTGTCTTTTTCCTCCTTATTTTTTCAGAAGCGAAACCTCGGGTTCACACTCTACTGAGCCGCTAACCAACCAAGACCGACAAAATAAATATTAACGGCTAAATTAATCATCGGCAGGACAGTGTTTGCGCTCAGGCTCCAGTGCTCACAGGCTGAGTGTGTGTGTGTGTGTGTGTGTTTGTGCGCGAGTGTGTCTGCACTTGGAGTGCCGGGGCTAAGCTGTGTCTGTTTAATTAAGAGGGGTAAAACAGATGACAAATGCGAGACAGTTAAACATTTAATGTGTGCTTATCTCCCCCCTCATTTGTTTAGTTGGGAGAGATTCAGAGTGGGTGGCGTTAAAGAGTGATGCGCGGTCTTAAAAAAAAAAAAAAAAGAAGAAGAAGAAGAAGAAGGAGAAGAAGAAAAAAAAAACTGGTGGAATTAGAAACGCAGCCCCGTGTTGCCGTGACAAGTCAGCGAGCAACACGCAGCCATTTCCTGACAATTGTTTTGACGTTTTGCAACTTAATTCTGTTTGATGAGAAAGACAGGGATTACGTGATAAATCAAATAAACACAAATGCGGATTCTGCAACACAGCTGTTTCTGAAAGTGTTGAAAAAATAAATGAGTTTCAACGTAAATGACACAGTGTCACTTAATTATGGATATGGTATTTTTAGAAGCCTCGCTCAAATCGTCAAAATAAACCATGCAATTAAAAAATGCAATGGTATCAAAGGCCTATTTCTCCTTCGTTTCACCTGACAAAGATATCATTTTTTCTGGATGATCCCCATTGTGTAAATGTGGTGCTGATGCACATTGCCTAGAGTCAATGTCAAATCCCAGCTCCAATAGTCCCACAAAAAATACAGAACGAACAGAGCCCGCGGCACACACATCCCTTTACTCAACCCACTTGCAATATCTCACCTAAAGATATCGCTTCCAATGTGACAATGTTAAAATGAAAAACAAAAAAATTATATATTTTATATATATATATATATATATATATATATATATATATAAATAAATACATATATGGAAAGAGGGGGAGAGAGAGAGAGATACAAATGGGTGGCACCAGAGGGGGGATGGATGGGGGAAAAGAAGCTGCAGCTAAAAACGCAAAAAAAAAAGAGGGAGAGGGAGAAAAAGAAGAAAAGCAGCAGGAGGAGGTGGTGGTGGTGGTGGAGGAGAAAAAAAAAAAAGCCCTGTGCCACGAGCATATATAAGAGAAACCTTCACCAATTAGTGGGGAGAAACGGGAGAGGGAGCTGCCGCGGCGTCGGCACTCAAAGAGCCGGGCCTCGCGGCGAAGCTGTCATGTCGGCAGGATTGATCAACAGGCCTGCTATTTCTAATGGCATGTTGTCATGAAGCTGCAGCCATGGGGAGCCACCTGCCTCAGTCCTCGCACAGCACTCTGCATGTGTGTGTGTGTGTGTGTGTGTGTGTGTGTGTGTATGTGTGTGTGCGTGTGAAAGATGGGGTTGGGGGGTACTGCAGCAGCCATACCTATTCTGTGCCCATATATCTTTTACTAACAATTTAAAAACAGCCTAGAATCCTCCTCCCACTCTCTGGCAGTCAACCTTGCCTTTCCCTGAAGGTGGAAGAAGAAATGTGCCATCCTGGATTGTTCTTTATTCTTGCACAGCAGAGCCAAGCTATTGTGAAATACAACACAATGGATACAAAATGTATACCGTGTGGAGGGGTAAATGTAAATGAAAGAAAAAGGTTTTGATAGCTTTGGAACAAAAAATGATTCAGTGTTGTTTTTTAATTCATTCATATTAATCAATTACATTTTCGTCACAGTGGATATTTTTGCCGTTCTACCAATTAATTCCTCAATCACAGCACAGCATAGAATTATCCTGTGTTATCATCTTAAATGCGTTTTATTTGATCATAGCCACGTTGTGTTTGTTTGAAAAAAATCAGTATACGATAAAACTGGTCGGCAGAATGTCATCACAAGAAAACCATGACGAAAAATTCGGAAATTGCTTTATTTAAAAAGAATAACATGGCACGTTATCCTTCTTATTTTAGTAATACAGCCACACAAACCAGCTCGGTATTGACCTCGGCGGCCAAACAAGCCCAGCCTCGCTAACAATAAAAAGTCAAATAAAAGTTACAGAACTTGAGAGTTCAAGGTAGCGCAGGCTGCTTGGAGTGCGTGTCACGTACAGTTAACCTTTTTATCGGGCATGCCTGTGGTCTCATCAGTCGATGAAATTCTTCGCCCGCGGCGCTGGCTTAGCCGAGGGACACGGACCAATAGGAAAATATTTCATTGTGTTAGCATTTCAAATGGCGAGTGGAGGGTGGAGAGGAGGGCATTTGGAGGGGCGGTGGGGGGAAGACGCTCTAACCGATCGTTGCCAGCGGAATTAATTGCCTATTCTGAGAATAATGTCCCTTATTCACGATCCTCGGAGGGCCGAACGCTAGCAGAGGCCACTTTTTTTTTTTTTGTTTGGTGTCTTCAAAAAGGAGAGCGCTTAGGGGTACTGGCCGTATTAGGGGTTTATCTCAGTCCCCTTTAGACTGCGAGGAATAATCAGAAGCATTGAACCAAACTCGGCTAATCCGTGCCCCAATTAAAAACGCAGAACCCATTATACCTTACGTTAATGTGAATAAACAAATAAACACCTTCAAATATTGCATTGTTACTTTATTTACAATTAGGAAATTCTAAGAGTCATTTGGTTCCTCAGTTAAATTCACTTTAAGGAAAAGAGAAGTAGAGCGCCTACGTTTGGCTTTCAGCCAGGGCTCGATAAATGGCTCAAGATGGAGCGACCCCGGTGGTGCTTCTATCCTTTTATTTAAGGGGATTTAAGTTCAGGCTCTGTTACACATTGGCCAAACATATGCAATGACCCTAACTGATATCGGTGCATCTTTTTAGCCACATCTTAATCTAACCCCCATAAAGCTCCGTGGCTTTTCAGACTCAAAACAGCATAAAGAACGAGTATTGTTTGGAAGGACGTGGCCCTGGGAGACGACTCCAAGGAAAAGCCGGGACCAGGCAGGGGCAAGAAGCCCTCTGGAAAAACAGCTGCTTATGCACTCCAATCAGTGGGAAACAAAACGAAAACCCAACTGCTACGAAGGGGCCAAAGAAATAGAGGGGATTTCTCGAGGTGAAGGGGGCATCCCAAGCGCTCCATCCCTCGCTATCGACCTCCACGGGCCTGTTCCTGCTAGGTGTCGATTTCATCCCTCGCCAGATGGACTGGCGAATTCGCAGCAGTCCCCATTACACGCCTCTCCGTCGCTCATTGTGAATTCAGTCAACGAAGTCAATCTTATTAACTTCCGCGCCGGTTCACACATGACATTTTCTTCAATTTTCTTGCCGACATCAAAAACATCAATTAGCAGCTCGAAAATGGGAAGGAGCGAATGACAGAGTCCGATAACGCCGACTTATTTGAAGCCGAGGGTAAATCTATTCTCCAGTTTTGAATGTGTTCATTACAATTGCATTTTCAAAGAAGACCTCCAAATAGCAAAGAAATTAAATTTATCTCCTAGAAATGTCCAGAAATTGTTTTTTTCCCCCCTCTTTCTTTTTTTTTAATCCTGTGTCTATCTCTCAGCCTCAGTGGGTGACACAAAGCATTGTGCTGCTGCATTTTCTTTTTCTCATTAGTACAGATCACAACTCCCACAGAAGTTGAAACCCTACACTGTAAACTCTGGTGTAACCCGTAAAAATCATTCTAAAAGGACTCCGACATT
The DNA here is from genome assembly GCF_009762535.1 of Notolabrus celidotus. Lineage (NCBI taxonomy): Eukaryota > Metazoa > Chordata > Actinopteri > Labriformes > Labridae > Notolabrus > Notolabrus celidotus. The sequence goes on from NC_048289.1 coordinate 19,188,104, forward strand.
TCTTTAAAAGGAGGCGATAAAAAAAGCCTGCAAGTGACCTACTGCTTTAACAAAAAACACTATACAGTGATAAATGCAGTTTCTATTTTTACCCAACAAGGGGAGCTATTATCAGATGAAAGAAATATTACACATTTCTTTTTAGAGTATCCATCTTTCTTCAATATCTATCTCTATACAGGTATTTATCATTTAATTTGAGACACACTAAATAATAATCAATCTTTTATTTTGCAGAAATGTTTCAAAAGACTTGTGTTGTTATTCAATTCGATTCATGTCTTTCAATCAAATATTTTCTAAGTTATATGACATCATTTAACAATTAAATATATATATTTCTCCATACAATCTGGTTCATACAAATTCTGTATATTTAATTTAAACCTCCATCATAAAAAGAGAATTCAAAATAAATTGACAATAAGGTCATCCCAGAATCCATGAGGTTTTAAAAATAGATAAATAGTAATTTATCATTAAAAATAGTTCTTGATTGATCTCATAGGGGAGTTAATTTTTCATATTAAATGTGCTTTGTTGGAAAAAACGTCCATATAAAAACTCCCATTTCGTCCACTGCCTCATTGATCATTTCCTGCTCCTTCACATCCCGCTCACTTCAAAATGTGAAACACAAACCTACACATTAACGCAGCTCTCTCATGGCTCAACTCATCTGCCTCCATCACTGATGAACATGTAACTCAATAAACCTCGGCCCGTAACCTTTAAGTAAAAGCCTATTTTTTGCCGATATCCAAACATTGTCAGACGGCTTCCTCGTGCTTGAGTTACATCTCTGAGGGGGTGAACAAAAGCAACTTTAGTGGCTGTGGAAAAGACACTCATGATGCGAGGGCGGGCGGGCGAGGGGGGGAAGAGAGAGAGAGGGTTGGTCGCATTCGGAGCCATGCGGATCACATTCCTCCGGCCCCATTGATTTCTGATCTTTTGACATTATTTAGTTGCTTTTTATTTTCTTGCCCGTCTTTTCTTCCATGTCACAAAAGACATAAATGTCCAAACAAGTGATGTTGGGAGTATCTACTATCTGTCAAAGGAGCAGGCCTTTCCCGGCATTAAAAGCGAGCGAATGCTCTGACGCAGTGCCGAGAAGCGACGGGATGAAAATATCACTCTTTATAATGGAGGCTAATCAGATTTCGGATGCTGTTTGCCTTCTGGCTAAAGGGAGATAGAAATGCGTGGAGCAATGGAGCTGTAACCAATACACTTCTGACCTCAAGACAAAGGCCCTGCATTTGTTTTCCTCACATCTAATCCACTCTTAATGCAGCTATAAATGGCTCCAAATATAACATGTAATTTTAACCCTAATCTCTGCTAAAGAACAGAGCTGAAGCGATGAAGCAGGCAGCGTAAATGCAAAAAGCAGACAAGGAGATGCACGTGTAGCACGTCTGTCTGCTAAATCCTGAACACACAGTAGTGATCGGTTCCATTAAGCAGGGATTTGATCATCTCCCCCGTACGCTCTCACCGCCCGGCTCCAGATTAGATCACTGTGAAAATGGTCAAATGGTGTGTTTATCTCCCTGTAATTATTTTGATGCAGATGACAAGAGATTGGTTGTTTGCATGTGGCTTGATGAGTGTGCACAGTGTGAGCCAAGACATGCATGCACTTTGTCAAGCACATGCCAGAGACACACATACACACACGACACATGCTGGCGTGGAGAGAGCTGAATGGCTCCTCTCAATGCCATTAACCTATTAGATACTTTCAACAAAGGCCTGGAAATAATGTTACATGTGCAGAGAAACAGTGCGCACGCAATTACTGCGGCATCATTTTTAACTTATGAGTAATATGTCTTTCTGTTGGGTGATGCAAATGGACTTTCAATGAGTTTAAAAGAGAAAACCCCAGACGACAATTCAGACATGTTGCGACCAAAACAGGAAAAAAGCAAACACCACATCCGTCTTTTCTTGAAAATTGGGATTTAAATGTAAAAATATTTAGCTCCATATTGTTCAATACTTACATTATTTAAAATACAAAAGTAGGCTTTTGTTTCTTTTTTAGGAAAATCCCTAATTTGTTCAATAACAGCAGCAAAGGATCATTTTGGAAGAAAAACATTGAATCGTATTGCAAAATATTCCGAGATTTTTCTAATTACATCACATAAAATCGTACAATTACGCTCAGAATGCTGTGGGTTTAACCAGAAACAATTTGGAAAGCAATCCTCTTGTCAATAAGTTGAGTATCCTCTTTATTGTGCAGGATTTGTTTCTGTATTTCCAGCTGCTGTCTCGCTCATCCTTCCCCTTTAACCACACGGTGACCTTCACTGAAATTGTCTTAATCCTGAAGGGTAATTTTAAGAACTCCTGCCCTTCTGGAGCTGATAGCATGTTCAGAGTTATATAAGCTTGTCTGTTCCCAATAATCACCTCTGCTTTTCACTTCACTCGAGTTAGCCCGTGTCACCAGATTACTGGCCCTCCGTATCTACCTTTCCAATTACTTTTAAGAGTTTTGGATGGACAAATTTGCGCTTTCATGTCCCGTGTTAGTGGATGAGTCGCTGCTTCTGGCCATGAAAGGAGAGTTTTTAATGAGCTGAGGTGAGGTTAATTGGTTCGCTAAGATCCTCCGAGTCATGTGCCTCTATATGAAATTAAAGTCCATTTCCTAGAGTTTCCCCCGGACGGATTTAATAACAAACACTTCAGGCCAATATTCATTTTCCCGAAGAGAGGAGGTGGCACAAGGGGGAGAGAGAGAGGGAGAGTTTGGTTGTTTGTGCTTGTGTTTATCTCGCCTTCACCTGAGCAAACTTGCAAGCTATCTGTGTTTTCTTCAAAGAAAAATGGTGTAACATCTGCTCCCATGCAGGATTCTATTGAATATCCTGTAGCACTAAAGTGTAAGAGTATTCTGCAGACGCCTTAAAAGTATTGAAATTAGTTCCATTTTTCAAACAATACGTGTGAACATGCAGCAGTCACATAGCTGTAGCTTCAACGCATTGACACTGATGCAAACACGCCACGCTACGCTAATCCTCCACAAATGACTGGGCCTTTCACTTGCCATTAGGAACTACATGATGTGGATCTGCCCCCGACTAAAAGACCTTGTAATCAACACTGGTGCGAATGTGTTAAGTTCAACGTCTGGCTGAGGGGGGGTTCAATGGTCCTGACAGTGTAATTACGGGTTGCCACCGCAATGCAGCGGCCAGAGCACTCAGCGCTAATTCAATCCATCTTCATTTCCACAAGCGACGCCCCTACCATTGATGGATAGTTATCATTAGAGAGTGACAAAGCACTGAAACAACTGAGGCGTGAGCGACCAACTGTGTGTGTATATGTGTGTGTGTGTGTGTGTGTGTGTGTGTGTGTGTGTGTGTGTGTGTGTGTGTAAAGTCAAGGAGCAGTAGGATGTGTCCTCTCAGATACACACTATTGCCCGAGACAGCAGGATTATATATTACTACAGGGATGAATACGGAGAGACGGGATGGGGAAGGAGCTTTGGGTCAGGGAGGGAGGTTGTATCCTTCACACACACACAGACACACAGACACAGACACACACACACACACACACACAAATAAATACACAGAATACCCGCAAAGAGTTTGTGTACGTGTACTTGCACAAACAGTTTGGCTCGCTGTGACCCCGACACACAGAGAGGCTACGGCTCGACTCACCAGCCTTTTATAGCATGCTGCTCAGACTGCTGACAGACACACAAACACACACACACACACACACACACACACACACACACACACACACAAACACGCACACACTCGTACAGGTCTGGGCACCGTCTGCAGCCAAACAGTAAACCACAGGCTGTGATTGAGGCCAACTGCTCTGCTCCTCTATATTTTCAGTCTATATATTCAGTCCACCCTGGGTTATATATCTTAATTATGTGCTCTGCCTCTTTTTTCCTAAAAGAAGGGGGTGACCGAGCCGGCTAGTCGGGCACTGGAAGCAGCAGCAGGCCGCTGAAATGAGGCCCTTCCAGTCTTTATGGGGCCTCCAGCTCAGCTACTGCATCATTACATGACTTTTAAGCTCAGAACAAAAACACAGTGGATGAATCCTTCCCTGCGTCTTCGCTGGCGTAACCTGCTCACACAATAGAAATCATCCTGTTTGTGGCAGGGTTTTTTTTCGTATCACGCTTCAAAACAAAGTGGAGCTCGGAAAAACTTTTCACAAAGACTAACGGGCTGTGAAAGGCTGTAATGAGTAAATAGCTCAAAGGGCAGAAGGAAGGAACAAATGGCGAGACGATTTCTAGCACAGTGCTGTGCTCAATGTGATTATCTCTGCTTTTTCCTCCCAGCTTTAGGGGTCAGCGCCATCTCATACTCCCCTGTCTCACACGCTCACACACACAAACACACACACACACACACAGGTTAGGCTTTGCCATTTCACTGACTCAATCGCATCTGGAGCTCTCCATCGATTGTGCTCAGTGACCCAGCAAAGGCCCATGTGGCGAGTGTCCGCCCCACCTCCCTGAATGAGACTACATTTCAAATGGGAGCTGGCATCATGGATGCGTCAACCAGGAGGTGGTGCTACTGGGATGAAGCGCGCTAAAGCTAAAAGGGTTTGTTTTTGTTGGAGTTTTCTATTTAAAAAAAAAGAAGGTTCTGAAAAAGGTTTTCCTCGCACCTGAAGCTGTACACACTTCCTCAAAAGAGACAGGCGCACTCTTGTTGTAGTCTTGTTGGCCGTTCAGGAGCAGCGAGCGCTCAGACACTCACAGTCAGAAGATGCTGCCTGCTTGAATGCATGAGATTCTCAGACTTGTGAGTTCTTGTTCTGTTGGCTCGATGTGAGGCATGAATGGTTCGCTACATCCCGTCCAAACTGGTGCACACGTACATCCACACAATTAAATCTGATGCTTACTCATGCACATTCCTAAATGCGCTATTATACCCTCACATGCACTGCATTTACACAACACACTTTGGCGGTTTGCACACATACATGCAGGCATGAGCTCAGCGGCCAATGTGCTGCCGTTAGACTGGCTGGCCTGCTTGCAGACCCTGCAGTTTGTTTAGCAACACTCCTTTTGACGACGCCCGAAGGGTGCAATTAAGCCCAATTAGAGCCTGTCAGTTTTATTAAGAGGCACAGACTGGCCAGGCTCGGGGGCAGTGAGGGGTAGAGGAGGGAGGAGGAAGAACAGAGGGAGGAGGAGAGGCTGCTGCACCAAGCTAGCGCTACTCTCGAGAAGCTAGGCTGAGAGGAAACCGGGGTAAATATAGAGAATGCCAACTGATACATCACAAAAAAGACAGCTGTGACAGAGAAAATGGACTCAGAACTGAAGAAGTGCAAAGAGCCTGATGAAGTCTTCATAACCAGGTCATGTTGAAGAGGCAAACTCAGGTGCTCTGAGTTCAAATACACAGAGATTACCTTTCTGATGCCACATAAAAGCTGCTTAAAAGTACAGTTTTGTGATCAGAGAACCTGCAGGGATCAATGGACGACAAAACCAAACCCGTCTATAAATACTCACTGGCTGCAGTGAATGCAGACATGTGTGGATGCAGATGTCACAAAGCATTTTCGGAAGGGGGGGATAGGGGGGGTGGTGGCTGTGTAGTTATGTGAGCCTGCCCTGATATATTAGCGTGGCTGTGAATAGAGCAATACAGCTGGCTTGGAACAAAAAACGGCAGCATCCCTTTCATCAGCAAATCAAAAAAGGAAAAAAAAAAAAGCGCAAATGAATGTATCATTCCCTCACAATTCCTTTTCCGTCGACCCCTCGACAGAGATGTTTACAGATAGCTATCATTCCCCCTCTTTTTCACATTTGCGCTTGGACATGTTTCAAAAGACGGGCCTTTTCATCTCCCCTCTCGCTGTGAGGAAATTTGCTCCTTAATGGCTTTCAAAACAGGAAGCGCAGACAATAAAAAAAAGAAGAAGTGAGAAAAACGCTTCGCTCCCCAAACCACCCACCCCCCCCCACCGCCTGCCCTCCCCTCCCTCCTCCTCCTCCTCCTGCCTCTTCAGTCGACGCATCCTTTAGCGGAGCTGAGTGCTGCAGGAGCACGCTGCTGCCGTGCCAAGGTGCCAACTGTGCCAGTCACACTGACCTCCATCTGCAGGCAACTTGATACCATCTCTCCAACCGCCGCGCACTCCTGCTGAATGGGTTCGCTCAGTCACAGTGAAGTCTGAATGCCATTCAAGGCTCAGGCTTGGAATTGTGTTTAGAGTTTGTGCGCTATTGTATTCTTTGTTCACAGCTGCTGTGTAAAAAAATCCTTTATCACTACACTGAATACTAGCAGTGCTGTATTGGAGGAATGCACACAGGAATACATTACCGCCAATGTGCAAATCATTCCACTATCAGGCAAATTAGAGCTGATTTTTCACAAGTCTTTATCAATGACCCTCAGAAGAGGGAGGTTGAATTGCTACGGACCAGCTCAAATTACTACTTAGGATGGTCTCTTGCCACGTACTAGGCTTACTATTTTAATAGTATATGTAGGTGTCTGTTTACTCATGTTGTATTCATAAATCCGCCTCCTGCAGGGCATCCGTGTCCACTGAGTGCCCTTGAACATGCCATGAGTAGTCTTTCCTCGCCTCGACTAAAAAGAGACCTGAAAGACAGCTACACACGCTTCCGCACAGTTGGATAAAACAAACCTTAACCACACAACTCAACCTCACCAAAGAACTTGCTTTTTTCAAAAGATGTTCAGAAGAGTGTTTTTTTTTCTCTCGCTCTCCTCATCTTGGCTTTTTCTCTCCCTGGGTAAAACAAATGCATCATTTTTCAGTATAAAAAAAAAGAAAAAAAGAGAGAAGAATCTTTACTCCCTCCTCTCCCTCCCATTGTGCCGTTTCCGTGTATGGAAGTGTTCCCTCCCATTGATTTTCTCCCAGCCAGGGCCCTTCCCAACACGAGCCGCTTCCTCACTAGTGTCATCTCCTTGTGCCTCTCTGCTTTTAACTGCGTTTTAACTCTTGTGGCAAAATGTACAACTGCCAAACTGGCTTTTAGGATGGAAATGGAAGGAGGAGGGGGGGGGGGTATGGAAGATAAAACTGATACATGCGCTGAAAAGTTTTTACTATTGTTTTCTTTTTGATGCAGATGGGGAAGAAAGAGAACAGTTCAAAGCTTTGCAGAGCCTTTTTGATCACTGCAGATGATCTGGTTGGTTTTGTTCTTGTTTGTACACGGCACACAGCACTTGTTTGTGCATGGTTATGGTCTGCCATTGTATACAGTTTGAAGGCTTAAATATGAGTAACGTGCACCTTTGTCAGGGAACACTGCTTTATTTGCAAGATGAAATTGCACAATAAGGTGCTGGTGGAAACAAGTTTGCAGATTAGGCCTTCAGCTCCATTGAAGATTTTTAAAATGAAGGAGAGATGGGCTGGACAGAGAATAAAACAGCACTATGCAACACAAATAATAAAAGGGAACAGTCCAGAAAAAGAGTTCTAAATGTAGGGAATATTCCTGACATCCATAAAATTCAAACCAGGATAGTAAAATCAAAGACACAGGAGAGCCATGTGCAAAAATCCAGAGATGAAGGAAAAAGCTAGCAGGTGTATTTTCCAGCCACTGCAGCTTCTCACCCACAGCTCCTGCTCCCCACTCTGCCGGCCCCTCTGTGATGAGCGCCTGTGTCCACTGGGGGCTACAATTAGCCCATCAAACTCATTCCAGCCGGGAATCCACACCGCCTCTCCAATCCCCTTTTCTGGCTGTGCGAAGCCTCCAAAGAGACAGGCAACTTGTAAGACGAGGGGAGGTAGCCTTTGATGTGCCAGGTTCTGCCCAGGCCTCCCTTTTTGCTCATATCAAGGCTGAGGAGATATAACAATTAAAATGGCGGGTGAGGCAGGCTGACACCGCAGTACGCAGCTCGTGCAGCTTGTGCAGCTCGTGGGCCACGTGCTCTCCCTGCACACTCAGGAACCTGGCCCTTACAGGTTCTTGGTGCAGATACAAGTTTCCCAATGAAGGTTGAAGCAATAAAAAGTCCTTAGGCCAATGCTATAAATCTACCCTGTGGTTTTTCCCTGGCTTCTGATTGGCTGGCACTATGTTCCTCTGACTGTCAGTTAAGAGTTTTCTCAACCTTTTCCTCCCTGTGGCTTTGCTTTTATTTCACTGTTAAATTCATTGGTCTATAAATCAAAAATTTCACATAAGAATGAAAATTTTTTAACAAATGTATTATCAAGTCATAAACTAGAGAAAAAAAGGCATACATTTTTGGATCTCTAATGCAAATAATACCATCGTTTTGTTTCATGTTTCAAATCTATCCACATTTAAAGCTCCTGGGGAGACATTTTTGGGTTGCGTCGACCTTGGCGCCCCCTGTTGGCAAAGTGTTCCCTTTAATAAAGTTTATGTATTATTTATGAAGTAGCATGATCTGACCAAATCTAATCCTGTTGTTGCTAAAAAGTCATACATTTCACTCAAAATGAATTTTTGCCAATACAAAAGCGCTGTTTTAGTGGGATACTGTTGATGGCCGTGTCTGACACTCACGTTTTTACCCTTACACCTATATATAGATACTTTTTATTATTGCTTCTTTTGCTCATATAGAGGTATCGTTTATAATTCCAGCATGTTTCATAACTGGCTGAAAGTTTCTCACAGATTTAAAGCTCCTGTGAGTGACTTTTTGTTTGTGTCTGTTTTGGCGCCCCTTCTGGACAAAGTGGTACCTCTTATATCTTTACTGAATTTTGTCCTGAGCATGTATATGTAGTGTTTACTTACATCAAATCCCATCCTGCTCTTTTAATTGTGAAATGTTTCACTTACTGAATTTTTTTACTGTGGAAAAAGTAAAAAAAGGCTGTTTCTTCAGTGAGTCATAAATCGTTTTGCCTGACACCTACCTCCTAACAGTGGCTACAGGGGTTAAAAGTTACTAAATAGGCGCGCTGGTGGCCAAAAAAAGCCCCAAAAATATAACTTAAAAAAAAAAGTTACTCAATAAAGGTGTTGTCTTGTTTTTGTTGATTATAAAGAGGCTTTCCTGCATATTTAAGCCTGTTTCATAACCAGTCAAAACTACCTACAGGAGCTTTAAGTTTTGATCATTGTATGCAGTCCCAATTGTTTTGAAAGTAACCTTGCAGAAGAAAGAAACCAACATAATTGTTTATACATACAAGTGAGAAATAATAAGAAACACTTCTTGTCAATGGCACACATTGTACCATAATGTAAGTTAAATGGCGTTTCCTGTATGAACTATGATTGCCGGATGTCTCCTGTCAGACACTGAACAAATACAACCACACACTGCTTTATTTTGGCTACATAAATCTAAGTCTTGCGTATATATTTTGATTCATTATCTTATAGGATTTCCCCACACTGAGCCTGTGACTTAACACATCCCATGTTGTGTCTTGACCCCGTGCTGGACTGACTCTGGGCCAGCGGTTCAGAGGTGCTGCCGTGTTACGTAGTGCAAGACTCAACTCCACTTTCCGTCTCTGCTCTGGTGGGGCTCAGCGGCACGCAGCCAGGTAATTACACAGCACTGACTACCAGCCCTGAGAGAAAGGCCCACTACCTCACACAAACACACACACACAACACTTACAGCATACAGATCACACATCCCCAACTGCACACACACACACACACACACACACACACACACACACACACACACACACACATACATACATGCAGGCCCAGCCAAACACAAGGACTACATTATGTCAAGCAGGATTACAATGACTCCAACCTGACCCGGCTCTGCAGCTGCTCTGCCTCTGGCGTGAGTGTGCCTGAATTTACTGTTTGAGCTAAAAGACAGTACACAGTTTAAACAGGTGTGTACTTATGCAGATGCGCAGCTCGAGCATGTGGTTTGCATTAGTGGCTGCAGTGGAGCCAGAGTGAGCTTTCAGCGGAGCAGGAGTCAGGCCAAACATGTCATTTGGGGCTGGTGATCTATGCACTTTCTATTCCCTGGATTCAGGAAGTGGATATTTCCTGAAAATTCCAAAAAGGTGAATGAAAAAAAAAATGCTACTCAGGGGTCATGTATGCAAATTAAATCTGCAGTGAAAAGTTTGATTTAACCTCTGTTGCAGATAGACAGAGGAAGGAACGCTGATTTTTTATCATGACTGCCTTCATTTTTTTTTTAAGTTATGTTTTAGGGGTTTTTGCCTTTATTTGATAGGATAGCTGAAGAGAGACAGGAAATGTGAGGAGTGGAGAGTGGGAGAAGTCATGCAGGAATTGGTCGCGGCCGGGAATCAAACCAGCGACCCCTGCGACGAGGACTGTAGCCTCTGTATGTGGGGCGCTTAGACCGCTAGGCCACCAGTGCCCCAACTGCCTTCATTTGTGAGGTTCCACTAAAAAAAAAGCAGCAAAACTAAACAACTAAACTGACCATATTGACAAATTAACCTGAAAATGACACTTTAATTTGTTTTATCAACTGTTTCAAATCATTTATCTGTCGTTTCTGGGCTCTAACTTCAGTATGACATCACTATTTCTTCAAGTCTTTCCAGCAACTTCTACCAGCCAGATACAATGGTGCATAACAATTTCAAGACACAGAGTCTGAAGGCTGACTGTCACTTCAAAAAGCAGATATTCTAAATTATCTTCCAAGCGATCCCATCACTTCTTGTTTCTTTTTACTAATCCCAGCAGGCTAATCACTTCCTTTGAGCTAGTAGACTGTAAAATCAAAACATCAAGGGTGCAGTGATAATTTATTTATTATGGTAATGTGATTATTTCCATAACCATGAGTTAATTTCGAAACCTTCAAATGAAGTTGCACGACTCCAAGGCTGGGACGCAGCAGCAGCAGCAGCAGCAGCAGCAGAGGTTAGCTATTTTATTCTGACATAACAAAACAGTGAGTTGGCATAAAGGCGAGTAAATTGCACCAACAAGACAAAAGGGAAGTCATGCTTCAAGAAAGCCGGAGGTATTCTCTCTCTCTCTCCCTTGTTGGTTATTCCAGACTTTTTCCAAAGAAAGAATCTTGTTCAAAAAAAAAAGAGATGCCATGGATTCCAGTGAATGCCAGTGAGAATCAAGCGAGCTATTCATGCTGCCAGTTGATTTAGGCACGCCTCGCTACACACCAATCAGCCCGGCCCCCGGCCCTCGCCAGCCACTCACTTGTCTGCCATTCCAACACAAGATGGAGACAGTGCCAAAAGTTCCAATTAAAATATCCATTTGTGATGTCTGTGCAGAAAAAAAAGGAGTAAGGGAAAAAAAAAAAAACAAGTACCAGGCTTTTTCGATAGCGTAGGAGAAAATACAACAAAAGCTGCCAAAATTCTGTGGACAAGCCACACACTTAAGAGTTTTCTGTCTACACAAACTAAGTATGAAGAGTGTGTGTGTAGGCTGGATGTGTGCACGCAAGGGAAAGTGAGACAGACAGAGCCTGCATTTGTGTGTGTGTATGAGAGTGGGAGCGTCTTGTTATGGAGGAACAGAGCATGTTGCAGATAAGAGGGCGACGCTGTTCAAAGAAGAAGGCAGGCCGGTAAAGTGCGCGCCGATTCGACATCATCGCCTTACTGTCCCTTAATGAGCCTGGAGAGGAAGTCTGGTGTCCACAGAATCGGCTCCTGTCTCGCTCCAAATCATGCTGCCGGGCTTTTTATTCAAATCTCACACACAACTGTCACACAGCCAGTCTGGCCGCGCTGTTTATCTTACTCCAGGAGGATGTTAACAAGACAAATGAATGAATAAATACACAAATAATGCGTTTAGGTAATGTTAATAATGTATGAAATGGAAGATGCTTTCTGACAGTAACGCTGCACTAAGGATTCTTCCCAACTTTGGTGACAGGCTTGTTTATTTCCTTTCCCAGAATGCAATTCTCTGCATCTTTTGCAGGCGGTGTCTGGCCATTTCAGGGCGTCTATAGCACATCTCGCTGATAAGAAAAAGTGGTCTGACACATTAGTTTAGACTTCTCTTCCATGAAAAAAAAAACCCCAAAGCAATTCCCTTCATCCGAAACTTCAGGTGTGATGATGCGCCTCATTTTTGAGGAATCCAGGTCTCCTTCTCGCCCTGTCACACCTTCAATCACGCTATGTTATGACTGATTTCTGTGACATTTAAACAGGTTATTCAATTACAGTGCGTCTTTTATTTTGAAAGAATGCATAAATAAAAAAACACAAAAATCATGCGCGTATCTGCACAAGCATGAGAGAGCAGTCAAACAGTAGCATCACCTGCCTTAGAAGCACTGTCCCAAACTTCTAGGACTATTACAAAAAACAAAACAACAACAAAAACAAGAGCTGGGAAAAAAAAATGCTCAAAGAAAACCGACTGGGTAGGAAAATAAAGCCTCACATCTAATTCCTTCCCTGGGCCGAGACAAAAGCAGGGCCTGGCACTCAAGCGCTATCGACTACACAGGCTTGGAAGACGGAGAAGAAAAAAGAATAACAACACGCACATCAAAACCGGAGCCAAACAAATCCAAAGAAAAGTTCAGATAGGTCTTCAGTGGAACCGCCAAGAAGAACCAAATCAAATAAATTGGGGGTTGAGACTTGCTCAGGCTGGCCCAACATACCGGGAAACACAGTTTGGAATATATGAGCAAGGTGATAGAGGACGATGCTAAATGACTCACAAAGCAGATACACTGTGTTTACCCCTAAAAAAAAACTTCCAAAAATGAAAGCCCACTCTCCTGTTAAAACACAAGCGGGAACAGAAAACTGAATTCAAGGCGGCTTAAGTGCTCTCTGGAATCACTCAGCATTCCAGCGTCTTCAACAGACACACACACACACACACACACACACACACACACACACATCCACAGAGTCTAAAAATGTGACTGTGACAGTGTATTCATCCATAACTGTAAATTGTTCTTTGGGGAATTTGGCAGGTCTTCATATTCTTTCCCCAACTCCTGTCCCCTTCTTCTCCCATCCCTCTCTCCATTACTCCATCACTAGCTGCCTCTACTCATCTGACTGTCTCTGTAGCAATTACAGGATCTCCAAACACAGGGGTTCAAAGGTCAAGGGATTAATTTACAATACATATCCAAGACTTGTTTGTGCATCTGTATACTCCAAGACACTGGTGCACCCTTCAATATGAATGCCTTACATTAGCCTAGCTTTGCCCTTCTGATGCACAAGATGTAGGCATCAGCACCTGTAAAGGGTGCAGATATTTTGTCTGTGAGCGTCAAACCTTTCCTGTTGCAGCTGGATGTCTGCAGCAAGAAGAAACAGTTTGGAACATTTGTTGCCCTCATTAATGTTTTCTTTTTAGCTTGCTTTTGCAGGAGTTGTTTTTTACTTTGACTTAATGCTTTATCAGACGTTTAAATGGTGAAAGTCTCGCAAACATCTTCCCTATTCTAGTTTTTTTTAAAGGTGCAGGGAGCTTCAACAGCACCGTGAACTCAGGTCACCAGTTCTCTTACAGACAGGCCTTCATGATCAAAACCCCAATTCTGAACATTGACTTAAACAAGACGTCCCATGCAATGTTCAGAGACTTAAAGATCAGACAGAGTACTTCCCCTTATCTTCACCTGTGCTATTTTTCACTTTTAGTCTCCTCGTAGTTGTTCAACAAACAAAAAGAGCGTGGCTTTTCTTTGTTGTGATTGGTCGGCTCAAATGCACTCAAAAAGCATCCTTCTCTCAAAAAGTGAAGCTAGTCACGACTTCAATAAAGCTGTCAATTCTAATATAAACCCTCACCATATTTTCCACCCTGTGTTTTTCATAAACAAGCATACCTACTGTACCTGCATCCTCCAAGGTCTGTGCACGCACGTGTTTGTGTGTGTGTGTGTTAGCGTCATAACACTCAGGAGCCAAAAGCTACTCTAAAATCTGCAGGCCACCCCTGGGATATTCACTTAATCACTTCAACCCCTTCTCTAAAGTTCACTTCCAAACTTCCTGGAAAACGAAGCAGACTTTTCTGAGGAAAAACAAAGAGGGTTAGCGCGAGTAATAACATTGTGTTTAATCCAACACAACATCGCCTCAAACAGCAGTGAGAGCGGCGAGCCAAGAAGGGACGGGTAGCAAAAACAAATCAATGCTCCCTGAAGATGGATGTGTGTGTGTGAGAGTCAAGAATGAGGAGTTAATCTTTCAGAAAATACTACAAATTAACTTTAATGTGTTTCATTTACACATGACCAAAATTAAAGGGAAGTTGTCATTTTTAAAATGTGTGTTTCCTCTGCCACCCCTCTTCCTCCCTTCTCATCTTTTCCTGAGTACTTCCCTTCCTCTCAGTGGCTCAGCTCAAACCTCAGCCCCTTGCATGCTGCTTCTGTGGGGGTGAAAAAAAACGAGGTCACGTATCTTCTTACTCCAGCCTGCCTCCGTATGGTCACAACACCCCCTCCCCTCCCCTCCTCTTCCCTCCCTTCTTCTCCTCTCCTCTTCCTCCACACCTTCCCCTACCAGCACCTCTCACTCTAAAATCTCATTCCATCACTGCAGCCAAATCTGCCTCATCCCTCCCCCTTTTATATTTCTTCTCCCTCTCTCCCACCCTTCCTGTGCCCTCAGCCCGGTGCTAATTGGTAAATCTGTTGAACCATGCCAGCCGCAACAATGAGACACCTGGAGTTCTGTCAAAACAAGTTTCCCTGTGAAACGGCCTCCAGTGTTCATACAGTAGCACAGGGAGCTGCTGAGTGTGTTGTCGCTCACGAGGCTGGCTGCCCAGGAATTGTGTAATCTCTGGAAATTTATCACAAATAAGATTATTTAACAACATCACTTCCAACCTCAACCTTATCGGCACTAAAACCTTCTTTGATGCACCCTGTCCACTTCACGCTGGTCTGCGAGACAGAACTCAGGGTTAAACGAGTTCATGTTGTTGTATGTAAACACATGAAACTTTTAACCCGGCCTGACCTATCTCTGACTGCCTGTCATCCAAAACTCAAGTCGCACCCTCGACGCAAGGATACTACAGACACGCTGGTGTAGACAAAGGTGTGTTTGTACGACACACACGCAGAAAGACAGGCACACCCAACAGGGATTCCTGCCAGACCTTGTCAAACAAGTTCTAGCAAAGGCGCTTGTATAAGAGAAGGAGGGGAGGCAGGCAGCGAGCTGACATGAGGAAAGGAATGTTGTTGTTTTTTTTATGCTCCTTTTTCTCCCTAATAGACTCGACCATCGTATTAATAGCTGTTTGCACAATCAAGCATGATTTACCTTCTTCCCTTCTTTATTTCTTACTTCTTTTTTCTTTTCAAGGACTCGTGTTATTTACTGGCAACAAAGGCCCTGAGGAGTGTGCAAAATCAACAAGCAATTGATTAGTCAAACAATTCAAGTAGGCAATCCACAGAGCCACGGTCGCCTCAGAGGAGATTAATAAGTTATCCTCTGGGCTTCGTAATGCGTCTTCCCGCCCAGCAAACCAAAACAAGGCTTACTGATGTCCTCAGCACGTCAGCTCTGCGGCAAAATCAACACTAACTTTGCATTTAAGTTCCACTTTTCAAAATTATTCAAGGCAGAGCTGCAGGATAAAGACAGAGGGAACTGGAATACTTTGAATTAGAGAAAGACATGCAGTGTTATTTCACATTCAGGTTCGGTCAAATTTAATTCAAATCTTTAACCAGTTGAAGAAAACAGGGTGTCTTATTACTCCCCCTCTCTCTGTGAGAGGCATTTAGAACCAGATGCTGTCAATAAAGAGGATTTTCTTCATAACAGAAAAAGAAAAATACAAACAGAGAGACTCCCTCCTCCTGCTGTTGGATTGTGAGAGCTAATTCAAACCAAATACAGCCACAATGATTCCAAAAGCTTAACCAGAAACAGAGAAAGGTTATGCACGAGAAAGAGACAACAAACAGAATCCAGAGACACAATAAGAAGCTAAAACCAAACAAAGCTGGACAAGAAAACACCAAAACAACCCAGTAATGCTGGACAATCTCTGTTTAGTAAGCTGTTGGGTCAATATGTGTCAAATATATCTCTCCCCTTTAAACATCCCATCATCTGGATTGACATTTTAGACATTCATAAAAAAAAGCACACAAAGCAGCAGCACGGGATTAAAGCACAATGCACAAACAGCACAGCATGATTATCAGCATCATCACCAGGATTTAGGGTGTTTTGATTCTTTTTTTTTTTTTTTTTTTTTAATCAATCAATCATCAGTTGTTAATTTGCGTGTGGAATCAACCAAAAAATCCAACAAGATATTTTTGGAATTCAAAGGTCTCTCACCAAATGAAATTGGTGAAGGCTCAGATCTGACTGTCCGGGGAATTCCCAGCAGAAGGACCCCTGAAAGGCAAAGATGGACGTTCCCAAGTCACACAATTATATCAGCTCACTATCTCTTGTACGCTCCCTCCATCACACCCACACACATATATATACACACATATATACACATCTGCACACAATCCCAACCAGCCAGGTTTTATGCAAAAGAAACATGATCTCCCTGGAAATAATGCATCCCCTGGCTTTTAAGTTATTTAAACTACTACCTCTCCTCTGCTGGCTCAGCTCTCTCCTGGGTGCGTGTTTGGCCCCATTATTACTAATTTTAAACACAGAGAACCAGCTCTGCTCTGGTTACATGACTGTTGGTACTGGCTGGCTGGTTGTTAAAGCAATATTTCACTTTGGTTAAACATTTTATCTCCTCAGCATTTACACCTCCACAGATATTCAGCCGGTCTAGGGAGCCAGGGTCACTCCTGATGTTTCAAGCTTAATATCTGTAACTGCAAAGTGTATGTAGCACAAAGGGAGTAAATAATCTCACCCTGGTTAGGAAGTATTATTTTCCTAGTGTTGGAGCTATTAAAAGGGCATTTATAAAGTAAGCTTATAATCTGTGCTGACTGAAGAGGTGGTAATAGTGCCATTGTTTTTCTTCCTGATACCAATTCTGACAGCTAGCTTGATGCCTAAGTAGCTACTCCTTCTGTAAGAGAGAAAAAAACTTTGAATTATTATAACAGCTGTATGAAACAAACAAGTGTAAATGTGATATGATTATTATCATTGTTGTACGGCCTGACTCAGTTTACTTAGGGAACCCTGACATAAAATTAAGCTGTGCGTCTAGAAACAATTTAAGCTAGCAGCCCCTCTTGTGCTTCTCTGCCAGAGAGTTCGAAACACTCTGATTTTTATCATGAACTGCTTTATTTCATGTTTTATTTTACCGTTCTAGTTATCAAAACAGCTACATAAAACATTAAAGCATTTAAATGTGTGAATGGAAAAACTGTTAGCTAACATTTTGCTAGGTTTGACATTCTTAGCTAGCAACACTGTTGTTATTTTTCAATGATACATGGTAATTTACCTGAAGCTAGTTATTTGTCATTCTGTATTATGACTTCTAATGGCAACCAAATTGTATGCTACAGTTGTGCTCATAAGTTTACATACCCTGGCAGAATTTGTGATTTTCTTTGGCAATTTTTCAGAGAATATGAATGATAAGAGAAAAACTTTTTTTTTCCACTCATGGTTAGTGGTTGGGTGAAGCCGTTTATTGTCAAACAATTGTGTTTACTCTTTTTATATGATAATGACAACAGAAACTACTCAAGAAATCATACATTCTGCCAGGGTATGTATACTTATGAGCACAACTGTATATGTTTACTGAGTAGGCTGATATTTCTGAGAAGGAGGTATAAGCTCATTATTAAAGGGCTAGTAGGTTATTTATTAGATGGGGCGTTTACTACTTGCTATTACCTGATACCCATTTAAGGCTGAATCTGAGGCATTTCCGGTGCATTGGTATCGGAACAACTACAGTACTGACTACAAGTCCCCAGAGCACTCTTTTTTTTTTATATATATATATTTTCTTCACTTCACTGTGTACTAAATTTAAAATTGTGACCTGCCAAGTCTTACTAGCTGTTCAAATACAAGATTCTTCAGAGGATAAGGCATTCAGAGGTTAACTTGGCACATTTGTATCTACTGCCCCTAAGAGCAAAAAACTCAGATCTCACATCTCCCCGCAAGATTTCAGGAGATGGTAGAGGACAGGAAAGGAAGAAAGAGGAAAAATAGGGAAAGGGAGTTATTGATTTCCTAAAGAAGAAAGGACATGCTAGTAGAAAGTCTCAGAACATGCAGAGAAAAAGCAACAGGGCCTGTAGTTTACAAAAGGTCTCCAAAAGCTACTGTGCCGGTCGCTTTCTCTGCACAAAGATCACTGGGTTCTATTTGTACTTGTGCTTGATCCCAAGGCCAGCTAGATAACTCTTCCAACAGTGAACACTGTGGTTGTTATTGAAACACACACACACACACACACACACACTCACACACACACAAAAATACACACGCTAACAGATACACATATGTATTATCCTTCTAAATGTGCATGTCCAACACAGAGTCACACGTTTCCTGGGGTAGCTTAAGTTCAGCAGGGTTACACAACGGTCAAATACCACAGCATGGAAAATACACGACTTTTTCCCTGGAGCTATTAACACAGAGACACACACACAGACAATACAACAAACTGCTATTCACATTGACTACAATCACATGTTGTGATGGACTGGTTCCTCACCTACATTTCTGCACATGTAGTCTACACATTTGTCTAAAAAAAATTGAAAATCTGACATTTTGAAATCTGGTTATTTGGCACTTTCAAACTATCCTCACTTTGAAAGACTTAGGTTTTCTGTTATGCCCATAAAAGAGTGATAAGACTCCTCTGTCATTGTTGTGGTATTGTTGCTGACTAAGCCAACACTGAGTGGATTGTCTGTGGGAACAAGCGGCCGTCCAGACTGCCGGACAAAGACTGAGGTGCTCTCATTTTCATTGTCACAGCTCCCGGGCCTGACGCCATGTCTCGACTCGGCCTCAGAATTTGGCTCCGAGCTGGTGATGTAAGCGTGACCCCTTGAAGAAATGTCTTGTCTGGTGAGGACAGCGGGAGACAGCCCACAAGCACAATGGTGTCTATCTGAGGTCTAGATCAGAGATATAGATGAAGATGTGATACTGGCATGTGAAAATTTTGATTTGTGATGAATGTATTTCCATGGAGTTCAAGCTAGAAATCATTTAGAAATGAAAGTAACAGATGAGTATGTCATCCTAACTTTGATAACAAGAGCGTTTTGCAACCCTCAAGCTGATATCAATATCGTCCTTCGCTAGTAGCTTAAAGCTCCTGTTAGGAGTTTTTTGGGGGGGTCAAAAATCAGACTGAAATCAATATAGATACCTTTCTATGACCTATTTAAGCAAACAGCACCATCAGCGACAAGACTTTTTATGTCGGTACAGCTGTCTAAATGTCTAAAAAACTGCTGTCCCAAGGTAGGTGGAAGATGAAGGGTCTAACTGCGCAGTACCAAGCAGCCTGTTTCAGTAGCCTTTCTCCATAAGTGAAACATCTGACAGCTGAAGAAAGCTGGATGAGATGCACAGGGAAAGGCTAACAAAGAGATAACATGCACCACTTTGTCCACAGGGGGCGCCACACAGACTGAAGGTTCCTACAGGGGCTTTAAATGTTTTATTATTGAGTATGCTTGTTTTAGTAATAATCAATTAACCTCTAAAAAGTCAAGTGGTGGCGGGTCAATTGCTGAGGGGCGATAAACCACAACAGCATGGTGCTAACAGAGAGCAACTTAGAAGAGAATTAGAAAATGTCAGCAATCAGTTTTTTCACAAATCGCCATCCTATTAAAATAATGAAAATTAGTTTTTGGTCTATATCATCTCTTGATGATTCTGGCCACCTATGGTAAAAATCGCCTTAATCCTTAGTTGAAAGGATTATGCTCTTTATGCCCTGTAGGACAATGGCCTATGTCAAGAGGGTAACTTAGGCCATTTTATTCTTGTACTAAGTCAAAATGTTTGATTCTTTATGGTAAAATGTCTGACTTGGGCAATTTAACAAGCTTTCATGATGGCAGCTGCTTCAAGAAGCAACAGAATCTATAGTGCAGAAGAAGCTCTAAACATGATTCTTGAATCAGTTTCTACCGGTGAGTGATAAGGTTTACTATCGACCTGATATTTGTTCAATTTAGGTTAGAGTTATTTACGTTTTGAGTTTGATTTATGGAATTAAAGGACAGTTAATAGTCAGGTTTCAAAAAGTTGTCAACACTGGTTGTTGGAAATGGGTTAAGTTCAATAAAAAACCCAGCAAAGAAGACCTGGAGAAGTGAGGAAAGAGACTGCCTCCTGACAGATTTGATTTATCTGACATTTGTTTAATTTAACTCAGGGTAATATCAGCTTTGAGTTTGCACTATGGAATAAAAGGGCAGTTTAAGCCAGGTTTAAAGTTGCCTCAGTCACACTAGAATGTTCCAAAAATTGGCCTAAGTCACTTTATTGTTTAATGTTACATAATTGACATATACAATTCTATGTATGTCAACAGTCATCCACTGTCAATGCCTTTTTGATTGAAATGATTAATAAATATCATATGCTCTGCATTTGGTAAGGTTTTTTGTGTTTTCCCAAAAACAAAAAAAAATGACTTAGGCCATTATTTTAATAGGGTGATGAAATGTTAATGATGTTAATTTTTTTTAATGGCACCAGTATCCATTCAGCAAACAAAATAATTTTAAAAACCTCTAATTGAAGTGACTAAACCCTAATTGAATTCTGAAATATAAGCTTATACTTGCTGGAAAGGTTAAAGGTGCAAAAGGGGGGTGCATTCACAGAAAGAAGACAAAAGATGGGGCAAAGAGGTTATGAGGAAAAAGGTATGAAATGCAGTCAGAAAGAGCAGTTTAAGGTCGGTATAAGTCAGGCGGAGAAAGCCTTCTAGGCCTGTGGACAGTGTGTGGGTGGTGCCTGCTGACCATGGGGTCGCTCATTAACAGCTGAGGAGGCCAGGCATCCCAGAGTTCTGGGCAATTGTCTGCCTAACCCAGGTGCATGGCCTATTCAGACCACAGGAAGCCCCCTTTATCCCCATTCCTACAAAATGGACAGAGAAGCGGTCAAGGAGGTTGAATGTGATCGTGCCTCTGTCTTTTCTAACACAAACCCGAGAGGTGCAGTCGCTTGTTTGGATCCACAGAGTCATTGTGGCATGTGTTTTCACTTCTGTGAGGATTTTTTTTAACAATATCAAAAACACGTCAGTTCCTTTCACACAGCCTCTTTTCCAGCACACACTCTTCGGGGAAAGGAGTGAGCCTGAATGGGGGATAAAATAAGCATGTTCAGGAGTTGTAAAAGGCTCAGGTGGGAGGTCTTACAGGCCATAAAAATGGCCAGATTCCATCACTTCCTCCACACTAATTACCATACACTTGGAGCAAGTTCCCTCCCTCTCTTCTTCCCTGAGCCCATGCTTCAGTACCTCTGACACACACCGCACACACCAGAGTACACAGTGAGGCACAGTTGGGAAATGGTTAACACTCCAGCCGTCCCCTGCTGCCAGTGAAAGCCCACAAAACAATGGAGACATTGTTCAAGCTGGGCTAGGCTCTAGACTTTAAGGCTGTGTGTGTTCGTGTGTGTGTGTGTGTGTGTGTGTGTGTGTGTGTGTGTGTGTGTGTGTGTGTGTGTGTGTGTACGTGAATGTCAGGAAAGTAGTTTCTGCGTATATGCTCTTAACATTTGCATGTTTCTGCCCCAATTCCTAGAAAAGCAAATTAAGAAACGTGACTCAATAAGAAAATGGTTTGAAAGCTGAAAATTAATAAACTGTCTTTTATTATTTGCGTTATTAGGTTAATTGAATCATCACTATCTTAATTACAAAAGTGTTTTTCATGGTTAAAAAAAAAAATACACATTACTCCCTTAATTCATTTGCCATCTGTGAGCCAATCCCTGTCTCAAACATCCACAGAAACTCCTCAAGCTGACAATATCAAATTAAACCATCACAATAAAAGCCAAGCTGACAAAGAGGGCACTGTTTATGATCTTTCCCTCAGGAGCTGTGTGAGGCAAAAAAAATATTTCTTAGAGTCTCTCCCTCAAAAAATACACATCAATAGGCGGATAAATATTGAATAACTTTCAGCCAATAGCATAAAAGTTCAGTGGCGGCAGGTTTTGAGGCTGCCTGCGGCGTGGTCAGGTACTTCAAAAGGGCCCTGCGTGGCCCCCTTTGAGGGCATGGTAAACAGGGGCAAACAGCGCGCCCTCAGACAGAGCGGCCTGCGTGAGGTCACTTCCTCTTCTCTCTGCAGCTCTTCCAGCACTCCACATCCGATGAGACCTTCTTCCTGCATCTCCATCTTTCCCCCCTCAGCCATCACTTTCTACCAGGCTTCTCTGCAGCCATCTTTATCTCTCCTTTTAATCTATCACTGTCTTCTATTGTTGTTTCACCTGTCTGTGGGTCACTCAGGCTTCAGATCGCTGTTATCTCACAGGCCAATCAACAGCTTCTTATCACTGAAAATGTAGCCTGCAAGTGCTCCAGGCAGGGAGAGGTCAAGGTGTTTCTTTGCATTTGTAAACAAAAAGAAACTACTGTTTACAGCTCTGTGCACTGATAAGGGGAGAGGACCAAGTCTATGAACTAGCAGGTCTTAACATTGTGGTAAAAAATAAAATAGTGGAGACTTTTAACTGATTGAGTGACATTAGCAGTAGCAGGAGACAGTGTGCGGCTACCGTCGGCATTCACGATGCTGTCCACAGTTATCTGTCTTCTCTGTACGTACAACAGGCAGTATGATGCAAACCAGGGAAACATTCAATCACACTTCCCTCACAGTCAGAGGTGGATGCTGGAGCAGGAGGGTAGCAAGCAACAATACAAGCTGCATTTCACATTTGATTTTATCACTCGCGCTAACGGAGAGTTGTGTGCCTGTGCAGCGATGCTGCAATGCCTCTGATCTTACCAGCCTGTGTACCCCATCAAACAGATCACACTATAGGGCTGGGCAATGTGAGCAGCAATATTACAATATATCGTCTGATATTGATCTGTGTCAACACTGATAACAATATTAGTTTAATGTGCTCCTAGCCTTTCTCTTCTTTGAACTGAATAAAGAACAATCAGAGAGATGAAGGGAGTTTATTTAACTTTCAGAAAGTGAGACTTAATCATCCAATCTGACTGATTTGTTGCCCCTTGATAGACGTCTTGTGAATTTGAACATGTCTCGTCAGTTCATTCTACATTGTGGCTACATTTGAATAAACACCTGCCCAAATGTAATCTGTCATGCCTCGGGTCCAAGGCCTTTTGTGCCTGAATGAGTGACAGCATGTGAAGTTTATTAAAAGCACCCTGATAAAATGTGTTTACTGAATATACAAAATTGGCAATTTAAAAAAAAGGTTTTAGCAATTTCCATCTCCTGCTAAGTCATTAATGTTGCGTTAAACTGCGCTTCATCTGTCATTCTCTCTTCAAATACGACTTTCTTTGTTTGTTTAAAAATGTAGGAAAGTCGTGAAGTGATCAACACATTGTTCAAAACACGATGTCGCCCAGTATTTTGTACTACAGTCAATCCATTGTGTTGTTAAAAGTAGGTCTGCACTTCAGCAATGCGCAAGTTTATTTTTTCCATCTGTCTGGTTGTCCATCTTTGTTGTTTCAAGTTTGTTTTCGCCCCACAGCCAGTTTCTGTTCTGTGATGAGATGCTGGTGTTTGTTCAAAGCTGGCGAGTGTTGCAGACTTGACTGTTTGTATTTCAACGCTCCAAGTATGTTGTGAAAAAACAGAGGCTTGAATTGAGTTTTAGTAAAAATAAAAACCTATAAAAATAAAGAGCTCTGTTGTAAACTATAGAGCATTTGTCACTGAGCAGTCTTATTTAAGGGAATATTCCTGAGTGGATATGAATTATGCCATGACATCACTTATGCTTTCTAAAAAGTTGGAGCATTACACGTCAGTGCAGTCTTTAACCTTTCAAAGTGAATTATATAGCAGGAGCTGAGGTGGATGTGAGGTGGAAAGTATTTACAGCCACATGACTCATCGCAGCATAAAACCTCAAGTATTTACCTGCAGCTTTTTTTTTTTCGCAGCCTACGACCAGTTTAATGACTTCACAGGAGTTGGGACTCTTTTCTCAGCGTCTCCCAAAATAACGGAGTACGAAGAGGCCCCTGAACTCTTTGGTATAAAAATAACAGCAGCATCGCAGGGAAAGATAAGGAGGGCCTATGCTGGGGTTGTTTTGTTCAAAATAACACTGTCATCGCTGGCTCTTTGTCTTGAAACACAACTTTTGACAAGGTTTCTGTTTCAAATAAACAGCCTTGTCGACTCCTGCTATTTTAAGACGTGCTTAACTTAAACGGGCAGAATACCAAGGAGGCCGAGGCTCGCCAATTTTTGAGTAACTGCTCGGGATGGTATTTATTACAGACCATAAAAGTAACTGAAGTGATCAAATGTCAAATGTGACTCAGAGGGACGCTGTGTCTTGACGGTGTAATTTGTGTGATAAAAAATCATCAGCACCTCGTGTGTGAGGCCGCAGAGCCATGGCGACTGCTAACTACGCTGTTGTTGTTGCACATAAACAAAAAGGACTCAGCGGTGTATTATTAGCTCCTGCGCTGCACAGTTACCACAGCAGATATTGTATTCATGAGCACACAAACCGGAAGGCGTCTCCGTTTTTAAAATCATTATAAATGTTTCTTAAATGTTCATTCTCATAACAATATGCAGAAGACTCCAAAAACAAAACAACAACTCTGCCAATGTTGGCCCAGGGGCGTTCATGATCACCTCACTAATTCTGCTCAAACCCCACTCTCATTGATTTTCCTGGCTCCCTCACCCTGTGACCACATACGAACACCTCCCTGCGCTCAACCTTTCGTTGACCTCCTGAAAAGTTGATGCCTTTGGCGAACTACGAAGTTCAACTGTTCGTTCTGGAGCTGCTATAGCCTCTTAGATATCGACATGCCTGGGGTGGATGCTCTGTTATGTGTATGTACTCCATATGCCCCTATAGCCGTCCAGCCAACTCTCCTCTCCTTCCTGACTACTCCTCCAACTCTGTGGATAGGGTAATCAATGCTGTAGGAGCGCCCACACTTCCCTCAAAGACAACATGTTAGAAGCCCAGCATAAGCTCATTCTCATGGAAAAGTTGTCAACCAGTGTTCCTTTGTCAACCAACAATGGTCAAACTGGGCTTGAAGTTATCGTCTTCTCTGGGATAACACGCAGTGTAGCTGTCCAAGAACAACTGCAGCACCTGAATCCAGTGACAAGCAATCTCTGAAGCTCACTAACTCAAACAAACTTGCAATAACCAAACTTTCTTAGTCAAAATTCACACCCACAAAGAAATCAAGTTAACATACAACCGCCTGGACGTGTTAGTGACTGTGATTCAGGGGTAGATGCAAACACATTTTGCCGGTCAAACATCCGTTCATGGGGGGGAAAAGGGAAGAGCTTTAACACAAGGTGTTTTCAGGAGGGATGAGAGAGGAAAAGCAGGGTTTGTTTGTCTTTCTGTCATGAAAAAAGGAAGAAGAGTTTTGGAGAGCAGAGGGAGAAGTACCGAGCGGAGTTGTTACTTACAACGATGTGTGCCGGTGACGGGGACCTGGCATCTTTAAGTGCTTGTCTACTTTGAAGACCTCCTGGTTGAACATCTAGCAGGGGCCATTTCATCTGTAGGTACTGAATGGCAGAAAGGAAACAGAATGGAAAGAAAGAAACAAAACATGTTAACAATGCAGAAATCAAAAACCAAAAAAGGAACAAATTAAAAGTAAGACAAAAAAAAAATAAGGGAGACGACATTTCTTGGACGGGGTGTATGGGTATGGACACTGAAAAACATGGAGAGGCAAACAAAGATCTTAAGGCAGATGGTGGATGAGGTGAGGATGGCCTCGAGCATGCATCTGAGAGTCCAGCAGGAGGGCACATAGTAGTTGTGTAGAGCCAAAATGTAGCACAATACTCTTCCTTTTGTTCGCAACGCTCCAACAGAGTGAGCAGAAAACAAAAAAACATCAACATTATTTTGTTTTTTCAGAGTCGCTAACAAGTGACTTTGGATTCCATGACGTCACTTGTTGTGAGTCAGGGAGAGGGCAGAGGTTAGAGGTAGCACTGTACTCAGCTTATGACTTTAAGATGACCTCATATCATAAATGTGACTGTTGTCAGACTTTTACTGGAAGCCATAAAGAGGTTAGAGCGTGGCGTTTCACCACGCTCCTCTGCAGGGTAGACCTCCTGACTGCCTCCATAAATGATTGACTTTCCCTCTATCAGAAGTCTCTCTTTCTTTCTTCCACTCCCTCCACACACACACACACACACACACACACACACACACACACACACACACACACAGTAAGAGGAAAACAGATAAGCAGAAACAAGGGTCATGAGAAACATCTGTCTTTGTGATATAAACTGGGTGGAGCCATTTTTATTTGATGACAAGTGCTGCGTTGACGATCCTACCTCAAATGATCTAGCTGGTTCCCCTTTTTCAATACATGTCCAATCAATACCAACCAATCAAAGTATTTTGAGAAGACTCATATATTTATAAATAACAACTACTTCAGGATCCTACATCAGGTTCTCTCCAGCTGTTAACTGCCTGGTGTTGACATTGCTACAATATGTGGTCTAGTGAGTCCAGACTCTGCAGGTCAATGTCACAGCCACCTTTGAGGAGGGGAAGAGGTCATGGCAGCTGAGGCCATTGGAATGGGCGATGCACAAAGAGGGGAACAGCCAAAGCATTACTAATAGGGAGAAGTTCTGATGTAACAACCAGCCAGTGGCCTTAAGAGGAATCTTAGTTGAAACTTAGGCGATAGTTTTAGGTATTTGGTTGCAATGAAAATGAGTTCAACCTAAAAATAATACCCAAAAATGTTACAGATAAACCAGCTTTGTCACTTTTTAACAATTGTAAGAATAGACAGTCAGAAAGAAATCTTAAACGCCTTTTTGAAGATATTTCAACCTAAAAAGTTGGATTGCTTTAAAGCTCCTGTAAAACATTGGGTTTGCATTGATTTTGACGCCCCCGGTGGCCAAACGGGACATCTTAACTCTTTGCTGATTTTGTCCTGTGTATGTTTAAGCAGTGTTTAGGGGTGAAAAATCATGTCCAGCTTTATTTCAAGTCACATTTATCACCCACTGGGAATCTTTCCGTTTCGAAAAATGCTGACAGAGGCTGACTCCCTCCTTCTGACACCTACCCTGCTGCGGTGCCTACGAGCAATAACGAAAACCTCTATAGATGTGATCAATCTTGTTGCTGATGCTCTTGTTTGCTTTTGTAGGTCACAAAGAGGCGTCAATATTAGTTTCAGTCTGTTTCATAACCAGCTAAAAGCTTCTCACAGGAGCTTTAAGTCAAGTCTTTTTCAATTGGACGTAAAGATTCAGTTAAAGCAAGAAAGGCAATCTATGAGGTAGCTTTCTGCACAAGCTCTGATATTCAAATGCTTTAGGTTGTTGCAAAATTTTAAGACAGTGTGTGAATCATATTGCGTGATTGAGACCATGTTCCGGTTACATGTTTTAATTATCTCAATTCACTTTTGAGACTTTGGACATTTCTGTCTTTTAAACCTCATGTTATGTTGCGGGTCAAATTGACCCCTTTTAAAGTCTATTTTAGGTAATATATGCCTTCCAAACCAGCTAAATGCAGCATAAAAATCTGGGCAGCATGTGACAGAAGAGGTGTTGTGTTAACTTATCAACATCACTTCATAAAATAAAAAAAATCTAAATGTAAAATACAATAAACCAAAACCTATGTCATGTAAAACTATTGTATTTATATTTAGGGCTTTCCAATGTACATTTAAAAAAGTTTTAACATTAATTTGAATGAAAAACGAGTGAGTTATCCTCATTGAACCATGATCTGAGAGAATTAAAAAACACCAATGGACTAAATCTGGATTTAAATGGTTAGTAATGGAGTTCAAACTTAGATTAAAAAATGTGTATCTGGATTTTTTGGGGTTCTGACACTTTTGGATAATTGAATATTCCCCAGGTCAAATTGACCCAGGAACATTATTGCTGTTCCAGAGACAGAAAACTGTGAAATGCAAATGGAACATAGCGATGCCTCCCTGCACGCACTCTGTAGCAGCCCAATTGTGATGCAGGTACATCAGATTCAATGTCTTTGCCCTGCCATCCAGCAAGGGTGGCCGCTAGTTGGTATGCATGTCTCAGGGCTTGTGGGTGTGCGTGTGTTCTGTATGTGTGTCAGAGCTGGTCAGAGAGTGAGTATGTCGCGACCCTTCCTGAGACTGTGTCTAAATCAGTGGTAATTAGCGAAGAGTTCACTGTGGGGTGCCTGCCAGTGGTAGACGCTGGAGGGAGTTATTGACTCCATGTCCTCACTTACAGCCCCTGCAAGGAAAAAAAAACTGTTTGCTGCCTGGTCTTTCTCCACAACTACCACTCATTTATGACCCTAAGACGGCTTTTACTGCTTAAAAAACGAGGTTTGTTTATGCTTGTTTGTATGTCCTGTGAGTGGAAAAAGGAAAGGTTGTAAAAACTCCAGAGTTGAGGTCTTGTGGGTTTTTATGGACCCCCCACACTGGGTATTAATTGCCATGAAGGAGGGGGGGGATGAGGAGTGGGAAAAGGAGGAGGTGTTGTAAACGTAAAAGAGGAGGAAAAGAGTGACAGGCTTGCTGTCATGTATGAGGTAATTCAAGACAGTATCCACGGGTGCCACAGGGGGGTAGAAGACAGCGCAGTACTGGAGAGGAAGGGGGGTAAATTGTGAATCCAGTCATGGGAAAGTCCTGTCGTATAGCGTGTGCATGTGCACACATGCTCACACATGCAAATATTCCAACACAGCTGCAGCCGGGCGAGGGGTCGAACAAGAGGACATTCTGAGTAGGTGGGTAAGAAGCGTGAAGGTGACACCCCTGAGTGTGGCAGTGGGGTAGAGAGACACTGAAAGACTACAGAGAGAGGGAGGGTGCCGCAGCGCATGCCCTAACAAGTGGCTCCACTTCAGCCCCGCTATTGCAAATGTTCTCACACACTAATCTCTCCTGCAGGTTTTACAAGCATGCCAAGGAAAACGAAGCCCTGGCAAGCACCGGGCTTTCCGACCACCCCCCCCCATCTTGGCCTCCTTCCTTTCTCACTCTCCCCCCACCCAGCCTGCCCTACTAACGGACGCACCGCCTGGGCTTGAGTAGGCCATGACCTCTGACCCCTCTTGGCTGCTCCAAGCCCCTCCCTGTTACCCACTCTGCGACCTGAAAACTCTCCTGCTATGAGGGGGCCCCCCGGGTAACTCAAGAGCCATTCCGATGTGACAAATTGCTCTGGAGTTCCAGGATAACTCTCTCTTCTCCTCTGTCCCTCTTCCTGCCCCCCCACCACCACCCACCCACCCACTCACACACACACTAATCGGCCCCCCTCTTTGACAAACCCCCGCCCCGTAAGAGCCACCCGACGGTTGCGCTCTGGCTTCGGGTTGTGCAGCAGACGGCTTTTCCTTCTACCCCTCTCCCTTTCAGCGTCCCAACTCCACTACCCCCCTCCCTCCCCAGTTCTCTTCCCCTACCCTGCGCCCCTCCTCGCCTGGTCGGCCTCACAATGGGCACTGAATGACTCAATTGTCTCTGATGAAGTGAAAGACAAGGGAGTCCTCTAAATCCTTACAGAGGGATGAACTCACTCTCGCTGTCCCGATTTTTTCTGTCCTCTGCTGCTTTCCCAAGCTCAAGAAGTGGGTTGGTGGTCCAGGGCTGGGAGTCGTTTCCAAGGACTGTAATGATTTTATGTGTAATTGTAATGATCATTTAAACTACTGATAATGCTTTAGAGATGCTCTGATACCATATTTTCCTTAAACCAACTTCAATCCCAACACTGATCCCAAGTAACCCTTGGAAAGCATTGTTATAGATGGACAACAGGGGGTCAACAGTACATGGGTACAGTACATTTGATTTTAAGATTTTAACACTCACTTTTAAAGCAATAAATGGACTGGCCCCTGAGTACCTAAGTGAATGCCTTAAAATGTATGTCCACAACTGCTGCCTGAGATCCTCTGGCAGGTCCCTCTTGTAACTTCCTAGAGTGAAGTTAAAAACCAGAGGGGACCGGGCCTTTGCAGTCAGGGCCCCGTCACTCTGGAATGACCTACCGGAGGAGATCAGGCAAGCCACATCCTTGTCCTCTTTTAAATCTCTTTTAAAAACTCACTTTTTTAAATGTGCTTTTACTCTCAACTCATCACTGACTTTTTAATTCCTGCATGGTTTTTATTATTGTCTTTTAATTAACTAATTTTAGCTCTCCTTACCTTTGTCATGTGCTTTAGTGTTTTCACTCTCTGTGTCTTGCACTCTGTAAAGCACTTTGTAAACATGTTTTTAAAAGGTGCTATATAAATAAAATGTATGATATTATTATTATGGGTAAGCAATGTGGAATTCGGTTGCTGAGTCTGGCTAACACTTGCAGAGCTAGCGCCACCAGCCTTCGGTCAGCCTTGCAGGTTAACATTCACATTCCTGTGCTGGTTACACTCAAGTTGAGTGGTAGTATGCCAGTCAAACCCAACACAGCCCACAGACAACTTTATCTCCATTATTTTGATCAGTGCCACGAGATGCCATCTGTCATCTGTGCTTGTTTACATCCAGGTAGTAGAGCATTATAGCATTATGGCTAGATGGCTGTACTAGATATAATATATAAATAGCATATCACTCTATAATATTGAAACTATTAATACTGCTAATACTGTTTTATGTGTTTTTTTTCAAGTGTCTTTAAATGTTTTAGCCTGTCTTTAGAGTCAAGCTGGTTGAGAAACAGTATTTCGTCTCATTGAGTATGAAAATACGAAAGGAAATGACAATAAAGTGAACCTTGAATCTTGAATCTTAATTATTAGTTTAACCAACCAGTAATTCTGGTGCTGACTAGAAATGGTAAAGACATGTCATTGTTTAGTGGTCTCAATGTGCAAATCCTTAATCAAAGGTTCATACCTTCACTGGTATTGGTATCATAACAACTCTTTTCATTTGAACTTTTTGGGGGTTTTTTTCTAACATTCTTTCAGGAGCCATGTCAATTTTGAACCTCCGCTCCACCAGTGCCAACCTCCTCACCCCTCTCACCAAACCTAAGCACTGAACCCTGGGGTGACAGGGCCTTCTCTGTCGCTGCCCCCACCCTCTGGAACTCTCTCCCCCAACACCTCAGATTCTCTCCCTCACTCACCAAATTCAAATCCGGACTCAAAACCCACCTATTTAAAAAGGCTTTTAACCTATAATTGATTGATTTTTGTTCGTTTTGCTGCTTTGCTTTCCTTTGTTTTTCTATTGTATAATTTATTTTTTCTTGTAAATTGTCTGTGAGAAACTTTTAAAGCACTTTTATTAATAAAATGTATTATTATTATTATTATCTTTGTAAAATGAATGGCTTATCCTCAGTTGCTCTACCATATGCGACTGGTTTCAGCACTATTTTTTTAGGTACTATGTTTCAACAAGTCCATCCTACTTGCATGCAGGACCAGTCACCCCTAAATGAGTGACTGCTTCTGCACTGAGGTTTGGCATGTTATGTATGAACTACAGAATGTTAACCCAGATCCACACTGACTGTCATCGCAGAGAAAACAAGCTGGGGCCCTGGTCCTGGTGTCACAGCTCGTGGCAGAGAGGGACTAGACTGGAGACAAACAGAGGGTCATCCTGTGCTCTGACACATCATCCTCATGTCTACACCCTGGCTTCCACCGCTGTTTTTACTAATTCAACAAGCTGGCAGTGAAGCAATTTGGCTTAAAACACTCCTTCCTGGTTCCAGCGCTTGACTCTGATCCTCCCCAAAAATAAACCATCTTTTTCCACATCCTATCAAACATTAACCAAACGTCAATACCTGCTATTGACCGAGAAAAGGGGAGGGAGAGGTCTTTCTTATAAATTTTTTAGTGTGAACGACAAACACAGAAAGTGAGGGATTATTCTGCCTACTTCTGGTCAACAAACTGGCATGTTTTTCCATCAAGGCTCCATCTGATGTGTTTATCACATTGCGGCCCAGTGACTGGAACAGCAGCCACCACACGGCTTGTTCGTTTTGTTTTGGATTAAGAGCAGAGGGCTCCGGACCAATCAAACAAACAGGGCTCCTTATGTGCCAATGTGGCTCCCAAACACTGGTCCAATGGGCAGATGATGAGGAGCGCTGGGGCTCCATCGAGCATTCCAGCCATGTGGGCAATGTGAGAAGGGGGGGGGGGGGGGGGGGGGGGATAGACAGACAGACACATAGCAGCTTGGGTTTAGAATCAGCATATGGATGCTGGGTGTAGCTCCAGAGAGAGTGAAGCAGATCTTTGACCCATCTGTGGCAGCCTCATATCGCAGACATGATATAGCTCTACACAGGCCTTAAAGGCTTAATAACATTAACAGTGACCCACCTCTGACATACTTTACATGCTTACTCACTCGCTCACACCTGAGCAACAACACTCACCTACATCTGAACATCCTTTGGTCGACAGGCTCTGCAGCTCCTCTGGGAGAGCACTCAGAGATGGGATTGACAGCTTGCAGATTACACCAATCAGACCGCTACTATAAAGAGCTTTATTTAAGTCTGAAATGATCAAGGCTAGTAAGAGGAGCCCATTCAAAGCTCGGAAAGTAAACTGCACAGAGCTTAAAAGATTAGTCGCTCCAGTTTGACTACAATTTTATCCCTTTAAAAAAGAGAGCTGAGCATATTGTCTTGATCTGTTGCGGATATTGCCGCCAGTTTATGTCCTTACTGGCAAGTTCAACAGACGACGCAAACAAGTGCTTATGTAAAGGCATAATTTGTTGAGTAAAGGAGAGTAATTTTCTGTAATTAGTGAAAGAGAAGCTTAATGTAGTACAGATCCTTTGAAATCATCATGGGTACAAAATAAAATCAACTGCAAACTCAGTTGTATGATACATTGACAACCTGGGAGCAGTGCGAGCTTTCCTCGTCAAACCTAGGAGAAAGTTAGCCGACACAAGAGGGGCCCATCATGGCTGCTTTGGTTCTACTAATGCACATTTTATGAGTAAATATTAAAGAAAAAAACACACACCCCACCTGCTCTGATAGCCAGAGGCATTTTGCAACCAGGAAAATAAAAGTAGAATGTGGGAAGGCCTGGGGTTTGTTTGCCCTGGGGCAGGAAAGGGTCCGCTGGGCCCATATTTACACCAAAGCCAGAACCGCTTGGGGGTTCCACTGGCCCCGACAGCACTGGGGCTGCCGACCTGATCCAAAACCTCCCCTTCCACCTCCTACCCCCTTTGCCAACAATCTCAACCTCCACTTCAAACTCCCCTCCTCTCTGTCTTGCAGAAAAACTAAACCTGACACTTTTATATGTAAGCCTTTTTTTAATTGAGAGCGTGCACATGACCTCCCTTTTCACTCGGCCCAATGCAGACTTTTCTTGCCCCCTTTATATTAGGTGGTAGTAACAGGCTTGGGGGACTATTTTTGTTTGTAATATCATGGAAAGTTTTACATTCTTGGCAAAATAAAGACAGATTTTCTTGTGTTTCACTGATCTGTTTGTTATCCTTTCTTAAGAATTATTTCACTCAGTATTTGACTTCTGTCTGGCCAGTTCTGAAAGTGAGTTTTGCTCTTTTAGACACTGGTTTCACAAGATAAGTATGGTGTTGCTGCGACACTGTTTACTTAGCAAGTGTGGACAAATGTGCTGTTCAAACACCAGCTGATTGAGGGAAATGTTTCAAAGAATTGCACAACACAAAGTCGACACATTTCACCATGACAACCCAGAGAGAATACAAAGCTATCCACCAGTCAGAAGTTTGTATAAATGAAGTTCCTTACTTATAATTAAGTCGAAAAGGTGACGCTGGACAAAGACAGCCCATCTGAATGCGCATGCTGTGTTCTCAAAGGAGGTGTGAGGGTGACATAATTACAGTCCACATCACACCAACTTCTCAACAAGCCTCAGAAAGTAAACAGTGTTCCACTTCTGACTTTTGCACCCCCTCCCCCTTTCCCACTGTCCCTCTCCCTGTGTCATTAAGAGTATCTCTTGGCTGCTCTATAAATATTGTGGCAGGGTGGGTGAAGGCCAGCAGGAGCTGGCTGGTCTTCCATCAGCCCTGCTAATGAACAGGCGCTCTGGCACCTTTAGCACCAGGCTCTGCTGCAGAATGCTTCTGCTTTCAGGCGCTTCTTCTGCTTCACAGGGCTATACTTGCTGTTTTTCTGTCTGAATGATGCTTTCTTTTTATTTATTTTATTTTCTGGCTCAAATGGAACTTGAGTTTTGGGGTGCTCCTATGACCACCAAGGTGACAGAGTTGGTAACTTGTTATGAAGCTGGAAGTTATGATTATTTCAATGGTAATTAATGTAGCTTATTGCCCAGCTTTCTTAGCAACTACCAGGCTGTGTTAAATACTTGACTCTGATTGGTCAAAAACCCCATAACAATGATTATTTATTAGCAAAGTAAAAGCAATACTAGGGATATCCTGGTCACACATATAATGTCAGAGGAGAGGAGGTCCATCACATTTGACCTCTGCCTGTTGAAACTGTGGCAAAAAAAATGTTTCTGTTGGCATTCTAAATTGGTATTTGTTTTGCGTTTGGGTCTTGCTCACTCTGTCAGGATTCTAATTTGCATAACCACCCATTCACTACACATTGTCCTTTACTTGTTCTGGCTCCAATACCACCTTTAACACAGGATCATTTTTAGTATCATATGAAAATGTGCTGGTGCAAGAACACAATTTAGCACTTATAAAAGTTTGTAACTTTTTTTTTAAAGTTATATTTTTGGCACATTTTGCCTTTATTTGATAGAACAGCTGAAGAGAGACAGGAAATGTGGGGAGTAGAGAGCGGGGGAAGACATGCAGGAAATGGTCGACCGGCCGGGAATCGAATCAGCAACCCCTGCTACGAGGACTGTAGCCTCTGTTTGTGGGGCACTTGGACCATCAATTCAACGTTTCCTGTATAGAACACTGCAGCACTACTGATGCCATGCAAGTTAGGAGCATATGCTTTGAGGTATTTGAAATATGCAAAGTTTAAATTGCTCTAGAATTGATATGTTGATAGGAAAAGGTAGAGCTTCAGTTTTCATTTTTTGGGTTCATGGTACAAAAGGCGTATGATCTAAATTAGGCTACTGTTTCAGGATAACACCAAAAGTAGTTTTATTTTACTACAAATGAGTCCCTTAAATTACTTTCCAAGAAGATGTTCTGACATCTAGGTGACAGTAAAACTTAAATCACTGACTCAGTAGCAACTGGACCAACTGGTTTGTGCTTGAAAAATGTTGACTCGATCTACTCTGAGAAAACAGCTCTACAAGTTCTACATAGTGGTTCTTTATACTCAGTTTTTCTATTTACAACTATTTTTGAACTATTGGCTTCATCTGGGTATTTCATCAATCTGGCTATCTCTCCATCATTCGTGATTGATTCTGATATTCTGCACAGTCAAATTGGAATCATTAGAACGGGTAGTTATAACTCAGCTGAAGTAAGCTGGTGGATCATCAGACCAAAGATCAAGTCCTGGACCTTCTTGGTTGCCGTCTCTTACACACTGACCTATTTAGAGGTGAACAGGCACGCCGCAGGCCTAGGTGTGTCTGAGCCCCTTACGCAAGGCCAGGGCCAGGGAGGAGAGGAGGTTAGGCAACCATAACTCACACTCCGTGCTTACCTTTGTTTGCAGGAACCAGGGTCTTAGGCGTGGAGGGAGAGTTAAAAACGTGAACAGCAGCTCAGCTCTGCTGACAGAGAATAGTAGGCTGATTTCAGCGCCCACATTGTGCTGGAGATTGCTGTGTTTGGTATTGTGCTGGAGGAGAGCTTGAACGCTGCCCTTGATGTTGGGTGTCTGGTTTTGTTCTGCGAGAGTTCACTATGAATTAGTTAAACGGTAGACTGGATATAAGGAAGCTGCGAAACATGCCTCAGAGGGAGAGAATGTGTACACTCACAGGCTTCACAGAGACTTCCGATATTCTGAAACACTACACTGTATCACACAATTCCACCTACGCACATTCATCAATCAGAAAGCATTATGTGGAAGGCATCACACACACATACCAACAGGCAATTATCTTCACAAAAGCATCATACAAAACCAACAAACACTATTTCACACTTGCACATACACCTTGAAGCACTTCAGCCTCCATATTCATGAAGCCTGCTCCCTCAGCGTACCCAAAGCCTGAGATTTTAAGGGTTTCAACTCAGATCTCAAATGTGGTTTAAGGTTATGGATTTGTTACCCAACCACCTGGGCTAATTCTTCAGCTGTAAGCTATCCTATTTTGGGTTCAATTAGCTTTAACCAAACTTGTCATTGTTGTTACAAAACAGTATTTACAGTGATATCATGCATGAAAGAAGGAAAATAAAAATAATTCCCACACAAGCAATTACATACACACTCATACAAAGGGGTACTGCCGCTCTGCCACGGTGGCTTAATGAATAAATAAGTAATAAGGGCTTGGTTATTGGGGCTCATTAAAATGGGAGACGCTTCCATGACAAAAAGACCTGAGGAGGGTCAGAGGAGGTGGCTGTGTAGCCCCCCCATCCCTCTCTAACCTGACCACATAACCCCTGCGCTCACCTCCAAATCAACTCTGTCAGCTATACACCCCCCCACACCCACACACACACACGTTCCCCTCTGCATCCCACCTTCTCTGACACAGCAGCATCTTCATGCATACACACCCTACAAGCACTGACTCTAAGAAACACACACACACAAACACACACACACACACACAAACATACCTCTCTCATGGTTAATTACCACTTAGCTCAATCACATGGTGATCGGTCCATAAGAGCCCCCCTCCACCCAACTCCCTCCCCCGTAACACAAACAGCAGCACACATGCCAATTATTGATGAATCTTTAATATGGCGTTTTAGTAAGTCTCCATCTCATTTCCTACAACTGAGCAGGTGATTACTCCTTCAATATGACGAGGAAGAGGAATACAAACCAGCGCAAGCATCTGAGATATAGCATGCATATTTGGTAAGAATAAATTAGCTTAATGTAATATCATTTCAGGGTTGTAATAAAGTGACCTGAGCCATTTAAAGAAGACAGCAAACTTCTTTTTTTTGCTCCTCCTGCCTTGCATCTCTGACTTTCTCTGTATAAAACCCCCGCACAAAAATCCCACGCCGCGATAACATGTCAATAATGAGCTGAGGCCATCTATTGATCAGCTTAATTTTGCATCTATTAGCTAGGGAACGGCTTGCTCCGGGGGCGAGGGAAGCCAGGCGCTAACACGCACCGACAGGCTGGATGGAGATCATTACAACTGATGTTCACACACACGCTGTGATTGACATGGAGATAAGGCAGGGGAGAGCCCGGGCTCGCACGCCTCCCCGCACACTAAGCTAATGATACACCAAACGTGTGCTTGGTGTGTGTACGGCAGTGTGTGTGTGTGAGTGTGTGTGATAGAAAGCGTCTATCTAGAAAAAGAGTTGGAGCAGGATGAAAAAAGAGAGAGGAAAAGAGGAGAAGAAAAGCAGGCCACACGCCTTTGCTAATTGGCACAGTCAGACAGGGAAGCTCATAAAAGAGGAAAAAGCATTTAGTGGAGCACCTCAGCTTTCTGGATTGCCTTATCAAGTCAGTGTCATTTAAATAGCAATGACTACACCACAGAGAAGCCTGGATTTGACCTGGAATGCACAGCTTCATCTGATACTTTCTTAATTTAAGAGTTTGCATAGGAAACTCAGCTGAGGCATTCATTATGTGAAGACTGTTTGTTTCCCTCTGGACGAATGATTGCAACATTTACAGGCTTGGTGTCAACACAGCAAGTGAGGAAAAGAGCAGAGAGATGGAGTTTCTTGTCCTTTGAGCATGTCTCTTCTTTTTTTTCACTACTGAAAAAAGAGATGTAAAGAGCTAAGGATGGATCCATACAGAGAGAAAACAGTATAGTGGAATGCCCTTTTTCTTCCTGATAACCTATCCACCAACACTGCACCATTGGGCCTGGCTTTTGCATTGAGTGCAACCAGCTGCAATATTGGAGGCTGCATGTCATTCACACACAGCCAGAGTGGAAGAGACAAAGAGGAAAGTGAAGGGAAGTCGACGGGGCAATGGAAGCGACACGTTTGACACGTCCATCAAAAAAGAGGCATCTGCATCGTTTGTAGACGCCATCTGTACATGTGCGTTTTAACAGCAAAGGAAGGGGTCTGTTTAAGACAGATTGGTTCTATGGAGGTGAGGTCAGATGCAAACACACAGCAGAAAAAACAAAGAAAGAAAAAAACCTTGGACTACACAATGTGTGTTTTGTCAGCTGAGGGATGCATGCGCAGGGCTCGAGGAGGCAAGGGGGGAGGAGGGAAGTGGGAAGGATGCAGACGGGAGGAAAGAGACAGAGAGAGAGGAGAGAGAGAGAGAGATATGGACGAAGAGGGTTAGGGGAGGGGGGAGAGAGAGAGGCGAGAGGGAGAGAGAGGGAGGGGAGAGGAGAGAGAGAGAGAGAGAGAGAGAGAGAGGAGAGAGAGAGGAGAGAGAGGGAGGAGAGGAGAGAGAGAGGAGAGAGAGGAGAGAGGAGAGAGAGGGAGAGGAGAGAGAGAGAGAGAGAGACGGAGAGAGAGAGAGAGAGAGAGAGGAGGGAGGATGGAGGAAACAAAAAGCCCTCAGCCAAGCCATCAAGTTGAACATTGAACTTCACAGTAGTAGCTGCCTTTCTATGCCTCTCCTTTTGATGTTACCCTCCCAAAGCAAAGGATCAAAGGCTTGGAGTGTGGCGTGGGGAAGTCCCAAGCTCTTAGCCTGCCAGCCCTGTGATATATGCAAAAGTCTACGCCAACAGAGAGAGAGAGAGACAGAGTAGAGAGAGAGAGAAGAGAGGAGATGGAGAGAGAGAGGAGAGAGAGGAGACTGACGTGAGAGAGAGAGAGAGAGAGGAGAGAGACGAGAGAGAGAGAGAGAGAGAGTTTGTGTGGGGAAGAGGAAAAGAGACGAGAGCAAAAAAAAAGGGAAGCTTGCATGGAATGTGGCTAAATAGTATGTTTGGGTCTAATGAATGACAAGGGGATGATGCAATCAGTCAGCTAGTTACAGTAGAACATAGTGGGAGAAGTGTGTGCGCATACACACACACACACACACACACACTAGTTTCAGAGAAAGGATACCCAAAGAGGGCTGGGCATTGAGGCAGGGATGTTTTGGGGCGGAGCAGGGGTTGCTGGCAGTGTTTGTTGCCCTCACATCTCCCCCCCCTCAACCCCCTCGTTCAACCAGCAACATGGGACAGCCGCCCCCCCCCCTCCCCTCCCCTCTCCCCCCACTTCCACCTCACACCAACCCCCAGTGCCTCTCCAACATCAAGGGGTTCGAGAGGCTGTGTCGTCTCGACATAAATATACAGTGTGCCGTTAAAGCGAGGACTACAGTAAACAGACTGTGCATAGATCCTGGTTGTGTCTGACTGGAGTGCAAACACACACACACACACACACACACACACACACACACAGAGACACACACACACAACACCACACTCACAATGTGGGCTCAGCTGGGCCAAAGAGGGGAGCAGAGGTGTGCTAAACTTGACAAATCTCTACGAGACAAATACACACACCACACACACAAGAACGTGCACGCAAAACTCACACACCCTTTCCCCAAGGCTGAAGGATTAAGAGGTCCAGCTGGCTGACAGCAAGCTCTTCCTTCCCACGTATCCGTCGATCTCACTCCCCCCTCCACCCAACCTCCACCACTCAGCAGCCCCTCCCACACTTCCACACTACCCCCCTAAGGTCTGCAGCCATCCAGCTCGCCAAGCATGCAGGAGGACACACTGAATTTGACATCGATCAGCCTTGAGTCTATACTACCTCAATCGGTCCGACGTATATTCACACAACGGAAGAAAAAACAAACTCCAGAAGCAGACGAGTACAACTAGAAACTCAAGAGAAGCGAGCACAGCTTTTTGAAGGTCTCCTGTCATCAGCACCATCAGTGTGGTTTCTCTGTCCATCTGAGCCCTTGGTGGAGCTACTGGTCACAATATTCACTGAAAGTCAAGGCCTTAGAGATGGTGTGAAACAAAGAGTGAATGGAGGAGTTGTTGGAGGAACTACCGAAAGTGAGGAAAGCGATCTGGAGTAGGAAGAACCCCCCCCCCCTTTCCCTTTCCCCACTTCTCAACAGCTGCCAGGTCACTTTACGAATGTCTGCATGAAAATATGCAGCAGGGTGTTGTTTGAGTGTTATATCATTTTGTTGACAGGGAAGTATGTGGGTTTAAATGGTTGAGAAAAGAAGCATTCAGTGCTCAATATGTGAGATAACCGAGGAGTTCGGCTTGTGTTACTGGAATGGGTTTAGCACGTTTCGTGTGTTAGCATGTATCAAGGCCTGGAGGGGATGAAGATGCAAGTAAGGGGTGGTAGGAAGATGAGCAGGGAGTCTAAACAATACTTTACTAAACAGCTACCACCATATTCAAGAGTTCAATATGTCTTTAGGAACGCCATCCTCAACCCCAAAAGAGTAGAGGACTGAGATTTGAAATATCCGAGGGTGAAAGATGAAGAAGGGTGTCTGTCTGATAAAGTATTGTCTCCCTTTAATCATTGCACTTCCTCAAGGTACCTAAAAGGGTGTAGGGATGCACGATCATGTACCAATGTCAGTAGCCAACTTTCATCTGTATCTTATGCATGTATCATCTTTATCAGTATCCCATCAACTTAACACCAACAAGCTGTTCTAACTGCTGATTCAAATGAGAGGATTTTATTGGGCTGCAGTGATCCCCTGTTGGACAAAACTCTAGGCGTTTTTTGACCGCAGGAACTTAACCCTGGAACTAGGGACTTTACCCCTGAATTGTGTGCGTTTCGACCGGAGAACCAGGTCCAACCATCAGTTGAACTTAATGTTATTTGTGGAGTTTACACAGTTGTTGAAATACAGAGGGAGTTCCTGGGAATGCATGCTAGTTAGAAAACTGGCAGAATGGGAAGAACACGCCATCTCTAAGAAATATCAGTTGCAATGCGTTTTTTACATCATGTCCAGTGAAATTTTAAGAGGGACTTCAAGGGACAGACTTCTGGTAACAACTTAAGAATATCAATCTTATAGCTCTTTCGGGCCTAATTGTAATTCTAAATATCGGTATCAGAATCAGTATTGGTCTCAGTATGGGCCCTGACTTTCTCGACTGGTGCACTACTGATTGACTATATCTCAATAGTGCCTGCAATTGTCTGAACCATCCATGAGTTCTGTTATGAGTAGAGCAAAAGACCTTGTTCTCTAATTGATCAATCGTTCTCTCCATGGATAAACATTAGGAACGTTTCTAGGATGTTTGGTTTTAAACAGAAATTTAACCTTTCAACTAGCCAACTTTGCTAAAGGTAAGAAAAAACTCCTTAAAGGTCAAAACTAAGCATAATTATTGAAGACGGAAACATTCACATCCCTAATAAAATATTCAACATTTTAAAATGGGTTGCAGATTTACTGTCAATTTATTCCTCAATAGACGAGACTGTGTTCACTAATATTGGCTGGATATTTCCAACAAAACGTGACTACTCTAGCTTCCTTGTACTAGAGTCAGATGTGAGTGCGGGCCTAATATGAAGAGAAGGCACGGCATGTTTCAGGTGAAGTTTGGGTGAAGACCAAAACAAGAAGGTCTCAATACATGGTATGATCAAAACCAAGGATGCTAAAGCCCTGCTATTGGTTGCCTTGCCTCGATGGCTAGCTAATGAGAACAGAGAAAAATCCATCCCCCAATTCACCGTGATACCTTCACCAGAGGCAGATCAGTACTGCAGATTGGCTTCAGTGGAGTAAAGAAGGGGAAGAGAGAAAAAAATAAATACAGACACGGCTTGGTGTGTAAGGGAAGAATAAGAATTAGGGTGAGTGAGAAATGGAGAAAGGAGAGAGCAAGAGATAGAAGGGAGGGAAAAAAATTCACAATGATGACACGTAAGTGCAAAGAGCGATAAGGATTTACTTTCAAAAGGACTCCCATGATCTTTTTTGATAGACCTGCAATTAAATCAAACGGATTGACTCGCATTGAGAACCAAGGCCTACTCCTTTAGTCAGATCCAGAGAACTCCAACCAAACCAGCTGTTAATTTAGGCTTTACAAGATAAAGCGGGAGAAATCCAACTGATGTCACCTAGGGCAGGGGCTTACATCATCTCTGTAAAGCAATCAACTTATGCCAGTTTGGAGAGGTAATCAGAGCACATACTGAGAGAGGAGAGGGAGTGCTCGGGGGAGAGAGGGGGGGTGGAAGAGAGGAGAAGGGAGACGGCTGAAGAGGTTAGAGAAGGAACAGAAGTGAAGAGGTAAGAAAACAGAAAATGAAAACTGTGTCCACTTTGAGGATGTTATTCTCTTACAAAG
Source organism: Notolabrus celidotus (assembly GCF_009762535.1). Classification (NCBI taxonomy): domain Eukaryota; kingdom Metazoa; phylum Chordata; class Actinopteri; order Labriformes; family Labridae; genus Notolabrus; species Notolabrus celidotus. The sequence continues at coordinate 19,230,713 of NC_048289.1, forward strand.
AAGTCACATTTATTTTCTCTGCATACAGATCTTCTAACTGCAACAATAAAAACTTAACTTTGAAACAAAAAACATGTTTACAACAAGTACATCACCAATTATCTCAAGAGGGCAAAGGATGAAACAGAGACGAGCTAGCTAGCAGCAAACAGCAGCTCTCTGGGCTGACAGCAGGGAGTGGAGGCAGGCTTCAGCTACCCCCCCCCCCCTTCCACACCACCCTGTAATTTCCCTGGAGGCCGGCCCAGACCTCTTCCCCATCCCCAGTGGCCAGTGCCACCTCAGCCGGGTCCTGCCAGCCGCGCTGTGGCTGCACCATAGCATAAGCATAGTAATTAAAATGGATATTTTTGCTTAGGGGAACAAGAGGGATTTTTTTTCCAAGCTCTGGGCGGAAGTATTGCAAGACACCATCCAGCCCACACTGAGTAAACCTCACTGATGTCTTTTTCAGTTGTGCATTCTGTGTTTGCATGTGTGTGGACTTTATGTCAACAGGGCACTATAAGGGCTTTACTTCCTCTTCTCAACAGGGTGGTGTGACACCAGAACGAAGGATGCAGAAGATAGCGCCTAAAAACCACACAAACGGGACCCCCCTTCCTATGCACACGTTGACACAAAGACTCATTAGCTCGCCATATCCCCCTGTCTTTAATGTCCTGTTTACAACACAAAACAACCAGATCAGGAGTGAAATCCAATCATGCAGCTTTGCAGGGCCCATCACGTCGGCCTCGCAGGAGAGCTGAAGAGAAGCAGGCCTTGTAGTCTCTGGACACTGTCCAAGGGAAACAAACCTCAGGAGTCAAACCAAAACACACATAAAATCAGAGTTAAAACAGCAGCCTCGATTCAGCCCGTCGTGACTCCACTAGCGCACACGCACACACCCTTGGCCCCTGGTTACACTGTGTGCACACAGGGATCACTCCAACTTCAGCTGGGCTTCTTTCGCATCGCCAAATGTTTCAGGGTTAGTGACTTTGGGTTTTTGACACAGGCTTGTTATGTGTGGAACACTCACACACACACACACACACACACACAGGGCACCTCCATGTAAAGGAGACTGCCACTTAAGCTGGACTCACAATCAGCCTGTGCTATCTTTAGCAGCTGGGCTAAACTGTTTAAAACGCCACAACAACTCCCCCCAAACCCTCTCAGAAAGCCTCCCCAGACTTCATATAAGACGGCCCTGCTCTTTGGCAGCGGCTGCCCACTGGCACCTCCCTCCATGGCCACAAGGTCACACGTTTAATTACACAGAAAGTAGTATACTCACCAGACAGATGGCAAGCAGGCCGTCTCTCAATTACTTTATGCCCAATTGAATCATTACTGGTGTTATTTGCTAAATTATGGTGCACAGAAAAAGTACCACAGATACTGGATTTGTGCTACAAGTGGGAGGGGGGAGGGTTACGGGGTCGTGGCAGTGCTAGGGCAGAGAGGCAGATGTGCCTCTTGCCAAGCAACTGTGACAGAGATCAAAAGGCTGTGACGAATACCAAGCGCATGACTGTGTTAGCTTTTGGAAAAAAATTGGAGTTTAATACCACAGTGATCAGTGCCAGACAAAACAGACCCTTATTTTTCTCGAAACCAAAACCGGTACAGAAACATTGGCCGATGTGGAAACAGTCGGCTCCCGGCAGCCCAGTCGAGGGGAAACCACACGACAAGGCCAATTTAAACAGTGAAGAAGTGTCTGTCTCTCAAAAATGAGCCAAGGAAAAAGAGTAAGGTTTCCCCCAGTTTTTCCTTTTTCCCTTTAGGACAACCAGTTTTGTCCTTGGGGAGCATCCAGAGGGGCTTGATTTCTTAACGAATAAAACCTCCACAACAGCAAGTGTGAGCGCCTTCATCTCAGTGTCCACCCCTGTCGATGCCTCACTCATCATTTCTCAGCTCCTCCTGCCAATGGCTTCTGTGAACAATTAGAGGTCGACTTTCCCAGCGTCTGAGACCACAGCATCTCAATCCTGGCCGGCAGAGCTGCAACAGCCGAACTGGCCAGCCAAGAAACACAGATTCCCTTCAACTTGAGGCTTCAATTTTACTATTTATTCATCACTGGCTGTCTGTGAGGACTCTTTCCTTTCCTGTTTATGATTTAACAGCACCGCATAGCTAAATAACGGCAAATTAACTCTGCTGACTGGACTTGTTAGTGTCAGAAAAAGAATGCCTTCAGTGAGATCATTTCTGAATGTTGACTCATTTACCAAAACTACCAGGACAGATGATGCTCAGGCCTACGTGACGATGATTCCTGGGCCGATTGGCTGCTTGTTTGAGTACATTTCGTCTCCATGATTACTGTCATATTAAACCTCCACTTAATACCAAATGTAAAAGCAAACTTGACTACATAATGTACAGCTGAGATACAAGTTTTGAAGACGACTTTCCTGGCTGCAATAACTTTTCCAAACAAGCCTCATAGCATGAAACAGAGAGGTAGTGAAAAGCATTTGTCCTACCAGTGACCGTAATAAGACTGGCAGCTCGCCACTAACGGGGAACAGTTGTGTTGAGAGGCACGTCTACTGATGTAAAATGATCTGTGGGAGCATATCGAAAACTTCCATGTGGTTATTTTTCTGAGTCGGGGTTAGGAATCGCAGAGGACTCTAGACGGCAGCCAGCAGTTGTTCTCCCATGGGGGCATGCAAGCATCTGGGAAGAAGCGAGCGAGTGGATCAGGAAAGATGATGACTGGATCTGCTTTTTTACTGCAGAGGATTTTCAGATTGCACTCAAAATGATCCCAAAGGCAAGTGGAGAAAATGAGAAGAAAGGGGTCCATGGAAGTTTCCCCAGAAGCCTCTGAGGGCTTACAGTAATGGCTCCCAGGCACATTTACCACCCCACTCGCTCAAGAGGACGGACGGGGGTTTCCTGTTCCACTTTCCAGTTGTGTGCCATTGCCCCAACTGAGAGAGAAGCTGTAATGTAGTTTAACACCGCAGTGTTCTAAATAATGTACCAAGACATAAAATCATTAACTGGGAGGAGTTTGATGTTTCTGAGTTATGATATTATGACCGGTTAGTCTGCATTCATAATTCTAACTGTTGTGTTATCATCCCATTTTCTTATTTCTTTCAATCAGGCAACAGATGTCAAAACAGTTAAATATCAAAAACTAAACTGAAGGCCATTACTTGTCCCTTTTTGTAGAGGTGCTAACTAGCCTATAGGTGCATTTTGACCAAGAGTTCCAGGGTCTTTTAGCCCCCAGAACTACTTTCCCCAGAACTAAAAGGTTCCTATGCCCCTATTGTTGTCTGCGTCTCGACCGCGGGCTGAAGTCCCGGGTAGATTGTGCAAATCAGGCCAGTGACGTATGGAGAAAAAAAGATTACATAAAATTAAAAAAGGTAAAATCTTAATTAAAAACTAAACTAGTATGCATTCCCAGGAACTCCCTCCGTTTCAACAACTGTGTAAACTCCACAAACACCGTTACGTTCAACCAAAAGTCCCAGGACCTTTGAAAAGTACTACCCCCCAAACAGGGGCTTTTCATGGGGGAGATTATCTACCCCTGAACTAAATTTAGACCCTTATTCCTCCGGTCAAAACGCACGTAGTTCAGGGGTAAAGTCCCTAGTTCCAGGGTAAAGTTCCTGCAGTCGAATAACGCCTTATGCCAGGTCTCATGGCTGTATTGGTAAAATCCTGACATGTGCAGAGTGGTTTCCAATTTTCCCAAAAGAGTTGAGATGCTGCCCTTGCACAGTCTTAGGTGTTTGATTCTTGGTAAATGCATTGGATTCCAGCTCACTCAAACAAAGCTTCAAAACAAAGCAACAAATCAGCTGGACTTTAAATATTTGCGGCGGTAAGACTTTAAGCAGAATTTGATAAGCTGTTTAATCTAGCTAAAGAATTTACACAGAATTCAGTGTTATAGTCTGCTTAAATTAAACAGACTCAAAAAAAAAGTAAGAGTGCTTAAATAATAAAAGGGCTTTTTAACACGTCAAAGCACATTACGACATATCCCTTCGGAGATGCCTGCTCAAGCTTCTAGAAACTTCAGCATGCATTCAAGTTAGTACATTTAGTACGATTAATTCAGTGTGTTGATAAAAAGCTGAAAGTTTTATCAGGGTTTTACATTCAAAACAAGTTCTCCTTTTATGTCAAAAGAGAAATGGTATATGGGTGCTTGTGCTCAAAGTCTTCATGTGTTGGACAGCGTGTCATGGTGCAATGAGATTTATAACAGACTGTGGTTTTCTCAACCATAGTTGTATTTTAGACTCTAAAGTCTGTCACATAATGTTTCCGCCCACAACACTATCTGATTGGCTAGATGTCACATAACGGTGTGATGTAACTGCACTGAACTGGTTAACTGTTTAACTCTCCTGTATAAGATTCTAAAAGTTTCAGTTTTGATTTAACATTTGTCCAAAGCCATTTCAAGGAAGTCTTGTGTTGGAGTTTTTAATCTCCCAAACTCTAAATTTTGATACAACAGTTTTTATTTCTGGTGGCAAATTACTCAAAGTAAATAAAAAAGTGCAAAGATGAGAAAATAGGAAGTATATCCAGTGCAAGGAGTGACTAAAAGGTGTATGCACAGGTGCACAAGGGGGGATGGAAGTGCACATTTATATGAATTGATAAGTGGATTCACAGATCAGGGCTTCAATGTCATTGATACAAAGTGAAAGTATCCATGAGGTCATATCTAAGACAGGATTTTATTTTTAAATTCTTCCACACATCTGGCTCGCTGACTCAATCCAAGCACCAGTGGAAAAAAAAGTTAACTTGAACGGAGGTGAGTCACTTCTTCTCTTTTCTGAAACATATTTCAGAAGTTTTTCTGCGAGTTGAATGAAATTTAATTTAGCCCTTAAAAATAGCTGTGATTTTGTCTCCAATCATTCACAGTCTGCTTAAGTGATTCAAATTGGATCATATCCGCGCAGACTTCCACGAAACACCATGTTATTGTCCAAAAAGTCACTATACTGTTATATTATGATGCAACTTTTGACTTGAACCCCTATCACACAGCATGTTTCAGCCTTAAGCTGCAGGACTGTAGTGAGGCATGCCCATTTGATCCTCCACCAGCACTGAACTCTAGCTGCTGCTGTATCCCAATGGCCCACACTTAACTGTGTGCCTCGCAGTCTGTCCCCAGCTGCTATACTACAGGCATGGGCTGCAGCTCTGGCACCTGTCTTTGACAAGCCGCATTCACACTGACTCTGGTTTCCTGAGGCCCGTTGCCTGGCAGTCAGGTGACAAATGCTAACACACACACGCTGCCTCGGACACGGACTGCAAAAAACGCATGCAACACAGCAATCCAAATCTACTGAACCGAGAGGCACTCAAGTGTGATACCAACCACTTAAAAAGCATCGGCATCATAGTGAGAGAGGTCTTACCCTCTGGTGTTTCTCTGTCTGATAATATAACCCTGCCCTGATTCAGGCTGTGGCTTACAGCAGTAAACCAAAGCTTACCTCAACGCCTCTTACCCGCCCCTACGCTCTAACCACTGTTTTTGCATACCGCTCAGCTTGTGTAACCGTTGAGTGGTTTTGCTCAAGCGAGACAATGGCTGCGTAACAGACTAAGCAGAGCGAGGCCATCCGATGTCAAACGCTCGCAAGAGTTGATAAACACAGTTCTGTTCACGCAAGACCAGAAAAACAGAGGAAATTAAGTTGAACGAGCTGAGGAGGTTTCTTGATTAGAAAATAAAAGGAATAATACATGAGGCTGCCAAAGGTGGAGGCAGACACTGTCCGAAAGGAAGCACTTCTCAGGTGAGCCAGTCACAGTACAGACAGCTATGCTTACCCAGTAAACACCAGCATCCAGACAGTAATTACAGCCTCATTTGAATCTCTCATAAGTTCACAGAGAGTATCAAGGTCACTCTGAGTGAACTCTACCATCAACATTAACACAAATGCTGTGTCAATATTTTACTGTTTTATGCTGCCTGCTTCCAAGACGCTCATTTCTACTAACATGACATTTAAAATGTTCCTAAAGACAATGCTTGATGGATTGACACAAGACGAATTAACTAGGTCTGCTCTTAAAGACATATAATTACGAGGACTTGCTACAACAGTTGCACGCAGACAAAGCAGACGTTTAACTTTCAGGGTGCCGACAGGACTTGATTGAGCTCTCGGTACTGCAAAGTATGCTGGTACTCACTCTGCAGGCCAGCAGACCACAGCCACGTTTTCCCCACCTCATTTGCAAAGCAATCCCGCTTCCCTCCCACTCAGTGCCCTCAGTGCATCTTTTTGTCATTTCCCTGTCTAAGCTCCATTTGTTTTGTCCACTGAGACGGCACAGAGAGGGGGAGACGGTGAGGGACCTGGTCTCAAGGAGACTTCTCCTCAACCAAGAGGCATCATCACATGCGCAAAGAGAGGAAAAAATATGCGCACCCACTGAGCCAACGCACACATTCACCTCTCTCCCCCGCCTGACTAATGTGCCCTGACACTCGTACATCACCCGTAAATTGGCCAAATGAATTAACCACGGCCCCTGCTTAGCTTTACGGGCTTTAAATGGATTTTCTCCTCTCCAGGTCTGCCCAATAATTGCATTTATCCATCTTGTTGAAGCCAGGTTTACACACTCCCAAAGATCATGCCAATCCCCGGATGCATTTTCCGCTCTGGTGGCAAGAGAGTGAGAGATTTGTCATCGGATCATAACAGGTAATTCAAACAACAATTAGCTCGGCGACTCCGCCGTATGTCAATGTCTGGCTCCTTGTTGGACAGGACCTTGGTTGGAGCGATGACGTGCCTTCTATATCCTCATCTATCTGGATATCTCTTGTTGTTGCCCTTCCCTTATGTCTCAGTGTGATAAATTGAGCCTTGTCTTACTTTTTATCTATCATCCTAGCCTGCAGGTTAAAACAGCAAACACCCACAGTAGGGAGGAAAGTAGTAGCTATAAGTCTTGTACTGTTTCATTGTCCACAAACACACATTCAGACAGAGAGAGCAGAGGCAGAGCTGTGAACACCGGCATCAGTGGGGGTCATCTGCACACTTGTGAATGTTTGAACAGAAGTGCATTAGACACTGGGGGGGGCCCAGAGGACAATTCAGCTATGTAAACATGCAGCAACTTCCTTCCCTCAGCTCCTCCAGGCCCTGCACTGAGACAAGCCACTGTTTAAACAGCGCACACAGCATTCCTGTGCCTGGGCCCCGGCCAGCTGCTGCATCCTCACTGCAGGCCTGCCCGACCGCCTGAGCAGAGACAGATACAGGCCTTACAACAGCCAGGGTCATCCACTACACACACAAAAGGGCTTTTATAGACATGCAAAGCTGGACTCTTCTGCTAGAAATGCTCCAAAGGGCTACGCTTGCTACTTCAATGCTGACTGCCAAAGTCCAAGCAGACCTCCCACGGAAAGAGATTAGCTATTGAGGCACCTGAAACCATCACGTCGCCAAAGGAGCCATCCTGAAATCGTACCCACTTGACGCCACTGTAATGACAAAGCTGGAAATTTATCTTTATTGATATTTCAAATATGCAAAGTGTGGTGGCCAATAAAGATAGTGAAGGCAGTAAAAAAGGAGATAAAGAGAGTCCTGGTTCTAAAGGGCATTGTGACATGCATCACATGACTCAAAGGCCACCTCTACTTTGGCCATGCCAGGCTTAAGCTCAACTTTCATTATGACTGAACAGGTTTCATTTCCAGGTAATATCTGAAATCAACCTTTGGTTTACATGCCAACCGAACAGTAAGTGTCTTTTGACAATAAAAATGTATAAGGTTGTGCTGTGTTGTAATAAGGAACATTTGAGAATCAATGACTCGAAGTGTCAAAGTGATAAAAAGAAGTCAAAGACCAGCTTTAAAATTGAGTGTTGTTAATTTTGGACTTTAATTTTGAAGGGCTGGCTCCACTCCACAGCGTTTTCCAAATCAAATAAAATGTAATCCCTTAACCCAACAGTTTTGCATTTGATAGTGTTAAAAAAAAGTGTCAAAGCTGTTGAAAAAGACAGATCTACAGTCATATTTCAACCCAAAGATGCTGCAGGTGCAAGAGAGAGATTTAAATTATCTGAATATCTGTACAGTGTCAGAGATACAAACAAAGACAAATCCTGACCAAATACAGGCTGAGTGACCACCAGCTAGCTGTAGAGATAGGGAGACACAGACAGACATGGCTGCCCAGAGAGGAGCGTCTATGTGCTCACTGCTCTAGAGGGGACATAGAGACAGAGATGCACTTCCTCCTCCACTGCAGCAAGTTGTCTTAACTAAGAGATTCCCACTACAGGGAAATTACTAAAATGGTACCAAACTTCCCAACATTAACCCCAGAAGAGAAACTGTCAGTTCTCCTGGGGGAAGGGTCAGCAGCTCCTCTGGCTGCTAAATATGTGTCTGCCTGTCACAGCCTGGGGACGCACCATCCCTAATATCTGATTTTAGGTGAAGGTTTTATGAACATACCGCATCAAGTGAGGACATTGAGATATGCTGTATGGGTGACACCATTGTTTTAATGCGTATAAAATATGTAATATATAATATGTAATGAATATATATGTAATGAATATATGCAATGTATGTGTATGAATTTTATGTGCTTTGGCAACAACATGTCTTTGTCCATGCCAATAAAGCAAATTGAATTGAATTGACAGAGATAAAGTGAAGAGAGTGCGCATTGCTAATGAAAACAAAGCGGTGAAACAACAAATCAGATGTCTCAGTATGTGAACTGTTAGTCTCTGTTTGGTGACTTTTTCTAAACTAGACTTAATCACATAGGGTATCGAAACAAGTTTAAAATTCTGTCATCATGACAACCCTGCTCAGATGTAAACACCATATCAATAAACTGCAAGATTCTTGTTCACCAACACAGTCAGGGTGGCTCGATTTGCATTGTTTTCCACTCTGACAGTGCTGCGTTTCTGTTCCTCCGACAGTCCATTTAGCGCCTTTGTATGTCTGTCTCTCTTGTCTGTCATTTCGTCACTTCTGGCAGGACACTGGAGGCCACTCACTCATTTCACCTCGGGACAGTTGTCCAAACAAGACACTCCATTCACTCTGACCCCTGGAGGGAGGGAGGCCATCCACAATTCACTCTCAGAGTCAATTTGTTCACTTTTGGAAATGACCCCGATCACAGCGGACACTGTGCCTTCGCACTTTAATGGAACGAATATGCTTTACTACGACTGAAAGGAATGATTTTAAGCTGAGACTTTAAAACTTTTTATAATTAATATTTTCAAAGGTTCTGTGAATTTGGCACTTTGCAAGAAAGACCAACTCTTGCTAATCTTGAAACTAGCTCATGCTAACCATAACCTTCCCCGTCATCTCGATCTATTTTCTGTAGCTGAAAGCAGCGCAGAATCACTGCCTATAAATGTATCATACAAAAAACTAAAACTCTGTATTTATAACACTAAGAGGAAGCTTCACACTCTGCAAAAACTCTGCAAATATGTGACAGTGGAACTCAAAATGGGCGTTTTATTTTGAAAGGACAGTCAGGACTTTTTATGTATGTCCATGTTTAAGTGTTTGAAAGTGAAAAAAGTCACAAGATACAAATTAAATTCTCTCAGGGCACATTTCTGCCCTCTTTTGAGATTTTAAGTAAACTTAAAGTGCATATAAAACCTAAATGGAAGAAAAAAGGGAACAAGCTGAGATCCTAAAACTTTTCACTTTGAGATTCATTCCGAGTTTTAGAAGTTCCAAAGCAAATATCCAAATGATTGATTTGAAACACCTTACTGAGCACTATTCATACACTGCAAACCATTTAAATCTGCACAACCAGCCATGAAAATTGAAGATGCATTTTGGGGCAAAATAAACACTCCATTACCTGCACAATGGTTGGCATTTGAATGCTGACGTGCTACGCGTAGGCCATGTGTGGATGTGACAAGCTGTTCACATGAAATGTTATCTGCTGCTGTACACAAGTTGACAGCTGTCTCTTCACAAGAGGCGTATTATTATTGCGTTTAAATAGGTTTCTAACAGCTGGTTAAAGAGCTAACATGGGAATTTACCCTTAATCTGTTTTCCACTGGAATTGGTTCATCAGCTAGAGGAAAAAGAAAGAAAAAAACACAAGAGGAATCTAACGCTGTTCCACACACAGCTCGCCAATCACTGTAAAGGGGTTACATCTTATTAGCCTTGTGCATTTTTGAGTATCTCGCAAACTATTTTTTTTTTTCCCTCGAAATCCCACCATAATCCGCAGATTAGTCGATGAATTTATTTCTGCCTTGCTCTCTAAACCCTCCCTCACCTTTCGCAGGCGGTATGAATCCAGCACCTTTAACGACAAACAACAGACGATCGCCTCATTAGTGGACTCACTCCGCTTCCCAAACACCACATAATCGAACACACACACACACACACACATACACACACAGCCCTTGGAGCTTATCCTGCTACAATTAAAAGTTTAATTAGTAGATTAAAAATACATTGACTGGAGTTTTATCACCTAAACTCCTCTATTATGTTGAGCACACACAAAGGGCCTCCTTCCCATCTGAGCCATTTTAAAACAGATTATCTGCATTCAGACATTCCCGAGCCGACTTAAAGACTGGAGATACAAACTAACTCCTGAAACATAATATTATATGCTGAGTTAATGTTGAAGCGACATGAAGTTTGATAGCATTTATAATAAATTAAGAGATATAAAAAATATACCAGAGTTTATTTTTGTTTGTTTTGGGAGCTTGTTTTCTATCACTTCTTGTATATGATTCATGTGTCAGAGCTGACAAAAAAATATAATAAACAAGTATTTTTAAAGATTTAGCATGAATGAAATTCTTCTTCTGTGGTGTGTTCCGTAGCATTCTAACCACATCCATAAAAAGGGCTGTGTGTAACCACAGGTTTCACTGCACACTGGCAGGGCTAGTCTTATCCAGCCCAACATGATCATTAAGAGGCTGTGATGGCAGTTGTGGCACGCCTCCCTGCATGCACACACACACAGAAACACACACGCACACACACTGCTGGAATAAAGAAAAACTGGTGGAGACTCGAGCACTATCATTTGGTGTAAAAAAAAAAAAAAAAAAAAGAAAGGGGTGAGAGGGGAAGCTCCTTCCTCAACGAAAAGCTGTCACGGCGGTGCACTTTGACCCTTCCCAAACACACTCCACAATCCAAACAGAAGGCCAGCACCACCAGATTCCTTCAGCGTCACAGCGACCCTCTCACACACAGCTTCTACAGCTGATTCTGGGTTTCTATGTGTTGTTTTGATGACGATTAGGGTGGGAAGCATGCAGAGCAACATGAGGATAGTGTTGGCTGAAACTTGCCTGCTCACAATCTGTGTTTAATCCCTGCTGGGTTTTATTTATTTATTCTTATTTTTTTAAACCGGGAGATAAATGTGAAGCCTAGGGGCACCATTGTTTGGACATCTAACCAGGAACTGTCGCTGCTCTCATTGCCCCGGCATTAACAGCAATTATGCGCTCTATTCAGTACGGCTTTTGTGCGTCCGACCCCCTGCTCCCCCCCCTCACTCGCTCTCTCTCTCTCTCTCTGTCCTCTCTCTCTCTCTCACACACATACACACAGTCCGTAACACACATTTCCCGCTTCCCTCTGCACCCTCCCAAGCCCATGTTTCCCCTCCCACCCTGCTACTGTGAACTCATTTGGCTACTGGAGCACTCTGGTCCCATTATGAATGAACTTACAGAAATGTGCACATGCAGGCGAGGAAAGAGAAAAAAAAAGAAATGCACATACCAGAAGCATTTCTGGTGCAATACCAGAGCTCAAACCATTTTGCACAATACATTGTGTGGATTTTATACCCTCAATGTAACTTAAACTTACTTAAATCAAAGGTTCTGTGATTTGGCACTTGCAAGAAAGACCAACTCTAGCTTATCTTGAACTAGCTCATGGGAACCATAACCTTTAAATCGAAACAATGCAAAAAACAGAGTCATCGTGATCTATTTTCTTCAGCGGAAAGCAGCGCAGAATCACTGCCTATAATGTATCACACAGAAACAACAAGTCTGTATTTATAACACTAAGAGGAAGCTTCAACACTCTTCAAAAACTCTGCAATAATGTGACAGTGTAACTCCAAATGGGCGTTTTATTTGTAAATGACAGTCAGGACCTTCTATGTATGTCCATGTTGAAGTGGTTTCAAAATGCAAAAAAAAGTCACAAGATACAAATTAAATTCTCTCAGGCACATTTCTGCACTCTTTTGAGATTTAAGTAAACTTTCAGTGCATATAAAACCTAAAAGGAAGAAAAAAAAAAGGAACAAAATAATGACACCCACATTTGTTTATGAATACAAATTTAAATGGTGGCTATACGTACGTACACACACATGCACACAATAATTTAATTTCCATGTTTGAGGGAGCCTCAAGCCCTGTGGGCCAGCAGCAGAGCAAGCCTATATTTAACAGATGACAAAAGTGCATTCCAGATGTACAGTACTATCTTTGTGTGCAGCTCTATAGAAATGCATGGGAGAAAGAGGCAGCAAAGGGAAAAGGGGGTGGGTGCTGCTGGGAGTGGGATAGTGGTGGTGGTGGTTGTGGTGGTGTGGAGGGTTACACCTGGGGGCTGTGGGGGGGCACCAGTGCAACAGCTGCTAAACTATGCCTGTCTCTCTCTATCTCTCTCTCCTCGTCTCTCCTCTCTCTTCATCTCTCTCCTACTCCAGTCTCTCTCGCTCTCTCTCTCTCTCTTTCTTTCTTGCTCAGGCGCAGAAAAAGCAGAGTGTGATGGCTCCCTGACAGAAACAGGGATGTGAAATGAATTACCATCTGATAATAATTTGCTTTAAAAAATAAATAATACATCAAAAAGAGAAAAAAAAAAAGGAAACATCCAGGCTGTGCTAAGGACTAACAGGCCTAATCTGTTACACTGAAGTCCAAATTAGGCATCAGATTAGCTGTCATTACATTAAAAACAATGAAGTCAATGATTTAATTGAAGAAAGGTTCAGCCCCAAACCAGACTTGACTGCAGCTGAATTTTTTTTTTTGCTACACCCAAACCAAGCTCGCTAGACGCCACCAGGGAGCCACGACTCCCTCTGCACCAGTTAAACATCTGATTAGAAACACACTCACAAACTGACTCTGTTTTTTCTGTTTGGTGTTTCAAGCAGTGACAGATCGATGAGCGTATGTATAAGCTCTCACACAGCTCAGCCTGCCAACGTCATCAGCAGCACAAGACAATTAAAGCAGGCTGAGCTGAGAGAAATATATTTATATGTCTCCTTGATAATATTTACTGCACATATCTTTTCCATTCATTCACCAGATACAAAACCTACTGTACTCCCTCTGCCTCTCTCTCTCTCTGAGTCGTCCCCACCACCACCACCACCACCACCCCTACATCTGCGATTCATTGACTTTACAATTTACCACATGTCGAGATGGGAGAGGTCGAGCCTCCATCTGAATCACGGCACAAATATGCGAGTGATTTATTGTTTTAAAAACCCCGGGCCGATTTAGTGCAACTCCACTTTCCTGAGCATTACTCCTATTGGCAGACCATGAACAATTACAGTTTGGACTAATTAAGCTCTGAGAATGTGCTGCGCACCGCTAATGTCTAGCAGGCCCCAATTTTAGTTTAATGGTGCCAAACTTTGCTTCCCAGTCCCCCCTTCTTCAAACCCCCCCCACACCCACACCCACCCTTTCTCTAACTTAACTCCTCAAATCCAAAGCAGATTGTGCTTTTTATGACTGTTTATTGAGTCGAGGAAAAATAGGGACCTTTTCTTTCCCCTCTCCTCGCACAGGATGAGAGGAGCAGCAGAGAGGGAGAGAGAGAGAGAGAGAGAGGAAGAGAGGGAGCACAAAAAGGAGTAGTGGGAGGGAGAGAGAGAGAGCGAGCGGGAGCAGCTTCCGCCATACTTTGTAAACAAAAGTGATTTGCAAGACAAAAGGAGCGCAACCTTCCGACTAAATTCAGAGTGCATTTTGCAGCTAGGGGCACAAATTGTGGCCGCGTCGTGCCACCAAACCCCCCGTGGACACCAATTAGGCCCCATTAACATGTAAAGCCAATTTGATAAGGTGTGGGCCCTATCCCTTAAATCCGCATTAAACTATCTCTCCTCTTGTCGAAGCCAAAAAAAAAATCCATTTACAGCAGCCGAACACACATAATCCATATGATATACCATTGTTATGCTTATGCTGCTGCCACGTTAAGCGAAGATACTGTCTGTCTGTGCCAATTACAACAGATAAGGCCCGAGCAATGTGTGCACGTGAGCACAAAGGCAGCAACGTTGCATTCACTTACTGCATGTTCATTACAATAATCTGAGCAGAAAATCCTCCATTATTTTCTCCCAAAAATCAAAAATGATAAAGGGGGGAAGTCAGCCCCCGCGTGAAAGCGGATTTATTTCTCCGAAAGGTGAGTCTGCAGCAACATGAGCAATCCTGGAAGTGAAACAAAGAGGGATAAGGGGAGAAAAGCTATTGTTTCAACCACACAAAGCCTTTCCAGCGTCTTGTAGTGGAATCGCCACAGGTTCTGGGAGCGTCTTTCTTCACTCTAAACACAGCAGTGGATGCTTGGTGTTGCATTTTCACCCCCCCCCCCCCCCTCTCTCTTTCTCAACCCCCCTTCCTTCCACTGTCTTGTTCTTTTTTAAACTAGTCGTAATTATACGTCGAAACTCAAAACCTCCGCCAAAAGTCTCCAGGCTTGGAGAATTATGGGGCCAGGGGTGGCGTCAAATATCTTAACATTCATAAGTCCGAGAGGCAGTAAATAAAGCCAGTGGATTTACGGCCCTGCAGCCCCCCGATGCAGGAGAGCCGGCCGCCCAGATCCCGCTCTCCCTCCCTGAGCCTCTGCGGTCTCTTAGACCTGTTGAGGTGTGATGTTAGCCCACAGCAGCAGAGTTAACCCACCGCCTTTTTTCACAAGACCTGTGTAAGCATCGGCAGGAAACAAAAGGTAGACAGAGAGAGGAAGAGAGGCAGAGAGAGAGAGAGTAAAGAGGGAGCAAAAAAGGATGGAAAAGCAGGGTGAACTGGGCAGGCCACTTCTCCAATTCGACCTGCACCCAGTGATCCAGCAGGCCTTTGTGTGAGGTTTAGGGAGGTGGAGGAGGAGAGGAGGAGAGAAAGGCTTTTTAAAGCCTGGGCACAACGTCATGTCAAATTGCTAAATGATGCTAAATTGTGAGCCTCCTTGGGCTGAGGTGGTAGGAAAAACAAATTCTCACTGATTATGGCTCCCAGAGGTCAAACAAATTATGGTAGCCGCCACATGCAGTATTTTTTTCCCCATCTCAAGCCATGTTTAAAGAGAAATTTAGGAAACAAAGCAGAATGTCAAAATAGATTGAATTAGAGATAAGTGACTGAAAAAAATCTGAATTTGTGTGGATGTTTGCCCCCAAGACAAAATGACATTTTTGCCTTATAAAATAAATAACTTAAATAATATAATATCCAAAACAGAAAAAAGAGATTTAAAGGCCTTAACTTTGAATATGACATCCTAAAAAAATAAAACAGCAGCAACATCCGAAGCAGGAGACACAGAAGAAGAAGAAGAAGAAGAAGAAGAAGAAGAAGAAGAAGAAGAAGAAGAAGAAGAAGAAGAAGAAGAAGAAGAAGAACGAAAGGCAAGGCAGCGAGAATCAAAAGGCTCAAAGACAGAGAAAAGAGCTCATTGCAATAATACGAGCAGTCATATTCAGCACCTCACATGACATGTTAGGGAGCAAGACAGCTAATCAATGTCCAGGTGAATTATTTATGCCAGCTTTAAGTCTAATACATTTATATTACAGCGACCGCTGACTTCAAAGCTCTAATGGCTGGACACACAGGGCGCTGCAGACAGTGGGGGCCGAGGCTCACCGCAAGCCGAAAAACTGTGTTCTTCCACAGTCGCTGCTCAGGTACATCTGTGGGTTAAGGTGGAATCACTGTAGTCATCTAATTTGCTGATAAAGGCCTCGACATAATCAGATATATGATGACTTATTTATCTGGTTAACAAAGAGGTGACAGAGAGAAACATCAAAAATAAATCAGGTAGCGTCAGAACACTCTCAAAATATTTTCAAAAAAGATCTCTGCTTTTAAATTACTGCTGAAAATAGTTCCTCAGGTGCGAGATTATAAGGGCAAAGGTCAACCCTGGTCTCGCCGCAGCATCCTCCGGCCATGCTCTACAATTTACTGCTTTCCTACCTGCTGCATAAGCACAATACACTGAACTGAGCGCTCCACGGACTGTAACAGAACACAGCGCTGTGGTAGCCACAAAGAACAAACTACAAACCTCCCTGCCACTGAAACAAGGAAGTGCCTCAGCTCAAATCATGTGTGTTGTTGTCAATGAGTGTTTGTGTCAGCGCTGATGAGAATAATGAGTGACTAATTCCAAATACCAGCCGGTAGCGTTAACAAGGCCGGCTGACTAAGAGGGAAAGAATGGCAAAATGTTCTCTTATGAGCATATGCCTGGAATGATCAAATCTGTTCAGCTATTAAACACACATACACACACATACACACACACGTGTAAGCAGCACAAATAATTTCAGGTGAAACGCTGGGTGATCATGTGGAACTCAAAGGCAGAAATTGTGTCACACACAAAAGAAGGCATTATGTGTCAGGTGTGCATTTATAAAAATAAAAAAAAATCAGGTGAGGAATATCAGTTTCGTTAGCCGGAGCTGAGGTGGAGGAGGTGGTGGTGGTGTTGGGGTGGAGGGGTCACATTTCCTAATGCCTGGTCTTTGCCTTAACCTTGTAAAATGAGATGACAGGTCCTAAAGTGCAGACTTGTAATTGCAGCCGTTTAAAACAGGGGGGCAAAAAAACACCCGTGGTTTGAGAAAATTATTCCGCTTAAGGATTGCACATTGCCCACTGGGACTAGCGAGGTGCTGAGCAAATGAGTAAGTGTGCATAATTATAGCATGGCTGATTGTGTCTAAATAACATGAATTTATTATAAACATGGGTTTACATAGCACATGCTTTTTTTTTTTTTTTAAGGCAGTGGTTTCCTCATTAGAAGCAAATCTAATGCACATGCAAAGTATTGCACAATCATTACCATTCAATAAATCACTATTTTGGAAATACATAACAATTAGAAATAAACATCATTGAAGTGTTAAAAAAAATCCCACTTTAATTCATGCACCTTTTCTCCCTATTGCCTTAACACGTTTTGACACATGCAAATCACTTTGATAAAGCTCATTTGCATATTGATTTTATTTGTGTGCCTTTACATTGTATTGCAAGCGTGCAGCGTGTCAGAAAGTCAGTGTGAAGGTCTGAATGCTCATGCAGCTCGTGTTAGAAAAAAGGGCATGTTTGATGAGGCTGTGCAAACAGGAGCCAAGTGCATTATTCAGTGGGTTTAAAAAAAAAACATGCACTTGTAGCGTTGAATGCAAGCACAATTATTACATGTTTATTATGTTAATACTAATTATAACAATAAAAGTCATATTTCTTGTTTTCGGGGGTTAAATTTTAAAAGTTCAGAAGGTGCAAAAAAAAAATCTCAGGTGCATGTGAGATTTTTTTTTTTCCAAACATATCCATCATTTATTATTTGCAACCATTCAGAGTTAGCATGCTAGCAGCCGTCCACACAAACACACAGGCTGCTGCTGCTGCTGCCGCTGCAGGCGGACATGCATGCCATTGTACTGTACACTTCCATGAAGCTGTTGCAAAACTTGGCTCTACATTTTTATCTGCTGCACTTTCTATGTGACAACTTTCCGTCTCTGTGTGCCTCCGTGTCCACCCGGTGTCTGAGAGAGAGAGTGTGTGTGTGAGGAGTGTGTGTGCACATATACAGTTGTAAATAAATGAACTTACTGTGCGTGCTGTTGGAGAAAGTGATCCATTGGGAAGGTAGGGGCTTGTGAGATCGGGGATCATTATAAATGGATAGCCCGGGTACGGTGGGCTCTTGAACAGCCCTCCATCTTGCCTTTTCGCAGCTAACATGGCGGGGGGGGAAAAAAGAAGAAACTTTTTTTATAAAGTGGCCTTGTTATTAAGTTTATTATTATTATGCCCCCTTCTCCACATAAGAGGAGCAAAGAGATATCCCTCCGCCGGGCACATGTAATGTCACGGTGCAAGGAATTAAAGAAGAGAGGAAGAATAAAGCAGAAACTCACCCTCCTCTAAACTTTCTCTTGTTTTGTCTCTGAAAGTTTCAGATCTAGGCGGAGGCCGTCTTTCCGCCTTGAAAAATGCAATGAAACACAGGGATTGCGTTAAAGTTAACACCACGGTGTTATGAGGGAGATGGTAAAGTTTCTTTTTAAAGTGTTAACATGTCACAAACGTTAGGCCCCTGAGTTAGACGTTAAACGTCTCCGCGTTTCAGTGTGCAACTTACCTCTGAGTCCGACGAGCTGTTTTGATTCGTTTCCGACTCGTTTACGAGAGAAGATTTGACATCGGCTAAATCCCTTTCTGCCGAGGAGTTCTCCGAAATTTTCTCTTCCTGCTCCCCTTCGTCTTTGAAGGAAATCATTTCATCGTTTGCACCCAGATCGTCCCCTCCACCGCCGTTGAGTTGCGGCATTTTTTCCCCTCTGCAAAAATTCTTCTCTGTATTTTTTAAGAAGGGGGCAAAAACACGAAGTTTTTAAAACCCCTTGATCTCGGTGATCTAGAAAGTCCCGAGTTTAAGTTTAGGGGGGTCTTGTATTGGCGTTTTCCAAAAAGCTCTGGCCGGTTGGTAGAAAACTCAAAAAAAGAAGGGGAATCTTGGCAGAAAAAGGAAGCCGGAGAAGGAGCCGAGCCGCTCGGATTGAGTGAGTTGAAGTTGGTCGGAGTGGTTTTCAGTTCAAAGGCGGCGCTGATTGACAGATAGAGAGGGATGGAAATAGAGAGAGTCTGGATTCAGGATTATTGACAGGGAGAAACACACAAGAAACTAATGAGATTCAAACAGGGAGGGACTTGAAGTGACGTTTTCATAAATAGGAGGAAAAAAGGAGAGAGAGAGGGGGGAGAGAGAGAGAGAGAGAGAGGGAGGGAGGGAAGGAGAGAGAGAGAGAGAGGACTGCGGAGAAAAAGCATGTGAGGAGGAAAAAGGCAGTTTGGGAGCAGGACAGTGATGGTAAAATAGGAGGAAGATGGGAAGTTGCTAGAAAATGTGGATTAAACGCACATATGGGCGGTCTCCTGGTGAGGGGAAATAAAAAAAAAAAGAGGAGGGCACTTCCTGAGGCTGTTTGCAACCAGTTTGACTCCACCAGTCTGTCACACTGGGGCCACATTAAGTCACATTACAGCTTAAATTAAAGTTCTTCTTCACCTATCCTTCACATTAAGACTCTATAACCTACTTTTCTTTTTCTTTTTTTTTTGCTTACTAAATACCAGAGGCCAATCAAAGCAGAAGAAAAGCTTTTTCACTCCGAGCTTGTTTTCCAATTTTACCTGCTTTGTCAGTTCCTTTAGATCTATTTTTCATTATATTAGATAATGTTTCCTCAGATCTATTTTTTGGGACGGAGGGTGTTATTGCATCCTGCTTTTCTTGACAGGTGTGATGTCCTCTGGGACTAACCTGAATTCCTCACTGGCAGCACAGACTGCTTTTTCTTTTTTTTTTTTTCCTTTCTTTTTTTTTTTTCCTCCCTCAGCAGACAGACTGGACACAAATAACTGATGCAGATTTGGAGGCTCTATTTCTGTGTGTTATTTCCTTATAGAAATGCAGCTATACTGAAATAGACATGCGAGATAATGCGTACTGTATGAAAATTGGAGTTTTAAAAAAAAAGAGTAGAATTTGAACACATTAAATTGCCTTAGATTGTATATTTGTCCGTACAGTGTGTGTACACAAAAGCTTGCTTTGCTCTTTTTTTGTCTCCTATTATTCATTTTAAATGCATACCACTTATTAAAAGAGGTCAATAAGGCATTTTTAGTGTACCGTGCACCTTATTAATTAACTATCATGTTTTAGAAATTGAAAAATATATTAAAGAAAAGACAAAAATGTTAAAATGTGGAATTTGAACAATTCCCTGTGAGTTAAAACAGGTTAATTATGGGTCATAAAAAAAATAATACATCATATTAAACTGCCGTTCCTAACCTGAAATGTAAACAAAAGCAGTAGGAGAGGAAAACCTGAGTCTGTTTGTGTGTGGGCCATGATGAGCTCAGTCCCCCTTATCTCATCAGCTCAGGAAATGCACTTTCTATCACAGCCCATATTTGATGCAGCAATCACAAAATCAACAATGAATTTCAGATGTGTAACTGCGAGTGAATGGAGCTGAAACGCACACACGCAGGTGACACTTACACTCTGTTGCAACACGGCTGGCTCCTTTCACGCAAAATAAATCAGTGTAAGATCAAAAGGAGACGCAGAATAGCTGATTAAAAAATATTGTTTCATGTCATCACGCGGTTAGATGCATACAACCAAATATTATGACAGTAATTCCTCTGTTTCTGCTCGTGTCAGACAGCAGTGATGAGGAATTATGTGCACAGTGTAAAAAGGCTTGTGAAGCTGCACACAGACGCATCTACACCAGGCAGCACCATGAAAGCAGACTATTCTGCTCCATGATCACTGATGTGCTTTATCTGGATGAGGTGAGAGCAGTGTGTGTGTGTGTGTGTGTGTGTGTGTGTGTGTGTGTGTGTGTGTGTGTTTGAGAGAGAGAGAGAGCTGGCTGCAGACCAGGCAGCAGTGTTAGGGAGGAAAAAGGGGGATCTGCGTCTCTGGTTCTTTGCCGGTGGAAGAAGAAGAGGCACCCCGCAGATCAGGGCCACTCCAAAAACCGAACCCCCACACGGACCAGACCAAAGCAGAGGAGCTCCAAGCTGGCCTCTCCCCGGATCGCCTCAGCAGGCACCTGAGAGTGTACCAGGGAGGGGAGTGGGCTCTGGCAGCGTGTTATCATGCCTGCCGTTGGGGGGACACCTGCCTCTGATGATTCTAATCTACAGGACCCTTTAATAAGATGATGATAGGCTGCAACACCACCGCCACCGCTTTTTTGTTGCTGTTATTTATATTGTTGTTAAGGGCTTTTGCATGCTCACCTCTGCTCCCCTTGCAGATGTGGTGTGTGTGTGTGTGTGTGTGTGTGTGTGTGTGTGTGTGTGTGTGTGTGTGTGTGTGTGTGTGCAGAAGGGGATTGGCTCATCCATGCACGTCCATGTGTCAGACAGTGGAGGAAGTCAGAGGCGGCATCAGTAGTGTGTGATCTCAAGAATGAAGATCTCTGCTGTGTTCATCTTCACTGATGATTGATTCTGACCTCTGCAACAAACAAGAAAATTCAATCAAATATCTCTTTCTCTTTCCTATACATTTTACACTTTAAATAATGCATAACACTGTGATACTGTGCTCTATTGCGATTGTTGTACTTATTATTGCTATATCAATATATTGTATTGTACTTTAAATGCTTCTAGGAAGTTTTTCAAAAGTACACAACGTTTTCAGTCTTTTATTTCCCACTATGCATGTGTCACTTATAACTGCATCTTTTGTGCTATAATTAAATATAGGGGGGAAAAAAAAGCTGAAATAAAGACACTGAAACGCCTTATTTTTTACACTAAAAGACATTGAACAAAACATATTTACAATATGCTGAAAATAATTTTAAAAATGTATTTTTTGTGTCTTTCTGGCTTTTTTATAATTCAACAAATATTTTACACTTTAAAGTGTTTTTCATTGTATCCGTTTTTAACTGATTTGAATGAGTCTGGAGAAATAGTACCTTTAAATGTGGAATAATTTAAGCGTTAATTGATAGATAGTATGCTTAACAGGTTAGAGCTGCTACTAAAAGGGGTGTGTTCGGAGAGAATTAGTGGGTCATGTGATTTGAATATGAATGGATAATAAAATAAAACAAAGGCAGCTAATTAAATTAAGCTATATGTACTTTTTAATACAAAGTTTACACACAGTCAGAGTATTTTTTTCAGAGCAGTGATTTTAAACCGATCCGCTCCTCGTCATGAATTTTTACACACATGACTGTTTTCATTGTCAGCTTTCACTTCATTTCTGCACCCACATTATGTGACCAAATGTCTGACTCCAGCACTCATTCTGACACAATTAGACAGAGGAACTACCTGGTAAAATAAATACACACTCAAAGAAACTGTTTAAAACAAAAATCCTCACACAGAGCACCAAACTTCTGTGAGAAACCACCTACTTTTCCTGCCAACACCTTCATTGTTTCATCTCCAGTAAGGTAACAGCAGCACACGGCGAGCACACATCCTCTGTGTTTGCAAACAGTTAATTACCCATCATGCCTCCATGTTGCCAGCCACACCAGCTAAAAGGTCCCTCATTCCTGATTAACATATTACCGCTGGACATTTTCTTGTTTTTGTTTTTTTTTGTCTCCTCACAAAAACATGCTTGTTCTATGGCAACTGTGGTTTGATTTATTCCGGTAATGACGTTTTGTTTGCTTGATAATAAGTGAAACTTAACATTTAGCTTTAGTTGCATTTAGACGAGTGCTTTTCCTCTCTATTGTTCGGAGAGATGCTGTTAAGTATTTTGGCATTTATCGTCAGCACAGCTCATATAAATTCTGTCAGCGGGTTAATACTGTGGTTAGCCATAATTACATGTATACTAATGGTGCTCATCAGAGTTTGGAATGAACAGGATGGAAAAATAGACGTCTGATTTACCTGATAATGAAAAGACTGTTTCATGCTCTATATTATTCATTAGAGTAAAAGCAAATCAGACTAGAAACATTCTCATCCTGTGCTTGTATTTTGTGTTAATGTTTTTTTTCTTGAATAGTGTACTTGAAACTGTTATTAAATGGAGTATGTCACTGTGTACATGTACAATCATTCTTTTTAGAACTATATTAACTACTCAGAGGAGGGAGGGAGGCTTGGGATTTGTAGTCGTTACATCAAGACACAAAAACATCTTATATGAAAGGTGTCTTTCTTTATGAATGAGTAATTATATATGAGTTGTGTATGTACTATAGACGTATATTCTGTTTTCCTCTCATTGTTATCAAAGAAAGATGCTTTTCTGCTCCTTTGCCCCCTCCACGCTGTAATCATTTGACACAATAAGACCATAGACTTTATTGATACAAATACAAGCTTTGTATGCCAGCAGTGCATTCTAAAGTCCTTGAATTTAAAAAGAGTGGTATGTTGACCAAAGCGTAAAGGGAGTCTCTATATGTAGGGAGTGTTAGCACTGACAGCAAAGCACATGCACAGAGGAAACAGTGTTTACGCTTACTAAAAGTCAACAATATCTGAGGTTCTACTTTTTCAAGAGTGCATTAGCATTGAAGAGCACCATATTCGAAATGTTGTCAACACTGAAATCAATTTAAAATGCAGGATGTTTACAATTCAAATCACAATGAAGACAGTGGAAGAAAGGGAATAATAGAAGAGTGAAGAGTGAGCCACATTCACATTTAACTTCCAACTATTTTAGAATCAATGTTAACACACATGAATGTGTCAGTATGAAAAAATTCCAACAAGAATTTTTATGAGGTTTAAAGTTGCAACAATAAAAAAAAAAAGGTTCAATCTCAGGATGTAGAGAAGTTTTTTACCTCTCAGTTGTACAATCAGAGATTTCACTCTGGACACTACATGATTAATGTATGCACACTGCTTTATCGCAGCACTGTATGTATTGGACTCAAACAGGAGCAGAGCGTCTCCATCCAAGCAGCATCGTGGGAACAAGATCAGGCCACAGCTACGTGAGCCGTCTCCCGTCGCCTCCAAAGCAAACAGCCCAGCGCTTTTCAGAAACGGACGCGATAGTCATTAATCAAAGGTCCCGGGGCAGGCAGGCCGTGAACTCTCTAAACATGGAATCCACCTAAGAGACTAAGGAAACCTGCAGACAGTATGGACTTGGCTTGGTGAAGATCTTGGGCACAAATGGCGCTAACCTGTCCATAACGGCTGCGTCTCACACAGGGAGGAGAGCCAGCTGCTGTTGGATTGTAAATGTTACTTAAAGGTCAATGGTATAGACGTCAGTGGGTTAATGGTGTGGGTCATATTTTCCCACTTCCTTTACAGGTGGCATAAGGGATTTTTGAGCACTGATTTATGTCTTGATTGGGAGAAAAGATGGTGTGTTTGCCACTGGACCTCCTGTGGACTCGTGCAATGAAATGCTGAGTATAATGTTGGTGTTGCATGCAGAAAATCACTGGCAGACTTTAAAACCAAAACAGAAAGCTTACAACCCCTTGTGAGAAAAAAAAGAATCTCTTATCCCAGTATTTTGGGTCATGTTTGAAAAATGTTGAATGGTGAATTTCAGATCTTCAACTGTTGAGCAATTAAAGCAAAAGTCAGACAAACATGTTCCTTTTAGAGAATCTGCCTCCAATTGACCCTCTCTTATGGCCTTGTGTGTGGGACGCATCACATATTTAGGGCTCTTAATGGGGAGAAACTTTTTCTTAAGAGAGTAAAGGAGCAACAGCGTCAAACAGGAAGCAGGAGTGGTTATTGTGACAGAAGAGAAAGAAGGAGCAGGCTCTTCTTAACGTTCCAGACAATGGCGAGCATAATTAAATCACGGTGAGGGCGAGTTGACCTTTGAGGGGGCCTGAATTAAAGGGTCAGAATGTGCATGATGGAGGCAGGTTGTCAATGTATTGTGCTTTTTCTATGTCTTAATTGACTTGCGCATTTATTTTATCCACAGCCATTTATCCAGCTTTAAGCACCAAATGAAATCGTATCATATCGATAGAAAAGATAATATACCGTGCTGCTCCGACTCACAGAAGTGCTCCTTGAATTGCAGCGCACAACACCCTGTTCAGGGCTATTTTTCAATGCACTTTAGTTCAGTGACTGACATTGTATTAGGTTTCAAGCATTTATCACACATTACATTGTGATCTTCATATGAAATAAAATCAAACTATTGAGAGAAATGAAAGATATAAGAGAGAAAATGAAGACTTTTTTCCTTTCACCTAGGTTTTGGTGCTCATTCACTCAGTTGTAAAGAGGCTGTTTTTCCTTAATTCTATAAATGATTGGAAAAGCTTAAGCACAGAGAAACAGTTGCATCTTCAACGCTCGACATGCACACTTATTAACGAGTGACACAATGGAGCCGCGACCTTGTCTCAAATGAGTTTCCTCTCGGTGCAAATCAGAGCAGCGCCGTGTTCATTTGGCGATGTTTTCATTAACAGGATAGAAGATGAGCCCATTAATGAGACATCTGCCTGCGTCTTCTTTTTTTTACAATACGAGTCAAAAGAAAAGGTAAATATGAGCCAAGGCTGAGTTGTGAACAGGTTATAGCTGATGCAAAGGCTCGTGATTGTGATGTTGCCTGCTTCTGCCACTCTCTCCTAACAAAGACAACAGAAAAACAACATGTAGATCCAGCATCACTCTATTCATGAGACTGTTGAGTACGGCCACATGCATTCAAACTCTTTTTATCATATATGTCAAAGAGTTTGAGGATGTCTTTTCTTTGTAATGTGATGGTAAAAATGAGCTATTGTGAGAGATTATAAACATTCATTTACAATGGGGTACAAGGGATTCAAGGTTTGGGAGTTAAATGAAACTATTCGCCTGCATTTTATGTATTTCAATCATAAAATGTTACTTATCAGTGTATACATTACACTCCATTTTATACCTCATGCTTCATGAAATGCCTCACTTAAAACACTTTATTAGGTATGCTTTTCTGCTGTAACAGAAACACATAACTCAACTTAGCATTGTTGTGAACATCTGGCTCTGTTTTAGGATATAGGTTTCAACCCATGGCAGCGTTTTATATGATCCAGACGATGTGATGTTTTGGATTATTATCAGTGATGGATTCAAGCAGGGTTTATGTTGTAAGTTGTTGAGAATGAGCAGATAAAAAAAAAAGCGTACATACTTTCAGTAGTCTAATCTATTATGATATATATGAATACTTTATATTGAACAAGATAATCATATGTTCTACTTCAAATATGAGAATGCTGACTATGACGTACAGCTATGTTATTATGTAATACAGAGAGGTAAAAGGTGAAGTAAGAGTAATAGAAACTGATTAATCACTGCAAGTCTTTATGGTAATATAAAGAAGAAGTAAAAACATTGCTTCTTTAAAAATGTGCCATACCTGAAGTGATTACAGTTCTCTAAATACAGATGTGGTGGTTGAGATGAATACAAGAAAGCCCTGAGATTCAAAACAACATTATGCAAGATTACTATTATCTATTACTATATCATCTCGCTAATTGCTGATAATTAACCATCCTGTTATGTTCGTTTCTCTGGAACAGCAATAATGTTCCTAGGTCAATTTGACCCGGGGCATATTCAATTATACAAAAGTGTCAGTACCCCAAAAAATCCCAATACACATTTTTAAATCTAATTCTTAACTCCATTACTAACCAATTAAATCAAGATTTAGTCCATTGGTGTTCTTTAATTTTTACAGATCATGGTTCAATGAGGATAACTCACTCGTTTTTCATTAAAATTAATGTTAAAACTTTTTTTTGATGTACTTTGGAAACCCCTAAATATAAATATAATAGTTTTACATGACATTGATTTTTGTTTATTTTATTTTATTTTACATTTTGATTTTTTTTTTTAATGAAGTGATGTTGATAAATTAACACAACACCTCTTCTGTCACATGCTGCCCAGATTTTTATGCTGCATTTAGCTGGTTTGGAAGGCATATATTGCCTGAAATAGACTTTAAAAAGGGTCAATTTGACCCGCAACATTACAGGAGGTTTAAAAGTAGTTCTAAAACCTTGTATGCTTTGCTATCCTGACTTTGGGGAATTTCCCAACATTGTCCAGGTGAGGAGCATGTGTGAATGGAATCAGCCAAATCTATTCCCTGACTTTATCTGAATCTTTTTCCAGACAGACCCTGGGCTAACATGGTAAACAGTATCTAACAAGTCAGGCTGAGTCAGTCTGTCAGGAATGAACGTACTGAGACAAACAGAAAAATTAACCTTTGAATAATCACATTTGTAAAATCAGTCTAATAATGTAACATATAATGGTAGATGAGTCACACGGAACATTCTTCAGCTTTAAAAATTAAATAGCATGTCTCACTAAGTAATTATTTTCAAGGCTGTCACTTACCAGATTTATTTTCACTTTGATTTGGTATAACAACTTATTATATTTGACATTTCTGCTTCATAATATCCTGTTTGTGTCGTGCTATTTGCTTTTAGGCAAATACTTTTTTTATTAAACTGGGTATATTTTGTATGTTTTATTATACTGAGGAAGTATTGGTATTGGTCCAGGTATCAGTCTTGATATTGGTCCAGGTATCAGTCTTGATATTGGTCCAGGTATCAGTCTTGATATTGGTCTTGGTAGGAGTCTTGATATTGGTCTTGGTATCAGTCTTGATATTGGTATCAATGAAATTGGTATTGGTAAATCTGGAATCAATGAAACTGTATTAAGAAGTTTTGGTAACGGTACTGATATCAGTACTTTTTTGTTATATTTTGGGGGGGCTTTTTGCCTCTATTTGATAGGACAGCTGAAGAGAGACAGGAAATGTGGGGTGTGGAGAGTGGGGGAAGACATGCAAGAGCCGGGAATCAAACCGGCGAGCCCTGCGACGAGAACTGCAGCCTTTGTATGTGGGGCGCTTAGACCGCTAGGTTACCAGCGCCCCATGATATCAGTAATTTTAATCGGGGAATAATAAATAGAATCAGTATGACTAAAACTACATTGAGGAATATCGGTATCAGTATCAGTATCCTCCTCCATCACCTAAACCAAACAGAGTACTTCAAGTTGAGACTGAAAATCTCAAAGACAAAGCTTTATTTATTCTAAGAGAAGACAGTGAAACAATGTTGGTGGAAATTTGTGTCAAATCTCAAAATCACATGCAACAATAATTCAGTTAAGAGATTATTTCCTCTTTGTGTCTTCATGTCAAAAAATGTGTTAGGCTATTTGCTTAGATCTACGGTGGCTTAAAATATGTAACCATATGTTAGTTTATAGACATAAACATAAACATAAAAACTGCTCAGTTAAATATTAATAACACAGAGGATAAAAAGCAACAAGGGCAACACCAAACCACACATTTAGTTCTGTAATTTCTCTCTTTGTTGAACTGCATTTTGTTGTCAATATGACTCACTCTGTATGCTCACAGCTGCACTTTAAGGTCCGACAGTCTTTTGTTCTAATGTCTGACTCTGATGGAGGGATGTGAGAGTATGAAGTTTAAGGGCATAGTTGTTTCAAATATTGATTACCTCTCAGGTATCCCCTTTTTTCTGAAAATTGATCCCAAAATCCTTAACAATCATACACGGAGTTCTGTGTTAGGTAGATCAGATGCAGCTTGGACAAACAGAGCAAACACATAATTACACACACACACACACACTCTCACACACACACACACACACACACACACACACACACACACACACACACACACACACACACACACACACACACACTCACCATTAGGAACCCTTCAGCATCAACTGGAGTTTTTTTTTGGCTGTGGCCCTCGTGGTCCTCTTCAAGGATCCTAATTGAGAAATTAATGCAGAAAAATCAATTGGCCTCAAGTTTTGCGTCCAATAGGCTCCTGAAGGCTTCAAGCAAGCAGCAATCAATGCTTTCCACATGGGTGGCTCCAAAGCCCCCTCACTCTTTTGTTTATGAGTTCATAGCTGGAGGATTTTGATATATGAATTTCAATGAAATAAACACAAATGTTCCACCTTTTATGATCCCCACAAGATGCAAAATGTATATTCCGCAGCATGAAATAAAGTCTTTGGTCGCCACTTAAGGATCACTTAACGAGAACGAGAAGATTTCTAAGAAGTGGAATATATTGTGGAGAAATTGTGCCCTCACCGCCAACACTTTTGAGCCGGCCTTATTTACACTTCAAAATGAGGATCTTTTAACATTCTGTGATCATCCGCTGCATTGTTGGTGGATGAATCGGCGTGTTTTGTGCATCCCTCTTGCCCAGAGGACATCGGCTTATTTAGGGCCATTTTAAAGCACTGTGCATCATCATCAGGTCAATGAAAAAGTAACCTTGAATTCCCATTGACACAACTGTCTTTTTCCGGCATTCAAACAACATGAGTGTGCATCACTTTTCAAGGCAAAATGGAGAAAAACGACTATAGGAGGCTAAAATCTTCAAGCAATTTAAAGTTTGAGCTCAAATACAGCTGCAGTCTCCCTCCCCTTTCTCTCTTTTTAGGTAAAAATCCCAAACACGAAGGGAACGGACATTCGCCTGGGGTTGTTGCAGAGTGAAAACGAGTGCCATGTTCGTCTTTGTGCTCGTTAACCACCTTCCAAATTCATCATAAGCCCAGAGATCAGATCACAGTAATATTTGATCAATATTAATAAGGATAGGCAAACTCCTCCAGTAATTACCACAGTCTCTGGGCTTTGATTTCGACCATTACTAACGCCTCTGCATCTTTAGATTAAAAAAAGCGACCCCCTTTTATTTCATAACATTAAATCCCGACATGCATCTTCTAAAAGCTCTAATAAGACAAAGATAAGATTTGCATCCCCATACAAGTGTCTTTTTCAATTGATTATGAAGCCGCCATTGATGTGCGAGAAATTGATGTTTTCCTCTGTTCTTAAGGGCGGCTAATAGAAGGGGCGGGCTTCGAGGAGGAGACTTTGCCACTTTGATCTTCAATCAGTAAAAAATCCCACTTCTTCTTTGTCAGACTATATTTGGTAAATAACAGTGACAATCTGCAGGGCCTGGAAACGGAGAGAAGGAGAGAGGGAGGAAAAAGAGAGGTGTGATGAAGCGATAAAGAGGAGTTGAAAAGTGGTGGAGTAATGACTGTAGGAGAAAAGGGCAAAAAGAGAGAGAGATCTAATTTGATAAATGTAGGGGCTTTACAAAGTTAGATAAGACTCAAACATCGTACTCCATAAATCACCAAATCACCGTGTGGTAAGATGCCAAAATTAGCCAAAGTTGTCTGCAACTGTCACCTCACACTGCTGATGACAGGAAATATTTCTTAGCTTGTTTATTTTAGGAAATCAAACTTTGCACAACTGTCCCAACGTTTTTTTTGAGTGACGTACGGTGTGACACACGCAGAAGGCTTCTAATTAGGCCCCATGAAAAACAACAGGTGGATGTGAGAAAGCAATAAATCACTCAGCAAGTACGACTGCCAACAAGCCTGTTGCCTTCCACATTTCTTCTCTTTGTGTGGCTGTAAAAAAAAGAAAAAGGCCTGTTGGTGGACATGCACTCTGAACAGATGCACAAGATGTTGTGAGCTTCCCACGCATATCCTACAGCATATCATTTCTGTGTGGCATTTTGCAATCAAATTCTCAGTGATGTTGCTAATGCCCAAGTAAAAAAAGAGTGGTTAAATGACTCGTGAAATACTGTAAACTCTCAAATTAAGACCAGTATTTAAATTTTGGGCAGGCCCTTTTTTTATGGCCGGGGTCACGTCCTTAATGATTATTGGCTGGGGCTGTGTGCTCTCATCCTGATGGCGCTAGCTAGCTAACCTATCAACTAACATAGCTGAGCTAGCTTATTGATTGTCAGCTTAAAGCTTTTTCATAATGCCTGTTGTCAGTTGGCTTACCTAGCTAATAACCTATGAAGGCTATCTTTATGCCAGTCACCACCTAGCCACTAGCTAGATAAGCTAATCTATAGCAACCTCAAGAGCCAGTGTTTCAACCTTAACCTAGTTTAGCCAGCTAGCTTATTTGTATTAAGTTATTTTTAACACCTATAACCAGATAGCTAGTTTGCTAGTCAGGTTAGTCTTGACTAGCGAGCTAGCTGAGTGTGGAAACAGGTAGTAACAGCTAGCTTAGCTTCTTCCATGAGTAAAGAACTTACCTTAGAAGCCCACCAGTCAAAACATCACACCTGGTTAGTATAGTCAGTGTTGCCAACTCCGCAGTGAGGAAAGTAGCTATTGGCTGTCCTAAAAGTCGCTAGAAGTCGCTAAATGATGTCATCACCTAATTTGAATAATCTGAATTGTAATGGACGCTGTCAGAGAGACGTCTAATGTTGAGGGCGAGACAAAAGAGGTTAAAAAAAACACCCTAAATATGTTTATAACTACACTTAGGAGCCTACAAAAATTCTAAGTAAAACATTTAATTTTTCAACAATATCATTATCAAGGTAGTTATAGTATACAATCTACATTAACAATAAATGGATCAGCCAGCGGTGTCTCTGTACATGCGTGATACATTTGAAGTCTGAATGCTGAGGGATAAACGCCTCCCACTATGAATGCAGCTAGGAGGGACTCACAGCAGCATCCACAGCTCATTGAGAAGAGTTAGAACAAGACATGCTTTCACATCAGTCCCCAAAAGTCTCCATTTCACACAAGAAAGAAGTCGCGACATTTGTAACTAGTCACTTTTTTTAAAAAGAGTTGCTAGAGGGGTCTGAATACTTGCTAAATATAGCGACAAAGTCGTTAAGTTGACAACACTGAGTATAGTGTTCAAAAATCTAATTGTTTCCCTTGTCAATGAGATACATTTTTTGTAGGGCTGTCAAAGGATTACATTTTCTAAATGTACAAGTACATAGGTCAGTTGAATTTTCATTATCACTCAAAAATCATTCTCTCGCTCTTTCACACTGAGATCAAATCATCTCACACAGTGTGATTGCGTTTAACCTCACATGGGGGACGGCTGGACAACTTCGTCGAGGAGGAGAAGGGCTCTTCATTAGTCGTATTATTGGCTTCAGGTGGTAAATGAGACCCAACGTTATTATTGCATTAACTTTGACAGACAAAGTTTTTAGACTTGGCTGTCTATTAACATAACATTTACCTCTGGCCTTGATACTGAATTATCAAGCATGATGTTTAGAACATAACAGCATAAGGCTGTCTTATCAAAATTTGTACAACTGTGGAAACAAATGTGTTAATGTAATACTAGCTAACGTGTAATGTTTGTATATTGGGTGTTTAAAGCTCTGAAACCAAATTTAACATTGTTTGACCATCTTGGTATTAAATCTTTTAATCTTGCTGAGCCAAAATGTAGGCTACCACATGTCCTGCAAAAAGCTGTGTTTAACATGGAAAAAGCATTTAAGCTTTTATTCATATTTCCTTCACCTGCTTCTGCAACAAAGGTATGAGCTAGCTGGATCAATGTCTTCATGAATCATGATAGTTTTATCCACAGAGAGCAACAAGCATAGTGCTGAAAATGACTCTTAGTCTATTTCTTAAGTACACCTCTGAGGTGCAAATAGATTGATTTTTCACAGTGGACAAGGTAATGCTTCCTGTTTCCACCAGCTGTAAGACGTAATGCTCAATTATCTGCTGATTAAATTCAAATAGTCAGGTTCAGTGTGTGAACTTGTGAAAAATAGTTGAAGTGTAAGATTTGAGTACTCAAACAAGGCAGAAATAAAATGTTAAGTTTGCCTTGGATTAACGCTGTTGGTAAAATTAAGCTTTATACCAAACAAAATCACCTCCAAGTATTGTTATTCCTCTGATATACACTTCAAAATCTTTTCATAAGTGACTTCCCTAGAATAAGTAGCAATAAACTGAAGTTGAAATAACACAAACAAGAAGCAAACAAGCCACATTAAAATAAAAAATAAGGGAAGGCTAAACAATAAAGGCTTGTATTGATGAGCTAAAATAAAAAAAAGCCCAGAGTTTAGTTAAAAGGGACATGAGACAGGAGGCGGGAGCTGCGATGGTGAGCTGGATAGACAGAGCCGCAGATGAAGCCGGAGTTTGAGGGAGCTCGGTGGGAGGTGGAGGAGAGGCTGGGGGCAGGCTCCAGGCAGAGGAGAGGGCAGGGAAGGATTCACGGCCCAGAATAAACAACAGCACACTCAATAAACCCCCACGGACACCAGGGAGAAAACCTAATATGCCTTCAACACATGCAAGCACTCATTTACAAATGTTTACATCCTTTAAGGAACAAAAAAAAGGTGATTTGATACCGTTCGATATCACCCCTGTAACAGCCAAAAAGCATACTGGGGATAAACCTGAAGCAGAGGGCAAACACAGCACATGAGTTTATTTCGGTCAGGATTATTTTGTACTTCATGTTTTTTCAGCTTCTGTCAGAGCAGAGAAAATTAGAACAATCAAGAGTGTAAGGAACATGTGACTGACACTTCCCTTTAAAAGTAGCACACAAAGGCATTTCTTTAGAATACTGCACTGTTCAGTAATTATTTAAATCAAATGACCGGTCTTTATTCATGAAACAAGTGGAACAAACTTTAAAGAAACAAACAATAAAACAAAATAACATCATGTAAAGATGAGGGATGCATGATATAGATTTTTTGAGCCAACACTGATTACTGATAATAATCTGCTCCTGAGTGTGTCTGATAAACTGTCTTCAGTTCTCAAAAGCCTGTTGAATCATCACAACAGCACCCGACTTTTTAATGGTGCCACTGCTAGCTGCATCACATCTTTGATACGATGACAACTCTTCATGTGGCTTGAAAGGGTTGTTGTGTTAATCTTAAGGACTTTTTTTCCTCCTTTAGGAATATTTGCAGCACATTAAGCAAAGTGCCCCCATGTTATCCTCCTATGAAACGGTGAAAAACATCCACACCGATGACGCCACGTTTACTCTCTCATCAGCTAGTTGCAGTAGTGGACAGTAACAAAGTAAATTTACTTGAGGACTGGACTTCAGTACATTTTTGGAGTATCTGTACCTTACTTATTATT
Source organism: Notolabrus celidotus (assembly GCF_009762535.1). Taxonomy (NCBI): domain Eukaryota; kingdom Metazoa; phylum Chordata; class Actinopteri; order Labriformes; family Labridae; genus Notolabrus; species Notolabrus celidotus. The sequence continues at coordinate 19,264,666 of NC_048289.1, forward strand.
TTTTGAGGAAACTTATTACTTTTACTCCTCTATATTCAGAAGACAATTATTGTACTTTTTACTCCACTAAATTTCTATCAGTGCTCTAGTTACTCACTACTTTTGCTTTGAAGTCAGCTCATGAATTTCCTTCTCTTTTCTGAAATCTGATTCCTAAGACAGTAAAATGTGTTGGTGTAGTTCTGTTTGTCTCAGTGGTTTAGTTGTTCCTGTATATCGTGTCTCCATGGTTGAACGTGGAGCAAACACAGAGCAAATTTCACTCAGATCAGGCAGTTCATGTAGAGGTGGTAATGATGGCTATAATTCTCCACCTGAGCTCCCATGTCCATATCTTCAACCCGTGTTAGAGGTTTTTAAAATGAAGAATTATACATATCGTTTGAAATGTTCATCCTGTTTCCCACTATGCTCAAACAAACAAATATTCACTGTCCAACCTGAGAAAGCGTGTTGAGCTACCTAGCATTTGTTTCATTCCAGATGAACACTTCAAACTAAGGTGTATGTGCTTGGAGTAACTTAGTGTCTGTTTTTATTCCATGGTATAGTTTTCAGAGATTTCAAGTAATGGTTTCTAAATAAACATGATGTAACAGAATGTACTCCTATGTATTCTTAACTGCATTTATGCTTCATGAAAATACAAAGTTTTGAGATCTTTTAAGAAGAACTTTGAATACTTAAGTATTTTCAAAAGCAAGTACTTCAGTACTTTAATTTAAGTAATAATATGACTGAACAACTTTCACTTGTATTGGAGTAATATTTGACCAGAGGGATCTAAACTTTGACTTAAGTAATGAAGCCGTTTACTTTGTCCACCACTGGCTAGTTGCAGCAGGGCGTTGTTTCTTTCCGCATGCAATGGAGCATCACAACTTCCCAACCACTATGTTGGAATGTGAAGTCATAATATTAAGTGAATGAAAGCAACTTATATCAGTTTTTTTATTATTTCAAATATTACGCTATCAGGCTATCTTAACTACTTATTGGGGAAATGATGATGTTATCATAGAGTTGCTTGTCTAAAACAATCAGATTTTCTTTGACTTCTTTTATCAACTTAGATTTAAGACCCTGTAAGACACTAAACACGCCAGTTTATTGTTTTTGAGCAATTTGCAGTTCAAAACACTTCCATTTGTGAAGTGGTTCAAAAGGATTTTTGGACAAAGGATTTATTTAATTTCCTCATTTTGATGATCTTACATCCATATTTATTCATTAAAATGATTTTGTGATGTTTATTCCTCTTAGTTGGCAAATATGTGTACAGTTGCATAAATGATTTCCCAATTAAGTGACCATTTGACCCCACTACAGAGTAACTGTGGCATGATATTGATTTTCTAATTTATGAGTGATTTATGAATACTGATTGAACAAAAATGCCAAGAAAAAAATAATGAAGAGGATTTTATACACACTACTAATGAGTCTGACTTCCCTCGGTCCCTCAAGTGAAGGATGTAAGGATGTGAATGTGGAGAGACTGCTGCAGCTGCAAAGCCCCGGTGAGGACTGAGGGCTTCGTGTAGTGGTTACCGGCTCACTGAAGCCTCTGACCCAGCGACCACCAGCCTCTCAAAAGTAACTCAAGCCAAAAGTGAACATAAGAGCTCCTTTCTTCCAGCCCTGTTAGAGCTCGCATCCATAAAAAGCTCGGCTGGTTCACTCAGTCTAAAGATGGCCAACTCTTCCAAACGTCTGCGACCAAGACTATTAAAACTCTTCAGAAAAATTCACACAAGCAGTCCCTGTCCCGGTGATGTTTTATATAGACTAATGAGGGCTTGGTAAATGTGCACTCTGGCTTATGCAGCAGGAATAATCAGGTTTTAATGCCTTTTTCACTGCCTTTATTCTTAAAACAAAGCATTGGAGAGAGCTCATTCCAGTTCTGTTTTCTCAAGTTGCTTAAATTCAAATAGAAGTGTAAGGGGATGAAGATGTCAACGAGAACTTCAGTGTCCTTCTTGGGGATGAAAATTCAGAGTGGTGTCTTTGTATTCAAGCATTTGGCATTTACAGTTTTAAATAATGTTGTAACTTTATTGGGAATGAGTTCATGTAGCTAACAGTAATAGTTTCCAGAATTTGGTAACACTAAAAATGAATGAGTGACCTCTAATTTTTCAGTTGCATAAATATGAATTCATTTGGATGATTATATCAGTTTTCTTCTAAATTATGTTATCCTGCTTGTTTTAATGAAACAGACTGTTAGGTTTTTACAGTGTGGCATGAAGGCGAAGTGGATAATGAAGAAAACTTTGTCGTCCTCCTCAAGGAATGAAAATTTCAGAGGGGCTGTTGCTCTTCGATCCCTGCAGGTCCATTAGCGGCCCCCACAGCCCACCACGACGTGAGAGAAAAACCTGTGTCAAAAGTCTGTTTTCTAACGGAGCCTCATCTGCATATTTGAATAATACATAGTGCTTATAAGCATATTAAATGGAATGTGGCCGCGCGTCATTTGAAGGCAGAGATTAGACCTTCCCAGTTAATTATAAAGATGTCAAATGTCAGCAGGTGAACCCACGCCCTGGGGTCGCCCCCTTTAGTTTGGTGATTATATGCACAAACTATAGATAAAGTGTCATCATACAGGCTATTAAGGTGCTGAGGCTTAAAGAGAGGCTTCCCCTTGCCTTTATTATTATGCAGAATCTGTCAGGGGAGGAGAACGAGACCACGCACTCTTAATGGTTTCTCAAACAACTGCTACACTCAGCCTTATATTTCCCTCACAGACTTTGAAACAAAGATTAATAGGGAGGCTCAACTGATGTTAAATTGCTAAATTAGCTAGCTAAGACCTTTAAGTTCCTGGAACCTTTTGAGATAATAAGCCCAAACTGAAGACAATAGTGAGGATTTGTGTGTGTGTGTGTGTGTGTGTGTGTGTGTGTGTGTGTGTGTGTGTGTGTGTGTGTGTGTGTGTGTGTGTGTGTGTGTGAGAGAGAGAGAGAGGGTTTGTTTTGGTCATTACTCTTCCATTAAGAGCCAATCAGCTCAGCAGGGCAGCCTTGTGGAAAGCAGCCCAGGGCCCGGGAGAGCACCTTGGGGTTCACCTTGACAGGACCGCCAGTCAAACGGGGCAGCCCGCTCTGTGTTCCTGTCAATCTGACTCCCCCTGTGAAGTTCATTTAAAGGGAGGAGAGAGCGGCTCACTAGCTCCTAACAGGTAAGAAGGGCCCATATTATCAGCCCTTAGAGAGAGCAGGGCAGAAGTCTGATGTGCTCTTTCAACTGTACTAAACTGTCTGTACTGTAGCTCAGCTCGCTGACTGACTAGACACACACACACACATACACACACACACACACACACACACACACACACATACATCAGTTCTGTTGGGTGATTGGAAAACAGAGAGAAAGAGAATGAGCACACAGAGAGAGACAGATGAGAGGAGCTGATTTGCATGGAGAAATGGAGATGTAAAGAAACAAAAAGATTAAGGGTAAGAGAATAAGGATGAGATTAAATCTAGGATAGTCCGGCTGGCGTGTGTGTGTGTGTGTGTGTGTGTGTGTGTGTGTGTGTGTGTGTGTGTGTGTTCGTGCGTGTGTGTGTAAAACAGAGAGGAGGGGAGAGTTGGCTGAGAAAACAAGAGAGAGAATGGTATGTTTTCAATGGAAGGTATATTGCAATCCATTTTTCTGATTTTAGGAGTACACTGGGGGGCTAAGGAGTTTGTTTTGGTTTCGGGGAGCTGACACAACATCCACAGCTTCCACCGTCAGGCAATCCCCACTTTACACACAAACACACGCGCACACACACACACACACACACACACATACGCACACCCCAACATGAGGCCCCAGCCCAGCCCTTCCAGCTTCCTCAATATTTCATGGGATGAGCCCATGCTGACTAACTCAAGGCCATGCAAGCTATTCTCCCCAGCCAACTGAAGCTCTCGCTGTCTGCTGAGGTTCCTGCTTTGCCGATAACAACGATCATGAAAACAATAACATTTAGCTGCGGTTCCCAGGAATCAGATAAATGAGACAAGTGAATCAAAACAGCTGCTATTAAATGTAAATAATGCAAGGTTTTCCCTCTAAGCAAAGAAGCTATGTTAACAGTTTCTAACAAGCATCGCGGCATTAGCCTCGCTATTAGTGAGGCTCAAAAGGAAGCAGAATTAGACTGTATCTCGTCTCTGATTGGATCCTGTGGGTCTCAAACAGGTGAAAAAGTTCTTGAGCTGAAACTTTTTTTTAGGATGATTTCATGAAGTTACCTCATCCAAGCTTCTCTCTGTCTCCACTTTTGACCTGCTGGTCCTCATTCACCATCCCAGCAGACAGTTTTCTGTCTGGAAACATGTGAAATGAAAACTAACCGGTCACATGCTCCGGTAAATTATTAAAGAGGCTCAAACAAAAGGTGCTCTTACATTTGTTTGATTCCGAGTCAGTGTGCGGGGTAGCGGGTGGTACTTGTAGGCAAGGATTGTAGTTTGATCACGTCTGGTGCTCACCAAATGGCTCAGAGTGTTTGCACATGTTTAACTGGGGTGGTCCAACTGGGGCACAGACACATGCAGTGGTGGCAAAAAGGCACTTATTCATTTTTTTAGTTTCCGCCAATCATAAGTACTATACCTACTAACATTAAATACAGTCCTTGTATTCCTGTGTATAGTTTTTCAACTTTTAAAAGTAGCACAGCAGAGAGGCAGCCTATAAATATTGTGAACTTAAAGTTTTGAGGACTTAAAGCTAGGGTTGGTAGTCATGGAAAACTAGCACGAATTTGAATGTAGCATTTCCTCAGGACTCCGTCTAACCCCTCCCCCTCCCCTTGTAGCCGCTCAGAGCTCCTCCAAAACAACGCCCCCGCTCACATGCACGAGCGCAGCTGATTCACGACCATATGATCGTGACTGATTCAAAACCGGTCCTTGTGAAAGTTAAAAACACAAACAAACATGGCTATTGTTAGAACTCACAGCGAGCTGGAGAGAGGAGAGACAGGCAGGAGAAGTTCTTCATTCATTCAAACATTGATTGTTGCTTTGTTGGTTGGCTACTCACAGCCGACAGTGACCGGTTAGTAAAGCTCAACGTGTTCACGAATCGACTCGTCATACCTTCAACTCCCGGACGGGCGCTACAATGTAAATTTCTGTAGGACTTACTAAATGTCATTAATTGTTTTGCTTGTCAGAGTCCCCATGGTGAGAGCTTTTTAGACTCTGATCCGGACTACAGTGCTGAGAAAAGCACCTCATTGGGTCACAGGGGACAGGCCCGAGGTCGAGTGAGAGGGGCAGTATAAACTAACCACTAACATGTTTTCAGATGACTGCGTTACAGCTGCTGTGTCCAGTTTCTTTTGCTCTCCAGAAGCACTGTTATTCTACTTACACTGAAACACTTGTTGACTAAAGTACTCTGGTACCCCTTTTCAACCAACGCAAACCAGGTTGTATTTCTGGGCTGGTGCTCGCGTTGATTCGGAGCTGGTTGAACTCGCGAACCAACACCCGTTTGTTTTTCCACCAGCTCGAGCCTGCGGAAGAGGCACGTCAAGACATCAGAGTTATGTGATCGCTTTTCCCAGCAGCACTAGCCCGAACTTTCCCTCACAACAACTACGACGATGGCGAACAACAGCAGCTTGTCTCCTCGGCCGACCACTGTTTTGCCTTGGAATTCCATTGGTCTCTTTTATTTTTTCGCTACAGGACAACGGCGGAAACACGTTTGAATCGTGTTTTTGATCACGGCATCTCCACGCCGCGCCCCTCGCCCCAGACGTAAGCAGTTTGCGGTTCTAGTCCAGCAAAGAGTTGGAGCCGCTCTGGAACCGGTTTTCCTGGCCGGGAGCCGGTTCACTTGCAGTCGAAACACGAAAAACAGGTTCTCAATTGAGCGCCGGCTCTGAAACCGGCCCTGAGACTGCCTTGGTCGAAAAGGGGTAAAAGAGGGAGCGCTTCTGACACCAAAAATCATGTCTCCATCAACAGATTCTTTGAATATCAAATATCCATTTGGCAAATTAATTGTGTTTCTGCCTGTTGAACTCAGTAGGTCAAACTTTTACTGTTAAATCATCCTTAATATCCAGTCACAGGAAAGCCCGGCCTTTAACAATTATTTTTTTGCAGGAATGAATTGGCCGTTATTTTTATTTTTGGGGCCAATTTGCATTTAAAGGGGTCAATTTTGTGACAAATGTAGGCATAACCTGACTCAGTGTTTATATAACACCTGAACACAGAGATACTACTAGCTTGGCAACAAACCAAGGGATGCATTTCATCTTTGGCAGATGTTTTGAGATTTATTCCTTTCGTATCTGTTGTGTAAGTTTATCCAGCATTTACCAGTGAGGTCATTCTGTGGATAGTGTTCACACATGTTCTCTGGGTGATCACTCAGCACGAGGTGTCCAGCTGGTTAAGGTTACCCTCTCTTCTCGGTATGAAACTGGAAATCTGAGGATAAAGAGTATTGTTGGCGTTTGTTGTTTTTAAAGGAAAATATGAAGCGGTATACAGTTTGGGCCTGATCTTTATTTTTGAGTCTTTGCAGCGAGAATATCGAACCATCAAACACTCCAATTTTTGCCACTCTGCCTTGTTTTGTCTAGATTTTCTTCAAGCCGAGTGTCATTGGAGAGTAAACTATGTGTATGCTTTCAGTCCTTTGTATTTTTTCCCTCCGCCTCCCTTTTCTCTCTCGCCGGATGTGTGCGAGAGAGCCGGTGCGCGCTTCTGTGTGTGTGTTTGCAAACGAACGTGTGCAGGCTTTGTTTTTCTTTTGAACATCCCTTTGATGTTGCTGTTTATTTATTTATTTCCCTGCCTGCGAAGGCCCTTTCTCGGCGGTTAGGGCTGGAGCGGATTGGGCGCGCGTTGCTCTGAGTGCCATCCATCAGCGAGGAGCCTCTCTGACGGATGAACCGGTGACCCCCGCTCCCTATAGCACATCAGCTTGAAGCTGGAGCTGTGCTGAGGGAGTTTTGTTTTTTAAGGAGACGTACTGTAACCAGGAGGGCCTCTGCTTCATCACCACCTTGTCTGGCTGAGTACTAGTGTGCGTCACATGTAAAACAACTATTTCATCTGTGGCCAGGAGGCATTGCTTTACTTTGGTTTCCCAATAATAATAGAGCTTTTGTAGTTGGTTGGTGTACTTTTTTTTGGCTGGTTTGATACCTGTGTTATTCTCTTTTTTTTTTTTTTGCAATCTACTGGATACAGTATTTTGGTGTAAAGGCTGAGGTCAGTCCAAAGAACATTTATGATCAAACAAATCTCAGTCTCAAAGCCTGATGGAAAATAATGGGAATGACATAACTGCTTCATCAGAGTTTGAAGGTAGTGCAGACAGGCAGGAAAAGAGCAGAAGGGACATTCTGGACAAGGGATGGGAACTGATAATATTGTATTGATACCAATGCCACTATCAATTCTGCTTCTTTACCAATTTCATTATCAATTCCTGTGGATCTCACACAGCCTGCAAGCTTTGTGCTAATGTTAACATGGGATAGGACAAACATACCTTCACTGCTCTGCTGAGATGGGGAAGCACTTGTTGACAGGTGTTTAAGTTCAAAGAGTGACCCTGCTAACTGGCGTCTTTCACCTGAATGCGTCTTTGGCAGTAATAATAACTATCTGAAAACTGTCTTGTGAATGCCTTTAGGCAGGGTGTAAAATTAACACCCGCCAAGCGCCAATGGCGGGTGAAAAATTTGTTTGGCATGTAAAACGGAAACACACACCTGCCAGTGGCCGATGGAAAATGTATTGCATGTGAGGTTTTGTTTTTATCCTTTCGCCCATTTCTGACGACTGTCAGGCTATTTTGACCCTCGCAGCTCGCTGTACTTGTGTTGTCATTTGGTACGTCAGGAACGGCGTGACGTCAGCTACTGGAGCTCAAGTTAAAGACGTTCCTGTTAAAGCTGTGAGACAGACATTTGGCTCACTCAGTCACTGTTAAAGGTTGCACTTTTGAATATTTGTAATACATGATGATGCAGCAGTCACCTTGAACTTAAGTATGACCTAATAAAATAGCAATAATCAAATTTTATTTATGCATAACTGTATTCATTAAGTGATGCTTAAGTTGGATTTTCATAATAAAAATGTATGGTAATTATTTTAAATCAAATAAGGCATGATTTTTTTATTTGGCTGGTGAAAAATATTTTTGGCCAGTACATTTTTGGAGGTCACTAGCCAATGGCAGATGAGGTAAAAAGTTAATTTTACGCACTGCCTTTAGGTTTTCATTTAAGAGGTATTTTATTAATATATATTTTGTCATTACATTGAAATAATTAACTAGGAGGCATTCATGAGTAGACTAGTTGTGTTTCAACCAACAGCTGCTGTAACTGACAGACACAGATGCATTTGGCTGGAAGTCCCCAGATAACAGGGTCACTCTTTAAACTGAAACACCGGTGGCTTAAAGTGTCAAATACATGGCACTCCTGATATTTCATGCCGTGCTGTGTTGAAAAATATTTCAGCATGTTGCTGGTGTTTCCACCCTTGCTTGTAATCACACAGTCACAGACATTGCATGTTGCACTGTTAACATCAGTTTGAGAGAAGCTTTGGACTGCTACTGTCTTCTGACCGCCATGATACTTCCTTGACTCCTTGGTTGTCATTCATGCTGACTGCCTCTCGCGATGTGTGGCGTCATTGTTTTTGCATGGCACACAAAACTGAGAGGAAGGCATTGATAAGGGAACCGTTAGACATAAAGACAAATGATGGTTGGAACTGGTTCTCCATTCCCATCCCTATTGGACGTGAGGAAAGTTTGAAAAATCATGCTGTCCCATCTCTCTGAATGTCTTTGTATCTGTCCATGGTGCTGAAACGACCCAGCTGGTGTCAGCTTGGGGTATTTGTCCTAGCCTGCAATGGATGGAAAAGCAGACTACTAGGACATAATAAATTACAGAGTCTTGAATTTAAATAACAAGCATATTTTCTAATCCTGCAGATGATTCCAAAATCATCACATCATGGTGTTTTGTCAGCAAAGCGTGTCTCATAGAGATACATAGGGTATCTTTGAGGGTCATCATGAGATGCACTGCACTAATTGTAACATAAACTTATCTGGTGCAGTATTATCCACTCAGGGTAACTTCTCTTTGCAGAAAGACAAAGAAAGTCAAATTGGTGCTATAGTTTGGGACAATTATCGTGTCAAACAACACAGCGACATCACCCAGGTAAGCATGGTTAAATCCTATGTCCAAATCCCCAAAACATTGAGTTACTGCAGGTAAGGTCAGAATCTATTGAGCTTTTGGTTATCTCCACACAAAATTTTTACAGCCCATGTAACACAAGTGTAATTGTTGTTGTGCTGATTAATTTATAGTCCTGCATTCGCAGGGCCAGATTAGTACCCCCAGAGGCCCCTGGGCACTGTGGCTCATGTATCCCACACGCAAACGGCACGCACACGCAGGCAATCGTTAGCTAGTTGCTCCGTCTCTTCACTTTGTTTGGCTTTTTTGAAAAAGCTACTTATAAGTGGGACATTTTTTATCACTGCCGCATCCATTCTGCCTTTTCTTTTCATTTCTTTCACTTCGCCACTCCGCTGGGCGAGTTTTCCTGCACTTCTTTCTGATTCATTTATTTTTGGTTCGCTAGGCTGTTGCTGAGCACAGTTATGCTTCAGCAACGCCCTCTTTTACTCAAACACACATTCACACATCTTAACTGATAGTGGGTCAGGTAAATGAATTACATTTTTAATACAGACTTCACGAGAAACATTTTTTAGAACCTATAAAGTGCATTGCAGTTTGCTTATTAGTCATCACTTTTTCTAGCCATCTGATAGGATGGAAATGCACCTTTTTTCCCCGCTCCCATTGCGGAGGGCCCTTACGTGCTCAGGGGCCCCTGGGCACGTGCCCATATTGCCCATATGGTAGACCCGGGGCTGTGCATTCGTCAGATCTCACAAAGAACCTAAAAGATATACCTACAATTAAGCAACATCATTCTATGCCTGGAGCAAAGTTATTGATCATCCTTCATACTCATTTAACAATTCCACATGTCAGCTCTACTGCAACTAAACTTCTGGGACCTATATATTTAAATACAAATTTAAAAATTCTACAATTTAAGCCAGAAGTTTACCTTCTTCCTCTTGAAACTTCAGATCGCTCCCATCCTCTCTGTTGATTTCATGTTCCTTGAAGCAAATCTTTCGGACCATGGCAACCAGCTTCATGTTCAGTCTGTCTTTGACCACGTGTCTGGCATTCCCTGGCTGGGGTCTCCTCTTGTGGATAGCCATCATCCATCAGTCTGTATGTCTTAACCTGTAGAGTTACACCTCTGACAGACACCTACGGAGACATCCTGACAGCTGGAAGAAACCTGGACCCTCGTGTCCTTTTGTCTTTGCTTACTAAAGGAACTGTGTCCATCTGTGATTACGGAAGAACACTGTGCTTTTTATTAGAAATGGATGTGTTGCATCAATGAAAAATAATGATAAGTATTGGAACTTGAGCTTAATATTCTATTTGCAGATTATTCTTGATTTTCTAAAGAAAGGTATCATATACACTACTTTTAAAAGCAATAGTACAAACTGCCAAGCAACAGCTGAAACTAAATTAAAAGTCCTTTACTGCTACACTCAACAGGCAATATGTCTATATGGCAAGCTACTTACTATTAGATCCATAGACTGTATAAAATATGGACGTAGGATCAGTGACGTCACCCGTCTGTTTCTGAGGAGCTGTTTTGAGGCCAATCGTCGTTGTCAGCCATATTGCTGGTGTCGAGCCAGTGTGACGTAAAGAGGCAGAGTTTGATCCTCCTAGCCAACAGCTACAGTGTTCCTGCAGTCAGCTGTGCCTCATTGAAAGACTCGTAATCTAAATATCTTCGAAATTGCCTCGTTAGAAAAAAATTCAACCCCCTCACAGTGTGTGCTGATCGAGAAATTAGCTATCCAGACTCAACTCATCTTTTGAACCAGGCTGTAAACATGTTTATTTCCGCTGTAAAGATCGTCTTTTTTGAATTGGTGTGTATGTAGTTTTCGGTACTTCCGGAGCCAGCCTCAAGCGGATCCTCGATGAACTGCAGTTTTTAGCACTTCCGCATTGGACTCATAGTTTTAGACCGGAGGTTGCCGCTTGATTAGATCCCAGTAACTTGAACTCACATTCCTGTTAAAAGTAATGCTGCCACTGAAGCCTTCTGAAGCCTACCAAGCTATCCCTTCACACATTTAATGTCAGTGTTTCCATGTTGCTTGAGTCAGTTCCTTTGGTCAAGTTTGGAGGAACAACAACGTTATTGTTAAGTAGCTTGGTTACAGAAGGCAGTGGTAACAACTGGTTTGATGCTGAAAACTCTACAGCTAATATGATGAAGACTTTAACATTTAAAAATGTTAATCGTTAGTTGAGAAACCTTTTTTTTCACGTCCGCATGAGTCCAGACGTGGCCCCTCTAGCCTGGGTGAAAAGACTTTGAATTTGGAGAGGAAAAACGCTTTTCCTCCTGGGGTCATCGAGGAAGTATTTTACCCGCTCCCAGTGCCTCATTTTCAGCCGCATGAGTCCGGACGTGGTCCTTGGAGCCTGGAGGAAAATACTTTGAATTTGGAGAGGAAAAACGTTTTTCCTGCGGGAATCATCGTGGAGGTATTTTACCCGCTCTCGGTGCCTCATTTCCGGCCGCAAGAGTCCAGACGTGCGCCCTGGATGTCCTGGAGCCTCGTGGTTGAAGGAGTTTTGCATTGCAGAGTCTGTAACGTAATGCAGCGTACCGCGACGCGACGTGACGTGACGCACTGGGAAATGAATCATTAAGAAGAAACGATAACATTTGAGGTGTACAATTCCAGTGGAATTGATTAATTGGAACTGGTTCTAAGTTGGATCTGGTTTTCCATTCCCACCCCTATTCATAACATTGTAAAGAAGCTAAATATGGTTCCATCTCGTATTTAAAAACCCTTCCTATTGTCACCCTCTTTTGATCCAAACTGTCCAGACCCATTACAATTATGTCTGGGTCCAGTTAAAGGACTCTTCAATCATGATTGAAAAGCAAGTTCAGTACACAGCTTCATCACTACATAGAAAAACTGTTCTTTTTTTTTCTGATTTGCTGTTATGTATAATTGAACGCAACCTGACCTTTCAAAGATACCTTGTTGGCACAACAGCCATCATTGTTGGAGATTTACCTAATCTTTTCTGATAACAATGAAAGATACACACCTGAAAGAGTGCAGAGGAAAATGGAGAGAGGGTGCATCTGAAAGAAAGTATAACATAATGAACACAATATTGCGACGTCCAGTCGGCAACCGAAGAAACCCAAGGCCACTGCACTACACACAAACAGAGCCGAGGTACTGACCTTCCTGCATTCTTTATAGAAAGGCAGGTACTCACAATAAAAAGTTCGCGGTTACACAATTTCTCGCCTTTACTTACTTCTCCATTTCATTGTCCTGTTTCGCAGAAAGCCAACCAAACGAGAGAGCATCTCTACATAATGAGTCCAGTGAATGTTCATTGACACCATGCGCAAGTATTAGATCATTTTCTTTCAAAATGGCATGTCCTTCATCAACCCAACATACAAGAAGATTTAATTTGATTCCAGTGGGCACAACAGTGACTGGGTTGAAAGGGCATCGTGTGTTATTAAACCCATGAAAGAGGTTTTTGTGTACGCTTCCATTTCTAAGTGCTTTTGCTTTGACCACATCAGTCCTACATCCATTGTGTCCATAGAGGTTAATATCCCGTGACCTGAGACATCCAAGGTTAAAGCACTCTAAGTTATGCAAAGAAGTGTTTTTATTTGTATGGATATAGAAAACAGTTTAACTACATAAGTGTCCTGGACTCTATGTTGAGCTTTCCTTTCTTTGGATGAGGACTCTTAGGAACCTAAAAGTGCTGACTCACTCTGTCGGTGAAGGTTCTCAGTCTCCTTCTCAGGCGAATCGAAGCTTGATCCGAAAGGCAACCAGACTTGGTAGAAATTCTTGAATTTAGGAAGTTAGGGATGTATTGCTTCATGAAGTCAGAAATCAGATTTTGGTATACCTGTAAACCTCTCTTTTTCAGCCCTGCTCAGAATACTCTCTCTGACCACGCCCCCTCGGGAAGTGGATGTGCCCTTGGCTGTCCAGCACGTTGATCTAATGTTTACGTGTTGGCTGAATATACACGGCTGCTCCCAGACCCGCGTTACTTAAACTCCCTGAATTTGATCCAGAATCTGATCCTGACGGAGCGGCGCCTGCAGCAGGACCTTTCTAAACGATTGGTCACAGATTTAGTGTTTCTTGTTGTTTTATTTGTCAGTATGTAGACGTGTGTCTTGGTACACAGCCACGAACATGTAGCTATGTGGCTATGCTAACTAGCGCTAGCACTTTTCCATGAAAAATAAAAATCTTCAAATCTGCAGACGTGGGGAGTAAAACCAACCTTTGTGTTTATTAAGACAGCCTACAACTAGCATGCCTCCTTCCTAAGCTCCTTGTTAGCACACGTGTGCAGGTAATGAAAAACGGAGGAGGAGTTGAGTTGTATTTCATACAGTCTATGGGCTGAACAAGCTCCGAGCTCTGACTTCAGTTACAGACCGGATGGCGTTATGACGTATGAAAATCACAGAAAACTGAAACGGCTCGTTTCAGCACACATTTACAGAAAGGTGGAGAGATTTTTTTCATTTTCAGGGGGTTTGTAGACATGCCAGGGACACATATTTCAGGTGGAGAACCATTAAAAAGTCGATTTTGCATGATATGTCACCATTAATGTCGCAGACCAACCACTCCTGACTCCGTGTCCGCATCCACATAGACCTTTCAATCGTACCGCAAAAAGCAGAAACAAGCAATTTGGCTCTCTTTTTCTTTATACTTGACCTCCTCCACACCTGGGCATTCATTCTCCGTTTCCCACTGCAAAAATAATTTGTAACAAGGTGAAAAATGCAGACTTCCTCCATGTTTACATTTGTGAAACAGCAGCATGTGATGTCATTGTTACTGTTTTTTTGCGCATGTGGGGCAGTTCAGAGCCGCAAACAGTTCACACTGGAATCGGATACAGGTCACATTATAGATGGTAATGTGAACAGGCACACAAAAAATCTGATCTGAGCAAAAAATCGGAATTGAGCATTTAGCCTTGCAGTGTGAACGTAGCCTAAAGGCCCCCTCATGATGCAGAACTGGCACACCTGGTGATAGTGTTGCACCTGTGGATGACCTGGGAACAGCAGATAACCTAGCATGCACTCCTGAGGACAGCCAATAAGATATCCCTTTAGACTTGGGTCTGCCCTTCAGGAAGTCTGAATCCAGATGTTTGCTGAGAACCATTCATACCGCCAAATGTCCAGAACACATTTGTGTTGTTTTTACTTTCAAGTACAAACCAGGCTTCGTTTGAAAGCACTCTGCTCTCTCCTACACAATAAAAAAGTGTTCACATTCTACCTTTATCTTTGTAAACACACCTAGCGGAGGTTGAGGAAGCTAAATGCTCATTTACATTCCTTTTAGCTGCAGCAGGTAAGACCATCGTACATTGCTGTTGTTTTGTACCAACTCACACACAGCAGAATGAAGGTGGACGCATTATTCAGGTGCCACAGGCAAAGCACAAAGTCCCGAGAACCATATTGCTGGGTGGTGTGCAGAATTTGCCTTTTTCTCTCCTTCCCTGGAGGGGAGTGTGTGAATTCAGCATTTTGATCCCAGAGTGTAATCGAGCGTCTCCTTGTCTGGAGAACCGCTGAGGGATTGAAGCACGATCAATCACACCTCTCTGGACTGTCCGGCTGTTTTACATGTGGCTGAGTCCAAAGCTGCCCACTGGTGGGAACAATGAAGAGAGAAGGCGTGAAAAGTTTCACACGGCGTGCTTGTGTACGACGAGGCAAGTTGATGAGTTTCTGATCACAGCAATGAAGCATGGCATTCGCTTTCACTTTCAGGAATATTCATTTTGATGCATGCCTACCTTCAAACAATAGACAGACACAAACAAACTCAGCCTTGGATGTTTTAGGAGCTGTAAATATTCGATTTGCTCCAGCAGCTCATAATGGACTTATTTGTACTTCGCTCTATGGAAAAACAACATAAAATCTCATAATCTAATGCGGCATTGTCTCATGAATGGTCCTCAGTTGGGGCAACCTTTGTGGTTCACTTTAACAAGCATGCCAACAGAATAATTAATATGTTTTGACCCCCTCCTACGCCGGTCAAAGAAAAGCCTATAGGCCAAAAGTGTTGTTGGCCTGTTTAGCATAAAATGAGTGTATTAATACCCGGAGACTCAATTATTTTGCAAATAGTTTGCTTGACACTGCAGGTTACGACAAGCTGCCGACTTTGAAGACCTTTAGGAAGAGAAAATGCTGGTTTTGGATCTAATTAAAGAGAATACTATGTCATGGATCCTTAAAACTCTGTGTAGAAATATCTTTAAAACATACAAATAGGCTTTATGCTGTGTGTGTATTGATCATGTGATATTAATCTGGATATTTTTATTTAATGAATCAAAATAACTGTAGTTGTCAGCCTATTTTGAGTACCCAGAGGCTATTATTTTATCATCATTATTTGTACATTTGTGTTTCTTTTTGTTTAGTTTTTCAGCAGCGTGAAAACCATGATATTGCTCACCGTCCTATCACATAGAGAAAGCATGATTGCCATGATATGGGTTCAATCCCTCCTCTATGTTAGCTCTACACTCTTGCCCGGGTAGATCCAGGCGATTCTCTTTACCCATAATCCCCCTGCTGACTCCTTCCCCTTTCTCTCACCTGATTAGAATTTCTGCCGTGGCCTCTGGGATTGGACGATTTCAACATATTTTATTTAACTGCTTTTGTAAGCCCTAATATTCAGCAGCTGTGATCTATGGCTGAATTACAATTTTCAGGGTCAAGGAGGGACTTGGCTGTGGAGAAGGGGTAGGTACAACTGCTGCGCTGGTGGGGGAGAGAGCTTGGTGTGTGTGTGTGTGTGTGTGTGTGTGTGTGTGTGTGTGTGTGTGTGTGTGTGTGTGTGTGTGTGCGTGTGTATGTGTGTGTGTTGGGGGGGTGGTCGAAAGAAAAGGGAAAAAACAGAGAGAAAAGGGGAAGGAAGAATCTCACGAGTTGTCTTTAAAAATGAATGAGAAAATGGGTAATCCCAGAGTCACAGCATGAAAAGAGGGAAAATCAATATGGCCTCTCAGTTCACTGGGGCCCTCACAAGTCCTTGAGATGAACAAAAAGTTGTGCATTTTGTTGCCACATCTATATGTCTCAATAGAGCGGAGTGTGTGTAACACTAAGTGAGTGAGTGTGTGCACAGTAAGTCTGCTATTTTGTGTGTTTGCAAGGCTGTATGTGTGAGGAAGAGGAGGAGGAGGTGTGCATGGGTTTTCCAGTCATTTAGTTCAAAATATGAAGCTTGAATGGAGATATGCAGAGATTGGACTGCATAGCAAACTTGCTCAAAGTTCCAAACTGGTCGAAAAACTCTGCAAGATGAAGCACCTGTCTATGAGAAAAGATAAAGACAAAGAAAGATTCTTTCATGTGTTGTGCATTGGTATTAC
This sequence comes from Notolabrus celidotus, assembly GCF_009762535.1. Classification (NCBI taxonomy): domain Eukaryota; kingdom Metazoa; phylum Chordata; class Actinopteri; order Labriformes; family Labridae; genus Notolabrus; species Notolabrus celidotus. The sequence goes on from NC_048289.1 coordinate 19,281,320, forward strand.
GTCACTATTCCCCAAGGGGCAGACGACATCATACAGGTTCTGTAACCTTTGGACTCCTGATTCAATTGACCCCATGCACCAGCCTGAAACAGGCCCCCCTCATAAGAATCCAATTCCACTTCCTGGCCTATGTGGAGAAAACTGGCCGGCGAGCTCTAGGATTGGATGCCCTCTTATGAATATTTAATTGCCACCAACCATCTGAGGCAGGAGGTTTCTTAGAGGGGTGGAGTAGGTAACAGTCTGCTGGGGGTATTGCTCTTTTTTTCCACCAGACAATGCAAACACAAATTCATGTCTGTCTGTATTCCACCTGCACGTCTAAGAGCTCCACGGTAAATGAGTGAGTGCACACCTTCTCCATCTGTCTGTCCATCCATCCATCTATCCATCCCTCCACTCCACCACCCTTCTACCCTGTGCTGTCATGCTAAGCGATACCCCCCCCTCCACCCTCCCCTCCCCCGTTGATTAGCGAGCTCTTCAGTAGCCTGTCATGGCGGATGTGCTCCATCAAAGCTGATCGACTCCCCGTTTTTCCAGAAAGATGTCGCAGGTTATCAGTGCGCGCTCAGATCTCCAGCTACGGGAGGAGCGTGACTGGCAGGCCGTCTTTTGAAGACAGTGATTCCTCCACTGATGCCTCCCAGTTGGAAATTTAGAATCGTGTCTGCCAAGACACCATATGCAAAGTAAATTACTGTACAGGGGCGAGCCCAACTAAACCCTCCTCTCTTTGAACGTCCAGGCCACTGAGTGTCCTCTGGGCATCCTGGCCTCCTTCACACTCATCCTCACTTTTCTCCTCATTTTCCACTTACCATCATTCATCTACTTTTAAAATGGACAACAGTACAGGTGAAACTAGGTATACTATGGTATACATTTGCTTTGTAACCACATAAATCCATGTTACCAATACAAATGCTTTTCAACAACTTTCACATCTCAGAAATGTTTAGGTATTCCAATTTCTTGTCCCAAAAGGTCACAGCAGATGGCTGTCCACCAATAAGTCTATTTCCGCTCGTGGTTTCTGCCCGTCAAAAGGTTTTCCATGACTAATATACATTTTGACCAAGCGGGAACCTCTGGTCTAAAAATATGAGTCCAATGCAAAAGTGCTAAAAACTGCAGTTCATCAAGGATCTGCTTGAGGCTGGCTCCAGAAATACCGGAAGTCTCATACACATGAATATAAAAGAGCTGATCTTTACAGCAGAAATAAACATGTTTACAGCCTGGTACAAAAGACAAGTGTAGTCTGGCTAGCTCATTTCTCAATCGGCTCACATTGTGAGGGGGGTGATTTTTTTTCTAAAGCTAACCCACAGGGTTTGTCACTGGACTTGATCCCTAAACTGAACCTACAGTGTTTGTCAGTGGACCCGATCCCTAACCCTAACCTTTGGGCTTTCTCGCAATCTATCACCTCACCCAAACACTTACCCCAACCACTCGGGGTTCATGCCTTTGATCCTCGTCAGTGGACCTTATTCCTGACACCTTGTCTCTGAACATGTCTGGATGGAACACCTTACCCACAATCCTGCCCTAACCACACTGTAGCTGTTGGCTAGGAGGCTCAAAGCCCGCCTCTTTACGTCACACTGGCTCTACAGCAGCAATATGGCTGCCGCCGATGATTGGCCTCAAAACAGCTCTTCAGTAACAGATGGGTGACGTCATGGATCCTACATCCATATTTTATACAGTCTATGATTTTGACCCATACAGACCCATCAATGAGTCTGGTTCTGCACGCGGTTCCTGCCTTTTAAAATGTTCTCCATGATTACTTAAAATGTTGGCCCATGTAGACCTGTGAATCATAAAAAAAAAAACGACATCAAATACCATAAGCATGTGCGCACTTGGAGCTCTGCTTGGATCTCAGCTATTATCAGGAAATCAAGCTTACCATCAAAAGTTGTTCTTGTTTGTGTCGCTTTCATGAGTTTTAGGAGTTAGTTTTTTTTTTGCCTTTATTTTATAGTACAACTGAAGAGAGACAGGAAATGTGGGGAGTAGAGAACGGGGGAAGACATGCAGGAAATGGTCGACCGGCTGGGAGTCGAACTGGCGACCCCTGCGACGAGGACTGTAGCCTCTGTATGTGGGGCGCTTTGACCGCTAGGCTACCAGTGCCCCTAGGAGTAAGGTTTAAGCAAGCAAAAGTTCATCGTCAATTTGGATATTTTAAATCAAGAATTAAACATAGCTTCAGATTATCTTCTGATGCTGTGTGGAAGATTACTGTCCTGCAATGAGTCTGGTACTGTGCAAGGTTTCTGCCTGTTAGAGGTTTTCCATAATCATTTTAAAGCTCAGCCCATCTTGACGTGGCAGATGGCTGTCCACCAATGAGTCTGGTTCTGCCTAAGGTTTCTATCCTTTTTGAAAGTCCCTCGAGTCGACACTGAACTGGGTCAATCAGCATTCTCCATTGATGCCCCTAAATCATGGAATACCCTCCAACAGACTTTAAAGCTGATATCCATTCCCTCTTTTGCAGAATTTAAGACTTTGATCCCCGACCACTGTGTCTCAAACTGTATCTGTTTTAATTAATATATTATTTTGTGAATGATTGTGTGTGTTTGTTTGCTGTTTATAATGTGCCTGTGATCTCGACCACATTGGAAATGAGGGAAACCTCAATGTCTTTTTGAGACTAAATAAAGGTTTTGAATTGAATTGAATTGAAAATGAAGTTTGTGTTGCCATTTTTACTAAGTGCTTGTTCAAAGGTGAATTTATATTGGGTGCCTTTTGTTTTGAATAACTATACAAACAGTTCCCACAAGATGTTCTGGTTTCATGAGATGGATTCAATTCATGTTAAAATTGATGATGAAAAGTTACTTAACCCTCATGTTATGTTGCGGGTCCAATTGACCCCTTTTAAGGTCTATTTTAGGTAATATATGCCTTCCAAACCAGCTAAATGCAACATAAAAATCTGGGCTGCATGTGACAGAAGAGGTGTTGTGTGTTAATTTATCAACATCACTTCATGAATTTTTTTAAAATTTAAAATTAAACAAACAATAATCTATGTCATGTAAAACTATTGTATTTGGACTTAATCTGGATTGAAATGGTTAGTAATGGAGTTCAAAATAAGATTAAAAAAATGTGTAGTGGGATTTTTTGGGTTCTGACACTTTTGGATAATTAAATATTCACCGGATCAAATTGACCCAAGAACATTATTGTTGTTCCAGAGAAACAAACATAACAGGAGGGTTAAAGCATTCAATATGTACTTAGGCACACATTGCACTTCATTTAATACAGTCACAGTTAGGCCTTTAATAAAGGCATACAACTATATACATGTAAGCAGAAGCCTCTCCTGCTATAGGATAAAACCGCTCCACTTTCTCCAACTCCTCATTATCATGCAAATGACATTGCTGGTTACAACTGTATGTCTTTGTAGTGGTAAAGTGTTAATTTCAGTTCAAAGGCGGAGGCAGTATTCTACGGGGAGAGAGATGGAAGGTAGGATGGAGATGGAAGGGAGATGAGGAGGAGGGGGGCAGTGTGTGTATGCCGAGTGGTTTAGCCTGGCTCAGCCTAGCTCTGACCCGGCTCTTTGTGTTTCTATTGTCTCCATGGCAAATAGTATTAGAGCGTCTTCTGCACAAGGCTAGCTGTGCCCTTAAAATCAAAAAAGGGAGGCAGACGGCGCTGCTTTAGGTTTGGAAATGTCAGCCCCTGGCTTTACGTCCTTACTTGTTCCCAGTCAGGTTGGCTTTTCTGTGTGTGTGTGTGTGTGTGCGTGTGTTTGTATGCATGTGTGTGTACGTGTGTTTTTAATGACAGCAAATGGAAGCCTGAGGAGGGAAATGCAAGTTATGACACAGCTTCTTGGTTGCTGAGATCCAGTACTGCTTTAATGACAGACTGTAAACACAGACACTGACAGAGATCACAGAAATCTTTTTAGTTTTAGGAGCAGCTCAGAGTCGGATTGGTTATACTGGCAGACAAGATAACCCGCTGATCCTGGAAGAATGAGTCATACGGACGTTACCGCAACAGATATTTGTGCATACGGACCATTCAACATAGCCTTTTACAACCAAGAACTCCAGCTCCATCTCCTCCACAGGGGGACACATCCTGCATGCACATGCACACGAGCATCTATGTATGTATGACTGCAGCCCCTGTGACTTCCTCAAATAATGGGGGGCATTGTAATTTCTTTGTGAGCACAAACACCATTAAAACGGTCGATGGCGCTGATGGGGGCGAAAGAAAAGACAGATAAAGGGCCGAGGAGAGAAAGAAAGCCATTCTGCTGGGACTGGTGGTGTGTACAAACGGAGAACATGGCTCCTCTTTTAACAGCCGTACAGTGAAGCGTGTGTGTCGCTTTTATTGGAGGGGCGTCCACCATACGTGTGTGCTTTTTCTGTGTGTGCAGAATCAAACAGTAGAAGATTCATTGTAGTGCTCAAACACTGCCATTGTGTTTTTTTTTTTTCCTGGGAAGCAGTTGTTGCAGGGCCTCCTTTAATACGTGGCTGTGTGGTAGGGGGTGGCAACATCATGGACACTCGTGGAGATGAAGCGCCCACCCTCCTGTTGTGATCCCACCACTGGGGCTGTTTATCCCGTTTAAGGCCCACCCCTTCGCCAAGGGGACAGACAGCTCAAACGCTGCTTGTCACAATCCCCTCGTCATCCTAAATGGCTGACAAACATCGGGCTTTTTGTAAATATTGGTGCTTCACAGATGTTCCTTGTTGAGGAACCTTCATTTTTTTTTTTTTTTGCTTTTATGTAAATCTGAAGAGATAAGATCACTGAGACAGGAGTTACTGCTGAGCCGGGGCGTTAAGGATGATAGCGTGAGAGTCTGACGCAAGATGGCGATGTATAGGATGAGGTTTCTGATTAGTCACTTTCCACTGATGATACATTAGACGGAACCTGAGATCACTCGAGCTATCAGGATGGCATCAAGCAAGACTCAAAATGTGAATCAGGGGGAAATGTTTTAGCTCTTAGAGAAGAGGGGGAGGTGGTTGGTGTAAAAAAGAAAAAGGGACACCCAAAGACTCAGAAGAAGGCAGGGAGAGGTTTAAAATCACTTTCAGACATCAGCTAATTAATTGCCTCCCCCTCCTCTTCCTGTTTCTCTCCTGGTGTCTGTATGGAAGACACTGCTCCAGTCACTTAAGGAGGGTTAACACCCGTCTAAATTAAATATTAAAAGGTGTCTGTACCTGCTGCTATTGTTGCCCCTTGGAATAAGATATAACCTATTTTTGACAAGTTTTCATCCTCAGCCTTCTGCGGCGAGACGCTTGTCGAAATCCAAATCAGTGAAAAGGGGGGAACTGGTACTGGGGTGTTGAGAGAGAGGGGGGACGGTGGGGTTGATGAATAATCTAGTTCATATTCTGACGACACTCGCCGCTCAGCAGGAGAGAAAGAGAGGGATGAAGAGAGGGAGAAAGATGGGCAGGCGTGGAAAAAAGAGAAAGATGGACAGAGGAGGGGGAAGATAAAAGCTGTGGGGAGAAGTGAGGGATGAGTAAAAAGGAGAAAAGGAGGGGAAAAAAGGGAGGAGTGGCAGATGATAGCGCACGTCTGCGAAGGTATCACATGACAGTGCTCCTGTTTAAATAATAAAACAGGATGGGGCTCTAAACAAATCGTTATCTTCCCACTTCCATGTACTCAGCCTTCCTCCTGCCCCTCCCTCTCTTCCCCCGCTTTTAAAAACTTGTTTTAATGCCATTTCTTAATGAACATAATAGCTCAGCGCTAATAATGAAAAGAAAATAAAAACATCTAAAAACGCGGAGGGGCCCCTGAGTTGTCGCCGGCGCTCAATTATTTCCTTGTCAAGTGGGTCTGTTTTTAATGAGGCCCTGTGGGACTGACGTCTGTCAGTCAGCCCTGACTTTTTGACACCATTACAACTTCAAATAGAAGCCGCCGCCACGCTGCCTTCCACCGCTCGCTCACTCGCTAGCTACTGCTCCGCTCATCTGACAGGCTGGGGGGGAGGAGGGGGGGAGGACAGGGAGGAGGAGGAAAGGTGGCAGGAGAGGTAGAGAGAAAGGGGGGGTACGAGAGGGAGAGAAAGAAAGAGAGAGAGAGAGGAAGAGAAGAGAGCACATCAGTACATAGGTAGGCTGCACACGCGCACGCAGACAGACTGTGCGCTGAGTGAAAAAACAATCACTGAGGGTCATTACCAGATGAGATTTGTCAAACTGCCAGGGATTTCACCCCCTCTACCCCCCACCTCCACGCTTCCTTCTTCACTTCCTTCCTTCCTTCCTTCCTCATCCTTCCTTTTTCATTATTCCCTCACTTTAATGATAAGTCTTGGTGGGTCGGCCCCACATGGGACGGTCAGAGGCACACTATTTTGTCGGCCATTAATTTGATGCTTTGAAGCAGACGGCGGCGCTGCGGCTGGTGAGGGCCTGTGAAATGGTTGGTTGGTGGGTGTAGGAGGGAGGTGTTGGTGGGGCTCACCAACTCCGACACCCCCGCTTCTACGAAAAATGGAGACCGCGAGACCCTGAAACAGAATAGCAAATATCCTCGCCAGGAACCACCACACCAACCATGGGAGACTCAAGCACACTCGACCCCTCTCTCTCTATGTGTGTGTGTGTGTGTTTGTATCTTCCTTCATGGATCCCAGCTTCTGTTAATGCTCTTAAACAGAGATTTTCCCAACTCCACCCCTCCCCTCCCTCCCTCCCAAAGAATGGCTTTCCCCTGAAGAAATAAAACAGCAGCAAACTCACATGTTTTTTTTCAAACACCTGCAAATGTATCACATCATCAGTAGGCATACAGACAAACGCAGACAAACAAGGTCTGCTGCACAATCTTCAGAACTTGACAAGAAAAATATAGAACAAAAAGTACAAGTTCTAAAAGAAGTTAGATCCATTTGTAAGAACAGAAGAAAAAAAATACATATTTAAGACACTACACTTGAAGTCCACATGTTTCAGTTGGTCCAGGTGCGGCGTCTAATCACTGAAAACTCAAATCAGAAAAATAACATGTTGCTAATGTTAAATCTGAAAACAACTTCCTCTTCAAATATACAGTTCTAGCACAGAAACTTTAATGGAAAACTCATTTATAAATAAATAGTATCAGAATCACTTGTAATGAGAGAAAAACACTATACATGATGTAGACTTAATGTTAGTACATACAGTATCATATCTATTATTATGAACAATAAGAGTAAGGTTTAAAAGTCCATGGGAATGAAGTGTGGGAGTCAGCTTTGAGATTTTCCCAAATCAGGACAGCAGATCTGATGGTTTGATTTACTGTGTGTAATGTTGGGGGTCGTCTCCCTTTGTATTAAAAGCATATTAAAAGAGTTGTTTTTTATTTCTTTAAATCTCAATTGTCCTGAAAATAAACCTTTCTGCTTAATGAAACAAACAAAAACTTTTAACTTGACTGACTGAACTGACCTCAACCTCTTAACGCGTCTTCTCCCTTCCTCTCGTCTATTTCGGGCTCTGCCGAGCTTTTTAAAGCAGGAGTGTGAACAGCATATCTCATCTGAAGGCACTGTCCTCTGTGCTGTGGAGGGGCTACAAGAAGAAGAGCCATTTAAAGTTGTAGATGCTCATACATACTACAGAGTGTGTGTCTACTCTTGGTGTTAATAACAAACAAACAATGTGGGCCGCTACTCAAATACACATGTGTGAAACACTCTGTCCTTTTCTGTCTTTCTTTACACACACACACTTCCTGTATGACATTTCACTAACCTCCAACACTGGAGAAAAAAAAAATGTACACGTCTAAATTTGTACCGAGTAGCAAAAAAAGAAAGAATAATAAAATAAAAAAAAGGTCTAGGTTCACTTTGATACAGAATAGGCTCAAAAACCACACAGAGGACAACACCATGGATAATATTAACTATCATAAAAACATCTCCCCCCTGCTCGAGTCCCTGGGGATGAAAGAAAAAGCCTGACAGACAGAAAGAGGATAAAATTAAAGAAAGAGAAGAAGAAGAACAAGAAGTAGAAAAAAAAGGAAAGAAAGAGAAAGAAACGCAAACAGGAGAGGAGAAAGAGATGGAAAAAAAGCTCCCTGTCAGGCTTTGGAAACAGTGATTCATGGGGACCATTTGTTCTAATTACAGCAGAACAACGCTTTTGTCGCTATTAATCACGGCTGTGTGTGTTTGTATTTGTGTTGGGGTGGGGGGGGCGACTGTGTGTATGTGTGTATATATGTGTGCAGAGGGGGAGATCAGTGGCCTCGCAGATTGAAATAGATGGCCAGGATGATGGTGAGAAGGATGATGGCTCCAAGGATGAAGACCAGGACGCGGTTCTGGATGATCCTGCAGAGACAGAGAGAGAGAGAAAGAGACCGAGAGATCAGGCAGGGTTCACAGAAGTCATATTGTGTGTGCAGAGAAAAGTAAAACACGTAAAACAGTCACATGTTTATGCACAAACTAAATGACCAGCCATCAACTGGAGGCTTATCATGTTTAATAGCTACCATGAGGTCTGCATACGCCGTATTTACTGGTATACAATCACTGCCATGGGAGTGTTAAAAACACACACACACACACACACACACACACACACACACACACACACACACACACACACACACACACACACACACACACACACACACACACACACACACAATATTTGTAAAACTGCAACACTTTTGAGCATTCTCCTGTCTTAAAAACTGACATATTATTTCTGACATGCATACACACACTGTAAAGAATGTCTCTCTGACGTGTGTACACACAAGGATGTAGAAAAACAGACATAAACAAGCATGACACGCGAAAATACGTACACACAGCCTCTAAAACTTTATTTGCACAATAAAGTGGAAAAAGTGGCTCAGTAGTTTCCTGGAGGTAATAAAATCACTGAATTACCGATGGAATTTGCCATAAAACGACTCACTCTTCTGCACATTTAAAATTCTCCCACTGTGACCTAAGTAAACCTGACAAGAGGGGGCTTTGAAGCAAAAAACACACACAGGAGAGAGAGAGGTAGAGAGAGAGGGAGTGGGTGCTGGTGTGCAGAGGAGTTGTAGGCCTTCGCATCAAGAGTGGGAGCAACTCACCTCCTGTGTGTGTTCCTTAAAAAAAAAATCTCCAGTTTGTACCACCACGCATACACAGGCAGGGACACAAACACGCACACGCACACAAACTCCAAAAACCCTCCGCTGCTCCTGACAAATGAGAGAATTATCACATTTGCTGACATGTGGAGGGGAGGCCGAGAAAGGAGGGAGGGGGGCACACTGTCCACTTCTCTAAGCAGGAGATGAATAGCCCATGCTGTGGTCATTTATCACTGAGGAGGTGGTGGGGCTGGCTGGCTGGCTGCTCAGTCACCCTGCTACCCTCTAAACCCCGAAGTCTGAGCCCCAACACACCGGGTGAGCTCCAGTCCAGCGGCTCAGACCTGCAGTAGCCTCAGCTCGCCACTTAGCTGAGAAACCCACAGCTATGGAAGAAAGGACGACAGAAATAAAAACACCACTCGCTGTAGTTATGCATCACAGTGGTCTTTTTATGCTTACGTCTTTGTGTTTGCTGTCTGTGTTTTCCTTTTTTTCCCAGAGAAGCGGCTTTTTGTCTACATTGCACAATTTATTTGCACAAAGGACTTCTGCAGCCACACAGACACTCCAAAACACATATTTATACTCACAGCTGTACAGAGGACATGCTTAGAAGCTCCTTAAAACTACAACCACTTATGATGTGTTGTTACCAAGGGTGTCTCCAGGGGTGGCCAGTGGTGACAAGACCCCTCTGAGATTGATATTTATTCTGAACTATGATTAGCTATTAATCATTTATCAATCAAATCTTAAAGTTTAATGTAGTACTTTCCTGGCTGCTATTTGTTATGAAGTGTAGAGAGCCATCATAAAATCGCCATGAGCAAAACATTTGGCAACACAAACTGATTTAAAGAGTCAAGGAGAAATTTCCTTTAAGCAGGCAGAAACCTCAGCCATCGTTGGGTCACATAATGACAATGATATGGGTAGGAACAAGCGGCAACCTCCGGTCTCAAACTATGAAGCCCATGTGGAAGTGTTATAAACTGCAATTCGTCGAGAATCCGCTTGAGGCTGGCTGCAGAAACACCGGAAACCACATAGACACCAATTAAAAAAGACGATCTTTGCAGCATTAATAAACATGTTTACAGCCTGGTTCAAAAAACATTATGTGCGTCATCGCGACAGGACAAGGGAACGAGCATGCGCAGAACGACCAGAATTAATTTAAAGCTGAATGAACATATACATGATCGAGGAATTATTCAATTCGGATTTAAAATCAGAATAAACCAGACACTTACTTCGGATTTAAGTTTAATTCTGAATGGTCATTTTCATTTGGAATTAGGTGTTTACAAGGTCATTTTTAATCTTTTTAAGGAGGATTTGATTTTTATTCTGAATCAAAGAGGAGTTAAAAGTCTCATGTAAACGTAGCCATTTTGTGTTCTTGGAGAGTTCAGCTTTACATTTCCTTTGTTGTTTGTCTTTCAAATTAAAAGAACTGCTCACAGAACATCAACAATGGCAGTTTAAAAAAACACACCACAATTAGTGGAGAAAAAAAAGGTGAATAAATGCAATTTGAACACCTCATGGCCCTCCCTGTGTAAGTCAGTGTACCGGTTGGGCCACCCCAGTTATAAAATCTTTATACGCCCCTGGTCTTTCCAGGGACTAGACTTTCTACTCACATACAGTAATGCTCTCAGTGGATAACACCAGAGAGCTCATTACAACTACTGTTTGTAAGTTGTACTCCCTTGTAAGTAGGCAGTTTATCCTTGAATAAATGCATATTTTAACATGAGTCATTCTGTGTATTGTGAACAAAGTCTTTTCCAACTAAGGTAAATGTTGCATTTCAAAATCATAGGACCACAGAAAGTCTTGTTTTCTGCCCAAAGTATAAAAATAAAGAACAAAATTGTAAGACAAAAACACTAAATTTGTCAAATCCCAACATGTCTATGTTGTTGCAGCAGTATTAGGGATGCTATGATAGGCCTGCTCAATCCTGGTGTTTGGATGAGCAGCTGGGGAGAGACTCCCACTGAAACACTAATCAGAGCATGCTTAGCAAGGCCACATCTCCCCCCATTAATTGACATTCATTATTTAGAATGATTATTTATCCCAGTCAAATACCCAGAGGAGGTACTTGTGTGTGTATGAGTGTGTGAGTGTGTTAGACGGATCCAGATAGCCTTGTGTTGTTTGTTACTTTTTCAGCCGGGGAAAAAAAAATAGAGGAGGGTGAGTGGAGGCCTGGGGGTAGAAAAAATGAAGAGGAAGTTAGCTTTTAGCCTCTTGGATGAGGAGCCCAAGCGCTGTAAAATTGCATTCATTACAAGGAGTCTGATTTGGTAGCAAACAACACTGAGAAACTTCAAACACTTTAATGTTCAAAGCAGTGTTGAAAATGACAGTGCTGTGATTCAAGAACAACTTCTCAGGGGACAGATATTTTCAAAAATACCAGCTTTGACCTAAACTGATTCTCTGTGCACCAATCTAACGAAACACATCTTGAAGTGTAGTGTAAAGTAGATGATCTTATTTGTGGCACTCACGCAGAAGTTTGATGCAAATTTAGCAATGCCCAGTTGAACTTTTAGCAGCTGAAGCAGAAATAAAATGAAGGTTATATCTAATCTGGGTTCAAATCAAAGTCGCAAGTATGTTGCTTAACTGTGTTTGAATACTCATAACCTCACACATCGCTTTTCTGATGAAGCACCAAACCAAACAGCACACTTCTACTAAGCTAGCTGTCAGAGAGCCCAGCACTGCAAACACTGACAACCTAAGGCATTTTTCAACCGCAGGAACTTTACCCCGGGCCTAGGGACTTTACCCCTGAACTACGTGCGTTTCGACCGAAGGAACCAGGGTCTAAATTTAGTTCAGGAGTAGATAATCTCACCCCTGAAAAGCCCCTGCTTGGGGGGTAGTACTTTTCAAAGGTCCTTGGACTTTCAGTTGAACGTAACAGTGTTTGCGGAGTTTACACAGTTGTTGAAACACAGAGGCAGTTCCTGGGAATGCAGACTAGTTTAGTTTTTTATTAAGATTTCAAAATATTATTTAATTAATTAATTTTTTTCTCCATACGTCACTGGCCTGATTTGCACAATCTACCCGGGACTTCAGCCCGCGGTCAAAAAGCAGACAAAAATGGGGGCACAGGAACCTTTTAGTTCAGGGGAAAGTAGTTCTGGGGGCTAAAAGACCCTGGAACTCTTGATGCAGCTTACATTAGCTCTGCAGACCAATGAGGATCCACTCCATGAGTTTGAAGATCCACTTTCTGAGTTTTAAAGTATGTTGTCCCATTCTTGCCCAGTTTAGCATCAGGACTCTTCTACTACTGACCCACACTGTTGTAATGAGTGCAAAATGTAGTTTGGCATGTTTTTGCTGTATTAAGTAAGGTCCTCCCTGAAAAAAGGTGGTGCATGGATAGTGGTATATGTTGCTTCTTAACCTGTTTATATCGTTCATCATTAATGGTGCCTTCCCAGATGTGTAAGCTACCAATGCCATGGGCACCTAGCCTCCCACTACTATAAGGGATGCTGGCTTTTGAAGTTTGCCCTGATAAAAAAACTGGTGGTTCCTCTCCTCTTGGGATGCTACCATCACACTTATCTTCAATGCTAGTTTGGTCCTCTGAAACAAAACACACCAGATCAACTGATTGGCTCACCCTCCAGGTTCCCAGAGTTAATCCTGAGCTGGGTAGATCTGCTTTTTGCATTTTAGGACCATCTGCATGGAACTCACTTCAAAGCACTTTAAAAAATGAATGCACTGGTTTCTTTTAATCATTTAAAATCATTAGTTTTAACATTTTTAACCTCTGATTGTACCTGTTTTAATGGTTGTAACATTACTTTTAATTGTTGTCTGTTTTTAATTGATCATCATTCTTTTAGGGTTATATCTTTTATTTGCTCGTCTTGCATTTTAATGTTTCTTTTATATGCTCGTTGTCATTGTAAATGAGGGCTTGCGAGTTTAAATAAAGATAATTATGATTATCTTCAGACCGGTGGAAGTGGCATCCAGGATTTCCAAAAAGAATGTCAAATTTTGATTTGTCAGATCACAGCATAGTTTTTTTACTTAACCTCAGTCCATTTTAAATGGGCTTTAAAGGGTTGTAGTAGTTGTACTTGTGAGTAATTTCGGTTACTTACTCAACAATGTTCAACAAACACACTTTCACTTGAAAATCTGTGTTACACTGTAAAGAGCCACATTCTTTCTCTCTGCCTGCTTCAGGACTGAGGTTATAAATGTCATCGCTCTCTTTTACACCTACAGACGTGAGAAGGCTGGAAAAGTTCCAGCCTGTGAGTTATTATGTCCTGGGCAGGATGTTACCTTTCTACAAGAATCACCCAGCACAATATGTATAAATACATATGACAGAAAAAGTGCTGAATAGTCTCTCCATCTTAAAGGGAAAATCCCAGGGGAAAGAAAATGTTCATGTACTGTATATAAATCTGATCTTAGTGTAGTATTTTACACAATAATTGGCAACATTAAGGTAAGTTTCCCACGCCAATAACGCCTTGCGAGCTCATTGGTTTACAAACACTTGTAGATCTGATTAAAAGTACATTCTCAGATTCATATTCAGTCTCCGGCATTTGAGCACTTCTCTATGAGCTCAGGAGACGAAGTAGCTTCAATGGAAAAGACATGTACGAGATCTAATTTACATTCTTTCAGCAACACAAGCAGCTCAAGTAAAACTTACAGAACAAAAATAGAACCCCCCCCACACCCTTAAAAAACCCCACCAAAAAGAAATAGAAAAAAATCTCCAAAAATTGGGAGGTATGAGAGTGAAGAACATGGTTTCCCTCCACTGTATGGTTGATCCCGTCCTGACACGTGGCCAGACAGAACAGAACTTATCAAACCGGATCCATCCTCCAGCTTTGACACTTGACATAGAGGTGGGGGGTGAGGTGTGTGTGTGTGTGTGTGCAGAGGGGGAAATTTAGGAGTGTGTGTGAGTGATGCGCACAGCACACATACAAGTGTGCAGACGGAATGCTGACCCACATATACACTCCTACAACCCTACACAGATGCACAGAGTCTGAGAGGGTTTAGCTTAACCCTGTTACCCAGTGTGATACTATGATCCTTGAGTTCACATCTCTGACCCCAGACTCATGGGAAACAAACAAACAAACAAACAAACAAACAAACAAAGGAAAGAAAGGAGACCTAATATTTGGACAGATCAGCAGTTTTTGAGATGCTGACCAGTAACAGCACTCTAAACTGTCCGTTATTGGCTCCTGCTATTCCCTTATTGCAGACAGCCAATCAGGTAAAACCTTGCTAGTGGAATTCACATATATATATAGAACTAATGATAGAGAGACATAGAGAAAGAGAGACATAAAGATGGAGAAAGAGAGTAAAAGTGATGAGTGCACAGGAGAGCAAAAAAGTATAGAAAGACGGAAGGAAGGAAGGAAGGCCAGAAATGGACATAAAAGCGATTGAGAGTGAAAAAGCAAGAATAAACAGAGGTAGAGAGATGGAGGGTAACAGAAAGAGTGAGGAAAGAAAGAGAAAGAGAGAAAAAAGGAGGAAAAGAGAGAGAGAAGTCCATTTACCCTGGGAGGCAGAGCTGGAGGAGAGCCTCCTCAGAGACAGATGAAAATAATGAGGACTTTTCTGTCAGGAAAGATTTACAAAATCGTACCAGTGTTATTAAAATTTAAAATCTCCCGTTTTTTTTTTTCCTTTTTCTCCCTTCCCACCCTCTTCTTCCCTCCCTCTTTTCCTTTTCCCTGTTTTCCCCCCTCCTCTTCCAGAAGCACAGCCTTATTACCAGCTCTAATGAGCACCGGGATACACCTCAGCTGTGTGTGTGTGTGTGTGTGTGTGTGTGTGTGTGTGTGTGTGTGTGTGTGTGTGTGTGTGTGTGTGTGTGTGTGTGTGTGTGTGTGTTTCTGCACGTGTGTTTCTGCATGTGTGTGTGTGTGTCTGTTGGGGTCCATGCAGGTCCCTAGTGCCAACTCCATCAGCGCCCTAGATTTCCCAGTCCCTTCAATGACACACACAAAACACACAAGGGTGGGCATGGAGAAGCATGCACGCACACACACATACATACACACACACACACATGCACACACACGCACACACACACAGAGCTTGTGATAGTACTCAGAGGTGACTGGACACATACACAATCACACACCACAATTCTCTCAGACAGACACGTAACACCCCCTAACCCAAAACAAAAACAGTCTCACAGTCGGACAGACATAAGCAGATAGGCCCAACCCACCCTAACACACACACACACACACACACACACACACACACACACACACACACACACACACACACACACACACACACACACACACACACATAGACACACACTGTCTGAACTAAGAACAAACTTAGCTGCAGAGTTACATCTCTCAGGCCCTCCCCGATCCCTCCTCTTTCCACTAGTAGACCAATAAAATAAAAATCAATGGCTGTCTGAGCCATTCTGACTCTCCTCCCTCCAAACCCTGGGAATATACAGCATGGAAGAGGGGAGAGGGGGAGCGAGGGGGAGGTGAGGGAGGGAGAGGGGGGAGGGAAGGATCAATGTGTTCACAAATGGTTTGAGTGATGGACATGGAGGTGGAACGCTGTGAGGGGTAACTCCTAACTAATGCATCGACTTGTTATCACAAACTAATACGAATATATGTTTCATTGTAGAATCACACACACACACGCGCACACACACACACACACACACGCGCACACCCATATGGGTCTTTCTTGGGGGTTACCACACGCCAAAACAAAAGAAAAAGACGGCTCTGCTATCGTTCCAGTTGGAGCAAAGAAAGGTGAGAAACGTGTGACGCTTCAATCAAGTGAAAGAAACGAGGAAGAATGAGGCAGAAGGTTCTGGAACAATCAGACCGGGTTCATGTTGCTCTGCTGAGATAATGACTTGACCTGTTTGTTGGAGAGATCTGATCCCGCCACGCATGTTCCATCTATTGTCCCCAAGGGGGTGTTCAAGATAAGTGATGATTTCTCAAACACACACACACACACACACAAACACACGCACACACAAACAGCTGGAGTGAGTCTTTAATTGAAATCTGTTTACTGTAATTATTCAAACAAATATCCAACATTAGGGAATTCCCCAAAGGAAAACCGTATTTAAGAATGAACCCACATCTCCACGCTTACAGTACAATTAACACAGAGAGTGTGTTAGTCTGCTGTGTGAGAAACATCTTACTATAAAGATAAATATCCTCTAAAACAAAATTAGACTCATGTTTTAACAATTTTTTTCCCCATTTTACATAAATCAAAAATGCTAGTCATGAAAAAAAACAAGACTGGCAGCTTAAATCTCTCCAAATGTTGACTGACAGACAAAAAACTAATGTGATTCTTAGTCATTCATGTTTTTGATTGAGTAGAGGGTTTGAAGTGTAAAAACACAACATTACATCAGGTTTATATTGAAGTTTCTGATTTATGGAGTTAAACATAATTAATGCTGCAAGTTTTGTACACGTTATACACACCCAAAAAAAAGAACTGTAAATGACACCATCACTATTTACTACAAACACAGCTGATGTCTTCAAAAGCCTGCTAACAAAAAAAATGTAATACAGCCAAAAAGAAAGTTACCGTAATGACTATAATATCGGCTTCCCCCCACAATCCAAAAACATGCTCACCAGGTTATTTGGTCACTCTAAATTGCCCGTAGGTGTGAGTGTGTGTGTGAATGGTAGTCTGTCTCTCTGTGTTAGCCCTGTGATAGGTTGGCGACCTGTCCAGGGTGTACCCTGCCTTCCGCCCACCAGCTGGGATAGGCTCCAGCCCCCTGTGACCCCTAATGGGATAAGCGTTCAAGATAATGGATGGATGGATGGATGGACTATAACGTAAGTTGCACCCGTGTGAAGACTTCCATTGCGTTCAGCAGTTCTATGCAAATGTGTAGCTCTTTCTAGTACCCTCTGTTATTGCCTATACCATCTGCCATTGAGCCATACAGTAAATGAGCACAGCCTATGGTAGTGTTGATAGTTGTTGATATGGACAGACCCAATGACAATGAACAAATCTTATCAACTCAAGCGGACCCCCTCCACCAGTTACTTGTTGACTTTAACTAAACAGTCTTTTTGATTAAACCAGTACTCCATAAAGTTTATTTACTTCATAGTTTTACCACTGTTTTCTTTAAATGCATGTTTATTAACTAATGAGACAGAAAAGTGCCAAAAAGTGACGCCGCTTGACTGGTTGGCCTCACTATGTATCCAGCATGCTTTGCAAATTAAAACAGCTGCTTTTTTTTTTTTCAAGCACCAACTTCTGGATAAAATACCAAAACACAAAAAGGTACCTATCCCTGCATTTTACCAAACGGTTGCCAATGCAGCAAGCAAAATTTTCTTGATAAGTTTATTGAAACAAAGTGTACTAAATGTTTAATGAAACTTACTGTTGTTGATGTTATGTCCCACTATTGGGCCACACTGAGCTGGTTTGTCAGGTTAATATCTTTGTATTGTAATGAGGTATTTTGACTAGTAATTAGGGGTGAGTATTGGCAAGAACCTCACGATATGATATGCATCACGATATTTGGGCCACAATACGATAGTATCACGATATATCATAATATTGTGATATATTGCGATATTCTACACAGTTAACTAAGAAAAAATAGAGATGTTGTATAAATCACACAATATGACTCAATATAGAAAGGACAAATTAAGTCAAAACTATTTGATTAAAAACAACTTTTCCATTTCATTGTTTTTTGAAATACTGAAGTCGTATTTTAGTTCCAACTTGACTAAAATGTGATTTTTAAAAAAAACAAAAAAACGATATTAAGAGTGGAAATATCGATATTATATCTGAGGTAAAGTATCATGATATATTGCTGTATCGATATTTATTCACACCTCTACTAGTAATGAGACGAATATTGTTGGTGTGGTTGGAGTTTTTACAGTGTAATATTAACCCTCTGTCAATTTACGGATAAAACAACGTGATTAATTGTTGCATACTTTTTCTTTTTGAAAGCCTTTAACTTATGTTAAATGGAAAAAAAAAGTTATGAAAAAAACAAATATTTTTCATTATAGAGGCTTAAATCTTATATCTTACTACAACTCCACTAAAACTGCATGAACTGTTTCTAACATAACAATGACATATTCTGTTCTTTCAACAAACCTTTAACAAAATATAAAACCCCCTCCCTTGATATTTTTTGCAGAGATTATTGATTTCTAAAAAGTCGCAGACCTTTTATTGACCTGTATCGACAAAATTATTCTTTCACAACAGAGAAAACTGACATAAAAGATGAACAGGTTTTTATTTGGAGGACGTGGTCTGAACAGGGTATTTCATGTCAGCCTGACTCCCTCTCTTTCTTTCTTTCTCTCTCTCTCTCTCTCTCTCTCTCTCTCTGTCTGTCTTCCACTTTACTCCCCCTCTTTCTACCAGCTTGATACAGGAGAACAGCACCAGGGCTCTACAGGTTCATCCATTTTTTATACGGCGGCTAACAACCCCGGCCAGCAGCAGCAGCCCAAGACTGGGACCCAGTTCTCTCCCAGATATCTAAAAAAAAAAATAAGCAATGCAAGGAGGGAGAGAGAGATAGAGAGAGGGAAAGAGGAAGGATGGAGAGAGAGAGAGAGAGGGAAGAAGAAAGTGGGAGGAAAATT
Source organism: Notolabrus celidotus (assembly GCF_009762535.1). Classification (NCBI taxonomy): domain Eukaryota; kingdom Metazoa; phylum Chordata; class Actinopteri; order Labriformes; family Labridae; genus Notolabrus; species Notolabrus celidotus. Next base: position 19,300,201 of record NC_048289.1, read on the forward strand.
CAGCGTGGGAGGAGAGTATGTGTGTATGCAAGAGTATGTGATACATGAAAAAATGGAGAGAGAGAAGAGGAAAGGAGATGGAGAGGGAAATGGAAAATAGGCAGAGTGGGTGAAGGAGAAAGAGAGAGGCTGAATACATTGCAACTGTGTCTGGAATTTTTACGAACTTTTTTTGCCGGAAGCGATTTCAGGAAGCTGCAGCAGCTTCAGCTCGTCCTGTTGTGATGTACAGGTGGCTTTCTGAGTCTGACTGGTTACCTACCTGAGTCCTCATCCTCCTCTGTCCTCCCCAATATAAGTCTCTAGACACTTTTGTGTTGTCTTTTTACTCCTTCAGACGGACGTTCAGTCTCTTATTTCTTCTTTTCCACTCACTTCATTCTACTTTTTACGAAATTTCTACCACTCACTCTTGCTGGAGCGGAGTAGGAAACAATATGTTTTACTATGTTTGCCTTATGTTTGTAATCAACACAGTTCATACTTATTGTTTTGAGGTGGATGGATCTAGGTTTTGATTCTTAGAAGCTTTCAAAGGAAAAGGCCCAGAATTTAGATCATTTGAGTAAATGTCTGTCATTGCAAGATTAGTTAATTTACAAGAGTTGTATTCATTTACAGAGTTTTTATTGCAGGGTGGTTGAACCTTGAATAAACGGCTAATAGTTATGAATTGCTTTTAATTTTAATGACTTCCTTTTTTCCTCGGTCCACTTTCCTGGGATTGAATACAAATCTGGATACACTGCTCGTGTGAGAAGCGTATCCCTGCTCTGCTCTTGTTGCTCACTTTGCTGACTGCTCACATCCCCAAATTTCAGTAAGAAAAATAAACCTAAAACTGACACCCTATTTATTCGTCCAAGACTTTTCTTCGGGATTATACAATGCTTAACGCAATATTCCTACACCCTGATATCATGACATTCCTCCCTGTTTCTCCGTTCTGCTAAGATTTCCCAAAACACAAAATCCCCCTTGTATACACTCTGCGAGGGCCAGGGGCCAGCTGCAGATCCGATTACTGGCCGCCGTGAAAAAGGGCGTAACATTATCCATTAGGGCTGAAGGCCTCCAAAACGATGATGTCCATAAATTTTTATTGTTTGTTCAGTATTGAAATCTCATTAAAGCACATAAATCATGTGTGCACACTCCTGCTGACTTTCACTAAAGAAAGAAAAGGGGAAAAGGGAAGACAAAAGAGTGGAGAAGTGGAGCTCGGATGCTTGGGGAGCATGAGACACCTGAGGCGATGGTTTAAGGCATATGCATGCTTTGTTACTGGGACGATATGGTGACAGAGATTTGTAGGAAAGAGACTGCTTAGGCATCTCACAGTGCTTCTTAATCTAATTACTGCAGAGCTTTTCCTTAACATAACTTTTCAAAGAGTGTTTTTTTTTATTGTTTTACTTTTACAGAAAGATACTTGGATGTTTTTTCCATTAGTGCTTGCTAGCGTCAGGGAAGCAGGGAGTAATACATACAGTCTGACACCTGACAAAACTCTACTGTTGTGAAATTTGACCTAACTTGTTCAAACTTACAGATGAAATATGGATAAAGTCAATGTAGTAGCTAAAAAAAGCTGTGACCCTCGATCAGATTAATTATTTATTTCTATCTTATTCATTAACATATATAATTATTTTTTGAGTACTCATTCATGGGCCTTCATTAGCTTGTGAGACTGAAAGGAGACAGGATATGTGGGTAGTAAAGAGAGAAGGAAAGCAATGCAGCAAGGAGAAGAGGCCAGGAGTCAAACATGGCAGAACTGTGATGAGGACTGAATCATTACATGGGGTGCCCTCTTAATTCATAAGACCGAATGGGCACTTTTTGGGGGGGAATTTCTGAGACAGGTCTGTGGTGGACTTTTGGTTTTGAGTTCATTTTTGAGACTGTGTGGTTTTTTTATTTGTTGTTGTAAGTATTTAGAGACAGGTCCTTTTTAAGTCACTTTTGAGACGAGTCTACAGTGGTCACTTTTTGGGCAATTTTTTTGAGACAGACCTGCAATGGGCACTTTTTTAAATCATATTTGAGACAGACCTGCAATGGTCACTTTTTTTAAAATCATATTTGAGACAGACCTGCAATGGTCACTTTTTTTTAAATCATATTTGAGAGAGACCTGCAATGGTCACTTTTTTTAAAATCATATTTGAGACAGACCTGCAATGGTCACTTTTTTTTAAATCATATTTGAGACAGACCTGCAATGGTCACTTTTTTTTAAATCATATTTGAGACAGACCTGCAATGGTCACTTTTTTAAAATCATATTTGAGACAGACCTGCAATGGTCACTTTTTTTTAAATCATATTTGAGACAGACCTGCAATGGTCACTTTTTTTTAAATCATATTTGAGACAGACCTGCAATGGTCACTTTTTTAAAATCATATTTGAGACAGACCTGCAATGGTCACTTTTTTTTAAAGTCATATTTGAGACAGACCTGCAATGGTCACTTTTTTTTAAAGTCATATTTGAGACAGACCTGCAATGGTCACTTTTTTTTAAAGTCATATTTGAGACAGACCTGCAATGGTCACTTTTTAGTTAGTCCTTATTGAAACAGGTCTACAGTGGTCACTTTTTGTTAGAACTTTTTGAGACAGACCTGCAGTGGTCACTTTTTAGTTAGTCCTTATTGAGACAGACCCATGGTTGTCACTTTTTAGTTAGTCCTTATTGAGACAGACCCATGGTTGTCACTTTTTAGTTAGTCCTTATTGAGACAGGCCCATGGTGGTCCTTTTTTTTTTTAAAGTCATATTTGAGACAGACCTGCGGTGGTCACTTTTCATAAGTCTTTATTGAGACAGGTCTACTAAAGTCACTTTTAAAAAATAATTTTGGAGACAGGTCAACAGTGGTCACTTTTTTGGCTAAGTTTTGAGACAGGCCCATGGTGGTCTGTCTTTTCTTTTTGTAAGTCATATTTGAGGCAGACCTGCGGTGGTCACTTTTTAGTTAGTCCTTATTGAGACAGGTCTACAGTGGTCACTTTTTGTTAGCACCTTTTGAGACAGTTCTTTGCTAATCCCTTTTTTTTTTTAAAGTTTTGAGACAGTACTGAGGTTATCGCTTTTTAAAAATGTAATCTTTTAAGACTGTCCTACAGTGGTTATTCATGTATTTTATTTTTGAGACGGTTTTGGTTTGGACACCTTTACCTCCTTTTTGAACAGCAGTCTGGTCTGGTCTTTTTTCTTATTCTTAATCTGTGGTTTGCAACAGCTAAACAGCTAATTTTTTGAGAGTTGAGAGATTTCCTTTTTTTCTATTATATTCTTTTTTAAATTTTGTGCTCAGTTTTTTAAAGGTACGTTTCAAAGCTCTTAACTTCACAGGAAGTTGTTCTGATAGTTTCATTTGAGTGTTGCCTGGTTTCTCATCCAAACAAAATCATTCATCAAACCAATGCTTTAAACTTATCAGCCCAGAAAGACGTCTGTTTAGGATTCCGCGACAAGGACTCCGATGAGGATATTAGTGTTTATGTCTGTGTGTTTTTTATTAACTGGTGAGGAAGCTCATCCGCACGGTGTTTGTTTGCCATTCGAAACCAACTCTCCAAATATTTGCTTCAATTCCTGTGTGGTTTTTTTAGGTTCTGCATCCTGTGTGTCTCCAGATACGGTTGATGTTGCAACATTGCCCACCAGCATGCACACTAAAACACATCCACGCACAGAACATGCGAGCACACACACGCACGCACACACCCACACAAGCTGACCCACTTCTTATACAAATGTACAAAGAGCTTGCACTGGCCAAGTCACTGCCATGATTTTGCCTGCAAACATTCCTATACACGTGAGATGAAAAAAATAGACAATTTATTCTATAGAAGGCTACTTCTCATGATAAAGTTTGTTCACATTGCCAGATTTGTTCTGGACAGAAAATCTGTGTTTGCCTCAGTTTTTGATAAATGCAAAATATACTGGTAAAATAATCAATAAGATGGGAGCGAAATGTTAAAAATATTTCACAAACCAGTGACTTTAAGAATGAATAAATAGAGAAACATTTAAAAAGCTATATTCCTTAGGACTTCCCTTTCTATTTATTTTATTTGATGCTTAAAATAAGTGTGTATTTTACTCATGCTGATGAATTAGAGACGAAAAAAAAAAGAAAACACAGTCTGTATCAAAACATAAAATCTGTTATCTCCAAATAAAGTCAACTAAGCACTTCTAAAAACACACAAAGGGGTAACCCAACATCATTAAGTCTTAGCCATGGTGCAGTTCTCTGACAGGATAGAGAAGGAACTAGACAAGCTTATTTGTTTGTAAAGCAAAGAGGGAAAAATGAAGCAAAATCTACAAAAGGTAAAATTGGGAATTTCGTTAAAAGCTGACCACTCTTCATATGCAGTTATTAATTTGGTTGCAATGGGCCAAAGATCAGATATCTGAGAAAACAAAGACATCCACGAGTAAAGAAAACAATTAAACAGAGTTCCTTCAGTTGGCTTCCGTGGGGTAAAGGGTCAAGTTTGTATGCCACAGGTAAGCAAGACAAGAGACCCTTTCTTGACCTTGACCTCCTGACCCTCAACCCCTCCCCCCCTCCCGCACTGTCCTGCAGCTATGAAACAACTAAGCCAGCCAAAGGTCACAATGTCAAAGATTGTGCGAGAGAGACTTTGCACATGTGTGCGTCTGAATCAAGCGAGCGTTGAGCAAAATGTGAGAAGACTTCAGGAGCGCGTCTGGCAATCTGGTGTGAAATAACACCGAACAATTAAGGATTATGTGAACCACCAGGTACACTTTATCCGACAGGTGAGTTGAGCTGAGAGAAAGAGAGAGCGAGAGAGGAGGAGACAGGGAGAGACAGAGAGAGAGAATGTAGGGGTATAATGTCATCCCACAACCCCCCATTTGACACTACAAGGGAGGCTTTAGTCAGTCTAAATAATCCATGCTCTTCCATTAAATTTGCAGACTAGCTTCCCTAGTCCCTGTGTCTGCACTGAGAGAGGAAAGAGAGGAAGGGTTGAGTGGGGAAAGCTGAGAAAAGAAGGAAAAGTGAAGCAACAGTCTATACCACTGGTTAAATAACATAAGAGGTGAGTGTTAAGAGAGGAATTAGACTTACAGACAGAGAAGCAGACAGAAAGTTGCACCAGTCGGCTCATCATTGCTTTCCTAAATGCAAATTGTGCCCCCTTCTCAAGCTTTGAAATAAAACCACTCACCCTGTGTGGAGGGGGGGGCATCAGTGTGACAGGGATTGTTGCAGTAACAGAGTTATTGACTTGTTGCTCCAGCTACATTTGCTTAGTACTCTAGAGGCCCGATCAATAGACTCTGGGCACTGAAGCCGGGCTAATCAGGGCCTGCAGCCATGTGGGGTCAGCCCTCTGCAAAAACTCAGCAAGAGAAAAAAGAGGGGAGGAAAGGAAGCAAAAAACAGGGTAATGAAAGGGGAAACAGAAGAAGAAGAAGAAGAGGAAGAAGCAGCAGAAGCAGCACAGGGCAAAAACGATGACAGCTCGAGTTAATAGACAGAGAATACTCCTTTAATTCATTTATTTTCCCTGCACAGCTCGAGGTAAACTCATGTGGCGTCCTCGCTCTCTTTCTCAGCAGCTGTGTAGGCGTGAGGCACCATGAGAGATGCAGATTGCTGCTTCACCTCTGCTTTCCCTGTGAACCGTGGTTCAACAAGTCAAGGGGCACCCGGGCTGCTCTGGGACTTTTGGAAATGCAAGAGCCAATCCATATTTGCAGAATCCAGTTGTGAGATCTCAAGGTGGGGATCTGCGGTGTTTAACATAGATGTAGAGGGAGGGAGTCAATCCTGAGCAAGTTAACGTGATTATTCAGGAGGGAGTTTGAAGGGTGAAGGTTCACAGAGACGGTGTCAAATAAATAATTTCGAATGACACAGTATGCTAAGAGTTGTGGACATCAAAAAAGAAGATATTCCATCAGATTTTGAGACGTGTGCAAGGCTAGGAAACCTGAAAATACAGCAGATTAGATTAGAAATGTCTGTTTTTTTTGTTTGTGATGGAGCAGATTTACCTGGTCACACTCCTCACGAGGCCCTGAGCTGTCTATCAAGTCCCTCGAATCATCTCCATCCCTACGTTGTGCACATCACAAGCCCACTATGGAATGCTATGGGAAATTCATGGGGGAACTGTCCATTAAAAATTAATGATCAAGTCGAGCGAAGTGGGTTTTCTTACTGTTTTTTCTCCCTGGTATCTATGGTCACTGCTGCGCTAAGAGACTTCCCACAAGAAACAAAACCAAAGAGAAAAGAGAGGATAGAAAGAGAAAAAGGGCAAAGAAGGCTAAGGAAAAAGGCTAGGAGGGTGCTGGGGTGTTCGATATTTTCTTTTGAGAGGCCAGAGCTTGGTTAGATTCAGCGCGAGCAGGGTCTTGATACTCAGGTCCCAAGGTGTAAACACAAACTTGTACACTGTTTGTGTCATTGTTTTTCACTCTTTCTCAACACTTCTTTGTGGTGTGTTTTCAGCAGGCAAGGTGGGATTCTCGTGCCCGGCGAGACACGTACAAAGGCAAGATGCTTTTCAATGACACCAGGTCTTTCTGTTACCTCCTCCCCAGTCTTTTGTGACAAACTAAGGTTGAGAACTTTACAGCAGGATTGAACTGATGGCTCGATATAAAAGGCTTAAGCTGGAACTTTATGAGAAGAAAATGAACAAAACTTTCTCGGGGAATAAAGCAAAAAAAAGAAAAGAAAGAAGAAAAGCCCTTGAGGCTGCTGGCTGTGGTGAGAGGTCCGATTTAGAGGATGCAAATCAGAGAGCAAGAGGACAAACAAGAGAAAAAAGAGGAACCACAGAACAAGGAGTGGAACAAACGCTAGTACTTTCATGCAAATATTCAAACCCTCACAATAAAAGAAATACACACCATGATGGAAATATTGAAACTGCTCATCAATGGAGCCCTGTTCTCTGTCTTTGCCACAATCCTCACAACACCCCCTGGAATACCAACACCCACCATCACAGCACAAGTGGAAGTGCAGGGTCAGCAGCGTCCCCCTTGGCCTTGCTGACCAACAGATATTCTAATAATCACCTTCCTTCTGTACTGTCAGGCCGCCAACCAAGCAACCAACCGACGGATCCCTCGTCCTGCCTTCGCCCTCCATCTCCACTTATACTGGGGGCTTTACGGAGCGGCGCTGCTTCGATACATTAAAACTGCTGCCCCATGATCAAACGAGCAAATACCTCCCGGGTCAGCAAAGGGCTACCCCACGTCAGTTAACAATGCAGCATTTAAACATCAGTCGTATGCAAAGCGGCTGGTACACAGGGGAGGAGATGGGCGGCAGGAGAAAGCAGAGAAAGCAAGGCCTGGACCGGGGAGATAATGAGCGCGCGAGTACACAGGAGAACATCAGCAGCTATTTAACGCTACCATGTCAGCTCCAACACAGCTTTATGATGAAAATAGAAGATGTGAGGCTCCATCAGCACCATAACACGGATGAGCTAATGGTTTAGCGCACATTTATCTTGGCTGAAATGCAGACTCAGTGTTAATGTACTAGATTCAGAGTTTCCTCCAAACACTTCCATTTGCTCTGAGAATCAGAACTTGCAGAAATTGGTTGCAACTTCCAACAATTCTGACAAAAATAATATGATTTTTTCCAGAGTTTGCTAAAACTGCTGCTGTCATAGAATTTAAACATTCATCACAGAGACTGGAAAAGTTGAATATATCAGCCTCTGCTTTAAAACTACTTCGGTCATTAAAAGATCAGAGTCTCCGCTGACTTATTTACTTACTTTTGGCACAAAAGATAGAGGTCAAAAGGTCACATTTGTTTCAAAAAAAGACCAGATGTGTTCAGTGCAAACACTACGGCAGATCTACGGCAAACAAAACAGTCCAAACATCAGCTGCAGTTGCGAATGCACCTGTACTCCCTCGAAACAAGCAACCGAAAAATGTGTGTTTTATAATTTTAGACAAACAAGAAGGTGCATCTTTTTTAGCATGAGGAACCCTTTAATGGAACTCAAGGGTGAAGAGGTGAAGACGAGTTGTTTTTTTTCCTGGCTTATCCCTCTCTCCTTCTGCCTACTGCTTGGTTAACCAACTGACCTGCTGTCAAAGGAGCCTTTGTGAGTGCGCTTTGGCGGAGGTCCAATCAGATCCTCCGGCTTGTCTGTCTCAGAGAGGAAAATGGCGCCCCTGGTATGCCATCAGCAGCAGAAAAGTGCAGACAGTCTGACTGCTGGGGCAGGCTTTGCTCGCTGTGGCCCTTCCAAAACTATGCCGGAGGAATTACCTGTCTGGCACACGGCCAGAGGGACTCGTTCTACAAGGGCCGGTGGTTATTTATCTGTTTATTCACTTAAACCTTATGCACACGGGCACTTTCCAAAACATTTCATCTCCTTAACACCCACTTCCACAGGTTCTGACAACACTCTCCTTTGAACTACACAGGCAGTCCATGGGGTTTGAGAAAGCAACAATCAGTTCTATGACGAAAGGATTCCTCTTCCTGCATGAAAATGTTTATTGAATGAGAAGTGTTGAAGAAATCATATCACTTACTTTATCATCTCATCTCACCAATGACTATAGGTCTACATTTACCTCATCTACACCTACATCTACCTTTCAACCTCCTCTTGTATTCTGGCAACAGAGTGATTGATTCAACGACGTGGTTGGCTTATAAAATGTTAGTTTTTGGGCACTTTGAGCTAACTCAAAAGACAAAATCTTTCAAAGTGTAACTATTAAATACGAAAAACAAACTCAAATATCCTAAGGAGGCTCACTTGTTTTTGATTTTATATGAACGTGCAAACTTAAGGACTTAAAAAAAAAGGGAGTTCATTGCTGGGGCAGAGAGAGCAGGAGCATCAGTCAAGAAGAGTGCTCAGCTGGTTAGTGTTTCAAAAGTTCAGTGAACTTTTCCTCAAGTGGGTAAAAACTACTCTGTAGATTAGGTATACATAGACAACATAAATGCCCATTTGAGATCCAGGCCCAATGAGTCATCCCTTACCATGCTTTCTACAAGTGGCTGAATGCATGCGTGGCATTCATCAAGAAAACAGTACAAGCCTAAATGCTTGACTCCTGCATTGAGGGGGTCTGGTTGCTATTGCAGAGAAAAGTTTGGGATCTATTGCACCCTCAGGCTGATTCACTGAGTGGAATCGAAGCTGATTCTGACTAGATTTTTTGAGAAGCACAACTGATCCTGAAGTCGGGTCAAATTTCAGCTTGGCCCCACATTAGTTTGTCCGAGGGCTGATCGTGGCCTGATCGGCTGCTCCTGACCAAGTTTCTGACATGTTAGAAAGTTTGGTCAGCTAACAGCATACTCTGGCACGGTGACACCAGGGCTAAAAGCCGATTCCTAAACTTAAGAGCTTTTGTTCCTGATTGTGCCTGTGCAAAAATGACAAACCCTATGTCAACCCACATGATGTGGACAAGTGAAATATACACATTGATATACACTGGTAAGCCAAGTTCAAGACCACATGTCCAGTCTGATGCAATCAAAATGTTTTACCAATAATTCTACTTTTAAGAAGCTTCTACATGTTCAGATTTTATTGGAATGCCCAAAAGGTGATAGTAGTTCTTTATGTTTTTTGTTGAAGTCATGCTTTATGATAAACTCCAGTTTGTTGGAGTTTTCAATGGAAACTTTATTGACAATTGTCAATGCTCCGTCCCGACTGAACAAACAAATCAGGAGCTTTGGTTGTGGGTTTCAAATGATTTATTCGTATGACATTGACAGACTTCTTCACCCGCGGTGTCTCACGGAGAGACACCTCAGGTCTTTTCTTCCTGCAGTGGTCAGACTCTATAACCAATAATATATATATATATATTTGTGTAAGATATGCTTATTTTTTACTTCTTTCATTTTAATTTGAATTGCTTATAACTTTTTAATAATTGTTACTTCATAGGCTCTTGTTTGCTTTATATATTTCTTTTGCACTTTGTCTACTTTGTTACTGTGACACTTGAATTTCCCCGTTGTGGGACGAGTAAAGGAATCTCTTATCTTATCTTATCATATATTGTATTACTATTGTATTTATTCTTATGAACAACACTTTGTATTCCAATATTGTTGTATGAAAAGTGTTTTACAAATAAAGCATAATTCATTGATTGTTATGAGTAATTACCTTTATCATATGTAGTGATAATTATATCCGAAAGCCTTTCCTAGGGTTGCGATGCTTCCATCCACAGGGCAAGAGAGGTCACTGAACAGTTTAAAATATGACATTTATATGAATCATATGCTACAGCCTTCTCAGTCACAAGATCACTACAACATTGAACACTTGAGGGAGAGTTTGGACTGACAGTGCTCTTCATAACCTTCATTATAACACAAATTAAGTGACTCTTTTTGAGTAAAGTAAGTCTTCCTCTCCAGATTATTTGTCAGCTGCGTGTTTATACAAATTTAACATAACCAGAAGATTCCTGTAATCGTAGACACTGAATAAAAGGCAGTACACAATTTTATGTCAGGGGTGTTTCATCAGGGTGAGACTGTGGGAACTCCCAAACCAAAAAAAAACAAATCAAACACTGAAACGCACACAAACACTACACAACAAGAATACAAGTTCTGACAAGACCCTGGTTTACATTAAACAGAGATCACAACCTGCTCACAACACAATCCCTGTTCATTTCCGCTACGTAAAAACCTGCCAGAGAGGAATACGACTACTCAACAAAGTGCCACTTGTGACACATCATCCGAGGAAGCAAGTGTTTAGGCTCCTGCTTCTGAAACAAACTTCTGACAGCGGGAGATGATGAAACAGAGCGGATCCAAAATTATTCGCGCACTCCTCAGAACCTACTGAACCTGCTGCAGCCTGGAGCGTGCCCCTCACCCTCCCCCTGAGAGGAAGAAAGTGAGGAAAGGGCAAACGAAACTATAGCAAAAGAGAAGGGAGAAGAGGATTGGAGGAATACTAGACTTTTTAATTACTTAGGCTTGCAAAATTTCCATTGCGCAAACACGAGGCCCTTTCTTAAACCTACCTGCCAATGTATATGTAAGGAAGCAGCAGAGTGCAAGCAAAACGTCAGTCTCTCTTGAGGAAATCATAAACACACTTGTATACGTCCACGCACAAACATTTCCTGTAAGCGATGTGACATACAGTATGACCGCATTTTCCCAATGACACACTCAGCAGATCATAAACCTCCACATGTTTAGACCCAAACACCATTCTTAGCGGTGCTCACGTGTGTCTGCGAGCTCACGCTGGAGGACAGTCGAGACATGCTCATTTCACACGGCGAGGTGAGCCAGGGAGCGGTAACAGAATCCAGCCATAAAACATGGACGCAGTGGAAACAAGGGGGGAGGAGGGAGAGGGACTATGGCTGGTGTGGTATAGTATGTTTCCAAATGCCACCACTTCTAGTCTCTCTCTCCCTCCTGGCTATTCTCACAGTTATCCATTATCATAACCCCAGTCCCTGTGGGCATGTCTGGCTCACAGGCACACTTTCGCAGGGTGTTTTTCACCTTGACTGGCCTCTCGCTGACGTAAGCTGAGAAAGCGGGAATGTAGAATGATTAGGACAAGCTGGGAAATAAATAATATTGAGCTTCTTGTGCTTTGCTGATGGGATAATTTGATGATGTGACCCCTAAACTGCAACTGCTCACATTTACCAAAAAAAAAAAAAAGCTTGTTGGTGTAACTGGCTGCTAGTTTATCTTCACATTTCTCCTTCAAGTTTGAGGCCTCTTTCAGTTTCAACCCCTCAGGTCTGCAGTGTTATCAAAGTCTCTGGTTCTCAGCAGGGGGTCCACACCTCAAACAGTGCCACTGCCCAAAGACATTACCCTTATCCCCATCTTCTTCTTTATTTTGGTTAAGAGCAGCGGCTCAAGCAACGGACACAAAGAGAGGCAGCTGGACGGAGGGGGGAAAAGAGGAGAAAGAGGGGTAAGGGGAAAAGAGGTAGATTTTGACATGAAGTGAAATAGTAAGAAGGAGTTAAGTGGGTAAATTATATATTTTTCTGAAGGAAATTGGGTCATCAGATAGATCCAAAGGGCACTTGTCTTTCCTCTAGAGTCAAGAGACTGAAGCGGATTTCACGGGTTATTCTATTCTCGACTACCGGCCACAGTGGTGTGTAAAATGAGAGGGAATGCAATGTTTTGGGAAATCTAATTTGAGACCTGTGTTTGTTTTCCCTGCCTTATTTTGCAACCATGAGGCTGGCTCCAAAGCAGCACAACTCTCCTTCCACTCAGTTTCACAACGACAACGTCCAACACCAACATCCTACCAAAACCCTTACACTCCACTCGGCTCTGCTACGCTAGGGCGAGGAGTTTCAGTTGGTTTCTCTTTTGCTCTTCTCCTCTCAACAGAGTTAAGCAGACAGTTAATTGGGAGGTTATCCACCATGTCGCAGGAACATATGCACATGTGCGTACATACAGACATATTTTAAAAAACACAAATATTAGCAGCCATCTTTTGGCAGCTAATTGCGACGTGCTCCCCGTGGGAGGAGAGAGGGGTCCTCGGTTGATAATTAATCCTCGTTTGGAAAAGTAAATGACATTCATTAGCAGGGAATCGAGCCAAGTGCCATTATTTACATGGCAATAATCTGGAGCGTGCTGGTGCTGCTCTTTTAATGTTACAGAAATAACTCTGGGACAGGGGACAAGTACAGTTGCTTTCCGCTCTTTTTTTCCCGTCATGTCTTCACACCCAGGAACAATTAGGCCCGGGTGAACAGATGGGGACGCCTCTGAGTGAGACAAGCTCCTCTGAACGACTCTTCATCTCCTTCTTATCTCGCTCCCTCTTCCAAACACACTCAGGCATGTGCATACACACACACACAATCACACGCACACAGAAAAATGATGAAAAACTCACAAATCCGGGCATGAACATAAAAATACACACACAGACATGCACACAAAAAAAGCATCCTGAGCACTGAGCATACTGAGCCAACTTTTAACATTAACTGTCGGAAGACAAGCCTCTTACATAAGGCTTAACAAGAACTTTGAAAATGTTGCTGCGTTGAAAACACTGAAGGTAAAAAACACAAAATCTGGCCTGTAGATATTCAAAGAGAAAGGGCACTGGCTTTTAATATTGATTAAAAAAATATTTTCCACTGAGATTTCTGTGTTTCTCCCTGCCTTTATTAATTATGAATGTGTATTTTGAAATTATAATCAAGAAAACTCCCCTATCCTTTGTCTTTCTTTTGTGAGTTTATACACAGGGCATGCTTTGTACACATTTGCCGGACCAAACACAATAGTTACATATCCATACATGTGTGTTAACGCTGCTGGAGCTGGTGTGATGACCAAAATGTTACACAATGGGCTATTTGTTGCGCAACCCTGAGGTCTTCCACAATGGTACAAGCCTCTATGCACTGTACGGTTGGGGGGGGATACACACATGAATGGAGAGCTATGAATGTAAAGACAAAGCAGACCTAACTGCAACACCGACCGCAAAACGTCAACAACTGGAGAATTGTATGTTAAAATGGAGAGAAGCAACAATGAGGGGATGCATGAAAGAGTAAAGGAGTAGTAGTAGTAGTGTGATACTCTTTGTTACTTTATATGCTATACAGTACTCGAAATAATTCAAGTTAATGGATCCATTTCTTTTTTTATCACATAAATGTTGTAGTGAAATTAGCAAAGTGCATGGTAGAACCATAGACTGTATAAAATATGGACGTAGTATCCGTGACGTCACCCATCTGTTTCTGAAGCGCTGTTTTTGAGGCCAATCGTCGGTGGCAGCCATATTGCTGCTGTCGAGCGATTGTGACGTAAAGAGGCGGGCTTTGAGCCTCCTAGCCAACAGCTACACTGTCTGCCAATCAAGTCAGCTGTGCCTCTCATTGGAAGACTTGTAATCTAAATATCTCTGAAATTGCCACGTTAGAAAAAAAATTCACCCCCTGTACAGTGTGTGCCGATCAAGAAATTAGCTATCCAGACTACACTCGTCTTTTGTACCAGACTGTAAACATGTTTATTTCTGCTGTGAAGATCGGCTTTTTGGAATTGGTGTGTATGTGGTTTCCAGTAGTTCTGGAGCCAGCCCCAAGTGGATCCTCGATGAACTGCAGTTTTTAGCACTTCCGCATTGGACTCGTATTTTTAGACCGGAGGGTGCCGCTTGAGTACAGCTGCAAATTTTGGCTTTAGCTCCAAAGTTACTTCTAATTACCATTTGGTTGTTTCCAGAGAACCTTTACAACGGGACTACTGAAATAATAGTTGAATAGTTCAAAATGACCATTGTGTCGTATTTTTGGTTGAAATCTTCATTCCAACTATGTACGCTACGATGCAGGGGCGTGTTCAGGCTTTTTGGGGTGGCACTGACTTATGCAGGGGTGGCCCAAAGTATGTGACCGCACGCAGACAAATAAATATGGCATTATTTCTGTCTCAATAAATCATATCAATTTAAACTACTAGTATCATACAGATGTTTTATTACTGTACATCATTTCTGATTAAAAAAAACTTTTTATTTTTAGTCTTTTATTTATTTATTTGACCTAATTTGGTCTGTCTGTCTTTTCTTTTTTTTCTTTTTTTTGCCTTATGTAAGCAATGTGAGGTTTGGGTGTGATCGGCTCGTGGTCATGGTCATGAAAAGGCTGGTAAAATTGTTGTATCCTGTTGTATTGAAGTACTGCCATTGGTGCAAAGACTCTTTATATCTACTTTTCTACACTGTCAATGCTTACATGCACTATAATTACAAAATCAATAAGAAGAATTGTGAAAGAAAAAAATATTACAACTGAGTGGTAACATATAAATCTTCCAAGTATAATTCTTAAAGGACTCAAGAACTCATAAATACACTTTGACAGTTAGACAGTGTGCAGGAGTTTGGGTGTCATTTTTGTTGGACTCATCTCTTTCAAATGAACCTGTATGAAATAGACGTGTGACGCATTTCTCTACGATGTCATGTACAAACAAAAGAAAATGTGCAATGAAACGCTACAAAACTAATGGCGGTCTGTTTTCTAAATAGCAAATTTCAACACAAGTCCTGACATCCTAACCTGATTGGTTGCTAGGTTAGGATTTTTTGGGGTGTCACCTAGGGTGGCCATCAGATCTCAAAGGGGGCCCATTCCACCCCTCTGGACACGTCCCTGTAACTTTTAACTCCTGTGAGAGCAACATTTCTTAAATAAAAGCTGTTAAAAAAAGAGAGTTTTCTTATTGATTGTTGGATCTTTGGTTGTACATTTAGAGGTAGAGTCAAGTCTGTGAGGATTGACAACACCTCACCAGTCACAATCCACTCTTCTCAGGATCAATATCCCCCCTGACCTGGATCCTGTTGGGCTTCTCTCTCTGTCCAGTATCATGCAGCAGGTCATCACCATGAAAACTAACACACCTCTTATTGTGCGACCTGTTACCTTCCTTTGTCCACCTAAGTACAATGATTAAGGTATCAGTCCTTGGGGAAATAGGTGACAAAAACCAAACGGACTGAACTGAATGTATACACCACAGTTTCACAGCTCCTACACGACCTTAGCCTTTGTGGTTGTGGGGGATAGTCCCTGCCCCCTCTGGTCAAACTGCCAGACAGGGAGTGTTCTCTTAAGACAGTCTAACCCCTCCTTTACCCCTCAGATTAAGTAACATTACCTTGTGTTTGCTGACACCAAGAAAGCTACCCTGAGTCTCGTACGCCTCCTCCTCCATCATATTCTGTTACAGCTCCAAAACAATGGAGGCTGTCAAACAGACAAACACTAAATATCTCTAAAAGCCCTCTTTTTTCTTACAGCTAAATCTAAATCCAATCCCAAACTAGAAAACTAGACCAATGGAAGTTATAAAAACGCCTAAACCAGGGTAGTGGGCAAGTTATTTGGGACTTTTTGCTCTTTGTGCAACTGCTGAATTAATGAATACCTAATGATGTCCACTCTGTAAATCTAATGGTTGTTTCCCATTTGTGACCAAACTTGAAATCAAGCTTTCTTGCCCTCCTTCCTCCCTCGACGCCAGGCAGTTATTTTAGCTATAGGGAGGACTGAAGCCTAGTGTGACCTTTCCTGAGCTGAAGGGAAACTTCCGAGAGAAATCCGATAAAATCCAGGGCGCGGGCCTCGCTAATTCGTTCGTCCAGCTTGCCACACTTCCGCGACCTCTTTTCCTACAGCCCCCCTCCCCCCGACAACCAACCCCCAATCGATCTGCTTATCTCCCAAGATCAAAGGCTTGCACCGCCGTTGTACATTTAGCCTCGGCTGGGTCCTCCCACATCATGTCTAAATATTAATGATAATAAAGTCTCACACCCATCCCTGTGTCAGGCAATTACAGCCAACATTGATCCTCGGCTCTCTGCTCCAATTAGAACTCACCGCTCGTAATGCGTCCTAGCACATCAAAGGATAACAGCCATTGATCCACTCCTGGATCTTAACGTTTACCGTTAGGAGAGAGGCAGGGGGATGTGGCGTCGCGGTGGGGGGAAGCAATATTCTGACTAGAGAAGAAGAGGGGAGAAAAGAAATCATTTTATCCAGCCAGTCAGGTAAAGGAAGCACTGAAACTCAGAGGGTAAGGCAAGGCAGCATGGGTTCAAAAATAACAGACACTGACAGTTCAGAGGGTTTTCAATATCCACAGCCCTAGAAAGACTTCTTCACAACAGCAGCAACACAAAACAGCAAAAACTTAAATCTCTTTTGTCTTGACAGAGATCTTGGGGTAGAACACATGAAGAGTATCTGCAAAAAAGCCCCCTCTTTAATAAGCAAAACATATTGCAGTCAAAAGATCAGTAAGATACAAGAAAAAGTCAGTGTGAAAGTTCAACTCAGGGACTATAAATCCTTCTGTCTAATATGGATGATTGAACCTAACAATACAATGAGGGAGAAACTCTTGGGATTTATAATCAGCTGTATAAAATACAGGTCTAAGTAGGAGGAAAAAAATCTTCTATGAAACATGAGCTAGCATGTCACCTCCCACATCTATGTCTTAAGGCCAACTATCCTTGACAACTGACCTTTTTGACATCTTAAAGTTTGACAAAAGAGAAATATTTAAAAAATAATAAGAGAACAACATTCTACAGCCAAACAAAGAAACAGAAACAGCGGGGTAAAATCCGTCCCATTGAGTCAATAGACAGCGACACGTCACCATTAAAACAGGGACATTCCTTGCACAAATGAAGCCAAACAATCCCACTGTTGACACCATTATTCAACAGGGCCTGTTGTTATGCTCGGTCTCTGCTGGACTGATAGCTCTGATAGTGCTGGCCTTGGGCGAGACCTCACAGCCGCCTTTGTCGCGGAGCTGGAGGAAGGCTTAACCACGGCTCGGGGCTACAATGATACTCTTCAGGCCACCATAATACACTCAGTCACTGTGCAAGTAGAATGCAGCCCAATGGTTGGTTTACCTACAATTAATTATCTGACCATGGCTGACCTCTTGACACCAAGTTCAGATATGTGGAGTGACAGGGTATCAGGGACAAATATGAAAGACAGGTAAAAATATCAGCACAGATTTAATTAGTATCACTGCTGTTATAGAACTGGTATCAGATGTGAAACCTGAAAAACATACTAAATGCCAATTTATGTCTGGATGGGGGATTTGGACTGTTGTCCAGATGAGCAAGGGTTCATTCAGAGGCCAGAACTCTTTGCTTTCATTTTTTTCCCTCCTAAACTAAGTTAGTCATCTTCCAGGCCATAAACAATTCTTCATATTCATTCAAAAACTTTATAAACTCTTTCACACATTGAGCTTTTTTCAGTATTTGTTTGTGTGCCATATTCTTACCCTCTGTCCTCTAGCTGTGGTATCCCTCAGTATTATACGCTTTAGCTAACATGGTGCTTTGCTTCAACTCTGTACCTCGGCCCTGACCCAACGATGTAATTAAAGATTGGTGAAATGTAACCAGTGTTTAGAAATGGTTTATGTCAAGTCTGTTCTGAAATGCTATACCACAGGGAAACTTTCAGATCCGATGGGTGTGCATCAACCTCCTGTTAAACAAAAAAGAGTCTTGGCCAGGGGAGTCGGGCAAAATATCTTACGGACAGACACTCTGTGTGAGCAGGGTCAAACGACGGAGGCTGTGTACAATAGAAATGCAATGGTAACGGCAGGAAAACATTTGTTGTTGGCTGGGATATCAGGCTCCTCACATGTGTGTGATACTCAGTGATGCATTCAGGTCAGCTGAGGAGAACGAGGGGACTGGCCGCCTCCACAAACAGGCTGGGAAAGTGACACTAGGATGCTAGGCCAAGACATCAATGTCCTCACAACTTCCCTTTAACACTGAAGCAATGTTAGCCCTGGCGCCATCAGAATATGGGGTGGGATTTAAAGTTTACACTATGGCTGAGAGGATGTACCCATGTGACCCTGCAAACACTTAGGGAATAAACATAGCTGCCCTAAATGTTGAAATGCTATGGTTTTCAAGGCTTTAACTGATGGTTTACCCTTAAAGAATTTGATATTTATTTAGGGATTCTATTTGTCTCTATATGGTAAACATGAAAGCCATGCATGATAAATACTGCTTTTATAAATGGCCAGATACTTATTGTAAAGTCATGAAAATATGTCCCTTTTAAAACTTTTATATCATACTTCTTCTACCAACTTAATTAATCTTCTTTTAACAAATCTCTTCTCTTCTCTACTCTGCATTTTGATTTACTTTTGCTGTTGCAAGCTGTATAAGAAACAATCCTGGAAATAACACTCCAAAGGGCGAAGGGAATGGCTTCATAGGTCAGCATTTTTCATTTTCACAGCCCTGCAAGAACTTTGGCAAATGCGAGATTGGCAACTGCACTCTTGCACTTTGGAGGCAAAGTGTATGTATGTGTGGGTAAATAACATTATTTGAGTTATATTGCACCACAGGGATACTCAGAACTGCAATAAAAAAAACATAAAATAAAAAGGCTGGTCAGTTGTCTTCCATCCAGTCTTGTATAACTATCCATAAAAAAAGTTGGCTGCCAAAAGAAGTATGAAGGAAAGAGTAAAAAAAACAAACATTTGCAAAGTTTCCAGAACTGTTCAGCAAGCAAGGTTGTTGAGACAGATCACGGTAGGATGATGTTGACCCTTGAGGTGCAAACTAAGATCCCTGTCGCCAAACAGACGTGAGGATGGTGGTGAGAGCTGGGAAGTCTACCCTCTAGTTGGCAGCAGGCCTGACCTAGCACCAGGGTGCTCAGCCAACAGCTCCTCTGTCGGACCCCCTCCTCCTCCACCTCTTCCTCCACAGCCTCCTGGATGCCAGTCTGCCTGGCTGGTATGGGCCAAACAAGCCTAAGCCATTGGGCCAAAGGGGCAACGGAACGGCTGCCAGCTGGGCCAGCACTTCACGGCCGAGCACCACTCTCCAAACAAACAGTGCAGTGGGCCACAAGCCACGGGCAACATGGAACCTGTCATTACCAGCCGTGCATGGCTGGTTCACTCCCCAAAACCCAACCAGGGCCAAGGGCTTGAACGTCTACAGCACTTGACTCAAATGTCTCAGCCAGGGTACGTCATGAGATAATCTGTTTTAAGAATAACGCTTTATCATCAGTATGTTGAAGTATATGTCAACATAAACTCACTGCTAATAACGATAACTAACTTTCAATACTTCTTGAGGCACTAAGTGTAAAAACATGACTGTCAAAGTCATACAATTACACAGGAGTGAAAAAGTTGCGAGTGGAAAGATTATGCCTGCCAAACAGCCACTCAGGATTAACTGCATACCATCTAATTATACAACATCTAGAAAACGTCCTTACATCCTTGAGCCAAAAATGGACTCTTTAGGCATTGGACCACTAGGTTTCCTTACAGATCGAGGAATTTGTGGCATAACTCTGCTTTGTGCTTAAGATTGTGGCTACAACAGATGATGGTTTGGGGCATCCATCATGAAAAAAGGCCATTTCAACATCACAAAAATTGACTCAAATAGAGAGGACCATTCAAATCCAGTGTCCATCCATCCATCCATCCACTGCACCACTGTGACTAAAGCATCTAAGGAGATAACTTGAAATAAACAAAAAATGTGTGACAAAGAAGGACTCTGTCAATAGTGCACACACTGGTAAACTGTGTTTCAGCAGGTTTAGGAGGATAATTCAATAATCGGCATTGAGACAAAGACATACAACACATATCAGTGGTCATGCCAAGGTCATCGTGAAAGCTTCCTAAATCAAATTGATATGTATGTTTCTTTATGTTTTGTTTATATATCACATAAAACATTCAGAGGATGCATTTTAGTTTTAAAATAACAAGAATGACCAGATCTAATCTACTAATCTTGAAAGACTAGTAATGGGTCACAACAGTTTAAAGTGTTAACAAGCTTAAAAAATGGAAATTATATGCAATACAATAACTTTTTAAAATCTGGATCAATTACATAATTTCAATAGTTAATCAAAAATAACAGTTAACAGAGTTAATGCAACAGCATTTGCACTTCTCAGGAGTTCCAGTTTGGTTGCTTTCTCTGTCTCAAACAGGTCCTGCATGTCAGAAACTATTGTTCCCTGCGGCTTTAAGGCATATCACAATACGCCAACCTCTGAAAATCCCTTTGACCTGAGTGCTCCACAATGTTGACTCGACTGCTGTCAGTAGCCACCATAGACTGTAAAAAAGAAATGGAGGTCCAATCGCTCGGCTGGAAGTGATGCTTCCACAAAAGGTACTCCCCCTGGTGGCTGGCTGCAGTATAGGTCAAAAACTCTGTGTCCCCAATTCATTTGAAAGGGGCTACGGTCAAACTTTAAAAAATGTATACACATTGTACGAATGTTTCTCACATCCGTACGCTGTGGTGATATGTAGTTATTATTTGACTGTTTTGGGTTCAAGGCTTATTTTCGAGGTTAAAAAACGGGTTTTACTTCCGGATTCACTTTGATTGACAGCTGCCGGAGAGAGAAACTGCATAGGATCTCAGGACGCTGTAGGGCGGAGCTTGTTACCGTGGCAACACACAAATTACAGTGGCAACACAGAAATTCTCTACTGCGCAGACTCTGGCTGCAGATAAATTTACAAGATGGCAGCGTTCCGGAGCGGGATATTTTGGCTTCAAAACCGTTCAATGGGAAAAGGTGGAACGGCGCTATTCATTATACACTCTATGGTAGCCACCCATTTAGCAAGCGCTCTAATTAACTTCTTTGATTTAGATCATCCTCAGGTCTGTGGTGATTCACACCTTCCAAAATAGTCCCTTTGTAATCTTTGTAATGTGTTTGCCTGCTGACATCAGTCTGATTAGCTGCATCTGTATGTTTAGGTCCTAGGTGGTAGCTCCAACTTGAAGTACTTTGGTGATGCTTTAATTTAGTTTGACACAAAGTGCATACTACTTCGCTGTTAGGGAGTTTTTAAAGTGAAATGTGTCATTTAAAAGTGCAGTGGTGTCGGTATATTTTCCGTCACTGCAGCTTTATTTAATGCATGGATGTATAAAGCTTCAAGAGAAAACTTTCACAATTTTTGGGCATTTAAAAATGAAATTGTTGGACTCCTATTGACTTATACTTCACAATTTGACATCTCTTGGTTTTCTATTTTGTCCAAGTCCCTTGTATGATGTGAGCAGAGACCCACATTGAGAATTTCCATAACAAAGTTTAAAGAAAGATCGACCTTCTTGGTAGTAGTAGACTTCATTGTGAGATTGGATTGTGCAAAGAAGATATTTTCATAATAAGTGCTTTTCACAGCATGCACCACCAAAGTGAAGGATAGGTGGGGTGATGGGATCTGTATTTGGTTTCAAGCTTTTGGGACAGAAAACTAAATATTATTGTTATGGTAGGAAAAATGGGCTTTTTTGGTGGTAAGAGAGACCAATTCCAAGTATTTTTGAAAGGAGTGCCAACAAAATCCTAATCTTACAACCTTTTCACTTCCTTGACAAAAACAAGTGGTCTCATTTCGATCATTTTTTTCCCATTGCCCATAAAGGGATATTTTATGCCAACAATAACATGGCAACATTGTACCGCCTTTGTTTTGTTGCACCATCCTAGGAGTTTGTGAGGATGAGATATATGACATACAGTGGCGCAGTAAATGATTGATGGGTTAGAAGAAAATATTAAAAAAAAGAAAAAAACACAAGTCAAAATTCAGCATTTGTAAATATTTGAAGCTCCTGCACCCTGCCAAAGAAAGATATGAGGGGCAACAACAATACAGAAAAAGCTAAACTTAACCATCCACTCTGATGCATACAAGACTTAGACAGCTGACTTTTTTTGTTGAGAATATCGCTGTTTTGAAAAACTACTTAAGACATCTTTGTTAGGAATCAACCTACACACAGTAGCAATCTCAATCCTCTAGCCCAATTGCGCATGGAGCTGAGGTCTTCCCTTTCCAACATTGTAAGAAACAGCCAAAGAACTGGACTGTACAAAGACGGTAAGAGGAAGAATTAAATGAGAGCTGACTGAAAGTGCAGGGAAGGTATGTATAGTGCAAGTGTTTGGGCAGGAGCCACTCCATCCTGGCAAGCGATACAGCCTGAGAGCAAGTTATCATGGCACAGGGATCCCATGTCCTGGCATGGCTCAAAATGGAACAGTGCCTGGCATGCGCACATGGGTACAGAGTCTATTGCGAACATATTGAAGCAAAATAGCGCTTTTTCCGCCTTTACACAAATATCGGCATCTCGTAATGCAGCGGCATTCCACAATATTCCAGGCAGCTGTTGCATAGTTTGCCCAGACGTGTGCACAATAGCTTGCTGGGAGGGAACAACAGTCTGATAAGAGACAATGTGATAGGTTCTAATTGCTTCAAAATGTCCTGAAGAAGGCCCCCTATTATCTATTTAAATCGGCTGATAATGGGAGGCTAGGGGGAGGAGGAGGAGGAGAGGGAAAAGGGGAAGAAGTAGAAGGAGGGGGGCGACCTAGTCAGAGGGAGAAAGCTATCCTCTGCGCTGCTGTCGCCTCATTATTTTCCGTCTTGACGGACGCCCGCGCTCAACCCCTGGATGAATGGCCCTGTGCTGAATAAGTTATCGCCAGACACACAAAGGGAAGAGTGCCACAAACAACACAGCAGTACTGCAAAGCATGAATCTCTTCTTCCTCTCCTTTCTCAGTCTTTCCTCCACCCTCAAATTCCCCCCACACCACCACCACCACCCTCCTTCCCCCTGCTCCCTCTAGACGAAAGGCAGGCCCTGCCACAGACTGAGATCTCACCTGTAATTTCTACAGAAGCTCACAGTAGGTGGGGAAAATGTAACGGATATAATAAAATGAAAGGGAGGAAGGATGCAGGCATCTATGCCTGTTGGAAAGATATATACCTCCATTCCTCCATTTTGTTTCATCTCTCCTTATTGTTTGTGCAGCTCCTCAGTGAAGACAGGGACCTCCTTTGGACGGACTCTGAAGATGTCTGAGAGGATGTTTTTTTCCCCTTCTTCTTAAGACAAGGCCCACAGCATGATCAGTGAAAATGGTTTGGTTTCATCTAATGTTTGTTCCTTTTTTTGTTGTTTGGACTACAGGGACCTGGCAAATCAAATCATAATTACCTCTTTACAATGCTCCCCTGAGAGGACGTACGAGAGGGTTCCTTATAGCTGCTGAGCAGCTAGCTAGGGGATAAAAACAACACGATTCAGACCATTCCCAAACGGTGATAGCTAAGATTTAATCCACAGCTGCCAATCCCTCACCCTGGCTGTCACTCAAAAGTAGCAGTGGAACTTTTGGACAGGAGAGCCTCTTTCCCCTCTGACCGAGAAATCAGAGGGTGCCGCGGCCCCGACAGGCGCACGACGGCAGATCAAACAGGGCGGGTACCCTTGGAGTGACACCTGGAGCCACTTCAAGGGATGAGAGCGCCACTGATCTCCAGTCATCTCGTCAGAACGACAGTCTGTCAGGGTTAAAGGAGGGCGAAAAAAAGAAGCTCTATCAACTAGGATGGTATGAGCGAGGTCGAACAAAGCATCACCTCCATGTGGCGGCTGGCTGACCCCAGAAGTGATGCTGCAAAGAGCGAGTTTTGTTGGAATGCTCAAGTTCAGCCTTGATGCCCATTTTAGGGACTCTGTGACAGCTAGTTGTGCTGAATTAGCCCTTTTACTAAAGACACGACTGTAGTTTTTGCTTGTTTCGCTTTGATTGTGAATGTCATCTGCCTTAAAAGGAATTACTAACTCTAAAGCTAGCTGTCTGTGTTGAACTCTGACACTCCTTGCATGATTTTGGTTCTGAAAAATCTAAAGAATTTCTTCACCACCACATTTAGAATAATTACAATTCAACCATGCTCTGACCTATCAAAAAACAGAAGGCTGCTATGTGCTGGATAATAGAGAGAGGGAGATATGTAGGGAGAAAAAGGGGGCTTTGGCAGCCAGTTAAGCGAGTCAATCCTCACCAGACAAATGCATCCCTTATATAAAACAACAACACGTCTTTGCCCTTGTCAACAACCCCTTCCTCTACAGCCCAGGCTTGTGCTTGTGTGTGTGTGTGTGTGTGTGTGTGTCTTTTTTCCTTTCTGCAGAAAACGTCCCATCAGCACTCTCTAATGGGCGAGGTGGAGGAAGAGAGGAAAAGACAGAGATGAAGCAGAAGGGAGAGCAAGAGAGAAAGAGAGGCAGAGAGTGAGAGAGAGAGAGAGAGAGGTGGCAGTGGTGCTTGTTTGGCTCAGGAGCAGTGAGTAATGAGGCTGAGGCGCACCCTGTCATTGTCCCAGCAGCAGCCTGTAGCAGCACACGCACACGCACATGCACACGCACACACACACACACACACACACACACACACACACACACACACACACACACACACACA
This sequence comes from Notolabrus celidotus, assembly GCF_009762535.1. Classification (NCBI taxonomy): domain Eukaryota; kingdom Metazoa; phylum Chordata; class Actinopteri; order Labriformes; family Labridae; genus Notolabrus; species Notolabrus celidotus. The sequence continues at coordinate 19,325,187 of NC_048289.1, forward strand.
CACACACACACACACACACATACAGAGACACTGGAAACTTAAAAAGTATCCTATCTCCAAGAAAGACTCTTATCTGACATTCAAAACCAAAAAAGTAAAATAAGTTGGTAGAAATAAAACTGCTGTTCATTATCACAATGTACAACTGCTAGGATAATGTTTCAACCCCCTGGAACTTAAACATTAGTTGTCATGCTGAAGATCTACAAATTAAAATAGTTTTTATTGGGGTTGTATTTATCGGAAAAACAAAAACAGACTGGAATGGAATCCAGGGTATTGACTGAGTTGATGCTGATTACTGATAACAACCTATTCTTGATAGCCGATACAGATAAGATGACTGCAATTTATTTTACATTTCAAACAATGTACATTTACAGCTGAGGGCACAAAAGGCTACAATTTAGTGAGGAAGGCTGCAGAAATGTTAATATTCTATACTTAACAAGAGTGATTTTAGTTAAAATTATTGACACATCAGAAATAAAGAGGAGTTCTGACTCTTTTATTGTCATTTAATATCATTATTATTCTCATGTGCATGTAGTAATGTCTTCTTCATGTTAAAGTCTTTTTCCAGCCACTGGGCCAACAAACTGAGCATACTTACAGGACAAAAATCAGACGTCCATATGTCCATGATAAAACTTCTGTCACTACGTTGTTATGTTTACTAATTATCACGGCCCACACCTGTGGAACACCCTACCTGAAGATCTGAGGGCTGCACAGAGCATCAACATTTTTAAAAGCAAACTCAAGACCGAACTTTTTAGTCTCCCTTTTAACAGAGTTTTATTTTTATTCTTAATGGTTTCATTTATTTATTTATTTATTTATTTATTTATTTATTATCTATTTCAAATTTTAGTCACTTTTATTCTACTTTATTCATGTACTCATCTATTTATTTTAAGAACAGCATCTTATGTTCTTGTAATGGTTTAATATTTTAGTGTTTTTTTATCTTAGAATGTATTTTATTTTGGTGATTTTAATTTCCTGTGTTGAGTTTTAACATCTTATTTTACCTCCAGTGTTTCCTCATTAAGATATCATGAGAGCGTTTCCTCAGTTTGTTCAGCAACTTTTTTTAAATTTTTAATTTATTTATTTCATTTTTATTGTTTTTATTACTATTGTTGCATATATTGTTTTCTTAACCTTAGGATTGTGGGGTGAGTTTGGGGTCGAGGCTGGGGTGGGATCTTTTTCTTAATTTATTCTATTTTAAGTTTTTTGTATGTACAGCACCTTGTGTTACAATGTCATTGTATGAAAAGCGCTTTATAAATAAAGTCTGATTGATTGATTGATTGATTGATTGATTGATTGATTGATTGATTGATTGATTGATTGATTGATTGATTGATTGATTGATTGATTGATTGATTGATTGATATATCAGACTGTTAATGTGTGTAGAGATCCCACCATACATGACAGGTAGAGATAAGTCTTCAAAGTAGTGGCGACTCAGGATACTATTCTAAATACACCGCTAGCCCACTAAATCTATGGTCATCTACTTTGGAAAATGGTGGCTCATCAAGTACCATGACTTCATTTATTTGTCAGTAGTTGCTTTAGTTTTTGGGTTGTTCTGCAATTCTCAAATGCCTGTGGAAAAAACACTACCGACTAACGCTAGCTGTGGCTTGTATTTCTTCAATACACCTTTGTTGTGATGACAACTGTCCAGGTGACTCAAAAACTTGAGGATTTTAGTCCTCATCTCGTCATATCGGCCGAACAAGTTTTGCAAATTGAAATTGCGTTATCTCCTACGAAACAGAGAAAAACATCCACACCGGTGACACCATGTTTAATCTCGTCAGCTTTTTGCAGCCATAGACATATGAAGAGTAGACGCCGCATTGCCCGCTGGGGCGCAAGAAATACGGCCGCCATCTTGGTCCGGTCATCCTACCCATGATCCTACCTGTAAACGTAAACTGAAGCAGCAGAGACTTCAAGATGCCAGAGCACTGTGCGGCAAAATACCTATCATTCATCACATATATCACATATCAGAATATTCTATTACTGTTAAGCCCACTATGAGTATTAAAATACGCCAAACCATGTGTCCTGTATCATACCTACATGTTTGACGTTTGCAGAAAAAAAAAAACCTGCATGAAAATCAGTTTAGTATTCAGTGAGTTATGATTGATTGAATGCGCTGACACTTAACTGCGCCTGCCAAACAGATTACACTGAGTGGAGTGGGTGACCGGACCAAGATGGCGGCCCAACGGCTCGTCAGCGCCAATAGGTAGTAGCGGTCGATGCGGCGTCTACTCTTAAGTATGTCTATGGTTGCAGCTGCACTTAGTCTTCATCTCTGAATGTAATGGCAGATCTGATACTGCCACCTGCTGTGTTGGAAAGTGTAGGTTTGATATTGAGTAAATTAAAGCAACTTTTATCTGATGGTTTTTATGGTGCTTTGCTAACATATAGGCCATAATTTTGGGGAGGGGAAGGAGAGATATTTTATTTTATTCCAAATTATTTACATTGAAGAATAGAAAAGGTTTTGATTGCTTTAAAAACACGAACTCTAACTTTGATCAGTTGCTAGGATTTGCCTCAAAGTTAAGTCGTACAGACTGTTCGGTCAGAGTTTGACTTTAGACCTTCTGGTTTGTTAATTTAGGGGTTAAACCCCTGCAAAGGTCTGTTTGAATTCCAGGTTGTAACCTTTTAAAAATGTAGATATAAGCATTTCTACATACAGTTATAACCTACCAAATATCTTGCTACTTTAGGCCTACACACTTTTCCTTCATCCTCCAAACATACCGATGATGTGCTTGCATGCACTTACACACAACAGCTGAGCTCATCTTGGTATGAATAAAGTTTAGCTAGGGGTTGTGGTGGGGGCAGAAACGATTCATGCTTGGGCACTTTGCTCCTTTGCCAGAAATAAAAAAAACAAAAAAAACAGACTTGACATAAAAAGCACAGAGCATTACCCTGGAGGGGGCAGAAAAGGCCAGGGATGGGACTGACCCAGAGGGGCACTGCAATATGGGGATGGGGGGCGGCGAGTAGGGAAGTAATGATGCCAGGCTGAACAAATTGCAAAGCAAAGGGAATGTGTTTAAACGGAGTACATGGAATTATCGTGGCAGCAACACGGAGAGGAGATCAGAGAGAGCGGGATCCACTGGGAGGGATCTGCCACTCTCGAGACAGGAAACACGAAGCTCTGCTGTGGCTACTGTGATGAGTTTAGCTGTAATATGAAGTAAAATAGAATGTAAAATAGAGCAAATATGGCTACAGTATGACATAAGGATGAAACAGAATAAGAATTAAATAAATAACCGTGTAGGGTTGTAAATGTGACCTAATAGCCCAACTCTCCTGCTCCAACTAACATGTTTTAATACTATGCTGCTCTTCTTTTCCTAAAATAGAGAAGCACTAACAGAAAAAAAGAAGACATCATGAGGAAGAAGAAGAGGAAGCATCAAAACTACAATTTACCCATATCTTTCAGCTTCAATTAAAAATAACCTAATCTTTTTGTTCAACTTCCTAACAAGACTTCAAGAGCGGCCCCAAGACTCCGATCCCACTGCGGCGCACTGGTAGATTTGAATTCCATTAATTATGTGACCTACATATCCCAGTAGTTAAAATTCCAGACAGACAGATAAAAGGAGGGAGTATATATTTTCCAATAACACAGGATAGAGGTGAAACTTGGAGATCTTTGGGACTTAGGAGTTCCAGCCCCCTGAGACTTTTTAAGGGCCATGAACTTAAGTCACCTGTTTAACAATAGTGATAATTAAGTGGCATCTAAACTTGCTACGGTAAGCACTATAAAATTGATATAAGTGAACATGGTCACAGTTTAGGACAGCGTTTCAAGACACGTATCAAAAAAGGGAAGCTTGTGACTTGGTAACAGTACGCCTGAATCGACTTGTGAGCTACTGCATCATATTCACCCCCGCTCACGGGCTGATCTCTTAATCAGTGTCCAGAACGTGCATGAGTCCTCTTCTGAAGGCTGAGGCGCTGTCCATCCTCCCTGCCCGTCGCTCCTGCCAGTCCCAGCCATGAATATGGAGCTGTTCTGTGGCTGGGAGCTTGCTTATGTTTTCTGTCTGATATCTAGGCCCCATTCCCATTTCAAAGGGAGGTCCACCCGGGGCCTTGACTTTTTGATCTGCCTGGCGACTGAGTCGACCACCTGCATGTGGGATCAGCTGCCAGTGAGAGCAGACAACCCCTTTGCTTCAAAATATACATCCTTCCCCCCCCTTTTTCGTCCTGCCTGCTTCATTGCCCTTCACTGTGCCCCCTCCTTCCGTGAAGCTGCCAGGAGCCCCAGTGGTCCTAACAGGGTCTGGAGCTAACTCCCCATTCCTGACTGCTCTGACCGCGGTGGGTGAGAGGCTTGAGATGTTTAGTGTGGCAGCAGGAAGTCTCACACGACAGTCACAGTCTCTTCCAACAAGAAGCTATGGTTTCACTGAATCACAGAAGCAACAGAGACCTAAACGCCCCCTGAAGATCTTTGATTTGTGTAATCGAAGTCTATGATCCTTGCTGTGAGCAAATCCCCGTCCCATTTCACTCTACTGAACCTGTACTTCCATCAAGAGTCATACGATTGGAGGGTAATGTACACATTATTTGAAATGAATATCTGCTAAACAATGATTACTTTTATAAAGCCTTTGAAATGTGAGAGTTCAGCAAATAATAGTGAGTCTGAATAATTCTCAAAGAAAAAAAAACTTTAAACACCAGTGGGAATTGAATCCTTGATTTACTTTGAAGGCAAAGGTTTCCTCTATCTACAAAAACTGATAAAACTCTTGATTATAAAAGGTAATCGAGGCTTATACTTTACTGTTATCTTATTCTATTTTAATTTACTTATTCATTCATTTATTTATTTTTATTTATCTACTCAGTTTTATTAATATTTATAGCCTTAGTTTTATTTTTAACTCTTATCCTTACCCTTTTTTAATCTATTTATTTTAACTATTTGTATTCTTAATTTTGATGCTTTAACTTATTTTAATTACACATATTTTATTTTTGCTGTGCATTAGTCTCTATTTTATTTTATGTTATCTTAATTATTATTATTATTATTATTATTATTATTATTATTATTATTATTATTATTATTATTGTTATTATCTTCCCCTAATATGTTTTTCCATTGATTTAGTTTTGCTTCTTTCTTGTTTTTCAATCGCTGTAAAGCACTTTGGGTTGCATTTGATTTGTATGAAAGGTGCTATATAAATAAAGCTTGATTAATTGATTGATATAATTGGGAAAGGTTCAATCAGTTGTGTGCTACAATTGAAAACATTAACTTCTGGGGTGTTAATGAGTTCTTTACCTACTAAGAGCTGTTATAATCTATGTTTTCATTCATGCACTCCTGAAATGTAGAGACATTTTCAAGATTTCTGAGCCATGAAATTTTTAAAAGCTGTTGGTTCAAACACTGAAACATGGACAGAACATCAGCTATCCAAAATGAAGCCAAAACTTTTAGAGCTCATCCTGGTTTACTGGCGTAAGTGTAGGCCTTAAAGCCCGCCCGCTCTATAACAGATGAAACATGGGCCTAAATAGAAAATTAAAACAAAAGTCCAATATATAGTTCAGCTTTTAGCTTTCAGATGTGTAGCCAATCCCAAAAACTTTGGACAGCTTTTGGGAGCTTTGTGTGTGTAAATACAGCCTAGGTACTGCATGTAAGCAATCTGTGGGAAGGCATTGCTTTTGTCATATACTTTTTAATAGCACATAGGTAAAGATTGCTTTTCTAAATGAGCACTATATGAAAAAAATGATTATCTAATGATTATAGATGTTATATTAATGTAAGAATATTATTTCTGCCTCATTGGGTTCATATTTTCTGCCATGATACATGTGAAACCCAAAGGATTTTTGAAAATTGAATTAGAAATGAACCAAGAGGATGCTGCGGGTGTCCACCCCCAGACCACTGATCAACTACGAAGAGGAAAGAGCTGACATGCGAAGGAGGCTGTGTTAGTAAGGCTAATTACAAACAGCACCAATAAATAGTGTTTTATAACAATTAACCTCATTGGCAGTGTGAGTTTCACAGTCAGAAATGTGTTAAGATTAATTTTCAAACAATGCAACAGCTATTTAAGATGTGTGTCTCTGAATGTTTTTAACAATAAGTGATGCTCACGGAGTCTTTAAGTTAATTGGCTTTCTTGAACTCTGACAGTTAGCTTAATGAGTTTCTAATTGTTTCTCAGCTGGGGTGATATACACCAGTCTATAAAGACACTCTCAGAAGAGGTGTTAGTTTGGAGGGAAATTTGGCAACAGTGGAAAAGGATACCATTCATCTTGTGGATCACAAAAAATTCATCCATTTACATGTTGACGACTACTTGGTGACCATGGATGGCTCAAAAGAGAAGACTTGCTGTAGTTTATGTACTTACCACAACTGTTCAATAGTACAAATGTCACAGTATGTCTATCGTTCTATTATTACCAAACAAATATTCAAAGCTTTTGGCTTAGAATTTCTTTCTATTTTTTTAAAGTTCATTTTTCAGGCTTTTCCCCTTACTTTGATAGAACAGCAGGAGAGACAAGAAATGGTTGGGAAAAGACACAATTACACTACAATTATACATCATCACCCCTGCTACGCACTAGAGTTACTAGTTGGTTAAACTAATTGTTGACATTTTTATTATTGTGTGCCCAAAATGCCGGTCCCATGTTGTGTCTAAGCTGAAACTCACCCAACAGCCACTAGCCACAGCTGTAGCACAGGTTAATGGTGTCTGCCATAATGTCATAATGCTCTACTATCCGGATGTAAACAAGGATAGATGACGAATGACATGTCATAAGGTGCCATGGTTTGGCATTATCTTAAGCCAGGATATGAAGATTAAGTTGTATGTAGGCTCTGTCAGGTAATACTGGTATATAACCATTCGACCAGAGCAATGAATAACCAGCATAGGCATGTGGAAGTTAATCTGCAAGGAGGACCGAAAGCTGGTGGTGCTAGCTCTGCTATTGTTATTCAACATACTAAAAATATACCTGCAGACTCTGTGATCCCGTGTTTGTGCTTCATGTTTAAGTGTCTTTTAATCTTTAGACTAGCCAGCTGGTAAGAATTCAAATGAGAGTTTAAATGACTGGGAAATTAGTGGCTTCCGAACATCCTTAGTAGAGGTTGAGGCAAGGAGTGAAACCATAGACTACTGTGGTGAGGACTAGAGTCTCTCTACATTGGGCACTTGATTTAACAAATGAGCTTAACTGTGCCATCATTTTTACAAATTTTGGTTTAAAAACCAAATAAGAACATCAAAATATTATCACACAAAAGATGGGGAATTGTCCACCCAATGTTTAATTGAGTTTGTTTATCCAACTTAGCTTTGTGCTGTAATTTCATATGTATAACATAGCAAGATAGGTTAATTTTATACATGTTATTGTAAAAGTAATTTACATATACATTGTGGACCTAAGGTAACGCACTACTGAGACAAACAAGTGGTGGAACTAATCCTCCCTTCAGTGTGAAGAACGACAATTGCTCTGACATCGAAAACAAATAAACAATTAATCAAAAGGCAGAAAACCACGGGAGCAAATAATCAAATGAATGGACAAATGAGGAAAAATTGCCTAAAAATGGGGTGGGCTGTGAGATATCGTTGAACCATCCTGAACTTACTTCTCAGTTCTCAGTTCTCTATCTCTGGTTATAAATTACTTCAGATTTGACGTTTCCAGTCCACAAACTTACAACAAAACAAGCTCTTTTATTCAAACAGCGAAGAAAGGAGAAGAAAAAATGACTTTTTGTGAAAGAAAGGCAGGGGGTGTACGTTGCTCTGCTCCCATCAAGCAGAAAGGCAGGCGGTAGTCGTAGAGGCTCGCAGCCGGGCTCCACTTTGGAAGGCCCTCATAAATCCTGATTTGAGCGGGGCGCTAACCAGAGGAGGAGAGGCACGTCAGGAGTGGAGGAGGAGGGGGGAGTGGCAGTCTGCCTCTTAAAATGCTACGTCTGATTAAGTCTTCCCATTAGGTGACAGCTGAACTTTAACATTAATATGATAATATTGAAATAAGTGTGTTATTTACTTCAGCAGCAGAGGGGGGTGGAAGGGAGAGGAGAGGAGAGGAGAGGAGAGGAGAGGGAGGAGGGAATGATGAATGATTTCTGGACAGCTCTGGCTGACACGCCAGAAAACTTGACCCCCCCGCCGCTGCTGCCGCTGCCGTCCTCCTCTTCCCATAATCAGACTTGACAAAATGGAGACATATGCAGAAATATTGGTTACAGTCGGCGTCACAGCCCCTCTCAGACCGCCCCTCTCTTGTAACTGCCGACCGCCCTGTGAGCCGCCCTCCAAATTGTCTACGGGCACTGAAGCATCTATTTCAATTGGCACTTCCTTCCTGGCCCCGGGATTTTACATTTAGTCGGTGTCATTTACATATTACTCTTAATCAAAATCCACAGTGGGCGACAGGGAGAGAAAAAAAAAACAAGAAAGAGGGGAGCGGGAAACAAAACCGTGGCGTTACGGTTCAGGGACAGGCACACAGGCACTTTATGAAATGGAGATGTGACAAGACATTACGGTGTCTGTGTATGTGTGTGTGTGGCTGTGTGTGTTTGATAGCGGATGCATAGGATAAAACAAAGCCTATTGAAATATTTGCGTGTGAATGCTTGTGTTTGTGTGATTGTTGGGGGCTGCATTGTGCATAAACTAGCGAGCAAGAGAGACAAAGAGTGCAAGTTGGATATGGGTTGTAAGTGCATTTTGTGAAAAACAAAGGCAAAGAGAAGAAAAGGATGGAGACATGTACAGAACGCATTTGTCTTTTTCAGCTTTTTTCTGCAGGAATGCTATGTAAGGCAACTCTTTTCTCTGTCTACTCAGGCACTCAAAACAAAAAGCATTGCATGGAAAGGCTGGCATTCACACTATTAGATAGTTTAGTTATGTTGTTTGTTTTATCCTTATAGTAAATGTCATATTGAAGTTTAAAAAGTTAATATAACCCTTAAAAATCTACAAGATGATGAAGCTACGAGAAAAAAAATGCTGACAACAGCATTTAATCACTACTGTATCTTAATTTTGTCAACGTTTAACAAGTGTTAAAGACAAACCAACTTGTGATTTAGGGTAATGGATTGGTTTACACCATCATTCATCATCATTTTTTAAATATATATATACAGTATCTAACAAAAGTGAGTACATCCCTCACATTTCTGCAAATATTTAATTATAGCTTGTCATGGGAAAACACTGAAGAAATGACACTTTGATATAATGTAAAGTAGTCAGTGTACAGCTTGTATAACAGTGTAAATTTACTGTTCCCTCAAAATAACACACAGCCATTAATGTGTAAACCACTGGCAACAAAAGTGAGTACACCCCTAAGTGAAAATGTCCAAATTGGGCCCAAAGTGTGGCCACCATAATTTTCTAGCACTGCCTTAACCCTCTTATGTATGGAGTTCACCAGAGCTTCACAGGTTGCCACAAGAATCCTCTTCCACTCCTCCATGACGACATCACGGAACTGGTGGATGTTAGAGACCCTGCGCTCCTCCACCTTCCATTAGAGGATGCCCAACAGATGCTCAATAGGGTTTAGGTCTGGAGACATGCTTGGCCACTCCATCACCTTTACCCTCAGCTTCTTTAACAAGGCAGGGGCCGTCTTGGAGGTGTGTTTGGGGTCGTTATCATGTTGGAATACTGCCCTGTGGCCCAGTTTGCGAAGGGAGGGGATCATGCTCTGCTTCAGTATGTCACAGTACATGTTGGGATTCATGCTTCCCTCAATGAACTGTAGCTCCCCAGTGCCGGCAGCACTCATGCAGCCCCAGACCATGACACTCCCACCACCATGCTTGACCGTAGGCAAGACACACTTGTCTTTGTACTCCTCACCTGGTTGCCCCAACTCACGCTTGACATCATCTGAGCCAAATAAGTTTATCTTGGTCTCGTCAGACCAAAAGACATGGTTCCAGTAATCCATGTCCTTAGTCTGCTTGTCTTTAGCAAACTGTTTGCAGGCTTTCTTGTGCATCAGCTTTAGAAGAAATGTGAGAGGTGTACTCACTTTTGTGAGATACTATATATATATATTCTTGTTGGAATTTTTGCACGGTACACCTTCTTGTTTGCTGCTGTAACTCGATGAATTTCCCCATTGTGGGATGAATATAGGAGTATCTTATCTTATTATTTCCTTCAAAATTTCAAAGCTTTATACCATCCATCCATCCATCCATCCATCCATCCATCCATCCATCCATCCATCCATCCATACCAGTGCTCTCTTAAAAGTAATACAAAATCTAAGTAATGTCGCCAACATTGTTCATCATTCATTGAAAAGGTAAAAGATGGGTCATTTTGATGTCATGATATGATGATGGTGATGACCCGGAGAAAGCTTGCGGCACAGTGAGACCACCATACAAAAAGAGTTGCAGAAACAGGGTCCCTACCTTCCTCTTACCTTCTCAGCATGCCGGTAAGGATGCGAGAGCTCTTGCCCAGGTTGGCGTCTGTTTCTCTCAGCTGGAGGGACAGAAAAAGTGAGAGGTGTTTTTTAGTTTCATTCTGATCCAACAACTCAATAAAGGGCATTGTAATTATCCTTTGAATACAAATAAACAACAGCTACACAGTTGACCACAACATTGAGCGTATAATTACTGAAGCAGCACTGTAGGCTAGTGAAAAGCCAGAGTCTTGCACAGTGTTGTACTGCAGGCCTTAAGGCAAAGTAGGTTGCTCAAGGGCAATTTTAGAAGACCTTCAAACACTTGACACTCTATCCTTCCACCAAAAGTTGTTGGTAGAAAGCTAGAGCAAGAGATCCTTTGATTAGTATCCTGTGTTTCTTTTACCTTTGGGTTACTGGTTCACCTGTGGAGAGAAAACCCACTCACAAAATCCCTTTTAAAAAATGGAAAAGTTAACCAGTACATGAACCATTTTTGAGCACTCAGATAATTTCAGGAGCTTGCCATTCACACATGGGCCTCACAGCGAGGTATTATCTGTGTCAGACACTCATAACTTGATATACTATTCTAGGTTCAGGTGAAGGGGTCAGCTGGGAAGCAGAAGAAGGTTTTATTCTTATGTTAATGTCACTACAACAAGTACGAGGAGGTTTCCCCAGTTCAAACCAAACAGTATAAAACATTAAACCAAAGTACCAATTAGGGATGTTCACAAATAATCGAGTATCGATTAATTGATTGTCAAGAACGTACTCGAACACATTTCTTTGTTTCGATTTTATATCACATGGAACAAACATCATGTGATCTCATATTCCTTTCAGCTATCAGGGAGGTGTTTTAAGTTTAAAGCATGTTTCGATGTGAATCAGCTGACTGAAGGTGTTGCACACTGAGTGACAAGTCTCCACGCCCCCAAGCCGAACTGAGTATGACCTGGTTGCGCTCCCGGCTGACACCTGACCGTGTTCATATGCTTATTTTTCTCAATAAGAACAAGTAGACAGAAAACTGGACACTGTGAGTCTAAAAAAGTTTCTGTTCTGTTCCCTTGTTGAAGTCTGAGCCTTCACTTTTATGACTGTGTGTCCACAGAGATTATGAGCCTGCTCCACATGTTGATATTCAGCGTGTAAAGCGTGTAGCGGAAAATTTGATTCAGGGGGAAAAACGCATTTGACATTGTTTTTGACATGGAAAATGTCTAAAAAAATGGTAACGATTAATCAATAATTGATTGTTACCATTTCCAAAGATCGATCACGGAAAATACTTGAAATGCACATCCCTAGTACCAATACCTGATGCTAGCAGAGTATAAGAGGACATTTACATGGAAATGTAGTCAAAGAAAATGGTAACCTGCTGTTTATTTTGGCCGTTCCTTAACTAAGAGAGGGCAATTTGGAAGGCTGGAAACGCAAAGTTTAGAAACCAGATCCATAAAAAACTGGCAACACGTGGATCCTGTGACAACGGTGAAGTCACAGCCCCATTTGCTGTTCTTCTTCAGTGATATTTCATTACTAAGCAATGTCGCCAATTACTGGCTTGGCATACATGCTCTAGCATTTTCAGTTGTTTTTGCTGATTTGTGTGCATGCAGATCATTTTCACGTTGTTTTCATATGAACACTTTTTTTTTTTTTAACACAAAGGAGCATTTTTTAATGAGAGCATTCTCATCTAAACAAGACCTACAGCAGAGAAACTCCACTCAATGTGACCTTCATTACTCTGCACACTCACTCAATCACTCATCTGACATCTCAATGGTGTTTTATTAGGGCACTGTATGGTAAAAGTTTAGATTTCAGCTTGGGTGAAAATGTTGCACTTTTGCGTTCACACATGCAGCCCAACAGGGTAAAACTGTAGAAAATTTGCAGTTTATGTGTGAAAGGGGCTAAAGTTTGCTGTGAAATTGAAATGTACAGTGTATAGAATTGGGGAAATTAAATGATAACTAGCAGTCAGATCCTACACTGACATGCTCTCTTGTGCCACCCTCCTATTAGTGAAGGAATGGTGGCCTTTGAGAACAAGAAGCTCCTGTCATGCATGATAAGTATGACCCTCCATTTTTCAAGTTTTTGTTATCAAACATGTCTATGAGTAGAGTTTCCTTTGCACACAACAACCACTGTCTTCTTCATTGTTACTTCACTAAATACAATAACATGTATGGTACTAGTTTGTCCGTTCAGTGCTACGGTAGAAACATGGCGGATCAAGATGGCGCCTTCAGTGGAGGGGGACCCACTCTTATGTGGATATAAAAAGCTCATTCTAAGTTAACAGAAAGAAAATTATTTGTTTCTTTAAGTTATTACACTAATTTAACCCTCCTGGTAAGTTGTGGGTCAAATTGACCCTTTAAAAAGTATATTTTTGGTAATATATTCCTTCAAAACCAGCTAAATGCAGCATACAAATCTGGGCAGCATGTGACAGAAGAGGTGTCATATTAATTTATCAACATCACTTCATAAAAAAAAAATAAAAATAAAAATGTGAAATAAAATAAACAAAAATATATGTCATGTAAAACTATTGTATTTATATTTAGGGCTTTCCAATGTACATTTAAAGTTTTAACATGAATTTTAATGAAAAACGAGTGAGTTATCCTCATTGAACCATGATCTGTGAGAATTAAAGAACACCAATGGATTAAATCTTGATTTAAATGGTTAGAAATGGAGTAAAACAAATTAGATTTAAAAAAATCAGATTGGGATTTTTTGGGGTTATGACACTTTTGGATAATTGAATATGCCCTGGGTCAAATTGATCCAGGAACATTATTGCTGTTCCAGAGAAATAAACATAACAGGAGGGTTAAACATACTTATAAATATTATATACAATTTCTAAATAGTTCATTCTGCCAAAGGTCTCTAAATATTATACACTGTACCTTTAAACGAGAAGTCAATAGTAGATTCACACATTGCAGGGCATTTTATTGTTAGTGCTAGCTTATGTTACCACAATGCAAACATTGAATGGTGTAGAGAAGGGTTGTTCTATATGTTTAAGTTATACAGCAAGCACACCCTGATACCCCTCCAGAAATAATGATCATGGCAATGTAGGACTTCTTGCCATGAATATTTTTCCACTTTCGTCCTCCACGTTTGCTCTGCCTTTAGGGGTCACAGAAATGTTTTCATTCAACACTCTTATCAGCTGTGGGGACTTTCACTGGGAAAAGAAAGTAGCTGAGATGTTGCCAACAAGGTGCAAGTGTGACTGTAAGAAATGTGCTGACACCGCACAGAGTGAGCTGCCACTAACGTCTACCTGTAGTCGCATTCCTGGAGGATGATGAGGGAGCGCCGGGAAGAATCTTTGCCGAGATTTGCTCTCTGGAGTCAGCAGGGAGTCACTCATCTTCATGTCTCTCTCAGAAAATAACTGCCTCCCTAATAAAGTCACTTTTACTCAATATGTTTTTTATCAGTTTTACTCAGTGTTCTATTCTATTTTTAATTTTCACATCTCTATTTTCAACTTTTCTCCCTCTCCACAGTGGTTCCAACATCGCTCTTTTTCCTGTTTGTTCTGGCTCATCTTGCAGTCATCTCCTACCCTCTCTTTCCACCCCTCCTTTCCTGCTACTTTCTTCCTCTTCTTCCATCCTTCCTTCCCTCTGGCAGCCCAGGTCGGTGCGGTGCAGGTTGCGGGAGCCAAGGATACATGTGGTACAGGGTGGGAGGTGGGGGACCTGGGGTTTGGGCCCTCTGGCAAAGACAACAAGTCCTGCAGTTGCCTGATGTCTGCCTCTACCCACAGATCTGTTCCCCAAGATACTTCACACTTTCTCCCAAAATACATCACTGAATCATTGCTTCACTGTGTTCCGCTTTCTCTATCCACAGCCACTCACAAAACATCAGGATTTTCTCTTTAACCTGAAACTGGAACCTACTGACATTTTAGTACAGTTGGGTGTCTAAAATTAGCAGAGTCTGTCTAAGAAGGAGGAGAGGATGTTTTTCTTATGTTTTAATTTATGGCTCAAAAAATACCTTCGGTAACTATCCACGACCAAAAATTAAACCTATTCTGTAACTTTTATACTTTTAAAATAAATCTCATTAACATATAGGATGTCATACTTCCTTTTATTCGTTACATCTAGCATAGACAAATAAATCTTTTTTAGAGTCCGAGTGGGGTCTGTAGTCCTCAGTGTTCATATTTGGAGTCAAATCCAAGTGCCAAAAGAAGAACTGAGGTGAGTCCCCTTTACCTGAGTCGTAACCAAATAATCTTACTGTTTATTGTAACAAAGATCGCTGATTTACTCCAAACTATTCACGTTACGAACCCGGACTGATTATGAGGGACATTTTGGATGAGTAGGGTGCGTGTATGGAGATTTAAATGATCAATGAAGTTACAGCACTGTGTGTTGTGCGTAACGTGAACCGCATCTCTCTGAATGGTGAGACACCTGTCAATTCTGCTGTGGCTGCATCACTGCAACTGTCCAATGCACTCAAAAATATCTTTAGCTCCTCTGCTAAAACTAACCAAAAATCTTGGACCCCAGGGGTTGAGTCACTTTAGTTGCTAACATTACCGTTAGCTTGCTAACAGTAACATAATCAACAGTGTTAGTAAGCTAACTATAGCGTCTCACTTGCTTTGCTGGGTGCATCCTTGACAGATATCTGCCTAACTTTGAGGTTGTATCTGTTCTTTTACATACCGAACATTTGGCACCCATAGACTGTATAATATATGGATGTAGTATCCGTGGCATCACCCATCTGTTCCTGAGCGCTGTTTTGAAGCCAATCGACGGTGGCAGCCATATTGGAAATGTGGAACTCAACCAGGCAGTGTGATGTAAAGAGGCGGGGTTTGAGCCTCTTAGCCAACAGCTATGTGTTCCCGACAAGGAGTCCAGTCAGTCATGTCCTTATTTGGGCAAAAACTTGTAATCTTAATATCTTCTGAACCATCGCATTAGAAAAAAATTCACCGTCCGTACAGTGTGCTGATAGAGAAATTAGCTTCGTAGAGCCAAGCCGTTTTTTGAACCAGGCTGTAAACATGTTTATTAATGCTGCAAAGATCGTCTTTTTTGAATTGGTGTGTATGTAGCAAGCTAGCATGTGAGAGCGGATGATGGTGAACACGTGCCAGCGCTTACTCCTAACAGAATTAGTGAGGGCTTTGTAAAAAAAATATTTAAGAAAGCTCTCAAAAGCAAATAAACGGAGTCCTCGGTCCATCTACTGAGTCCTATTGCAGTCAATGCTTGAGTCTGAGTCTAAGTTTGAGTCATAAGTCCTCGAGTTGAAATAAAAAATTAGGACTCAAGTCGAACACAAGTCTGCTCCCTGGACTACAACACTGACTATAAAACTTACAGCTCATAAATATATTTTTTATAGGCATTCAGGCGACCCTGTGTTTAATAGCGTGGTCACTTTAAGAAAGGATGCAGGGCAGAGAGCATTAAAGCTAAGCCAAGTTTCTGTTTGGTTGTCCCTAAATACATGTACTTTGAATACTAATGATTAATGCACAAAAAGTGCAAAGATGATGGACAGTGAGGGAAAGATATGTTGATCTGATCAATCGATACAGTAGATGTATAATTAAGTAATTTACGTGCAAAAATATCTTATTCGGGAAAAATATATATTTTCTGCGTAGGTACAGCTTGTTTATTTTCTCCCCTAAAATTAAGATTTACAGCTCTTAAATTACCAATATGAACAAAATGATTGTTTTAAGATTATTAAAGGCTTAATTAAAGGGACTTTTTCATCTCTGCCATCTTGATCTGTCTGAACCTAACAGGAGAACTGTTAAATCACATTCTTCAATCCACTCAGTGGTTCAGAGTGTAAAGCATACAGCTTTGACCCAGCGCTGAAACCTTCCATTGACTTCTATTTGTACCATAAAAGAAAAACAAAAGGCCACACCCCCTGCCGAGCACAGAGCTTTGTGTTTTGTTTTTTTTATGTGCTCTGTGTGTAGATTGGTGTGTGTGTTTTTTTGTTCCTGTTGTGGCATTTATGCTAAAACTATACCTCTTTCACCTTCCATCTATTTAATGTAAAAGAGCAGTTAACCAGTCCTTTCTATCCCGCATCTTTACATCTTGATCTCTTTCTACTTTTCTTTTGCCCAACAAACGGTCTTTTAAGCCCTCTAAGTGTGTGTATGTGTTTGTGTGCAAGTGGTGGGGGGGTTCAGCAAAGAAGACTCATGGGAAAGAAGGAGTAGAAAGAGAGAGAGAGAGCAAGTAAAAGAAAGAGAGAGAGCAGGTACTCTCAGTAGACACCGTGGACCGTTTTGAAAGGAGATGTTTGATTTTCCTTTGAAATCGCCTGTGCAAGGCCTTCTGCCATGTTGTGGTCTTTAAGCATTCTGCGTTCTGGGTGCCCCTTCCTGTGTTTGGTTTTTTTCTGTGTCTGCCTACCTGTCTGTTTGGCTGGCTGGATGTAAGGAGGGGCAGTGTTAAGGATTGAGGAGGACTCTTTGAAGGGAAGTGGAAAAGAGTGCTGAGAAGTGAAGGAGGGAAGGTGAGGACAGATGGCAGCTGGCACAGTGAACCCCATTCAGGCAGGAGAAGAAAATAATAGGGAAAGATATTTTTTACCGATTATAGGTGCCCACAAAAACACTGATTTCATATCATTAGATGTGGAATAAAGTGCTCAACATTTTACCATCTTTTTGAGCTTTTGAAATCCCCAATTATTGAATAAAGTGCCTTACTTGAATGCATAACAAAATAAATATTCAAGCCTTACAGTCCAAAGTCAGACCAGGATTTTAGGAAATCTTTTTAGATGATAAACATTATTTACAAAGGCCATAGATAGCATGAAATGATACCAATGTAGTGGCTTTGACACAGTCAGCTTTAATTTCAGATTTGCTGCCTATAAGGGCCTGTGTCCACCAACAGCTCTATCAGTGGAAACAGGCCCTACTAGGCAGATGTTATGTAAAAAATAAATAAATAAATAAATAAATAAATAATAATAATAATAATAATAATAATAATAATAATAATAATAATTATTATTTATATAGCGCTTTTTTAATACTCAAAGTCGCTTTACATAAGATAAAAATAAATATAAAACATAAATAAAACAGAACAAGGACAGAGGTGGGGCAGGGGTAGAGGTCATGTGTTGTATGCTTTTTTGAACAGGTAGGGCAAGTTTGATCAGCTTAAACTTCAAT
Source organism: Notolabrus celidotus (assembly GCF_009762535.1). Taxonomy (NCBI): domain Eukaryota; kingdom Metazoa; phylum Chordata; class Actinopteri; order Labriformes; family Labridae; genus Notolabrus; species Notolabrus celidotus. The sequence continues at coordinate 19,343,005 of NC_048289.1, forward strand.
CTGTTTAATTTTTAAGTCTATTAGGTCCCAAGCATTGAACAGCATTTGTACAACAGACACTTGTCCAATCACAAAACTTGGTACACTTGAGCCCAGTGGAGAAATTAGAAGTTTAATAAAGATTTTTGGGGGTGTGGCTTAATAGCTCAGTGGCGCCTCCTACAACATTTTTAAAGTTCGCACAGTAAATCAGAATTTCTGAAAGTTGGTAGGCTTGTGTTTCATGCTAAGACATTTTTAAAAGTCTGACTGGCATCTAAAATGTTTGGTAAATGCAAGCTTATTCCTAGCCATTTCAATGTGTTCTTCAGAGATGTACTCCTCTGATGATAATCTTAACTATTTCAAGTTTGGTAATGCACTAAAAAAGACCTTAAGGATAAAAAGCTATTTTTTTTCTGGCATGTCTGTGACAGCTCCTCAAATTTTGACACCTGAAAACCAGTGTGGGTTTTTTCAGCCATTTCCTGCGGTCACACTTGGATTAACACCTCTTGCGGGGTAAATTTAATCCAAATCAAAACATTTCGTACCATTCGAAGAAACTTTCAGGATAAAATGTTCTTTAGCTGGTGTACTTCTGTCAGAGCACCACCTATTGGTAAGAGGTAACAAGCCTTGGCTGACACTATTCAGTAATATAACATAAAATGTACAGTGTTTTGTCACTTCATGGTGTGTGCAAAACATGACAATTGAAGACAGTGAGGCTGCAATACACTGTACTTGCACCACAAAATGACATACAGCAAACTCCAACATGCACCATGCTCAGATGTGCACAAAGGTATGAGGGCCTGTTCAGTGCTGCTGGTAGTCCCTGTTTTCTCCTATTTCATTAACTCCTTTAATGTATTAGATTTTTAATATATAATCTCTGTTTTTGTAGGTAGATTATTGTAAATGCAGACATTCTGATACAATACAATTGACTTCTGATACAACTGCTACAACTCCTGTAAATAGAGTACCTTGTAAGTTAAATCCTGCTGACTTACTTCACAAATGCATGCCCCAAAAAAGCGCATGTGCCAGGAGTGAAAACTTGTTTCTGGGTGTTTACTTGGCAGACCAAGCAGAAAGTGGTGGAGTGTTGTCAACATTGCTAAGCAGCTGTAACACCTTTACGGTCTCACAAACACTTGTTAGAATAGACAGATGAGTGTGTGCAGGTGGCATGTGTGAGTGTGTGCCCACCCTTTCTCTGGCTCTCTGGATCTTCTCACGGTCACTGTGCAGGTTGGCAAGAATCTCCTGACCCACTTGTTCTGTAAAGAGAAGGAGATGCAGAGTGAGGAAATGTGTGTTTGACACTTAGGAAAAATGGTTGAGGTCGTACACTTGCAGAAATATACAACCTCTTATTATTAGGACAGCCACTAACCAGTTTTTTTAGAGTGTAAATATTTAAATTATTTCACGTAGTTTCATTCACTGAGTCTTTTTTTTTTATGAAAAGCTTTATGCATGCAGACATTGTGCAAAATCTTGTAGCTGTCACTGTAACATTGTCCAGAGGGAGTTTGAGATGGTGGAATATTGTTGCTATGGGAAGAGTGCTTTTTTTAAACCTCCTTAAAATGCTGTAGTAAATAGTCATGAAGTTGTAGGAGACAATACCCCAGCATCCAGCCTGTCAGCGGGGTCCACTTAGCCAATGTAATATTCATTAAGCCAGTCTTTTTTAAATGCCTCTCGTCAGTTGTTGATGTAAACACATTAACACGCTGTTATAAAACATCCCCGACAAGGCACCTGACAAGCTTGTCAGTGGTCACTGTCATTTTCCTGTCCCTTGGGTTGAAGACGACAAAAGAAGAAAAAAACAAGAAGATGAGCCAAATAAGCTGCCCCTTTCTACTTAATAAAACAATGCTGCCATCAATGTAACCATACTGGTAGAGTATTAGTGTTTAAAAATGAGGGAGGCAGACGATGAATCAGGAAAAAAAGGAAAAGAAGTGAAGAATCTTTGCATGGATCAAAGACAGGCTTTCAAGCACACCAAACAAATCCGGAATAAACAACGCAGTTGCTGACTGTATTACACTACACAGGTGCCGCACACCAAAGGGCCCACGTGCTGAGCGCCTGTTTGGGGGGGTGGGGGGGGTGGGGAGCAGTGCAAAAATGGGCTACATCTGGCAGCAAAACAAGAGAGAGAAAGAGAGAAAGAGAGACAAGGAAAGGGGAACAGGGAAAAGAAGAAAAAAGCAAAAGCACTGTCAAATGAACGACATTCGTCTCCCATTCATCCCGTCCCTTTTTTTCCCCCCTCTTATACTGTAACTGACTCAAATGTGTCTCTTCCTGCCTTCATTAATTTCTAATCTGGGACGAGACATATTGAAGGATACTCAGATTAAACAGTGCAGTCAGACAGTCACATGTGACAAATAGGGCAGATTAAAAGACTGAGTGCAGGTATTAATAACCGTAAAAACACAAGCCCTCCCCCGTCGCCATCGGAGTGAGAACAAGAGATAAACAGGAAGGGAGTTGTAGCGGAAATCTTCTGTTAAAGAGACAAATAAGCACATCTATCCATCTCTGTCAGGGTTGTGTGTTTTTTTCTAAAACAAATGAGTGTGACAGGGACTGCAGCAGAGGGTTGTTTGTTTGTTTTTTGATGGCAAGTGCATTATTGGAAAGGTTTGTAATGTGTAAAAAGATAGATGAGGTAGTCAGAGAAAAGGCCTCCAATGATAGCTCAGCGGTAGTACTGAGCAATCATTACATCCACTCAGTGAGGATTTTTCTTACAAGACAGCTGTGTGGATTTTGAACAGGACAGCACACTGCTGTGGCTGTCCAGAGAATACAATGACACCGTTGGTTTCCGTAGTATAATGTGATTTTTTTTTCAGAGATTTCACAGAATAACCACAGTTACTTATTTTTTTTCCCCTTACTTGGACAGATCTATACAAACAACCTGCATTTATAGGAAAACCTCCATACAAAAGTGCATATTAAACAAAGCTGACATTATAAAGTTTGTATTACTGGTTTAAAAAAAAAGTCTTGAGACATTACAGACACCACATCTGCCCCTGCAAAATTTTAAATATATCTTCAGAATGATTATTGCAATTACTGGGATAACTTGAGCTGGCAAAGTTTTAGCTAAGGTAATCGTTTCTTTGGGCTGCGTGGGCATTCTCAGTGTTTACGCCCTAACATTGAGCCATCGGAGAAATACACAAGTCATCCCTAGGGAATGTTTAGTGTTTGCAGTCTTTATTCTATATCACTCATTATCTGACATGTATCTACAATTACATTCATCTTGTTTGAGTCCTGTTGTCCAGTCAAACGTGACAGACTTCATTAGTTACTGGGAGAAAGAACGGTTTTGGGAACAACAACAAATACTTGGTTAAATCAAAATATTGAAGGATAATTAAAGACTCTCCAAGATTGTAAATTTGTAAATTTACTTATTTAGTTGTGTCTATACGTTGTAATATATGCTTATTTTTACTTCTTTAATTTTAATTGCTAATAACTTTAATTGCTAATTTATATGCTCACGTTTGCTTTACACTGTTTTGCACTGTCTACTTTGCTGCTGTAACACTTAAATTCCCCCCCATTGTGGGACGAATAAAGGATATCTTATCTTATCTCTCAGTGGGTAGAGTCGGTTGTCTATCAATTGGTGGTTCGATCCCAGCTCTGGCAGTCACATGCCGAAGTGTCCTTGAGCAAGACACTGAACCCCAAATTGCTCCCTCTGTTGTTCAGAGGTGTGTGAATGTGAATGAATGAGATCAACTAATACTGATGGTCCCTCACTACATTAGCAACCTCTACCATCAGTGAGTGAATGGGTGAACGTGACGAGTAGTGTAAAAGCGCTTTGAGTGGTCAGAAAGACTAGAAAAGCGCTATCTAAGTACAAGTCCATTTACCATCATCATCTTCCCTGTTATCATCACACTCATTCATTTGAAAACAATCACGTTTCAATCCTAGAACTGTTGATGCCTCATGAACATATACGGTAAACTTATCCCTGTAGTAAAAATATTGTGGAAAACTTTCTGTATAGAAGTGCATGTGATTTGGGAATATGAACAAATTACATATTCATGCCCAAACATCATTTCAAACTGCTAAAACATAAAAGAAAAATACAACTTATGACCAGGACAAAAGTGTGTGTTATTTTTTTCTGATCAAAAGTGTACCACTGATGCACAAAAACAAAGCAGGAGAGAGGAAATCATTTATGGTTACTACCCCCGACTTGTTGCTCGTTAGCGTATAAAATATTCCCCTCCTGTTTAAACAGCTATTAACAATTTAAATAACCCTAGCCCAGAGGCCTTGCTCTGACTCACTTGTTAAAGATCCCCATCCCCCAAGGTCCATTTAACAAGCCCATTATTCCATTACATTACACTCACACCAGCAGCACCAGAGAGCCTTAATTCAACTCAAACTAATGTAAATGCAAAACAGAATTAGTACAGAAAAGTTGAGGGCAAAAATTAGGTCGAGGGGGAAATAAAGACTAGATCAGGGAATTAGGAAGACGTTAGAGTACAGCTCTATTTTATTGTAGCTGAACACTGCACTGTTTTGCTAATGATGATGAGGTGGATGGAAAATATATTAACTGCACAATTTACTTTACTAGTGCTTTGAATGTAATTGTAACATTAAAATGAAGTCAATAAAACAAACGGAAGAGTCTTGAAAGCTCCTGTAAAGAACTTTAACGTTTGCATAGATTTTGGCGCCCCCTGTGGACAAAGTGGTACCACTAGTCCCTTTGCTAATTATGTTGTGTACATGTACAAGTATTGTTTTGTTTTAAACATAGACTATATAAAATATGGACGTAGGATCCATGATGTCACCCATCTGTTTCTGAAGCACTGTTTTGAGGCCAATTGTTGACGGTGGCCATATTGCTGCTGTCAAGTGATTGTGACGTAGAGAGGCGGGCTTTGAGCCTCCTAGCCAAGACCTACAGTGTTCCCGCAGTCAGCTGTGCCTCACATTGGAAGACTCGTAATCTCAATATCTTCAAAATTGCCGCGTTAGAGAAAAGTTCACCCTGTGTACAGTGTGTGTCGATCGAGAAATAAGCTATCCAGACTACACTCGTCTTTTGAACTAGGCTGTAAACATGTTTACTCCTGCTGTAAAGATCGTCTTTTTTTAATTGGTGTGTATTTGGTTTCCGGTTCTTCCGGAGCCAGCCTCAAGCGGATCCTCAATGAACTGCAGTTTTTAGCACTTACGAATTGGACTCCGAATAATTTTTAGACCAGAGGTTACCGCTTGGTTTTAAATCTCATCATGCTTTCCGATCTTAGCCAAATGCATCAGTCACTGAGAGTTGAAAGTTAAGCTAGTTGCTACATCTGACACCTACCGTAAAATTTGAGGTATAAAATGCAATTATCTCTGATTTGAGACAAATGACCAGAGGAGAAGGGTGTCGCTAGTCTTGGAAGATTGGTTGTTGGCAGTGGGTCCATCTATACCCCCGTCCTCAACTACCGTATGATAAGCTGGCAGTGTAGTGATAATATGGTACTAGAAAGAGCTGCCCAGCTGCATAGAAACTGCACATTGCTGAATGCAATGGAAGTGTTCACACAGGAATACACTAAAAGCAGATTGTGTCTTACTGTACCAGTGTGCCTCATATTTCAGCTTTAAGGACACCTCTGGCAGCAGTTTTGGGAATCAGTAACTACATTATTGAAATAATCAATATTGCTGCTGATTATCATATCTGCTTTTATAGGTCATAATTAGACATTTGTATTCATTTCATTTTGAGCCATAACCAGCTCAAACCCCCAACAGGAGCTTTAAGTAAATTATTTTTGTCTGCTATGGCTGCCTTTCTTGTTAAATTTGATAAGTTAAATGTTTATCCTTGAATTATGGTTGAAAAATATAAGCATTTTGAAGACCTCAGCTTGGACTTTAGGTTTTTTTTTTTAATTTTCCTTCTTTCTTTTTTCTTATCCTGGCATTTTTCCATAAATAAATAGAAGAAAAGGGGAAACAAAATGCCAAATAAATCAATAAAGATTAAACAACAAGTTTTGCCCTTATACTATTGAATTCTTCCTGTATCAAAATAGTTCACTTCTTTTCTTTGTAAAGAAAAGGCTGGAATAATCATTCAAAGTTCTGTGTGAAATATAAATATCATAAACTGTCAAGCCCGGCAAGGGAAAGTACAGCTCATAACTCCAACACCTCCGGCCTCATCCAAGCCTCCAGCTTTCTCCAGTGTGTGGACACATTTAATTGGAGGCATCATCTATTTTACAGCAGCTGTTTCAGAGCAGTTACACATTGTCTGAAGGCTCTGTCTCCTTTTTCTGTGTCGCAGTTTTTTTTTTTTTGCCTTGCTCCTTCCGTCCCCAGAGCTGAAAGGGTACAAGACCTGACAGTGGTGCTGCTCTGAGGGCTCAGCTCGGCTCCTTTTCATTAAGCAGTTGAGACCACTTTTTGAAGGTTACCACACACACTTGTATCCAGAGACAAGCCACACACTCCAACAAACGCGGTATGGAAACCCATGGGATGGCTGGATGGGAAGTGAGGAGGAGCCTGGTAAATGTTAGACCATCCATTTTCTCTCTCCCTATCGCTCACACACACACATGCACACACAGACAGACACACACTCAGTGCTGAAGTCAACTTATCTGCCTGTGACTCCCAGGTGAATAAAGTTACCTGTCTTTGTACACTTCCAGAGAAGCTTTTTTTTTTAAGGACTTCTCAAGTCTACAACCGCCTGGTGACACACTTTCATCACCTCCATCAAAGTTGTACCCACACTGGGATGTATTTGTAATGCTGAGCCCACAGGCCATGAGGCTAGCGCCTTCACACTGAGATAGAGCTACGAAATAAAGAGGTGCCAAGTGCTGGGTCACAGGGGGGGCAGGTAGCATCTGGGGGGTTCAGCTATGTTATGACAGGTAACTTATAATAATAACAAACTCTACTGCATGTTGATCCAGATCTGTTACTATGTTGGATGGGCAGGAAATAAAAGTCAAAGAGATTCCTAGTGTTTCGAAACCAGGTGGAGATGTTCTGACATTATTTGTGTCTTTCCGATACAGATTTTGTTACCTGTTAAAAGAGTAACCCTCCAATATTAGACAGATCAAATAAAAATACATACTACTGGTGGAAAAAACACAGGTCGCTGATTTAAACTAGGAGGCTGACTAAGTTACAGTTTCAGATAAGTTCATTGACAAATCATCAAATTATTGATACCAATACCAATACCAAATTTTGGCAGTAACAGGCCCTGATACCGAAGAGAGTAGATACCCAACCTGAACCCATTGGGGCTTGTTGGAGCCCAACGAGTGAGGCAGGGGTTTGCACAACATTGTATAAATTTTGTTCCGGTTTTGGTAATTTTAACCGAACAATGGGCAGTCAACATTTCACTTTGAACTACTTACTAGGATGGGCTTACCTATAGCTAATTTGGTGCAGGGTGTGGAGGTTTGGCAGTTTAGGACTACAGCAGAAATTAGGACTGGTACTTCCGGAGCCAGCCTCAAGTGGATCCTCGATGAACTGCAGTTTTTAACACTTCCGCATTGGACTCATATTTTTAGACTGGAGGTTGCCGCTTGGTTTGGACAGGAACATTTAGCTACACTCCAATACTGATACTAGTAAATGTATTAGAACAGTTCTACCAACATTGGAGCATGTATTGGCCACCGTTTCTGCTTGGGTACCAACAAGTTTCCCATCCAATATACCAATCTAAAATCATAATTTAGCAGTTCTCTCTAAAAACTGACCTTTTATGCAACTGTAGGAAATTAAGACACTATAGTGCTAGCAAGAAAGTGTGATGTTATCAATTCCAGTAAAAGTCAACAATTATAGTTATAGTGTGTATGTTTGGTATTGGAGGGGAACTCAGTATCAGCCAATACAAAAGGTAAGGAATCAGAATCTGTATGGGGGTATCCATTTATCCAGTTATGACAAATACACTGTCTTCAATATAGGTATATTTCCTTGGGTATTTATTTAACACAGATTCCTCTCTAATAGCATAATGGATGGGTAGTTTTGGACTTAAAGCACTGTCCCGATCTTGCAAGAGTCCAAGTATCTTAAAAAACACAGGTGCTATTCTGGGCAAGGAGAAGTACAACCATAACAGTACATCCTGACTTAGCCTGTACACCGGTGCTTCCTTTTGCATGTGTATGAGCGGTGGTGGGCAGTCAGGGTGGATTTCTGGGGCCTTTCTTCACTCCGCCAGTCTCTGTTTTATTCATCGCCTGCGCCCTGACCCTGCACAGCTCCTGTTCTGACAAATCACTTCTGATTAAGACAGATCTCTGTTAGTCAGCCACTCAACTTGGCCTATTCATCATTCCATAGAAAATATCCCTCTCTCCTACCCCCCAGTCCCCCCCCCCTTCCTCCTCCTCCTGGCTCGTTTGCCTGTCCGTCAGACCAAAGCAAGGCGAAAGAAATTTCCGTCGCTGTTTTAAATGGCTGATTATAGACAATTGGTGGATGGAGAGACGTAAGAGCGTCTTATGGGTGATAAGACGCAGGTTTAATGGGTATAAATGACCGGGTCTGTAGGAGAGCAGCTGGTAATAGAACCATTTGTTTAAAGCTGAGCCGGGGTGGAGAGAATTGAAAGCTGCATTTTCCTTCCATTTGAGCTCCCCCTCCCCTTTTCCCTTCACCTCAGCCTCAAAGTCAAATTCTCAGATCAGCAGATTTACATTTCTTTTAAACTGCAAAGTCCCCTTCACCCTCATTCAATGAGAATTGATGAGGCTTGGTAAAGAACAGTTTGTTTTACATTTATGAAATTACCCTTACCTACATATCCCTGTGGACACAGCTGCACACACTTAAAAACAGCCTCTCCTATATTACATTACTTTCCATGAGTTAGGAAAAATGAAAAGAAAATATTTGTGGAAAGTTTAATTACAAGTACGGTTAGACGTCTTAAAGCATTCATATGCAAAGTTACACTATAATAAACAGCAAACTCCGCATGCAGTGCCAAGGAATTCTGACAGCCATAAAGCTATTGTGTTAAAATTTCTAACAAACCAGATTAAATTAACCTGAACGAGAACCCGAGGGCTGAGAAGCGGGAGGGGTGAGCACAGAATGAGGGTTCCTACAAGCAAATTGCCTGGACTTAATCAAGCAGTCTTACTGAACCATCCAAATGAAAACTAATGGACTTGTGTGCTTGCTGTGATTGCCCCACATGCAACAATGTGCGGGCAGCAGCCCTGCTTTCTGAGGTCCTCAATTAAAACCCAGGAAATTTCTACAGACGACTGGTCAGACCATACACCTTCTTCTTCTGTGTGTATCCTGATTGGTCAATTGTTCAGCTCAATCAGAGCGGACTTATTAATTCCATTTCCAGTGCTGGGAACATGATTTTTTATGTGTTGATTAAACTTGGTGAAAATTGTAAAAAATGTATGAAGTGAAGAATTAAAACTCATATTGGAATGAGCTAATTTGTGTATGCATTATTCATAGTACTGACATTTGTGTCACACAATTGTGCCGGCCACATTGCAGCTGAAATATAACAAAATAAAAGCACATGAATAGAAATAAAAAACACTAGTACATCAAACTTTATTCAGCTATAGTCAACCTAATTATAAAAACAATAGTTTAAGTGCTATAGTATGGTACTTAAATAATTAGATTTTATTAAGAAGTGTATAAATAATAAGAAATCCGGTAATGATTGCCACTGTAATAACTTAATGGCTATATCTAAGCTAAAGGTCAAAGTAGAGGCTCTTTCTGTTAGAAGAGGGAAAAAATGGGCAAATTTGAGCTCATCCAGTGATGTAAAAACCAGGCAGATTAGGAGAAAACAACATGTCAGCTGGTCCTAATCAAACACAACATCTGATTTAACAACCCCCAGTGGAACTGACGGAGGAGAAAGTTTGCCAGTTTGTCAGGAATGGACTCAAGGAGGGATGTACGGAGGAGGAGGGAGGAGGAAGAAAGCGAAAACTTGACGTTCCTCTGGTTCGTTTTCAACAGTTTAGGAGCGTTAATCATCACATTACTGTTGATTAAAGGCTTTCACGTCTCTAATCAGAACGTTGACAGGCAGATCAAAGAGCGAAACACAAATTTCTTGCCTTTTAATTATCTGTACAACACCACACCTCGGGCAGCTCTTCCCCTGCCTATCTCCTCAAACTCAGCGAAAGACTGCGTAAGGAAGATCTAACACTCCACAACAGTTCATTATCCAATAAAATGGGAGATTTAGGGGGGAGAGAAAACACACACACACACGTATAATTACACACACCCGCACACAAAGCTTTAAGGCTTTATGATTAGTGAAGACCTGGGGGAGGCCTGCAGTCTTCTTTATTAACATGTCCCGAATTGGAACACCTTAATTATGTTTGTCAAAATCGGACTTGGCGTCAAGCTCATTTGCATGTTTTGACAAGGCCTGTTGGGAGCCCCCCCACCCCTCTGTGTTTTTCTTCAGAGCGGTAGGAGTATTTAGCGCTTTTCAACACCTACTGATAATAGGGTTTTGTTGCTAAATGAATGAAATAACTTGTTAAATGTGCTTGTTGGATTCGCCCACCCAGCCCCTACTGTTTGTGAGTTAAAGTTAGAACTGATGAAAACATCGAGTGAAGTGCACACAAAGGAGCCTCTACAGTGTCTCGATCAATGCTTGATCACTGCGCCTGTTCAGAACTGATGAGGATGTGACGCCTCGCACAGCCTGACTGTTCCGGCCCAGCTGTTCCCTGTCAAGTGGTTTGCACATGAAAAATCGGTACTACTTTTAGAAAATATTTGGCATCGCTTTGGAGGTTCTCACATGTTCCTTAGCACATTCTTCACCACAACAGATTGCTACCTGACTCAAGATCACATCTTATTTGAATATAAGAAAGCAACAGACCGCTCCCTCCCTCCCCCCCATTAGCTGCTAACTAAATGAATCCTCGTTACGTCGATGATATGTAAAACAAGTATGGTCGAAAACAAACAAACAATCTGTGGGGACACGGGACTGTCGGCAGCAATTTAGCATCGGAGGAAAAGGAGGGCATGAAAGCGAGACTTCAAACATTAGCCTGAATGGAAGGCGCAGGCCATTAGAAGTGGTTGCACTGACAGGATCTGACAGTTGGAAACACTTAAAGATTATTTTCTTCAAACTTTGAATTCATTAATACTCATGAGCTGGGGAAGGGCTCCAAAAAACAGAGCAAAAAAAAGGAGGGAGAGAACTGGGCTCAGTGCTGAAACTGGCTGAGGAGTGACAGGTTGCAACACCGAGGGCCAGTTCAGTGTCTGTGAATGAAACAAGTTTTCATGCTTCTAATCAGCATTGTTACTAGTTTCCTGGTTACATCTGTTCTGCTTCATCTCTTCTCAATGAAATGTAATTTTGGAGCAAAAGGCCCTATTCTTAACACTTCTCCTTTAAAATGCAGCACATTATCAATGAACGCAAATCAATGACTGATAATTTTCCAAGAGAAGAAAAGCTCAGTGTAAACGGAGCTAATCTAACAAGAACATCTTGTGTATGTTTTGTTTATCCTGGTCTGGTAGTTCCAAAAGGTCTTTTGTTAGTCTTGGGAATGGTTGTTTTTTAAAGCATGAGAACCATTGGAGCGTCTGACTGGACCAAACCTGGTTACTACACTTGGGAATCAAAAATACCAAAAAAGGGGGCAGAGTATTGGCAAAGACCTCACGATACAATAGGTATCAAAACACATGGATCAGGATGTGATGTGAAGATTTTCATGGGATATTTTTCTATGTCAGTCATTGTGCAGTTGTGCAAAGCTCATAGACAGTCCACAGAACTCATTAGAAGAAAATGTAGTGTTCAGGTGTCATGCTGTTTATCCGGTGGTCTATGTCGGTCTGCAACAGACACAAATGTAAGTTGTACATCTTAACCCTCCTGTTAAGTTCATTTCTCTGGAACAGCAATAATGTTCCTGGGTCAATTTGACCCGGGGCATATTTAATTATCCAAAAGTGTCAGAATCCCCCAAAAAATCCCAATAGCCTACACGTTCTTTTTAACCTACTTTTTAACTCCATTACTAACCATTCAAATCAAGATTTACCCCATTGGTGTTCTTTAATTCTCACAGATCATGGTTCAATGAGGATAACTCACTCGTTTTTCATTTAAATTAATGTTAAAACTTTTTTTAATGTACATTGGAAAGCCCTAAATATAAATACAATAGTTTTACATGACATAGATTTTATTTTATTTTACATCTTGAATTATTAATTTTTTTGTATGAAGTGAGGTTGATAAATTAACACGACACCTCTTCTGTCACATGCTGCCCAGATTTTTATGCTGCATTTAGCTGGTTTTGAAGGCATATATTGCCTAAAATAGACTTTAAAATGGGTCAATTTGACCCGCAACATAACAGGAGGGTTAATGAGACACCAAGATGACTTTATAAAACATTTGTCTATGTTGCAGCTGTGTGAGAGCTGCGGGTGTGACAAAGAGCAGAGCAAAGACACACACACAGCAATTAGTTTTAAGAGCAACTTGCATACAAACAAACTTGAGCTCCTTTTTGTGTTTTTGTGCGTAGCTTTGAATGTGCTTAGCAGTTCTGTAGAGTGTAACTGCTGTAAAAATTTTAAGAATTGTATCGTATTACCAGAGGTGTCAAGTAACAAAGTACAAATACATTGTTACCTTACTTAAGTTAAAATTTCAGGTATCTATACTTTACTAGAGTAATTATATTTCAGACGACTTTTGACTTCTACTCCTTACATTTTCACGCAATTATCTGTACTTTCTACTGCTTACATTTTAGAAATAGCCTTGTTACTCCTATTTAATTTCGGCTTGTTTTAATTAAAAAGCCAAGTTTCTTACTCGTTACATTTATGCGCATGTTGTGATAGTGTCTTAATAAAGTAATCAAACATTTTGGCTAGCCTAGATTAGTTTGAAGCAATCTAGCCTTTGTGTTGAGTAAGACCATTTTGGTCAACACCAGCAGTTCCGGGTCTTGGATATGTGTGGGTGCTTGATGCTTGGATGTACATAATTCCAATAAAGGCAACATGTCTGTGAAGTTTGACTATATGCACCATTACAATACTTAAAGGAAACTAGTCATCATATCTTCAGCTCCATGAAACACGTTAATGCTCAGTAGTACACATATATGTTCTTTAATGTATTTGTATTGTACTAAAATCATCCCACCCATCCTGCAACAGCTCCACTGGCTCCCCATCACAGACTGGATCAACTACAAAATACTTCTCCTCACCTTCAAATCCATACACAACCACGCTCCTCCATATCTCTCTGACCTCCTCCACACTGCCACACCCGTCCGCTCCCTCAGATCCTCCTCCTCCATCCACCTCACTGTCCCCCCTGCTCGCCTTGTTACCATGGGGAGCAGAGCCTTCAGCCGCTCTGCTCTCCAGCTCTGGAACTCTTTCCCACATGACCTCCGTAATACTGACTCACTCCCACATTTTAAATCCAAACTCAAAACTCATCTGTTTAAACTGGTTTACTCCATCTGACCACAACTCCACTGTCCATTCACTTAAAACTTTTTAATTGTATTTTATTTAAACTCTGTTTGTTTTAATGTTGTAAGGTGACCTTGAGTGTCAAGAAAGGCGGCTATAAATAAAATGCATTAATATCATTGTTATAAAATGCCTTCATTTTCAATGGGCATGAACGCGGCTGAAACAGGTGCAACCCAAATATTTCAACATTAACATATTAATATTACATGATAGTCATTATGACCTCTAGAAACATGCCTAAGTTTTTGCCCTTAATGGCATTTTTTCCCCTTACATTACTTTTACTTTTATACTTTAAGTAGTTTTGAAACCAGTACTTTTACACTTTTACTTGAGTGAAAAGCTTGAGTTGATACTTCAACTTCTACAGAAGTCTTTTTAAACCCTAGTATCTATACTTCTACTTGAGTAATGAATGTGAATACTTTTGACACCTCTGCGTATTACTTAGTTAACTGTAAACATCCCCACAGGAAACAGAGTGTTGAATAACTGGTTGTTAAGAATGTGCTGACAGACCTTTTTTTCAGGTAGAAATAAACATGTAGTCTCATATTACATCCAGCTATCAGGGTGGTGTTTTAAGTTTATAGCATGTTTCAAGATGAACCAACTAGCTGGTGTTTCTTTTTTGGGGGGCCGGGGATCCATAGCACCCACCACTCCCGAAACGCAGGTGGAGAGCTTTTTACAGGACTTTACCCCATCTTTGTATACACACCTGACAGACTGATGGAAAGTAAGTACGCAGAGATTTCTTGCAAAGCTGACATGCCAGCATCTCTGCATAACAGCAGAATCAGCGCCTCCTGAGCGGGTGTTTTCTGCCTCTGGACTGATTGTGACCCGGTAATGCTCTGACTGACACCTGATGTAGACATGCTCATTTTTCTCAGTGACAACAAGACCCTGTGAGTCAGGGATGTTTTCTGTTCAGCTCTCTTGTTGCAGTGATTCCTCATTTAATAGCTTGAGCCTTGCTCTTTATGACTATATGTCAGTGGAGATTATTTCTATGAGCCTGCTTCGCATGTTGATATTCAGCGAGTTAAACAATTTGTACATCTCTATATGTTCTGTAGCTATGCAGTTATATGCGTTATGTTGCTGCAGAAATATGCCAGGGAAAAGTTAGTTTTATTAAATCATAAAGTTGCTTTAAAGTAAGATTAAATTACTTTTATTCTATAACACTTGAATTGATTCTGCATAACAGGGCTTAAAATGTGAAATTAAAACAGAAAAGAATGATAGCCAAAATATAAAGTGTCTCCTATTTGACGTGCATTGGAGATCTGAATGTAAAAAGCTCCTTTCTTTCTTGTACCATAGAAACATTTCAACCTTCTACACTCGTAATGGAGGCATTCACTGTTACACTTCTGCAAAGATGATAAATCAAATTCTCTTTTCACAAATCTAAGGTGCTCTGACAATTTCCTTTGAGCGAGCAACAGTTGGAGCTTGTTATCAGAACACTGCGACATTGTGCCTGCTCCGACAGACAGCACAAACAGAAGTTTGTGTTTTACTTTAGGGTAATACCATCAGACTTCCCTGCCTTGGTAAAAGGAAAATAATACTGCTATTATAGGGGGAATACGAGGCACAGAGGGGACTCACAAAAGAGAGACACATCATGCGCCTCATTTAACAATGACCGGGGCCACAGAGTTGAAGGCAGATTATTGTCAGCTTCCACTGTGAAAACACACAACATGGCACGGCATGTCAGGGGCATGCCAAAGGCTATCGCATACAGTGGGCATTGTCGATTCCACTCGTTTTTTTATTGTACCTATGCAGAAAAACAACAGTAAGGAGGAATTGTGTCATTTTGTTTTTCTCATTCAATTATTTATTTTAGAGAATTGATGGATATTCAGTCGAATACAAGTTCAAAAGATTCAGCTTGGGCAATTACCAAGGAGAACGTGATAAGGACATTTTGTACTGCTGAATAAAGAGGGGAAAAAACATGGCTACAAAAAACAAGAAGTTTAATCAAGTATTTTTTAAATGAAACAAGGAGCTGTTTTTTGTAATTTTGTGAAATGTGGGAACATAAATGTTGAAGCTTTTGCTTTCACACACATGTCCTAAAAAAAAGCCTGCATATTACATAACTTCAAATCCTGACACTTAACTGCAAAGACGACCACAATAAAGTCTCATCTCAAGCAGACATACAAGTAAGAGCACATGTGTTGAATTCCTATAGGTGTCTGTCAACTGACATAAATGTAACACAACCCTGTGCATCACCGCCGGGGTGACAAGATGTCTCCTGTTCCTCATCATGAATTAAAACTCCCAACCCCGCCTGCCACCATCTCCCAAGCTAATGAAGCATATCTAAGTTTTGAGACATGGCAGAACTAATTTAATCTACCTTCTGAGGGGCCTTAGTGCCATCAAATTAATTATTCATAAAGGACATGATATAATAACTCAATTGTCAACTCAGTAGCTGGCCCGTTTTTTCAACCTTCCCTTGCCTGTCGCTCCCTTTTGTCTTGGATTCCCTTTCTTTTCAAGAAAGTCCTTCACTTTTAATCTATAACTGAGCAATACACATTGTCATTGTGGCTGCCGGACGAAATTATTTCCTCTTTTTTTGTTTTGTTGAAGTTTGCAGACGAAGGTGACAATAGGGTAGGGGGAGAGTTTCTACGATTGGTGCCGCTCCCCTGAGGGTTTTGCAGTATTCTGTTCACAGTAGAAAAAAAAAGAAAGACGCACAGAGAGAGTCATCATGTCTGTGATAACACAACCTTAAATGCGTTTTATTTTCCCTTCATGAATAATGTATGCCATCTGGCAAAGCTTATCTTGCCATAGTGTTACGTAGACAGGTTGGCTAACAGGAGGGGGGGACAAAATTTCTTTACACGCAGTGGTTCTTTTAGCCACGTGTCATTTTCTCAGCAGGGGTAGCACGATGGTATGCGACCCTGTCATGACTGACAGGAGCAGCAGCAGCAGCAGCCAGGCATGTCTACAACACCCTATAGAGGGAAACTAATACTAATATGCTGATTCCTCATATAAGTATGTGTCTCTGTGCTCTGTGAGAATCAGCATGTGGTCCACACAGCCAAGCGACTGAAAGCAAAAAATGACCAACAACTCTTAGGTTCCCAATTTATCTATTTCAAAAGACTATCCATGAGTAACTACAAACTCTGATCATAGCAATTGGAGGATCAACCCACGTCAAAGAACATTTGAAAATACAGATTTTCACTACTGCTTCATACATACACATGCAGACGCACAAACACACAACACGAGTTTGGAAGAGCTCTGCAGCTGCTCAAAGAACAGGTACACAGTACTTTTAAGAATACATCGCTTGAAGGACTACAAGCACACTCGTGGCAACTTTTTTTTTGGATGGACCAGCGCGTGGCAACAGACAAGGCTGGCAAACACCCAAACATTTTATTTTTTGCCCTGCACTTGACTCTTGACAAGCCGAGGCCTGCGATACCTGTTGGCATGGCTTATCTACACAGGTTTTGTATCTTTTGAGACTGCAAAATAAAAATGAATACTGTCCACCCTACGTTGTGCAAAATAACATTTGTATGTAGGCAGCCAATGAGGTGCCCGATGCTGGCCAAAGTCCAGAATCAAACTACTTCAAGCCCTCGTGCTGTTAACTTTTCAGGTACATGCTTAAGAAGACAGCCAACAGACAAAGAGCAAGCTTGGTCCACCAACTCCTGAGTAAACCAGAGTCTTTAGCCTTTAGCTTGCTAAGTACTTTACTTGTTTATTTTCATGCTGTGTGGGTGCTTGGCTAATGTGTTTGTTTCCTTGAAATAACTACCTTGAGTCATCTATGTGTAGGGTGTAAAAGAAAATCATTGAGGTAAATTCAAGTTTTAAGAGTCAACTGATTTAAGTTTTTTTTTTTTAAGTTATATTGTTGGGCTTTTTGCCTTTATTTGATAGGACAGCTGAAGAGAGACAGGAAATGTGGGGGTTAGAGAGTGGGGAAAGACATGCAGGAAATAGTTGGCCCGCCAGGAGTCGAACCGGCGACCTCTGAGACGAGGACTATAGCCTCTGTATGTGGGGCCCTTATACCGCTAGTCCACCAGCGCCCCAACTGATTTAATATTAATGAAAAGTTTCCGTACGTTAAGGCAACTAATGATATTTAGTGCAATAACAAGGCTATTTGGAGTTTTTATTATTTTGATTATTTAAAGTTAAAAGCAATTAACACTTTATCCAGAAAAGCACTGATCTAAAAGTCAAAAATCTTTTTGACTGGGGTGGCCCAACTGAGGCTCTCACATAAGCAGGGTTGGCCAGTGCATTTACAAATAAATAACATTTACCCTTTCTGTCTTCACAACATACTTTCATTAGAGTATTAAACAGTTGTTATAATCCTTTTGACTTAAAAAAACAAACATGACAAAGTGGCATAAATCTTCTAAGCTTAATTCTTGAGGGACAAGATGTTTTTTCAAAGTCACATTTGAGGGCACTAATAAAAACATCTAAAGCCAGCCTTTTAACTCATCCCAAATTATAGATTTTAATAGAAACCCCACCTCTGACAAGGCAAATAGCCAATCATAGTTTAGGATTTTGGGGTGGCCCCTGGGGTGGCCAATTGGATTTCAAGGGGTGCCAGTGCCACCCTTGGCCACCCCTCTGGACATGACACTGCATTTTAGCATCTAATAAAGACACACACGTTACGTTTATTACAATGTGGATCAATTTTTTACTAGTATTGTGTTGAAGTTCAAAATCTAATCTCGTGACACATGCAATGCTTTTTTCTGTAAAACACCTCATGTTACTAAACGTACTCCCCCCCAAAAAAAATTCACAGAGCATCTTCAAATGGAACTAGTGCTTTTGAAGGGACTGGTTCTATTTTATCTCACAAGGCTAAATAAGTAACAAGCAAAGTTAAATATGATACCCAAGCAGTTTCCACCTAATGAACATTTTGTAATGTTTTCAACCAGAGCAAACTGATTAAAGAAGAGAGCAGATACATTTTGGATTTTTAACAGATGAGGTGAATCCCAAAGTGCCAAACTGGTTTCATTCATTCAAATCTCTCATTTCAGAGGGTTGTCTTTAAGTCAAGGTTAATAGATTAAGTAGGAAAGACATCCTGTGAGTGTAGTTTTGAAAATCATAACAGCAACTATTTCAAAATCATAACAGCAACTATTTTAAAAGTGAACTGTATTCAAAGCAACAGGTTGTACATTTCCTTAAGTTTTGTCCAGAATAGCGTCAAAAGAGTGAAATTCAATGGTAGTACATCTATTATGAAGTGGGACTATTCTCCAGCAAACATGGTCTGCATTGGAGATAAGATATGTTCAGTGCAGCTATAACTGCAATATGAGCAGTGACAGTGGGCAGCCTTCGCATGCTCCTTCCCCTGATTGTAATTGAGGCCGACGCGTGACAGCCCCCCATGTGCCCCCTCTGCAGCGGCCTGGGGCAGAGGGCGCGCTGACTGAGGACGCTCCGGAGACGGTGGCACAGGGTCCTGGCCTGGCACGGCCATGGCACGGTACCCTTAGGGGCACTGACCCTCCCCTCCTCTCAACCCATCGCAACTTTGGCTGTCTCACCTCTGTCACCGGGCATCTCGGAGGCTAACGAGAGGGCAGCCGAGACTGCTTAACAATTCCGCCACATCCGTTGGCTGGGTATGCAAGCAGCTCTTTTTTTCCCCCTTCTCTTCGCTCAGCGTTCCTCCCCCCCACTTGCTCTGAGACCTTTGGTGAAATAAGTGTCAGCCTGAGGAGACAGGCACTCATCAACACTTTATACCTGGGAGGTATATTAATGCTGTGATGGTTTCCTGCAAGAAGGAGAAAAAAAAAAAAGCTTTGTCCTCGTAGAGAGAGATAAAGGACGAAGCCTTGGACAACTTTTGAGGATGTTAACTTTGCCGGTATGTATGGGCTTATAATGTGAAAAGCGTAAAAGTGCAGGGCAGAATATGATCTTATGTATAGCAGAATCTACAAAGCCTATTACTTGGTCATGTGTTTTTTATGGAGCCTATTTTTAGAGAAAGTTTTCCCGGCCTTGTAAGTAACTAAGAAAGATAGAAATTACATCATGTTTGAGAGTGAGCAAGGGAGTTTCATGGAGAGAAAAGGCGTAAGGAGAAAAAGAGTTAGTTTCTCTGTACAGATGCTCCCCACCAAGATCCGAGTTACAAATGAAACTTCACTTCCACAACAAGTGGAGCTGGAAGCCTACAGGGGCCTTCTGGTATCCAGTCGGAGATACATAATTAAAGGAACAAGGAGTGGGAGCGTGTTATTACCAATGTTTTCATTAGGCCAAGTTAACACATTGGTTTCCCCATAGACCTCCAGACAACAGGCGAGGAAGTGGAAGGAATAGGATGCTGCCTCTTTGGGGTCTGAAATTCTGTTCAAGAACTGCTCACACTGGTGCTGGTTCTGTATCTTCCCATTCTGGCTAGAGCGGTCCTCCATAAAAACATTTAATTTTGACATCAGAAGTAGAAAAAAAGCATGCACAGGCCCTTCTTTTTCATGATATTTTTACTCCTTTTCCCCAACATCCAGGCTTAAATTAGCCAGGATTTTTAAGATCAGGGGCTGTTTTTTAGGCTATGAAAAATGGATTAAATGAAGAGGAAGTCTGGCCTAATGAGCTCCCTGGGCTATGGAGCAGCAGGGACCGTGAGGGGAAAGAAGGGAGTCGAGGCAAGCCTTTGAGGAAGAAGGGGGCCGCAGCCATGCCCAAAGTGTGCCAGCTTCCCCTCGCTTTAGCGCCAATGGCACAGACGGCACCTGGGCAAAGCCTGGCCACCCTTGTCCTGTGCCAAAGGAGAACAGAGAAAGAGCAGGAAGTTTGTGTTGAACCTGAAAACTTCTATCGGCCATCTTGTTTTTCCTTGAGCCATTTTTATACATATATGTTCTTTGTATTTTTTTCTGATGGTCCTTGAAATGGCATTCTTTATTGTGTGTCAGCCTATACATTCCCCTAAACACACAAGCAAAATATACGACGCATAATGCAGAGTATCTGCTCGAGCTCTCTCACAAAAGAGTGGAAGGCAAATGGATAAAATACAGCACAAACAATTGTAACAATAGAGCAGATATTTTCTTTCCTCTCTGATTTTGAGTGAGTCTGATGTTTCTTTCCTGTTAGCCACACAACATGAAATTTAGGAATTTAGGAATTTAGGTGGCCGTACACAATACTACGTCAGTATTGTGGTTAAAGCTCCACTAAAGAGTTTTTAACTTGTTGTGAAACTGATTGAAATCAACACTGATGCCTCTCTATAACCTACAAAAACAAAATAAAAGCAATCAGAGAAAAGTTACTATTGTATACTGTAAATTTTAAGGGGTTGGGTGTCAGAGCAGATGATTGACAGCACGCTGTCGAGACAGCCTCTCGTTACACTTTCAACTGCAAATATTCTCAATAAGTGATACATTTGACTGTTAAAGAAAGTAGAATAAAAAACACAATCTTGGCATGTACAGGACAAGGTCAGGAAAAAGCGTTAGATGTAAATTTTTGACCACAGGTGGCACCAAAATCCACACACGTCAAAAAGTTCTTGCGGTAGCTTTTACTACAAAATATGTTACAATTAGGGGTGAGTATTGCCAAGAACCTCACGACACAATACGCATCACGATACTTGGATGGTGTATATGTAAATCACACAATATTACTCAAAATTGAAAGGACAAATTAAGTCAAAACTATTTGATTGAAAACATCTTTTCCACTTTATTGTTTTTAAAAATACTGAAGTTGTATTTTAGTTCCAACTCGGCTAAAATGTGAATTTTTATTATTGCAAAAATATCGATATTAAGAGTTGAAATATCAATATCATAATGGAGGTCAAAGTATCGCGATATATTGCTGTATCAATATTTTTCACACCTCTAGCTGCAATGCAATGAAGTTCTTGAAACTTAGTCCAGGTGGTCCTAATTGTGGTGAAGGAAACTGTAGTTCTTTCATTTTAATTTTATTGAAATTCAATCCTTTTTATGCTCCTGTTTTTCTAATAGCCAAAGAATGATTAATACAGACTGATTTTTCTTATTTTCTATAGTCAATTTAATTTGAGTACAGATTTTACAGAGTATTTTTTATTCATTTTTACTTTACCATTTGTTTTTATCAATTATATATCACCAACAATATTTTACAGTTCACAATATGTACAGAAACAACTTGGAACATATTTTACCCCATTAAAACACCACTGACTTGAGCATCAGGGATTTCATGATGCTACTCTACAAACATTTAAAGTATGAAGCAAACTTTGTAGGACCGTATTTATTGGATAATTCTGCTCTTATGTCCATGGCTTTCTCTTTGGTTTGATACCTTGGGCCCATATGAACACACCAATATTAGGTATAGAAACAGTATTTTGGAACCTACAAAATACATCAATATAAAACTTTAACCACAACTGTATTGCACTTGAATGCAAGCTAATCAGTCTGGGTTAAAAATGCCTCTTCCTCTACAGTAATCCTGCCTGATATGGAATGGGTGAGAGTCTCACAGAATGCTGTGAGACTTTCTTTATAGAGAAAGGTGCGAGAGCACCTTATTGGGGTGGACTTGTTGCAAATATACTGAATTAGTGAAGATTTAACATTTTTAATGATACAAACAGATGTAATTACCACAATTCATGTAAGTTATTTGGTTGGTTTTAATAGATAATGTGACAGATATTAGGGCTTCTGTAAAAATTTTACAAAACAAAGTCGTGGGAGTTGTGCAAAAAAAATTGAATTTAAGATGCAAAGATGGATAGTTGGTGGTCATATTTTCAAAGTAAAAAAATATTTTCATCATTTTATTTTTCACATATTGGCCAGTTTACTTTGGCAAAAAGACACCAGGCCAGGCAGGTTGCCAGAGACCGTAGGACCCACCGGGACAGGCCTATCCTTTATGCCAAAGGAATGTCAACAGCTGTCCAAAGCAGGGAAAAAGAGGAGGAGGGGTCTGTGGAGGAGCAGGAGGAGGGGGACAGAGGGTAAGGAGCGGACACAGGAAGGAATTACACTGGCAGGTAGAGGCACCTGGACGCCAGCCAACGCAATGTAAGAGAGGAAAGAGAGGACTAAATAAGGGGAGGAAAAGATCCTTCACTCACCTTTAAGAGATACAAGTCAAAGAAAGAAAGAAAAGAAAACAACAGCTATGAGAGAGGACAGGAAGGGAAGGGGAGAGGGGGGGGTTGTAGCTGGCACATTCTTCAGCTACTTTTCCTGACAGCGATTAGAACCTGTCAGAGCCTCTCAACCTGCCACTCCTCTGCACTCATAGGAGGCCTGTCATTACAAATAGCCCAGATTAAAATACCACGCTCCTGGGGCAACAGGCCTTGACCCCCCTGCCTACCCCACATTGCCTCATGTCTGCCCACACAGTCACCCATGCTGTCGGAGAGTAGGGGGGGGACAGTGAGGAAAGCTGGCGAGGGTGAGAGATGTTAAGAAGACAAAAAACAGCTTGGAATAGATAAGGGCACCTGAGAAAAGATGTAACGTGGGAGAGGAGCGAACAGAGGAATTGCTGGAAAGAAATAAGGCATGATATAAAATGATGGTTGATGATTTGTATATTTCATTGTGTGATAAAAAATAATTTGCCAAGCCCCAAAATGGCAAAAAAGGATCATTATTTGAAAAAGATGCCAAAAACTAAAATTAAAATTAAATAAAAAAACTGTTATTCTGATTTCGCCAGTGAAAAAAAATCTGGATTTCAAATAAATATTTCAATTAATCCAGGTATTTTTTAATCATTATACAAGGAAAATAAAAGAGATAAATGTGACATATTTTTGACTGACTGACTATACACTGATCAGCTTGTTGACCTCTGACAAGTGAAGTGAACAACAAGGTCAAGGATAAGGATGTAAGCAACTTTTACTAGGGCCAAACTGCAATGGCTAGTCAACTGGGTCAGAGCATCTCCAAAATTGCAGTTCTTGTAGGGTGTTCCAATCTGCACTGGTCAGTAAAAGTGGAAAAGGAAGAAAAATCTGTGAATCAGGGTCAAGGTCATAGGCAGCCGACGCTTATTGATGAGCATAAGGCTGGCCTGCGTGGTCTGATTCAACAGAAGAAGAGCTTAAATTGCTTGCGTAGGGAGGGCTAGGCACCAGTCAAGGTGCCTACACTGTCCCCTGTCCACTAGTGAAAGTGCCTACAATCAGCACGTAAGTATCAAAACTGGACGACCAAGCAACAGAAGAAGGAACACAACAGGTTTAAAGTGTTGACTTGGTCTTGAAACTTCCCAGATCTCGATCCAATAGAGCATCTGTGGGATGTGCTAGACAGCCAAGTCAGATTAATGGAGGCGCAACATCACAGCTTACAGGACTGAAATGATGTGCTGCCAAGGTGTAGGTCGGGTAGAGTCCATGTCTCGCGTGGTCAGGTCTGTCATGTCTCTGACCTGACTAAAGAGGGCCTGCACAATATTGGCAGGAGGTTGTAATGTAATAGCTGATGAGTGTATGTTTTGTTATTTGGGTTTTAACCATTGAATGCAAAATACATGAATGTAGTCTCAGTGATGTCACCCATAAAAATCCCAAAGATGGTGGTTGCCATCTTGGAAATGGTGACTCCCACTGATTTCCGGTTAAACTAGAAAGCAGCAAAGAGGTGGAATAGAGACCATAGTTGTCAAACTAGTACTCTCACACATCTACACCCATACAGAGTTGACATTAGCCAGTTTACAGGCTTTTGGACAGTTTCACCTGCAGCTGTCTAGCACAGGGGTTCCCAAACTTTACCCTGCCAAGGCCCCCCAAACAGCATTAGCCTCTGGCCGGGGACCCCCTTTGCAAACCCACAGACAATGCTTCAAAATATGTAAAGAACCATCAACTTTTAGAATGTATTTTCTTACTTTTATTCACTTTTCAATAATTATTACGTTTGTTTAGCATAGGAAATTATTAACAAATGTGTTTTCAGCACTGTATATTCCCACTGAATAATCAAAAGTCAAAGTCTTCTTTATTGTCAAATAAACTGCAGTATGCACCAGACATACTGAGGATTTGATATGATGTTTCTCTCTCTGACCCTAGCAACAACAGATAAACATCGGAAAGCTAGAAAAAGATAAGAAGTAAGCTGATAAAAATAATAAAATACAGTTTAAAACAGTGCAAAAACTTTGCTATAGTGCAATTTAAAATCAAAGTGATTCAGTCCTGAGGATGACAAACCTCATCATTGATTTGCGGGGGGGTGGTGTCAGTGACCGGGTTAAGTCTAAGGCACTATGGGAAGAGGGGGCAAAACAGGGAGAGAGTTCAGCATCCTGACTGTCTGGTGGATAAAACTGTCCCTCAGTCTGCCAATTCTGGCCCGGATAATAAACTCTTCAACAAACTGTTGACAGATAAGAACAGAACAAAAAAAATGCCGAAGTTGCAGCTGTCACACAAGGTGCGGTTAGGTACAATTGGAAACTTGAGAATCCAACGATTATGGCAGTTTGTGTTTTACGTTCAGGACAAATGGTTATAAAAAAAAAAGGAAAAAAATTTGATTCTATTTTTTTCCCTTCCCTCCAATTTTTGAGGCCCCCCTAGCACCCCCTGGCGGCCCTCACTTCGAAAACCACTGGTCTAGCACATAAAGATATAGTAGGCCAAAATGCTTGGAGGGAGTGGGAAAAATAGCAAATTTAAATTCAGTTCTGAAATCTGGTAAACGCAGAAATCTGGGATCAAGTGTTGCATGTGCTTCGTCTTTTGGCCCCCCTAATGCTTACATTCTTTCCTGTAGGAGCATGTCTCAGTCACTGCTTATAACTACAACAGTGTAGCAATTGTTTACAGGGTATTTATTCCACAACAACTGTCAGTTTCAAAGTTTGAATTGATAAAATGGAAGAAAAAAAACAATTCTACCCAGCTTGTACTGCACCTGAGATGCACAGCTATGCAGTTTGATTAGGCTAATGGAAACAAAGCAGTGAGAAGCACTTTAGGTTTTCAGTTGAGCTTTGAGCACATGTCGACTTGTATTCCTGTTCGAGGCAGACGTATGCAAACAGAGAATAATGAGTCCAATGTGTCCTGGATCTATCTGGTGCCAACGTGAATCGTCTGTCCTGACACTGAAAAATGACCTATCTCAGCAAGATTTGGAGAGGTGCGCCTGTGTGTGGCAGTCACCAGCACAGCGCTGACAGCCCAATAGTGTCGAGGAGGAAGGCATCATTAGGATCACACACACAAAATATACAAATACACACATCATCGCACAAATATTCTTATATGGAATATTCACAAACCCTCTCTTAGACATGAAATATTGTGCATGCCTGCTTGCACAGAAAAAAAGAAAGAAACATTTCTTGACTGATATTCTCCAAGTCAAACAGAGCGTGACGTTGTGGTCGCTGTCATGTCAGAGTGGCACGCGTGCTGAGGCAGAGCCAGACGAAAAACAGACAGGAAAAACAGATTATATGACACGCCACGTCTTAGTTCTACACAGCCTTAATATAAACATAAACACATGACTGAGCCTAACTCCACAGGGCATGACATAATACACCGTAATACACACATCACTGCCAGATGGTTTTATTAAAATAGATTAGCCTGAAATTACCTGACACTCTCGCTAGCTGAAAAAAAAAATCAATGTCCATATGGTGTCATAAAGAGGAGCACCTGCAGTGGCTTGGAAACCGATTTAAATCAGTGTGAATACCTTTGGTGGCTCTAACAAAAGGGAGGAATGGAAAATTAACCCACAGGGACAGAGCCAAATACATCAAATCCGATCTCGACCCAGAACTCGTCTTTTATTCTCAACTCCAAGTAGGGGTAAAATAATCCTTGATACGTAGACGTCAGGTTTCTGACAGCAGCATTAGCTCATGATGAATCTAAATGAGTAAAACTTGGGGGAGATGACAGATGAGAGGAGATGGCAACTGAATGATGTGCAATTAGGCCCCTCGCTTGTTTATCTCTTCAAACAAGGGCTGAAGGAGATAAATATCATGGTTTAAAAGCAAATCTGTGAGGACCATTTTTACAGAAATACTTCTAAAAGGTCCCAGATGAGAAACTTATTGCAACACCTACCTGTGAATCTAAAAAGACTGCTCAAACTAACCTTTTCCAGGACATGACAATCAAACAATCACGGCTTTAATTAGAAATATTCTAATGACAGTGGAAATTTGTATTGTTGGAAACTGTTTTTAAGACTACCAGAAACCTCAAGAAACTTAGATTTCTGTCTTAGCTTCTAGGCCTTGGTTTATATCCTGTTGGCTTGTTCTGTATTCCTCATTATAGAAGAGGAAGCAAAGGGTGAACAGATGGATACGAGGAGGTGACAGTGAAAGACAGAGATCTGCGGTGACATGTTGAGACATAAACAGCTGATAGTTATCTGTGCACCCAGCCCGGGTTATGTTGCTGTGAATTAAGCTTGCAGCCGTGATGTCTGAGATAGGAAAAACAAAATCTCATGACAGACAACCTTCACTCTGCAGCAGAATTGTCAGATAGCCACAGCCGGGGAGGGTCATTTTGACTGCTGACTTTTAGCTTTAGTGCATAGAAAACTTAGGTGTGTTATGTACTACAGATATGACTCAGAGTGTGTTAGCAGCAGTTGACTCGTTAATTAAAAAGCTGATCGAAAGATAATGAATACCCAAATATTTTGATATTTGATAAGTATTGTCAGTGAAACCCCCCCCCCCCCCCCAAAAAAAAAAAAATCAGTAAGGGCCTGTGTCCATTAACAGCATTTTTTGGGGTTGGCAGTGCAAACAACCTCTATTTCAAAACATTCCTCACTGCTTGCTTGAGTAAGCTTTCCCGCTTCCCTTAGAAATGGCCTTTCAGTCTGTTTTAAATGTTTTGTATATTTCAGATTTACAAAGCACCAAAAAATCTGAAAATGAATATAAGAAGTAGTTTTATAACATTTGCAGCTGACCTAGACCACAAAATTGTACCCTCCCTCGAAAGAAGAAGTGTGGCTAGTTTCTCCCCTGTACTGACCTCCACCATCTCCAAGACTTGAATTGTTTTCAACTGAGAGAGCTGACAGTGCAGCAACAAAAATAGCAGACACCAAGGGTGTTTTTGTGCCTCATCGCTGGAAATGCTGAAGTGCATTGGCTTTGTAGGAAAAAAAAGGCCAACGTCCAAAAAGTGCTGTTAGTGGACATAGGCCCTTAGACCATCTAAACCAGTGGTGTCCAAACTTATTTTAAAGAGGACCACATATGATGTTGTCAGAATCCCTCAGGGCCAGGGTGGCTCCTACTGAGACTTGGAAATAACAAAAATTATACATGAAACATCTATTTAATAACAATTATTTTAATTTTTTTCTCAATAAAACAGTAACTAGATAGTCCGCAGTTCTCCACAAGCCACGTAAACATTAGCTAACCGTATCTTCTTCTGGAGGAAAATGTTTTTCATTAGGGTCGGGCAATGTGGGAAACATATTGTATCATTATTTTTCTATGGCAGGATCATGATCTGGATTTCATCACACTTCTTTTTCATGTTGTTTTTAAGACTTTTCTGACCAGCAGACAACATTTTAAGAACTAAATAATTCTTGTCCTGCGTTCTGAACAATTTTTATGCATCAAATTTGACCTTTTCTGCACAATTTCATAATTTTGATCTTGTCTTGTTACCTCTTTTGTGTCTTCTGAACTGTTAGTGTTCATCAAGAACATTTTCACATCATGATAAAAATATAAATTTGAAAAACCTGTCAACTTTAAGAATTCTTGTGTTTCTTCTTTATTGGCGTCTTGCAGAATTCCCAGTGTTTTGTCTTTAAACGAGTAGTCCATATGAAGCTTATTGAGACGTTTCTGGATTGACTTTAGTTTTGTTTGTGTGCTTGAAAGAAACTGGAAATGTACAGATGATTCAGAATTTGAGTAATTTCTGTGCTATAAATAACACAATTTAAGATGGAAGCTTGGGGCCATAAACAAATGGACCTTGGGCCGCAATTGGCCCCCGGGCTGTACTTTGGACATGCCTGGTCTAAAACATCATTCTGACATACTTCTAACTACTACATACTCAAACAGTATGTACTCCATTCTGCATACTGCCATGGCTTTGTATAAAAGTAGGCACTGCCAATGCCAGAAAATATGTTGTTAGTGGACATAGGCCCCTAGACTGTCTAAAGAAACATTCTAACAAACTTCTACCTGCTACATGCTCAAAGAGTATGTACTCATATGCATACTGCCTATTAACTTGTCACTCATGTCACATAGAGTGCCACATGTAACAGCTGCACCAGATTAACTTTTAATGAGTAGCTGATAAAATATTGATGAATAATTAATCATTTCCGTTAATTTTCAAGCAAAAATGTCTAACATTTGATGCATCAAACTTCTCAAACTGAAGGCTTTATGTCTTGTGTAAATAGAATATTTATAAATTTTTAACTTCTGGTTTGACAAATTTAGCAATCTGAAGGCTTACAAAGAAAATATTTTTAGAAAAATGATTGATTGAGTGAGTGAGTGAGTGAGTGAGTGAGTGAGTGAGTGAGTGAGTGAGTGAGTGAGTGAGTGAGTGAGTGAGTGAGTGAGTGAGTGAGTGAGTGAGTGAGTGAGTGAGTGAGTGAGTGAGTGATTGATTGATTGATTGATTGATTGATTGATTGATTGATTGATTGATTGATTGATTGATTGATTGATTGATTGATTGATTGACTGATTGATTGATTGATTGATTGATTGATTGATTGATTGATCAAATATTTGTAAGTAGCAGCTCTAGTTGCGACAGGAAAAATAAAGTTTCAATTACAGAGTGAGTTTTTGGAGATTTTCTGAACAGTATGACACTTACAATTTTATTTGAGAGTCTCATGACCAGAACAGAGATGTGCCTCAGTTCACAAATCAGATCACCCTGAGACACTCAGTTGCAATTCCTTAGAGATGGGAGCACAGCAACACACCTCTCACCCTCTTTCTCGACTCAGGTCATGCACTCCAAAAAAGAAGCACAAAACCTCAACTAATTAAAATAACAAACAAAAACCACTGCCTGCCAGCTGCTCAGTACTCATTCAGTATATCACACCTAGATTGTAGCTAGAATATAATGTTTAATGTATAGCACACTCGCCCATCACACATGAAAAATATGTACATAATCCAAAACAATGAGGTGGTGCACAACTGCAAGTTGCAAGCAGAAGAGGAAAGGAGTGTGTGTGCTGACAAATTCCTGATAGTGACCCCATACCTCATCTCCAGGGCATAAATAAACATGTATGTGTGTGAGCGTGCCGGTGGATTATAATCAGAGAGAAAAGGGAATCAAATTTATTCTGCAGCTGTCATTAATATTTCAGGCCTGTTACTGTAGCCCGTGTGAAAAGAGCATGAATGATTAATTTAGACATCACCTCTGTCACAAGCCCTTACTAGGCCCAGCCGGTGATCCACCTTTGAGAATAGTAAACAAAAGGTGGGCTCTCCCTCGGTTTTTGTTGTGGTCTGGTTTGGGCTGTTCCTGTCTGGTGAGTAGAAGAGGGGTAAGCTGGTGCTCTGCTGTGTTGTTGGACAAGTTGTCTGTCTTTGTGGTTTGGCTGTGACACTTGCGGTAAGTGAGAAGCAGCAGTAGGTTGGTGCAGGGGACAGATATAGAAAACTTATGTAGGATCTCACAGCAGTGAGGAGAAGAGCTGTATTCCAGGGGGCGCTTGGATAAAAATACTGTTAGTTTCAATGGGAGGTGAAACGTAAGTGTAATAGAAAGTGTTTGTCTTGAGGATCTTTATTAGACATTTTACCACACCTGCATTTAACTATCATGGATTTTCGAGGTGCTAAAAAAATGTGTCTCGGAGGAAGCAAATCAATGTGTTTTTAGAGAAGTCTGAAAGTATTTTGTTGTAAGATCTACAAAGAACGAAGAAATGTATTGGAGGTAAATGATAAACCGGACACAAGCACGTTTTGGGCTATAGAGTCCATCCTCAAATTGAAAATTAAAATTAAGTATTTGGAAAAGTAAGTACACCTTGAAAGAAATATCATTCACTTGGGAGGGAGTTTTGGTTAGTGTTGATTTTGGAGCCCCCTGTGGACAAAGTGGGGCTTTTTATCTCATTGCAGCTTTTTGTCTTGTACATACTTTAGTGGTGCTGTATGATGAAAAATCTTATCCTGCTATCTATTAATAGCTGAATATATCACAAAACATGAATTTTTGCGAGGGTAAAAAATAAGCGAAAAAAAAAAAAACGTGAAAATAAAATGTTGAAGTCCAAATAGTGCAACACAATCAAGATGGGGCTTCAAAAGACTATATTTGGGATATTTGGGATAAGTTGACAAGATTTATTTCCCCAAAATGTCCTAAAACACTTGATTTATGTACAGGATCATCTAAAACAAAAGGTTCAATATTTTTCAGCAGTTATTTAAGAGTGAGAATGTAATATATTGTAAACTAATTGAACTAAAATGTTTCAAGCACTTTTTAATTTCTAATTTTGACAATTATGGCCAACAGCTCCAAAAAAAAACTTTTGTAGAACATCATATGTATGAATATTTAATTTTGAGTTTCTTCAATTATTTTAAATTATTACTAGAAAGAAGAAAATCGGGAAAAATATTTTCTTAATTTTTGTTTTTAATGGACATGAACATCTTATTTTTTGTTCTTCTTATATGTAAAAAGATTATAATAATTTTAATGTTTTATATTAATGCAATGAAACACTAACAAGGCTGATCACCTGGTAAGTCTTAAACTGATGATGACTTTAAAAACTGCTGTTACGTTGTGACTTGAGATGAGATTTTCCAATAAATTTGACATTAAGTGCTGACCCCCAAAAGTAGTAAACTCTGAGCAACTTTAACCCTCCTGTTATGTTACGGTTCAAATTGACCCTTTTGAAAGTCAATTTTAGGCAATATGTGCCTTCCAAAGTAGCTAAATACAGCATCAAACTCTGGGCAGCATGTGACAGAAGAGGTGTCTCGTGTTAATTTCTCAACAACGCTTCATAAAAAGAAAAAAATTCAAAATGTAAAATAAAATAAAACAAAATCTATGTCATGTAAAACTATTGTATCTATATTTAGGTCTTTCCAATGTACATTAAAACAAGTTTTAACATGATTTTTTATGAAAAACCAGTGAGTTATCCTCTTTGAACCATGATCTGGGAGGATTAAAGAACACCATTGCACTAAATATTTATTTAAATGGTTAGTAATAGAGTTAATAATGAGATTTAAAAAATGTTTATTGGGATTTTTTTGGGGTTCTGACACTTTTAGATCATTAAATATGCCCCAGGACAATTTGACCCAGGAACATTGTTGCTGTCCCTAAGAAATTAACATAACAGGAGGGTTACGTAAAATCGCCCCTACTTATTTTACATCAATCATCATCTGTTTGGATGGTTGTTAAAAATCTGCAAAGTCTAGGGGATAAGTTGATGTATGAGACCGAGCCTCATATAGAAAGAACATGCAACTTTGGGATGACTTGTTATGAATGTTGGACCACTGCAACTGTAAACTGGTGTCTTGTAAACCTATAAAGGTTTGACACTTTGATCAATTGATTAACTTTATATTGAAGCAAATTACATTGAAAAAGGCTATCATAGACGCTCTCATTGTCTGACAATGAACTCGAGGTTACAGAACTCACAACTATTCAACCCATTAGCCTGCAAACCGTATACATCACTATGTGAAAATCTTAGACAGCCCTGCGTTTACACCCTCATCCTCAGTCGATGGGTGAGCATCTTAGCTGCTGATGGATGGGGAGGCATTCACGAGGTCCTATCAAACTGACATGTGCCCCGTACCTGTGTGTTTTGATTTGTGTTTGGGCTTTGTGTGACACTTGTCTGACAAGTGGAGATCACAAGGAGACAGGATCCATCTATCAGGCCGCTGATGCCACTGCTGCCGTCTCTAGGGCCCGAGGGTGTGGTGGGTATACGTGTGTATATGTGTTTATGTCTGTAAAGCAAGTGTGTGAGACTATATTTGTCTATCAGTTAACTATTGACTCTGAGGTTGTTTTTTTTTTAAGGCGCATGCACAAAAAGGTGAATTTTAAGGTTTATGTATATTTTAGGATATTATGTAGTAAGTGTAATTGTGTGTGTGCATGTACGCGTCTGTGTGTGTGTATGTGTGGCTACCTGCTGAGCAGTGAGCCCACAGGGGCAAAGCAAGGAAGCATGACACTGATGCGATGTGTTGGCATGTGCCCTCGGGTGGTTTTGGTGTGGTTGTCATTTTGTTGTTTTCGTACAGCTCCCCCTTCGTCATACCCCGCATTATTCAAATAACGCGCTTTAAAGTCCCATAAATAAATAATGATTTCACAACTAGATGGATTGATGAACAGTGATGGAGAAGTATTTGGTTTTTTGTTTTTTTTTTCCTTCTTCTCCTCGCAGATTTCTTGTTGTTTGGACAAAGTCTTTGACAGGCACTCGTCCCTGGGGAGATTGAGCTTATCAGAAACAGAAGTGCTGGGTTAGAAGGATGCTGTCTCGCTGAGCTGTGTATCTGTTTACTTGTGTGTTTGTGTGTGTTGGTCTATTTTAATTCAAACCATGGCTTGGCTTTTTATTTTTTAAATAAAGAAGTTCCACTCGATAAAATAGTTATCTGGGTAAACTGGCTGCGTCGGTCAATAACTTGAAAGAAACTACCAAGTGTGTCAAGAGGTCAAACTCAACACGAAGAGCCAAAAGATACAATCAACATAACACACAATACAACGGAGTACAAAAAAAACACACACTTCCTCTGTCCTTTTCTCAAACACACACGCGAAATCAACAGATATTAACATAATAGAAGATTACATACGGGATCATAGACTAGTGAACTTCTTTCTAACACATATACATGTTGCTACACCCCACCCCTTTCTCTAAACAAATCTCCATAGCTTATGGGACCCAAGGAGGTCAACATGCATCTGAAACTTCTGTGTCTTTTCCCCGGAAAAAAAAAAATGTGTGGGACTTAAAAGCAGCGTCAACTCGCTGACTCTCTTCTCTATAGTTCCTAAAGCCAATGCAGATCAATATGCAGCCATACATACCACAACTGGAACAACTCCTGTCAAAGGTTACTCCTTTTTCTCTGCGTTTCTCTCTTCATTTCAGCGGGGCGGAGGAGGATGAGGAGACGCCAAGAGAAGGAATGAGAGGGGGAGAGAGAGGAGACGGCTGTGGAGAAGTAAGAGGAGAGAGCAAGGAAGATAAAACCTAAAACGATCCCTCTCTATAGTTGCGGAACTCTGTGCTAATGGGTTTTGACACATCGCCAGCAGGCCAAAGACAGAGGGGGCTGGGGGTGAGTCGATAGTGGTGCGCGGCGTTGGCCAGAGGCTAGCAGCAGCGGCTAGGCCGAACCCCTGGTACTAGCATGGGCTGGGGGCCTGACCACTAATCATTAGAAAGTCAATGAGTCCTCTAGCGCTTGCAGCTACGCTAGCCTTCCCAGGGAGCCACACCACCTAGTGAGGGCCCTATTGTGAATGTTCACGTAGAAGCAGACAAACACAATCACACTATATGTGCTACGTATCCTGCATAGATGCCAAAGTTGTTTTTGCACATATCAACACATATCTGGAAAGACATGTTTAGGATATCTGTGCATAAAAGCACCTCTAATAGTGTTATATAGAAACACACAGCATGGACAAAAACTAAAGAGACACGCTTAAACACACACACACACACACGTTTCATGATGTATGCCATGTCAGTCTGCAGCCTTTGATGCTGTGGCTCTATTATTAAGCACGGTCCTTTCTCCTGCCCCACGCTGGACACAGCCTCTCCTGAGACGCCACACAAACTGCTCCCAGGTCACACCGGGGCTCGGGCACCTCACCCAGACCCCATGCATTTTTTAAAGGCCTCAAACTGAGGGTGACATGCAGCCTCTGACTGGACTGCAAAATGAGGCAGAGTTTTTAATTGGCAGAGACTTTAATTTAAAGAAAAGTTAACATGGATGTTAGACAGGCGGTTATATTACCATCCAAATCATTCATATCAAATGTGTTTACATCTCATGAAACATCTGTCCATAAGACTGGGACAGTGTCAACAACTCATCAATTAGTGTTACAGGCACTATACTGATATTTACCAACACCTACTTAATGCTAATTATTGGCTAATGATGGTAAAATAAATGACTGAAAAAAAGATGATAGATTTATGTTCTCACAGTGGAATGTAAAGAATACACCCACTGTTTGCCCACACTTTATATCATGTGTTCTGGGGTCCATTGCAACTAAATTCCAAAGAATTAAGTGAGTATTTTAATAATATGAGTTGATCAGTGCGTGTTGAATTTTTGCACATTGGGTAAGGCATGAATTCAAGTTGTTATTCAATGGTAAATGGTCTTTTAGTTTGGGAACTGGATCTATTTATTCCATTTAGCACCAGGTGCTAGTTTTGTTGCTGTACTAGGCAATAAAAAATGCATATATAGCAGACAACCTTTTGGTCCTACAGTGCTTAAGTTGACCCAAATAAAGAGTCCTCACAAGGATGGCTAGACAAGTTGCGCCCTGAAAGTGTTTTGATGATCACTGTTGAGATTTGTAATACATAAAATCTAAAGAAATAAAAAAAGACAACACATTAGAAAAAGATATAGTTCCTTTCAATGTTAATGATAATTGGTTTTTCTTATTTGCCATGGTAATTAATTGTTCTAATCTGCCTGTGTGTGTGCACATGTGTGTTTGTCAATACCCCTATGCCATTCAAATTTGTGGACAAATGAAGCTCAAAAGAAAAAAAAGTGCATACCCAAAATAAAATCAATAGCCTTACAGCTTCTTAGCTTCCCTCTGATCAATATGCATGCAATCAAACTTTTTTCACCAGCATTACCTCCACCACTATCCCATTGATTTGGTCCATTGATCCTGACGCTCAACCTCTTTTTAGGAGCGGAAGGTATGGATATTTAGCACTTGAGACCTCATCTGGCCATGTTTTTGACCTCTGACCTTTGTGTTAATCCTTAGACAAAAGATAAAACTTATTGGAACCTATATAATCTGACCTGGAATCACCCTAGGGGGCTGGAGTGAAGCAGCAGGGTGTTGAAATGGACTCAGACCAATGCCCCCTTCTGGGTTCTGGAACCTACTACAACAACACTCTGAATAAATATGGAGGTTTTCAACACACTGGCTTGGTTATTCTGGGCATAGGGAAATGTACTTTGGTGTAAATTTGCCTACACTGAGTCAATTGAAACACTGGTTGAACATGACGGATAAGATCAAGAGCAAAAGGAAATGAAGACGGAGGGAAAGAGAGAGTGACGGAGGGTCAATGAGGGTGGGGCAGCCAGAACCAGGGTCTAGCAGGGGATTGGCGTTCGCTGAGCCTTCTCACTGATGTGCCGCCAGGCCCTTTGAAGGGATTATTAACACATTTTGATTACTCTGGTCCAGTTGTCACAGAAAATATAACCTCCATCAGGAGTAGAAAATGGGCGGCCCTTTTCTTCTCCAGCCTCCCTCGTGTTGTTGTTGCTCCCCTCGCTACCCAAAGGTCTCTCTCTGCACCCTGGGCTGGCCCGACTCAAAGCACTTCACTAATTACAGTCCCAGACATCTTGAAGAATGGACTGACACACTAATAGTCTGATAGACTAATAGCTTGTTCTTAAACTCACACACATCAGAAGACACACACTCATAACCTGTCATGGTGCTGTCTCCAAGATTCAAGAAGACACAGTTTGGAGGCTTTAAAAAAACTTTTATCTCAATAATGTGTTCCGATGTTTATGACAGACCAAATTGATATTGGAGGTAGCCAACAACTCAGTGATTGCCTTTAAGTTTTACTGATGCTCCACGAATTTTTTTTTTTTACCAATTTGAACATTTGAATCCAGTTTCAGTCCCCTTGGAGTTTAATCACACAATTGTCACCATCCTGCATGACCTCCACCGTGTCTCATTAATTGCCAGATTTCCCATGCCACCAGTAACAATGGCCAGCCACATCCTTTGTCGCCCATTAAGACCAGTTTGGATCAATTAGGTGTGACCATTGACCACTGATGACAAAAAGTCTCAGAGGAGGACATCAACAAGTGCTTTATCTTTGCTGTTGTCCAGAGGAGCTAACAAATTAGTTACTGATTAGCACTCTGGTATATTGTTATTCTAGCCTCTTACCCTGTAAGGTAAATGGTTGTTGTGCGTAGGTTGCCTTTTTTTTTTTTTTTCAAAAAGAAAGTGGTTACTATAAAGGGTTTCTCAGGAAATGACTGTAAACACAGTATTGTCAAGTGACTTTTTGATCTGGAGTCAAAAGTTTGGTTTAGCTACAGCTTAGAAATGATTAATAGGTACAATCCAATGTTGGGCTACAACCAGGGTGCAAAAACATAACCCGCCAATGGCCGATGGAACATTTTGGATCGCATGTGAGGTTTTGTTTTCATACTTTTGTCCATTTCTGCCGACTGTCAGGTTATTTTGACCCTCACGGCGCGCTGTACTTGTGTTGTGATTTGGTACGTCAGGAACGGCGTGGTGTCAGCTACTGGAGTTCTAGTCATTCCCTTTGCTTGAAGAAGCATGGTGGGAAGAGCGTTTCAAGGAAGATGTGGCAACACATTCCCCTGCGTGAAGCCAACACAAACAAAAAGAATAAACAGAGAGGCAGGAGACGATCAAGCTAATAACCAATAAGCAGGCTAAAACTTTCACTTAGCTTTGTCCAACAAGCAGGCTGATTCTGGACTCAGAGGGGCTATTTTTTAGCAGTATTAAAATGCTGTGTCACCTTGTTTATCCTTTAGTAAGTAATCAGCAGGATAATGTATAGTGGTGGTTATGTCAATCAGAAACCTTTCCGGGTGAGAAAAAGCACAGAGGCAAAACTTTTTGTTTTCAAAATACAAGAAAAAAAACAGCAAATTCTTTAATTTAACCCTCCAGTTATGTTTGTTACTAGGGAACAAGCAATAATGTTCCTGGGTCAATTTGACCCGGGGCATATTCAATTATCCAAAAGTGTCAGAACCCGAAAAAAGCCCAATACATTTTTTTTATCTAATGTTTAACTCCATTACTAACCATTTAAATCAAGAGTTGGTCCATTGGTGTTCTTTAATTCTCACAGATCATGGTTCAATGCATTTTTCATTAAAATTCATGTTAAAACTTTTAATGTACATTGGAAAGACCTAAATATAAATACAATAGTTTTACATGACATAGATTTTTGTTTATTGTATTTTGAATTTTGAATAGTGTTTTTTTTTTTTTTATGAAGTGATGTTGAGAAATTAACACAAGTCCTGTTCTGTCACATGCTGCCCAGATTTTTATGCTGCATTTAGCTGGTTTGGAAGGCATATATTGCCTAAAATAGACTTTAAAAAGGGTCAATTGACCCGCAACATTACAGGAGGGTTAAGGACCTGGAACTACACAAAACATTTCAAAAAGTCACATTAATTATTGGTTGATTCATTT
Organism: Notolabrus celidotus; assembly: GCF_009762535.1. NCBI lineage: Eukaryota > Metazoa > Chordata > Actinopteri > Labriformes > Labridae > Notolabrus > Notolabrus celidotus. The sequence goes on from NC_048289.1 coordinate 19,381,283, forward strand.
TCTTTGAATGGAATTTATGTATTAATTGTTAACTGTTGCAGAACCACTATTGTGAATCAGGTATTTGAACATTCATTGCATTCTGGGATGAGAAACATGAGTTTTTAACTTTAGTTTTAAAACTTCATTAACAAAGCAACCAGACGTAAAAGATTGACCAGAAACTGTCATCCTGCTAAATTAACAATAAATTTGAAAGTAAGTAACTTGAGGTGAGTTCATCAGGGTTATGTTACCCTTACTGTGTGATGATGCTGGTGCACAACCTTGGTGGTCTCCAATGCCAAAAATAAAAGCCTGTAAATATGTCACTTGGAACTATACTGAGCATGCGGAGCAGTTTACAAAACAGGTTTTAAGATGGGGGAATGCTGAAGGCATTCTGAGCCTGTAGGGAGCTGCAGCCAGAACTAAGGGTTGAGGACAGTGTCATTTATCTATTTATTAACACTTCATGACATGAACCTAAAAGCAATGTTATTGTGATACCTGAAGAGTAAGATGTCATTTTTTGAATAATAATAATCTGTAGCTGTAAAATATTTTGGATGAAAGGTTAGGTAAGAGGGTGAGTCTGCTCTGAATGGTTCTCTATGGCTAAATAAAAGTATAATCTCAAAGACTATATCAATATATTTACATCCTTTGGCCAAATACTCTGACACAATGCCAGACTGACCAGAGAAATACAAATCCTGTTCATTAAGTGTTCATCCTACCTTCAAAACCAAAGCAGCCGACTTGGTGTCTTGTTAGTGTTTGTGCTTTTGACTTCTGAGATGCACACGCCTACCCAGCTTCACACTCTGTCACTTCAAGCCTAAATGAAAAAGATGCTAACCGACAAGCAAACACACATTTCCTCCCTGAATAAAGCCTCTTCTCTCTTTTCCAGGAACTGAGTTGGGAGATTCATAGGAGAGAGAAAAAAAACACAGAGAACAAAGAGAAACAAATTCAGCAGTGACTAAAAGAGAAAGGAGAGAATCAAGTAAACGGAAGAGTGGTTTTTACTGTGAACCTTAGCATCATTTACTGTGATAAGCACAGCTAATACATAAGAGAGAACGCTTCTCTTTGTAGACCATTAACCACGTATCCTGTTTGTGAAATGTATATTCATAAACAGACTGAGGAGTGAGCAAAGGGGCCTTCTCAAAACATACACATGATCTGTGGAAAGGGCCAACACAGTCGACTTCAAAGGGTCCAGAGTGGGAGAGGTAAAAGTAGGCCAGGCCATGGCCGGGGAGAGAAGTGGCGAGGATACAGAGGGGAGGGAAAGAAAAAGAGGCAGATAGAGGATGGAGAGAGAGAGAAAGTGAGAGAAAGAGGGAGAGAGGTCGGTCCCAGGCTGGGAGGAAGCTCAGGTGCGAGTTGTGAGGAGGCACCTTCTGTTCGTGGCTCGGAGGCCCCCGCTGCCCAGACAGACACAGGCCCCTCTTGTTTGGCCCAAATAGATCCAGGTGGCTCAAGACGCATGGCCTTGTCACTCAACACAACTTCAACCCCCCACAAACACACAAAAACAGGCATGTGTGTACAAAAGCACTAAAAGACACTCATATGTGTGCAGTTTACTGAAATGTTATCCCTTTTCAAAAGGTTGTACGAGTAGAGGAAGACATTATCTGTTTAACCTGAGATTTTAGGCCTTTAAAGAATTTATAACAAATCCAGGAAAGCTTCATTTCAATTTCATTAACTCAACTAGTAGATTCATTTCAAATCACTTCCCCGAAAGTATTCACCAAACCAACAAATAGCTGAATTTTAACCTTTATATTTGAAACAGTTATTGTAACAGAATAAAGGTGCATTTCGACCAAGAGTTCTGGGGTCTTTTACCCCCAGAAATATTTCCCCCAGAACTAAAAGGTTCCTCTGCCTCCAAAGGCCCAAAGGTTAAGGTTAGGGATCAAGTCCACTGACAAATACTGTAGGTTAGGTGTAGGGATCAAGTACACTGACAAATACTGTAGGTTAGGTGTAGGGATCAAGTCCACTGACAAACACTGTGGTTTAGGTTTAGTAGATTGTGCAAATGAGGCCAGTGACATATGGAGAAAAAAAAATGATATTAAATAATATTTTGAAATCTTAATAAAAAACTAAACTAGTATGCATTCCAAGGAACTCCCTCTGTGTTTCAACTACTGTGTCAACTCCACAAACATTCAGCCGAAAGTCCCAGGATCTATAAAAAGTACTACCCCAGAAGCAGGGGCTTTTCAAGGGGGAGATTATCTACCCCTGGACTAAATTTAGACCCTGGTTCCTCTGGTCAAAACGCACATAGTTCAGGGGTAAAGTCCCTAGTTCCGGGGTAAAGTTCCTGCGGTCGAAAAACGCCTTAAAGCTCCTGTGAGGAACTTTCTGTTTAAGTTGATTTTGGCACACCCTGTGGACAAACTGGTAAATCTTACATCCTTGCTGATTTCATCCTGCACAATCCCAAGTTCAATTTCAATCTATTTGTAACCAATCAAAAACTCCTCACAGGAGCTATAAAGCTTTAAAGCCAGCTGTAAGGCACTTTCAGTTCATGATGATTTTGGAGCCCTCTATGAACAAAGCAGACTGACTTTGCTGCTTTTGAGCTCTACATTAGGAGTGTTTGATACAAACAGAAGATCCTGCTCTGTTATTAACAGTGAACTGGTCAAAGCTTTCTTTTTCAGTGAGCTGTTTATCACTTTGTCTGACATCTACCCTCCAGCAGCACTTTAAGGCATGAATAATAACTTTGAAGAAATAATCAGTCTTGTTGCTGGTGGTCATGTTCACTTTGATAGGCCAGAAAGTGGCATAAATGTTAATTTCATTCTTTTTGTAAACAGTCAGAAACTCAAAACAGGAGCTTTAAAATTGTTTTTTTTAAATACTTTTTAATATTGCACTTTGGTGCTTTTTTCAGGTTAGTGCAATATAAAACAGATTCATCCTCCTAGCTCAAAGTTGTGGTTGCAGTAGGAGCATCAAAGCCAAGAAAAAACAGTGGACACACTATTTAAAGTTCCTGTTGGGTAATTTAAATCTGTGCTTATTCTTATTTCTGAGACTCTTTTCTGAAAACTCATCCTGCTTTATTCTAACCCTCAGATGTCTGACTCATCAGAAACCTGCCATGTTAAATGTAAACAAAGGCTGTTTGCAGCGTGCATTTGACTGGCACCTACCCCCCACCAGTAGGTTTCAGACACTAAACCTACCTTTATAGAAATAGTCAGTCTTTATGTGAATGGTCTGGTTTACTTTTACAGCTCATATAGAGACATCAGAATTAATTCTGTCTCTCATGTAGTCAGCTAAAAACTCCTCGTGGGAGCTTTAAATCTCATCAAAAAAAAAAAAATGGCCACACTCACACTAAAGGCAGACCCACTAACGGTGTGAAGCAGACACAAAACATATTGAGATGCAAAATTTGCCTGTACAGTGACCATGCCTCTCACATAGTATCAGAGGGCCCTTTGATTTCTGCTCTCGCTGTGACATTTATGATGATGATCACTGTACAACACGAAAGCGGTGGCAGATGGATGGTGCTCCTATGCTGCTTGCCCTGCTCCTGTTTACAGACCTGAGTATACTGTGGCCATCCTGATGGAGCATGTTTTCATCAGGGGCATGGAGGCACGAACAACACAACACAGATTATGCAAAATATGCTAAAATATTGAGATTTTTGTTTAAAATGTGACAGAAATGACCTCTGTCCCTCTGAAGAGAAACCTGACAGATCTACCCAAAAAAAAAAATTCAACTTCTCTGCAAGAAAAGACACTCAAACCACTCAAATCAATTACATCAAAGATGGAGCTCACATATCCAGACTTGTTAAGTTAACTGTAGTCGTATTGCAGAGGCAGGGTGCCCGAGCCATTGCTGTCACTTGACGACGCTTGCGTCTAAATTGGGAGTGAAGGCCTCCCCAGGAGAGATGGGTGAACCTGTCACAGAAGACTGAGGGAGCAGAAGTGTTCAAAAAAATAAAAAAAGAAACACCACAGCCACACACACACATACACACAAACACTGAATCAACACAGTAGCTCCATATGCTTAAGATCTTAATCATCATCACCATCATCTGTTCTGTCCCTTTAGAGTGTGTTATTTTGTTTGTATGTGTGTGAGTGTGTGTTGTTCACATGAAAAAAAAAGGACATCTGGAATACAATTATTCCAAGACACCCTCAAACACACACACACACAAATTCTTTCCTTTGCTCTAAATTTGCATGAATTCCATACATCTGGCCTTTAAGAGGAAACAACAATTATTCACTGAGATGGTTGTTAGAGTCCAAATGTAACCGGCCACTAGTCTAAACAGCTCATTAAAACAGCACAATACCTACTTCAAGCACACAGGAAAATTGGCACGCAACTCCATCACTGCAATATCCTACAGTTGTGAATGTCCATTCTGGGTAATGTGATGAATTCTGAGTAGCTTTATGAAGAAAGTGAAAGTGCTGTATATTTCTTTTTGATTTTCTGGTGCTCTTTTCATGCACTGCTTTTCTTTGTCTACTCCTTCTGTGTGTGTATCGTGTGAAATTTAGGTTGAGGAACACCCCTTTTTTTGGATGTATGGAATTATAAATATTTGATCAGTTCTTTGTCAGCAGAAATATTTAATGTTACCGCCTGTTAACAGAATAATACCAGGGATACAAATAATGTTTTAATGTTTTTTAAATAGGGGAAAATATTTTTAATCTTGCAAGAAATTAATTCATACTAAAACAAAAGTGTCTGTTTTATGAAATTGTGTTTTTTGTGTCATGTTCTTGATCACGTTTGATTCTTAGATTATGCACTTGAAAGCTGAAAAATACTGGAGTAATTGAAGGAAAATGTAAAACAAATTGCTAAAAAAAAAAAAAAAAAGTGTGGAAAAAGAAATCAGGGGAATTCCAAGAATTCTTTTTTTAAAAAACACATCTCTCTACTATCAGGTGGCCTTCACCAAACATTAAAAAAAGTCGACATCAATGCGTGGACTCTGTTCTGTGTGAAGTCATAACTACACCCGTATTCACATCAAACCTGAGATAGGCAAGACCAAGGAAAAGTGTCCCTTAGGCCGTCTTAGCCAGTCCTTCACAACTGAGCTTTAAAAGATGGGCCAGAGTACAGTACGCTGCAGTTGGCCTTGATTGATGATTGAGTAACCCAAGATCATAGATGTGCTCGGAGAGGACTTGCCGGTGCAGAGCTGTGCATACATCAGCCCTTCAGGACTAGCACTACAGTACATACATCATGCGGTGAGACTGACTGATGTGAGCACGGGGACTATGTAGACCACTTAAGAGGAGCTTTCTACGAGGCAGAAAACAGTCAAAGTTGGCTAAAAATGATTACAGCGCAGGAAGGGATGACTTTGTTGTTGTAAATCACATTTTATCTGACTGAAACAACTGAGGTGCAAACCACGTGCGCATGTTACTAGGAGACAAACACATCCAGACACACTTACAACAGCACACGTATTAACTTGTGCTGATATCCTTGACAGGCACGACTACAAAAGCAAGAACTCAGTGCTAAATAAATAAGTTCATGCTGCATTTTCTTTTCAGGAACTCTTGGGCTCACATAGACCCGTCCAAAGGATTATGTACGTGCATCCATGTGTGCACAGAGGCCCCCTTTCAGCACCTTCTTACAGAGTGAGAACAAGCGGTGCCTCCCTCCTAAAGCAGCTCAAGGGCGCGGCCTATCTACCGAATGAGAGAATGCAAGAATCAGTGAGAAAGCCTCATTTCAACCAGTGGACCAGCCTCCATCCACTCAGTGCCTTGCTTCATTTATAAAGGAGTCAAACCGTTTGTACTGTCAAGGTTATGTTATTTAACAGGGGAACAGGAAAAGGATAGAGACGAGTTTCAGGCAATTTAAAATTCTGATGTGTGCAGCAACAACTGTGGTATCCATAAGAAGTGAGAAATGAGACCAATTAACTTCAATCCAGCATTTCTTTTCCTACGTATTCTACTCCCTTGAAATAGCTGCCATTCAAAAATGTTTGTAATGAATATTTCTGCCCTGATCTGACAACAGAGAATCCAAATTTAAACTTTGGTCATTTTGGTCAATTTATGCGTAATGTTCCGGTCTGCACACAGAAGTCACACATAAATTAACAGGACAATGTCAGCGTGTCGTTTGTGGCTAGGTTCACTCAAAAACTGAGATGCGGAGTCCAATGTCCCAAAGCAACGCGCACACACGCACGCACACAAGCGCGCTTGAGCAGCACGCAGAGCACTCCTAAGGTTACCCCCCAGGACAAAAGCTTTACCGTCCCACTGACTGGCAGATGGGGCAACCAGCTGACATCTCGGCCCGGCTCTGTTTCATGTTCCCCGGGTGTCTTAAACGGGCGGGCACCCTGTCTGATGGGCACGGGACAGCCAAGGAGGAAGCTCCTTTGACAGGGGAGGGGTGGGGGGGTGCTCCTTAGGGCTACCATTGAGGAAAAGAGGAGCAAGGACAGACGGAGACGGCTAATGTGCTCCACTGTGTTTGTACAGTATAATTGTCTTGCAGGGTGGGAGGCTTGGGGAACTTCTACAGAGCATGCACATTAATAAAGAGCTAATGACTGCATTTAGCCCTATAAGGTTTTTATAACACAGGATCAAATATCATCCTCAAGGCTGGAGTCAACACTCACAGTTTCAGGGTTCATGAGCAGTTGTACTTTTTTAAATTTGACAGAGCATTTTGTATCTAAGAGTACAAGCATTTCCTATTGTAACACAAAAGGTGGCACACAGCAGTCTGCAGACGTGAGGCTACAGGGTCTGTATCTGTGCCGCTGAAAAACATCTGTGTGACTGTGAGAGAATTGACACAAGGTGCAATCACTAAATGACTCTGACAACAAAGCAGCAGCTACAGCATCTTTAGCTAAAAAGGACTCATTGTTGTTGTCGGGTTGTTTCCTCGCCGACCTTTAGATGCAGTCCCCAGCTGGGGAACCTGTTTTTAAAATAACTTGTTTAAAAGTACTAATAATATAATAAGCAGTCAGATGTCCCAGGTTGCTCAAAAGCATCAGTGCTGTGACTTTAAACCTACTTTTACTCTTATTCACACAGAAGCAGATGTGATATGACTTTTGTTGCTGTTTTCTTCCATCACAATGATTAATCACATTTACATTGCTGTAAGATCTTTGTTTATATTCAAAATAACTAAATGTTTGATGTAAAAATGCTAAAAATAAATAAAAAAAATGCTTAGAATTGAAAAAAAAATACCTTTAAAATTATATATTTTATATAAAATAATTAATTGTTCATAATGCTGCATATGCATTATTAGTAGGGCATGATGTGGAAGGGCTTACCCAGAGTAAAAGAAAGATACATTTTATTTCAAAATAAATGCTGCATTTATGCTGCTTTATCGCTGAATTTTGTTTTGTGTGTATGACAAAATGTTTACTGTGATGAAAAAAAGTTTCAGATTTTTTTTTTAACAAGTTGATAAAATAAGAATGAATAAAATATCGATAATAATTAAAGACGTGGACTCATTGCAAATGAAAAGATATATTTACAGTTTAAGGCTCAAAAGTTGAAAGAAACTAACTGACAGAAAGGATATTTTTAATTTTGAAATACGAGTAAGAGCTATACAAAAAATATTAGTTATATTAAAAACATTATTAATTTATTAAATAATTGATGAATCAATTAAAATGATTAAATGTTTTACTTATTTACACATGTGGTGATAAAACAGACATTTATTAGAAATAAAAATAATTTTGCAACATCTAACCATTATGTGTATATCTTTAAGCCAAACCAGCAGACTGTAAACATTGGAATGATTTCAGCACTCAGCTGGGTTGTAAGCTACTATTAATACCTAAGTATGACTGTCTGCTCACCACTTTAAATCTGACACAGTGTTTATTATTTATTAATTAATGTTTGAAACTAGTTTCATTCTTCTCCCCTCAGAAGTTCGAGGGAAATAACTTTATCTTTAAAAGTTTATACTAGGTGACATTCATGGTTTTAAAATATAAGTCCCTTATTAATATATAGTTTTTACTGTTAAATGAAAAATGATAATAATACAATAAAAATAATTATAAATAAATAATAATTAAGTTCTGCTTTATATTTATGAATAATCAAGGTAGTTATAGGACCTATTTTAAATGCATTACTATGAGACCATTACGTAAATCAAATACAACTGATTCTATATTGGAAGTTAACATTCCTGTTTTTGAAATATAATTAAAATTAAAAGAAAAATGTTTAATAGATCTTTAAACTTTTAAATTAAATCAAACTTTCTGATCTACTTTTTAAAAATATGTCCATGTGTGTGTGCCAGCGTGACGGGAGCCTCACTGTGAACACACACAGTGCTGATGGTGGTTAGTCCCTGTTGTCATTACACATGTGCTTTGTTGTAGCTTCCTCTTTTTTAAGTAGGATGGTCATCACCTTACTACAATACAAAAGAGAGCAAATATAAAGGAGGGAACACTTCAAAATAAAAGTACTTTTTATTTTTTTTTTACTCTGAGGAAGAATAAATATTTAATGTGATTTTATGTGGCTACTATTACTCCCCAACATCTCAAGCCTATCAACACAGACCCGTAACATTTATCCTCTTTTCTTTTCTCTTTTTAGGGTTTTAACTGACATCAATCTTTTTGTCATCCAGTGCGTCATTCTCATCACTGAATTAATATTTCTGTTATTCATCCTCGGGTGACAAGGCGGCACATTTCTCTCTTACTACCAATCCTTTACTTTATTTCAATATTTCTTTTCTTTCTTTTTTTTTTTTTGTTGGTTCTCCCTTTCCGTTTTTTAATATTTCAGCGCCTCAGAAGTAGCGGCTCTTTAAAGCGCCCGTGGGGGCTCCGAGTCCTCGCTTTTGTCTCCCATTTCCTTCTGAAACAGTTTTTCTTTAACCCTGTGCGGCTCTTCACAGTTGTTGTCTTAGCTCTCTCCACTCTGTCGCGCTTTCTGCTGCTTTCTTTTTCTCCGTTCCCTCCCCTCCCCACCATTCCTCTTCTCTTCTCCTCTTCCTCCCTCAGCTTTTTCTGTGTCAGCCAGAGGTCAACGCTACACTTTTTTTTTTTCATGTGCATGCAGGAAGGCAGGGGGTATCTTTTTTAGTAATTGTAACCTAAAATAGAATGAAAAGGATCTGATTTAAGGTTGGGATGAAGGTGTCTCTTTAAGATATAGTGGCGGTCCACTATCTGGCTATTGGAGGGTATTTCGCTGTTTGGAGATAAGATTATATCAATAAATGATTTGGATGAGGTTTGATGGAGAATATAGACCAATTTATAAACTGGGTCGACATTACCTAATTTTAAAGGTTATGAATAAGTGAAACTTTGCATTATTCAAAGCCAAGCTTTGTTCTTTTAATTTATCTAATGTCTCATATTTAGCTCTTGTGTGATTGAGGACATTCATGTGTTTGGTTAACAATACTTTCAACTTTGGTAAACAATAAATAAAAGCTCCAGGAACCTGGTCACTCTGGTATTATCACAGCACACCAACCACAGCAGTAAAGCTGATGCTTGAACTTGCACAACAAAGTTATGGATCATACTTTAAGACCTATGTTAAATATTTAAATCTTTGACTAAATCTAACATTATCTCGCTTGAATTTCAAATCAGTCACACAGAGTTTAGACTTGAATTGCAAACATCTCTCTGAGCAATGATGCCTCGTGTTTGACTGAGCCTGAAAGCTCCAATGAGCTCTCTAGTCAGATCATTACTTCCAAGAGTCTCATTATGTTGAGAGCCTTGTTGAAGCTAATAACTGACTAAAGGTCTAATTATTAGATTTTCCTATAATTTTATTAAAGCTAGCTAACACCTTGTGCAGACCCAACACAGCGAGGGAGTCATGGAGGCTAACGGTTCTTGTTGTTGTTGGAGGGGGGGGGTTAAGCTGAATTGTGATTATTCACTGGGAAAATGTTGATAGACATCCATCTTTGCTGCTCTGTTCATTCAATTTTAAACCAAAGTGTCACTTTTGGCATCTTCGTCGAGACACTTAGCTAAAGCTAATATTTGGATATTTGCGTTTGCACCTGTCGATGAACTGGGAACAGACTTGCCTGAGCATACACTGGGAAAGGGGCGCACACACATACGAACACACACTCAAGTCTGTTAGTTCAGCTCTTCCATTGAGGGTGCGTATGCTAGCTGGCCATTGTGCGCGTCAGGCCTTTTGTCTGAGCAGCCTGAAACTGGTGATTGCACCTTAGCTACCGCAGTTCAAGCGTAAACAGTGTTTTCATGCCCTCCGATATACACTGTTGCCAGTGGACCCCTAAATCCCTGGAACAGCTGAGTCCTAGGGTGTCAAAGATAATAGCGATTTATTGCAGCGCGAGGCTTTCTCATTGCCCCTCCCGCCCCTCTTTCCAATTGCCCCCCCAACAACCCCCCCACCCCCTCCTCCTCCCTCAAACAGATTAAAATTAAGCCTTAAACATGTGAGGATGGAATTAACACATTTAGCGAGTCTCCTCTTCCCACATCCCATTTTCGCTCCAGAGCGGCTGATCCCCGCTGCCGAACGCGGGTGCAATTTTAATGACTCGCGACGTTTTTGAAGTCCACATGAAAAAAGCGTCGCTCGCCGTTTGTGGCGGCGCTAGATATGGCTAGGCCACGGCCGGCCATGATTGGGGGGGACACACGCCGCCGACTCGGACTCCAGGCTCTTCGATAGGATCGGTGTCATTTTCCTCTCCACGATAAGACGCCTTGCTGACAAGGTCCGATTAGGAGAGAAAAAAATCATTATTGCTACGCCTTTCATCCACCGGGGGTTTACCGATAAACAGCTCACCCACGGCTAGATTTTCTGAGAGTGAGATGTTATGTGCTGGAGCATATATATTTAGGAAATACACTTTCATGCGGAATTTTGGGGTGATTTGAATGCTTATTTCGTTATTTTACGAGCAAAAGAAAAACAGTTTTTTTTCTAAATATATTTTGAAAGGCCCCCTTTCTCCTCAGCTGAAAACTCAAGCTGTGAAATATGTCACTCCTAGCCCTCAGCTCCAGTAATCAAACAATTATCAAATAACTTCACATTCTTTTTGAATATAATAATACATGATGATTTATTAACTTATAGGAAACTGATTTACTTTGCAATACCCTAAGGAAAATCCACTTCAGCAAAGTATCCTCTTATAATAATGGAACCCATGAAATATTAAAACTATATTGTATAATAGAGAGAATTTATGAAATATATGAGTGAGTTTCAGTGTCATGTTGATAATAAAAATATTTACATTATATTGAAAATATTGTGTATAATTCTACAAATTACTCAGAAAATATAACTCTGAACAATTAACAAAAATAATAATAATTTTAATATGATATTAAAATTTAATTAAATTAAATATCAGGGGATTAACAAAAAAATTAAAACTGTTCCTTTAAAAAACTAAATCATAGTTACTTTATTTTATCCGCTACCTTTAATTTTAAAAAATATTTCCAAAAGCAACTTTTTTCAATTTGTAATTTTTATGATCTTAATGTGTAAATATATGTTTTATTTGCATGATGAATAAATATTGTTTAATGCTCTAACTTAATCACATCTTTTTGATATTTAACAATGAATCTATGTTTTTGAAGATCCAATAATAGCCCCAGCCGAAATCATCACCAGCGCTGTATAAATGTAACTGACTGTGTCATCTGCTAAGTGTTTGCTTATGGATTTGAGGAGCGACGCCACTTTGGTGGCCCAGCACCAAAAGAATCATGGAGTCTGATCTTTAGAGAGAACAGGGAGAAATAAAGCGAGTGGGAGAGAAACAGAGACAGAGACGGAGATGGAGGGGGAGAGATAGAGAGCCGGGACAAACGTGTGCCGTGTTACTGGGCCACTCCAGCGCCCATGGACTCTCAGCAAGACTCAAAGCCACACTCGGCTTCAAAAGGGAGCCATGAAGATTTTTTTTTTTATGTTTACAAAAACATATTTATTTATTTCTCGTCACTCTGTCATTTATCTATTTATTTCTTGCTGTCCCAGCACCCCTTGCTCTGCCACTGGAAACATGCTCGATGATGCTTACGTGCTCACCCCCCCTCCTCTTTTTTTTTTTAATACCACTGCAGTTGAAAATCAAACTGCTCTAAAACAAATTGATGTAGTCTTTAATATAGTCGTCACATCATCACAGGGTCCCTGCGCGTCTGCCTTGGTGACAACTGCAGGGCTGCTTAGCTTAGCCCAGCGATTGCTGCCACTTTGTTGGTCGCTTCAATGATTTATCACAAAAAGAGAGGGAGATTGTGAGAGTGGGAAGAGAGAGAAAACAGGAGAGACGAAAGAAAAGTCCCCGGGATCATGATCGAGTCGCTGGCACCTTTGATTGACAAGGTCTAATCAGCTTATCTCCATCCTAATAAAGTTGATAGCCCGCGGTGCTGCTCTCTACCTGGCATGGCGTGAACTTTGGGCTCGGCTGGGGCCCCCAGGGCCGGCCCCGGCCTTCTCTGCTTATCTGAACGGGGCTGAAATCAATCCCTAATGAGCTGTTTTCATTTCGCAGGATTGATTACAGGTCCCTAAACACCAAGAAGACTCGCCTAAGAAGTGCTCTCAGCCTCTTCCTGGCCACCTTTAAAATGCAGAGCAGCATGCTTTTGTCTGGCTCTGTCTTTGTTTCTGCAGCTCATTCTGATGCCATTGCTAAGTTATTTCTGTCAACTGAGCAAGTGTAAAGGGGGGGCAGTTTTCAAAGTAGATTCACTCCACATTTTATGCTTGATTTGTTTTAATCATACTTTTTTAATAGCGGTTGAAACGTATCTATTATTCATGATTTTTAAAATTAGAAGCCTTCAGAATCGCTGTTAAAACTGAATCCTAAAATTAAAGTTTGCATTTAAACCCATGAGTCACATCTTAAGAACCAAACTACAACATTTTACAGAGACACATAAAAATATCACTGCCTTTGTAAGCCTTTGAGTTTCAAGTTTTTTTGAGTTCACTTTTAAATGATCCTTAATTCCCTAAAACAATTTCACAAATACAGTTCAATCAACGAAGACAGCTCTATGCTAAAACAACAAAGCCTATTCTAATTCAAAACATTTCATTATTGCAGTGAGTGCGCCATAGAATGAAGATTTCTGTTTAATATTACACTTCTAGTCATAGAGTTTGACTTCTCTTCAACCATATTTTGAAGGAACTGTCTATCAGGGTGGACAACTCAACTCACTTCCCCTCGATGAATAATAATCAAAAAAGTGGAGAGGATAATCATCTCAACTTAGATGTCTTGTCTGACATGATATTTATTTCTAAACAAGCAATCATAAATCATTCACAATCTTTTCAACTGTGGCGGGAAGGAGTAAAATCTAGCATGTCTTTGATTTTAACATCAGTCAAGCCTCCACATTTGGGCATTTCAAATGCCCCTGACTCAAATGTAGTTAAATTGGCTAACTGCATGCCCTCCCTCTTTATTTAGGGCCCTCTTTAACTGGGCTAGCCCCCATGTCTGCTTGTTGCTATGCCTGGGCTTTTAAGTCAGTGCTCTTCGTTAATGAAGTTCTATACTTTATTTATGAGACAAACAGGTCCCTGCTTCTTAAGGGTGCGTGTGGTAAATAGCTCTGTATGTCCAAAGAGTCTCCTCTATATCCCTCTGAGGGCTCTCACTGCTTTTGGCAAGCCTTTGTTTTTTGCTAAATACACCAGGGACACTCGGAGTGGTAGAAAAAGAAAAAGCTCAAATCTGATAAAATGGTACTCTGTGAAGATTTTGTCTTTTCTTAGAACTAAGAGTCCTCCTTTTCTCCTTAAATGTGACCTAGAAGCATCCTGGCTTTTTTGTTCCTGGTCATTAAGAGATATATTGTCGACGCTGAGGAGAAAAAAGAGGGCAAAGCTGAGTTTCTGCGCCATTTCTTTGTTCAGGATCTCTCTCTTTGAAATAAAATGTCTTTTAGTTCCACTTCCCTCATTGGTCAATTACAGTTCTTAAGGGCGACTGTGTCATTGTGGATAGAGAACGCAACTTTGAATTATGGCAAAATAACGATGCTTAACTGCTCTTGGTAAAAAGTACATCTTAGATGTCTGAGGGTTTGTGGCAGGGAAAGTATTTACAGTCTGACTAGATAGTGTCTGATTGGAGAAACACTTAACACTCTAATTATCCCTGTTTAACGTCTGTGGGTGCTACACCTTTGTGTTTTCTGACTCTTCTTAACAATAGCCATTTTCATAATGTGCATGGATAAAGCTTGGTGCACTTCTTGGTTTCTTATTTCCTTATCTTATATTTGTTGTTGTGAAGGAGAAAGAGGTACAATGAATGCAACCTTTGTTGGAAAATAAACAGTTTGGTGTTGCAGAAAGAAAAATCCCAATCCATAGTTTACTATTTGTTGCAATACTCTGAGAACTAAGGCATTTAACTAGTGCAGGACTTCATGAAAATGTCTGGAAGTGTTGTTAAAAGCTACAAAAGTAAATACACCACTTAAGTTGGGTGAACGATAAATTAGAAACTTCAACTGAATGTGGAATCAGACAGTGAACTCAGTCTAACCCTAACCCTAACCTCAATACACTGTTGGATAAATATGGCTGATGTCCCGGAGTTTGTGTTGAATTTGAGAGCTCAGCATATAAAGTAAGACGTCTGGGGTGCATATTCCCTGTGTATCTGTGTTCATTGTGCAGATCTAGTCCCTGCATGACCTGCAGACTTTGCCATTTCAGGTTGTGCATCTGAGCGGAGGGTCTGGTATCGACAGCAGAGCAAAGGAAGGGGTCATGGATTAAAGACGTGGGGCGAAGCTTCCCCACCAAACCACAAACACAACCCCAGCTGGTGTGGACCAAGCCAAGTGTGTGGGACCCAGGCGGGATAAACGAGCATTGTTCTGGATGAGACGGCCGCCGGTGACACAGAGGTCAAGGGGCATGTGGTTGACTGTGGAAGGAGAAACCACAGGGCCCTGTAGGTACTGAACAATGTTAGCCATGGCCCACTTCTTTAACACCAACCAAGCTGTGAAGGGAAGCATCAAAAAAAAAAGAAAAAAAAAAGGGACTCTGGAGAGGTGGAATTAAAAAACCTGTCGGCTGTCGCAGAATTCGACGCAGTTGAGAAACTGGGAAAACGGCGGGATCATCTGAGGCGTTTGAATCAACATTTTTAAGCAGAGAATGTAGATTATATTTATGAATCTGTGAATGCAAGTTTCAGGGAACATCAAAAGCAGCTGGTCTGTGTGCGAACCTTCCTTGACTTGAATTATTAAATCTGTCGATGTCGCGCACGCCAGCCACCCCGCGATTATAGTGTAAATTGACAAACTTTTTCAAAACTACAACGGAAGCCACAGAAAGCTGGTTGATACTTCAAGAATGAGCTTTGATACATCTCTGAGGAATACACTCTGCCTCGATAATATGGTGACTGTCAGGAAGGAAGACAGGGAGGGAGAAAAAAAATATGCTAACTGGTTAAACCTATTTAAGATCCCAATGAGCTTTTTTCCTATTTTAAGATAAAAACAATCCTTGATAATGAGGAAAAAAGGAGTTTGTGTGTTTTATTTATTTATTTATTGTGATTTTTTTGAGATGGTTTATTTAGAAAGTGATGTTGTGCTTTTTTCTCCTTCTACACTCCTGAATTAAGAACTTCAGGAGGAACGCTGACGTTGTTTATTTTCATAGACCCCCTGTCTGTTTGTGTGAAAAGAGACACACCACTAACACACATACACACCACACACATTCGTAGTGATACACAAATTTTCTTCGGGAGCAGAGCAAGGAGAAGCGGCGCCCGATCTGCCGCCTGTACACCTCTCTCTCTCCTTCCCTGGCTCGCCTTTGATGTGCTTCCCGAAAATGTCATCAGGCGTCAAGGAAAGAGTTTTTTTTTTTCTCTTTCGCCCTCCTCCTCCTCCTCACAAACACACACAAACACACATCCACCCACCTCGCATATGAGCAAGACAATTTGCTGTCGCTCACTCATCCTCACCACTATCTTAAACCCCCCCCCCACCCCACCCCATCTCTCTCCCCGCTCACCCAATACCACCATCCCCAATTCGAAACAGAATACGCACCAGTTTCTACCGCTATCTGGTAGCCGGCCTCCAGTCTCCGTGATGACCTTTCCAGCTTCTCTGTGTTGTCCAACAGATGCGCTCTCTGCAACAAATGGAGAAAAAGAAAATAAAGCTGGAGAAACAAACACACTAAAAAAAAATTGATTGAGAGGGCTGGGACCCATTTCAAAGAAACACATCAACGCTGTCACATAAACAGACAGACCACATCCACAGCGACAACATAATACAGCCAGGTTGGCAATAACCTTCATGGATGACAATGTGTTATATGCTGATGGAATATCAAGCATATGCATGTTGGGAGTGACAATGTAAGAGGTGCTGCCGCCTCATCTTGGACATAAAAACACAAAGTACTTTGAGGTGTGTTGCCTGCTCTGATTGTTTCACAGAACAGGCTTCTGCTACATGGAGAGAAAAGTTAGAGAAGGGAGGTGGAGCGAACTAAAATTAAATTTGCTTTCAAGCCTTCCAGGTAAGAGAGAATCCTGGCCAAGTGATGGCTTCCAACTGGGGAACTTTAAAAATCAACATTTACCTCCTAGATTTGAAACAAAAATTCAATATTGAGTTTTTCATTTTTATCCAAGCTTTTACAAATCTACCAAATTCATAACTGTACATGAAACATGCATAATAATACATGTACATTGTATAAATGATCCTCTAGCAAATATATCTACTTCCATTTCTGCTTGTATGTTCATTCACATTGGTACACCCAAACAGTATTCATCATGTATGAGCTACAGCATCCCCCCTTGACTTACTCACAGCTATCAACAACTGACAAGGCTGCCGCCCATTGAAACCATAGACTTTGCAGCGCACATCATGAAAAGAGGTGCACATAAATACTTAAATAAGCAATTCTGATCACTTTTTTTCAAAGTGGATGTTAAGAGTATCAAGGTGAGCCTCACATATTCACGCTTATCAATGGACGGCAGCTCCTTAGAAACCAAGAACACCAATGGTTTGTTCTCCTTTGCTGAAGAATTCATGGCCCACAGGCGAGGTGAGAAAAATGGTCTGATCTGCTAGCTGTTGGCCTTGAGGTCCACCTTAAGAGTTCAATAGCGGTCTATAGTATTATGGGTTGTTTTCATTGCGTTCAAATATCCAATGACTGTAGTATTGAGCAATGCAAAATAAACATGCAGTTCAAAAGGAAAACATATAGTATACAATATGCTGTGTAATGCATGCTTTATTGTACTCAATTATGTACAGTATTCATTTTATCTATACCAAGAAAATCAGGCATGAGTGGGTTTTGGGAGGTTGAGTACATAAGTAAAAAACTGTATGGAGGTTTTGATAATTTTTCATTATTCTGATTTTAACATTGCTTTTCTTTCATTCCTGTCCCTTGCGGAAATATATACTTTGTTTAAAGTGTAAACAACAGGGCGCCGGAGGCCTAGCGGTCTAAGCAAGCCCTATATACAGATGCCACCGTCTTCGTCACAAAGGTCGCTAGTTCGACTCCCAGCAAGGGTTGCAAAGGAGTGGAAAATTTCCTGAAAGTTTCCAGAAAATTTCAATTGGAAATTGAGCTTAGGAATTTTGGAAATATTCCAAATTGGAAACTTTCCATGGGAATTATGGGAATTTATGGGAACTTATGGGAATTGAGGGTAATTTAATGGAAAGGTATCATATCCAAGCATAAGAATGTTTTGTTATAAGCAGACATCCATCCAAAATAATACAATTAAAACAGATTTTTTTGTAAGTAGAACTTTATCAAGTGTTAAATATTTTATTGAACCATATATTCATTCATTGAAGAACAAAAACATGAATCCTGAGTTAAATTTTACTCATTCCTCCAACCCAAGCTATTCCAACATGAACAAAAATGCAATCCCAACAAAGTCCCATTCAAAATGTTAAATGAAAAGAGCCCCTCTCCCTCCAAAAAAGTTCCATTC
Organism: Notolabrus celidotus; assembly: GCF_009762535.1. Lineage (NCBI taxonomy): Eukaryota > Metazoa > Chordata > Actinopteri > Labriformes > Labridae > Notolabrus > Notolabrus celidotus. The sequence goes on from NC_048289.1 coordinate 19,399,415, forward strand.
AACATGCAAATAAAGAAGCATCTTCCCTCAAGCTTCTCCAGCCTAGCCTCTGCAGTATTCTAGAAATCATCTGTGCATGTGATTGAGGAATAGCATAGATATTCAACTGTACTTGCATGAATCTGGTTGTTTTAGTCAGGATTATGCTAAAATATATTTTCCCCAACTATATTTTAGTTCCCTATTAAGAGCCAACCTTCAATTTCGTAAATTCCTGGTTTATTTCCGTTAATTCCCATGGAAAGTTTCCAACTTTGAAAATTCCCAGAATTTTGCAACCCTACTCCCTGCCATGACCATTTGCTGCATGTCTTCCCCCTCTGTGGACACACAGAAGAGTCCAGATTTTTGTTGGCTTTGATAAATGTTCATATTTCTCCACCCAACTGTGTCACAGTGAGAAACCTGAGCAAGAGTCTGTGATAAAGACTTTTGTTTGTTTCTCTGTTTGGACAGTAGGCCTTGTCTTTGCCTTTTGGAAAGTAATAAATACAAGGACATTCTTTTTTGAAATGAAACATTCTCTATAGTTTTTTCTCTCAGTTATATGAAGTGAATTAGAAATTTAATGTGAATCAATTTGAATCAAATCGAATCAAAAAGAATCAAATCAATCTGAATAGTACTGAATTGGCCCAAACTTGAATGAATCGTCCCTGAATCAGATCGTAGCCATCAAGGTTCAAATTTAATTTAATTTTTTAAGTTATAATTTTGGCCTTTTTGCCTTTATTTGATAGGACAGCTGAAGAGAGACAGGAAATGTGGGGAGTAGAGAGCGGTCGAAGACATGACGGAAATGGTCGATCGGCAGGGAATCGAACCGGCGACCCCTGCGACGAGGACTGTAGCCTCTGTATGTGGGGTGCTTAGACCGCTAGGCCACCCAACAATGTTCAAATTCGATCAGATCGTCTTGATGAACACCTCTAAACAGTGTGCTCTACTACAAATGCTGTAAATGCTTCCACTTTTGGTGTAACTTTATTTTTTCACTGTAACCATCAGGGGTCTCTGAATTGTATCCCACTTTACAGCTACAGGAAGTGACCCACTAACACTGACGACCCTCACTCTCTTTGGACTTGGTTGCAATACACTACAATCTTCAGTAACATAGAATGGCATTTTTTTTCCCAAAGTTTTCCCGGAGAGGTTTCCATCCACTTTCCATCCCGTGTCTATGTTTTGAGCGGTCATCTAACGTTTCTGTCTCCCTCGTCTGCTATTGTCATGGGAAACGTGACTGTTCCAGGTTTGTTCCACTATTGTCTCCATTTAGTTCAGTTCTGTGCAAGTCTAACCTTACACTGTATGTTTTTATCACAATCCCTTGGATCTAATGAAAAATGTCTTTCATTAAAAGATTGTACTGTGCGGCATCAAAGGAGAGGTTAATCATGGAAGCATCTGTCTGATCAGTCTTGTTTTGGATAATTGAGGTTCTTAATTTTTTGCTCTTGTTGTTGCTTTAGGGACAACTTAAATGCTGACCACTTATTTTGGTGCTATGTTGTAATGAAAAAGAATACTCTCACTTTTTTAGAAAATGTCAAACAAATATTTAAAGATTACATACATAAGTTCAAGTGTTGTGTTTACTGTTTATTCAACATTTCTGAGTAAAGAAGTCAGTACGATCATAAACTTTAGGCACGTTGATCTTAATAAAGTATACTTTGATTCTATTTTTGGTCATGGGCTGTTCAAACTCCTTATCTAACGCACAAATATAACTTCAAACAACATTTACAGCCCCATGTTGTCCACTGTAGCAACACTTTTATGCACACGTCCAAACTAAGACCGGATCTCATTAAATACAAACTGCATTCAGAAGAGAGGATCATAAAACATCAAAAAATAAGGGAGGCCGTAATGTTTACTGCAATGTTGTTGGTTTTGATGGCCTTTCTAATATGCTATGTTAAGAAACTGATCAGATGTAACACATTTGACACTCAAAAAATAACCCGATGAATGACAACCGCCTCTCTGACAAGGGTTTATGCCCATCACATGAGCGAAGGGGACAGGGGGGGAAGAAGTGAAATCTCTAGTTTTGGTAAGGCTGTCAAAATGCGTAGCAGCTAATCACTCAGAGGAAATGAAAAAAACGTGGAGAAGAGGAAAAAAAAAAAAAGTCAACGACACACTTTTCAAAGTTTGACAATAAGAGGGATGGGGAAAAAGAGCAGGGAGGAGAAAACTCCCTCTGAACTCTTTTCTTTCCCTCGCTTCCTTTTTCTCAGCGCCACTGACAGATGTCATTTAAAATTGCAGAGATACTTTTTAATAGTTAAAGGGAGGGCAGAGGGAGGAGGATGGGAGAATGGGTGGGTGGGTGGTAAAATGGGCTGCTGAAAGAAGGAGGATAGCGATGAGGATGGTGATGGTGACGGTGGGCAGAAAAGGGATGCAAGGTGTGGTGGGGATTTTTTTTGGGGGGGGTGAAGGGTGTGGTTGGAGCTTCGGGGTGAGGAAACATGGGTAGTGGCACCAACAGAGATGGTGGCAGCATGCACGTAGGAGAAAATAGACGCCAAGCTTGGGCTATAATGAGCCCCTATGGATCAGAGGGGACGTATTGACATGCAATGCTTAAGCTAATACACCTAGACCATGGCTGCAGTGCCTGTGTGTGCCTGGGAGCATGAGGCAGCCAGGGATAGTGACAGAGTATAGCGCACTCCCTGGGTTCTTCAAAGAGCTCAAGTGATTAGTATGTTATCATTACCATTCGAAACGTGATTTTCCTATTCCCTCTCGGCAAAGGTGACACGTCTCGGGGAGACGGCCGGCAGACTCACTGCGATGGAAAGCCACTTCAAAAGCTTTCTCCTCCTGAATTTCTCTCTCTCCCTCTCTCTCTCTCTTTCTCGTTCTGTCTTCTTTTAGGGCCGGGGGGAGGGGAGTGTGGGTGGGTGGTTGGGAGTGTGAGGTGGGAAGGGAAGGGAAGGGGTGGGGGGGTAGCTGGAGGGTAGTGGCGGTGGTGGCAGTGGCGGTCTATATATATGTGTGTGTGTGATCATTAGAATAATGCGCCCCGAGTTTGACGGTGACAGAAGCTGAAGGAAAGGTTGAGAGTTCAGCCACTGAGAATCCAGTAATGGCACACTGCAATGGCCTCTATAATAATGAAACAATTGTGGCATGGACACAGGATGATACTGGGGAAGATAATGAAAAGGAACATGCACAATTAAAACTAAACATCCTACACATCATAGTCACAACGGAGGATGATGGAGAGATTGTATCTACAAAATAAATCTAAGACAAAAAGGCGATTATGCTCCAGGAGAGAGACTTTGTTCCAATATCTGAGTCACATAAATCAAAAACATGGGACTGTATCCAAATGTTCTCTTCTGGTTAGAGAGCAGATTCTTGTCAGCATTTTTGTCAAGGGGAATCCAAAGAGTCTGACAGCCCCTACTGTGCTACTACACCCTATATCAAGGCTTGACCCCCGTGGTTCTGATAGACCCATCATGAAATTGTCAGAATACGGCAAAGACTCACATATTTAAGCTCAAATGCTGGCGTACAATTCAGATCTGCCATTATTCCACTTAAGACAAACTAAGGGCCTGATCAAAATCATATCTGATCGTCTCAAGGAGGCTTCTAGCAAAGGCTTTAAATATAATATATGATAAATATTATGCATCTGTGAGAGCACCCCCCATCAGCACCACTGTTTCTGCCTCTGCATGTATGCCTTTTCATCTGACACCTACATTTTGAACAAAGATCTTCATAGGAACCTCGAAAATGGTGTTTTTTTGTTGTGCTTTTTTGCGTCAAGAAACACTCTTCAGTTGTAAGTTATTAACAGGGAGCCCCAGAACAATGCAGCTGTAGCTCAAAAGAAAAATCTCTCCCCTCTTCTTCTTCTTTTTTTTCTTCGCTCTCCTGCCTTTTTTCAATATCAAACACAGGCGGTTACTATCACCATTTTCCAAAGTTCAGATGATTTCCTTATTATTTCAATAAGGGTGGGGGAGAGTCAAAGTGAATAATGATGACAGCTGTGATTCAGACTGACTGTGTGATCTTCTGTGCCGTTTGTTTGGGACTTGTAAGACGAGGAATTACAAGTGTCAAACAGCTGTGAATATGGGTGCTAAATATTTAAACATGTTTTTCAGCTGAAGGAAAAAAAAAAAAAGTATAGTTTTTTTTAAAAGCAAGCCTTAAGTGTGTATAAGCTGTGCCAGCCTTTGATTCAAATGCAGGAAGAGCAGAAGGGTAAAAGGCTGCAATGAAGAAGTGCGATGGTGAAGAGGGGCTCAGAATCGAGCCCCATTACACAGATTGGGCCATTCCAACAGAGGCTGACAGGTGAGGTGAGTTAAGATGTTTTCTGAACCTCAGGCTAGGAAGGAATGAACATAAAGGTGGGAAGAGGAAGGGGAAACAAAAGTACAATCAAATAAAAGCATCCGAACATGGCATCTAGGTCAGGATGATGCTCCTAATAAGTGATTTTCAGGCCAGTCACAGCAACTGAGTAACTCTGAGTGAGGCTATATTTAAGAAGGCTTGTACTAAAATAATGGTAACCATGAACTTCAAGTACACCTGCACAGCTGGGTCGACCCATATTGTTCTTTCAGAGCCGATACCAATACCAATATCAATTGGTAGTTCATGAGACCGATATCTGGAACCGATATGCATTTACAGTAAGTATGAAAATCTTTCTGTCTTGATTTTGAATGTGGATCTGTCATTAAAAAAACAGACTATTTCATTACTAACAAATATAGATGAATATGTAAAACAGCGATAAAGGTGAGTTTTTGAAAAGCATACACCTTATACCAGGGGTTCCCAAAGTGTGGGTTAGGTACCCCTGGGGGGTCGCTAGACACAAATGGGCTAAGCTAAATGTAGCCACATTAAATCACTTCGAGGGACAGTAGGGGTCACGAGTCTTAGGCAACAATATTTTGGGGGTCGTGGGATGTTTTCCAGAATGTTTTTTTTTTATGATCTAAAAATTGTACAGTTAACTCATTATAGTAAAAGATATCGCCATAAATAGTAGCTAAACTTGAAATAAAATCTTGAAAATAGAAAATGTAATGTCTTTGCCAGATGACTCCTAAGTTTAGGGTTAGTGAACAGTAGCACTAGGTTACTTCAAAAAGGCACAGGACACAGCCACATGCTCATATAGGTACATTTTCTACACACCAGCTAAATTAAGCCACATTAAATAACTTCCAGGGACAGTGGGGGTCACAAGTCGTAGGCATCAATATTTTGGGGGTCACAGGCTGAAAAGATTGGGAACCCCTGCCTTATACAGTTCATGTATTTCATTAAAGCGCTCAGATTTTTTTGCCCTGAGTTAAACTAGCAGTAGTTGATGGCGGGAGATACAGGGTGGTGACTGAAAACACACCTAGAGGGTAAGAAATACCTTCAGCCAATGTAGCCCATTCTTTAATTAGTTTAATTATTTTAGCCATCTGCAAAATTAAACACCAATACAGATAATCAGTAAAGTGCTGAATATCGGTCCCCGATAATCTGGCAGAATGATAATCGGTCGACCCTTTAAGAACAGGTATGCTTAAGAGACAAAATGAATACAATGCTGCCTGCAGAAACAGAATCTATCATAATTAGAGTTAAGTAAAGTTTATTCTTCATGATTTTTAAGTAGCGTGGAAAATAATATGTATAACTAGACAATAACGGAGTGTGTATTATACAAAATATGACTGTTATGAGTGTATTTGACATCAATCTAGCACCCGAGTAGACATATTTATGTTATTATCATTAGTTTACATGCTATTTAAATACTACTCTAGAACTGTTTAAAACACCTATTCTGAACATGGAATTAACCTTGAGCCAATTTTAGAATGCTAATTAAATGTATCATGCTTGCTACATCACTTATCTTAATGATGATTCAAGGATAAGTTTCTTTTTTTAAGGATATCTTTGGAGCTTTTTCATGCCTTTATTGAGAGGATAGGACAGTGAGTAGAGTAGGAAACCTGGAAGAGAGGGAGAGTGGAATGATATGCAGCAAATCGCCACAAGTCACATTGTAACCCGGACCGCCTGCTTCAAGGGCTATAGCCTTGGTACATGGGGTGTATGATCTAATCACTGAGCTAAACCAGCTCTTCAAGTATAAGTTATTTAAGAGAAAGAAAATTTATAGTTAGGTAAGCAGTGCAGACCAACAGGTTTTTCCAACTCGAGGATGAATTTAGTATTTAATTATGAGCGGAGGAGCTCACTTAGAGTATCTGTTGAAAAGAGTTACAGCTGGGGTGCTGGCGTGGCTGAAATGGTAGAGCAGGTGCCCCATGTACGGAGGCTACAGTCCTCATCACACTGATTGTAGGGTCAATTCTCAGTCTCAGTATTTGATAAATGTCGTCCCCTTGTCTCTTCCAACTTTTCCCGAACCTTCGTCAAGCTATCCTATCTCATGAAGGCAAAGAAGTGTAAAAAACAACAACACACAGACACTACAGCGACATAAAAGTTTAAGGATCCACAGTAAACGAAACATAAGTGAAGACTGTAATTAAAATAGTTGCTTGCAGAAGTTGACTCCAAAAACTTTTGGGAAAAGTATGTATAAGCATGTGCTAGCTGTGGCCACTGTTTATTGGTATTTGCATTGCCAGTTGGAGAACTTGTCAGCTAAGCAACCCACTTCTTATGTTGTCCTTTTTGAGGTGTTACATTGAGGCATTCATTTTGCTGTACAGGTGATCTATGTTCTTTTATTAACTTTCAATTACGAGCCAGAACAGTACCTAGGGTTGCAAAATTCCAGGAATTTTCAAAGTTGGAAACTTTCCATGGGAATTTATGGGAATAAACGGGAATAAACCAGGAATTGACTAAATTGAAGGTTGGCTCTTAACAGGGAACTTAAATATTGTTGGGGAAAATATATTTTAGCATAATCCTGACTAAAACAACCAGATTTAATGCAAGTACAGTTTAATATCTATGCAGAGCTATCCTCAATCACATGCACATAGCACACTACTTACTGCAGGGCTATTGAGACCACGCCCCCTACATGCACTTTTTATTTGCATGTTGAATGGGACTTTTTTGGAGGGAGTGGGGCTCTTTTCATTTAACATTTTGAATGGGACTTTGTTGGGATTGCATTTTTGTTCATTTTTGAATGGGTTGGGTCAGGGGGATGAGTAATATTTAACTCAACATTCACGTTTTTATTCTTCAATGAAAGAATTGATTGTTCAATAAAATATTTAAAACTTGATAAAGTTCTACTTACAAATAAATCTGTTTTAATTGTATTATTTTGGATGGATGTCTGCTTACAACAAAACATATTTATGCTTGGATATGATACCTTGACATTAAATTATCCTCAATTCCCATATATTCCCATAAATTCCCATGATTTCCAATTTGGAATATCAAAAATTTACTGGAAACTTTCCGGGAATTTACCCGAAATTTTACACCCCTTTGCAACCCTAGTACTTGTCAATTTCAAGAAGTTTGAGTCGACATTAACATGATGCTTGACAATGGTGTTTGTTTGTTTGTACAGATAGTACTTGAGATGACAAGAACAGTTTCAATACATAGTCTACTTTGCCTGCTACTGAACATCTTAATTCCCTTCATGTGGTAAATGACAAACATTGAAATGTAATGAACTGGGCGTGATCATCTCTGGCGATGGTGGATGTGTTAATGAATGTTAGATTTAAAACACAACCTCCCTAATGTTGAGCTCATTACAGTTTATAACAAAGAGGCAGGCAGTGACTAAGACAGCTCTGTTCAGGAGAAGTTACAGATAGCAACAGTTTCTTCTTCAATTTAAAGCTCCGATCAGAAACTTTTGGTTGTGTGGATTTTGGCGCCTCTTGTGGACAAAGCAGTGTTTTGATTTTTCTAATATAAAAATCTCATCCTGCAGTTAAATATATCAGTATCTCTGACTCTGTTTCATGGCAAGTATATGTAAATAGGGATTTTTTCCAGCAGTGTGTAGGTGTCTTACACCTACAGTATAGAAAAAGTCAGTGTTTATCCTGGTGGTCTCCTTTATTTTTGTAGCTCATATAGAGCTATTAATATTAATTTCAGTCTGTTTTATAACCAGCTAAAATCTCACATGAGTTTGATCAAGTTCTAAACTTGTTTCAGTCTCACTTCAGTCCTCAATATTGTTGCTAAAAAGGCACATCATTATATTTTCACTCTCTGATATTTAAGGTAGAGGGAACATGGTCTTCATTGAATTCATTATCTTTGTCTCGGACGGTAAGCTTTTCAATCAGACATGCAAAAAAAAGTGTCCAAATGAACTGATTAAAATGTTCTACGAGAGGGATGAGGGGTGGGGGGGGGTGATGGTACAAATTGAAATTTCAGTGGGAAAGCAGATTTGAAATTGTAAGAGCAGAGAAGCACTTACCTCTTCACGCAACTTTATCAACTGCATCAGGAGAGCAAAAAAGAGAGGAGGGAGAAAGATGGAGAGAGAGAAAGGAGAGATAAAACAGCAGAAATATGGCAGAAGGAAGATCAGTCATGTGGCTGGGTACAGAATTAACCCTGACGATTTATCTGTTTGCATGTTTAGCATTCGCAAATCACAAGACAAACACATTAAACGGAGCTAAACACACGGCACAGGCTGACTTTTTCTTTTTTGAACAAACAAAGATCAAGTCCTGGCGCTGTCACATTAAACAAAGAGTGGGAATGGATCGCTCCATTCGCAGTATCAACTAATATTATCAAAAAAGTCACGGAACAAGAAGCTGATATAGCAGGAGAGAGAAAAATAAGTAAAATAAAGTCTGAACTGTTGCAGTTTTTTTCAATGCGAGAAATTGTTTTGTATCTGTCATCTCGCTGAAGTCTCTGGAAATGGATGAAAAGAAAAACTGTGCCCTTTGGAACAGGGTTGGAGAAATGCTGAGCCACTCCATTTGTACCGCTGTTTATCAATGCTGATACCCTGTCACTTTTTCATGTCGCTTCAGTAAAAGGTGAACGCTGTTTAGAGCCATGTGAGCCATGTACAGCTGCACATACATACAAGCGCAGCTTCTTATTGGGACAGGCACGGATCATGAAAAATGAATCTTAGCATTGCTGTACATTTTTGATGAAAGAGAATAGCAAATTTAAAGTGAAGTAAATAAGAAATGCTGCTCCTATTCCCTGGCCGGGAGAACCTTGCATCTCTGATAATGAATCAGACATTGGAGGGAGAGCAACAATCCCATTTGCCATTAATTATGCCTGATCACAATTTAAAAGGTTGCTTCCCTGGCCTGTTTGTAAGTGAGGGCTGGAGAGAAGAAAGAAAGACGGATGAGGCTTAACTAAAAAGGAGTAGAGACAAATGTCTTGATTTGCAAGCATTTTAAAAACTCACTTGTTAATTCCATTATTTTAATGCACATATTTTGGCCAGCGTTAAAAGTAAGCAGATCTAAAGAGGGGCCCAGGGCTGCTTTTGTTTTGAGAGCTTGTTTTGAATTTTTGATTTCAGAATTCTTTCTTTTTTTTTTTAAAGGTGAGTTTTTGTGTACTGAATTAAATAATTCACTGCAAACTTTAAGGTGTGGGGAAAAAAACTTGATAAAGGGTCAACAAGTGTGCAAACAATTCAAAAACAAGTCGCAATTGTGACCAAAATAAACCAAATAACTTACATTAGCTGTTACTCCTTTTTTATTCAATCCTCGACAGAAAATAACACAGTTCTGCCTACATTTGTTCAACTCTATTTATAAACACATTGCTTGTAAAAACACTCTCAAAGAAATTTGCCGCTCAATAACAAATGCAGGAGGAGTGTGCACTATATAAAATACAAACAAAAATTTCAAGTACTTCCCACGTTACTATCTTGTATTTGTCACAGCTTGACACACCCCTGTAGTTTTAGAAGCCTCTCAAAAATAGCTCCTCCATCATTTGTGAGGTTTTTTTTCCCCTTCCACCCATAAAAAGTAATAAAACTACAAGGTTCACTTGAATATTGCAAATATAAAAATATTGTCAATATCTGTACCATGGGAGGTAAACAAGTATAATTGCATGTTTTTCTAAAGAGCTCTATTCCTTGAAAATGTCAGCAGGAACGCTTTAGAGTGGAAAGCGTCTTTTCCAACTTAAGCAACAACTCCCCACTAAGAATGCATTATTGAAGAGGCCAAAGTTTAAAACTACACTGTGGATGTGATTATTTGGGGGCTTGAAAAAAGACAAAACAAAAAGCAGCAGATCCTGCGATCCCTCGCCCTCCCGGCTCAGCCATCAGTCAATGGCTACCAAACAAAACTTGTTCTAGCTCATTTGTGCTGCCTGACTGATTGCAAGTCCTCGTGAAGGATTTGTTGAAACTATACGAGGTGCCATGTTGAGCTGCGTTTCTTCCTGTCGGGCTTCATTTTTCTTTGGCATCCTTTCTTTAGAACGGCCAAAGATGCTCGCGTTGCTCAAGAGATACAGAGCAGTAAATACAGAATATTCTAAATGTTATAATTACTCCTGCATGAGCGCCTTTCCTTCTGTTTTTGTGATGCCTGCCAGTATTCAAAATTGCACTGCTGCAATTTTTCTGTTATGATAATCAGCAATTTTTTTTTTTCAAACAAAAGATTTTTTTTTTTTTATCCAATACGGAATTCGATACAAGTGGTAATCTGCTTTCTTTGTAGCCTGTAAAATCTGGTCCATGCCGGCTCAAACCAGCACAATCTCTTGTGGCCAAGCCTTCTGCTGTGACTGAAATCGAAACTATTCCGTATAGTGTTCCTGTGTGGAAAATGTGTGTGTGCATTTGCTGCTTTGTGTGTGGTGTCTGAGAGTGTGTGTGTGTGTGTGTGTGTGTGTGTGGGGTGTCTGAGAGTGTGTGTGTGCGTGTGTTGCATGCAGAAGGCAACAGAAAGAAAAAATGTGCAATAGTAGCCTACCACATTATTAAAAAAAAGGGAAAAAAACGAGCGATAGTGCCAATTCAGTCTCTGTCCGCATACAGATAACGAATAAATGCCGAACTCTATTAAATCGTCCTTTAGCCATTATCGCAGGGCCAACACGCCATTTTCAGAACTTATGACGGTTCCCTATTTACTTAGCTATAAATCCTTGCCATGTAACCAACAGATTTGTGACTGGTAATGATCTGCTCAGCCAGGGTTATATGAAATGATCCTGACCTCTTTCAGATCGTCAGGAATTAAATTGACCGACTTGCCCCGGCCCCCACCATCTTTTCCCCTCTGCTATCACCGCCGTCTCGTTAGATAAAAAAGCCTGAAGTTCCGAGCACTCCACTCACAGCAAGACCAAGACGAGCATTATCTCTGGAAGTTTTTAAAAGGAAAATGAGGTAAACACGGCACCTGGGAGAAAAAGGGAAAACGTATATCAGCTATTTATTTGCTTCTGGCCTCGGTATGAACTCAGGCTTTGTTTGAGTGTTTTAGATGCACTGTTTACTTACAATTATTCAATTCTAACATCAGATACAATTAAAGCTAATTATAACAGTGTTGTACTCAATTTAATTATTTAAAATGTGTGTTTTAAAAATTCATACATTGAGTCCTGTTGATCTTTTATTGCAAGAAAGAAATTGGGGATGTAAATAAAGTGTTATGTTGAAAAAGGAATAGGTCACTTATAATGGCTTTAATTCTTTATAACTGCTTCATGTTTGGCCTTCAATTCTAAATAATATTTTTTGAGGAAAATATATATCTAACGGTTACATTTCAAATTTCAAACAAACTTTGAACATTTTTAATATAATTTAAATTTCTTAAGTTACACTATAATTTTAATGTGACATTAGAAAAATAAATAACACTGGATCATGATGTAATGTCACATTCTGCTACCTTTATTTTCCAGACATGTGTGCTTGATTCAATAAAGCAGATTCATTGTTTTTGATTAGGTGATAAAAATATCTAACATAATTTAAAATAATTAATGTTGAAAAATCTAACGAAACAAACCAGCAATTTTCAAAATAAAAATAATAAATTCTAAAATTGTTGCGCAGAAAAAAAAATTACTTTAAAATGTGTAAATTGTACATTTACAAATATTGCTTCATTATTATTATTATTATTATTATTTATTATTATTGCTTTTAATATTTTTTGTATGCATCTTTAATGAAAAAGAAATAAGATTTCCAAATGAAATGTGATGTGTTTCTCAGCTTCTTCTTTGACAGGATTCTGATTGAACTCATCAGAGTCTCAAATGTGACATTCCTGACAGCACATCTCCTTCCAACTTCTGCAGAAAATGTCACAGTCACTTTTGTGTCTCACTAATTTGCCTGGAATATGCATTTCAATTACACATGGAGGCTCGTGATACATATGTTTCTAAGATGTGCAGTTCATGGGTCAGCATTGAAATGGTAATGGGGAAACGTTCAAAAAAGGGAAGAAAAAACAGACAACTTTATTTAGCTTGGCTTGGCTGGGAATCATCTAAATATACTCACTTAAAGCACTGTGGGACTAAATGTGTAAATATGCATTCTAGTATTCATCTTTGTCTTTTTTCTTTTTTCTTTCCGAGTGCCCGTTTGAAAATGCAAAGTATTTATTTGCATGTGTGCGTTTGTGTGAATGTGTGTGTGTGTGTGTGCCTTGAGACACAGTAACCCCTCTGAGTTGACAGCCGATTCTAAAGGCAGTATATAATTAGTCAAAAGACGTTTGGTCAGAGTTGAGAGTGGCTGCATATGAGTGGCAGCTGTGCAGGTGAGAAATAGGTAAGTGCGTCTTAAATGTTAAAACGCTGCTTTTCCTGAATTCGTTGATGTCTCACGGTTTTGATGCGGCTCTACATTAATTCAGAACAACTTAAGTTTAAAATAACATGCGGCACATTTTGGCCCATTAAGATCACAATGCAAGATAATTGTTGTTTCTTCTTCACTGCCACTTTCATAACTGCCGTGAATGAATCTTTTGCAGACGCCGCTGACAATGAATGAAAAGTGCTAATGTGTTCTTTATCCCTTGTTTATATCCTGACGATTCAACAGGCTGAAGTGATATTCAAACAAAATGTCAGTCTTTGTCTTTTAATCCACAATAAACCAATTATGAATATGTTGATAGATAAAAGATCAAAAAATATAAAGAAATCAAAAAGAATTGAAGATTCTTGATTAAAGGCTTCGATTAAATAAAAGAATAAATGCATTTTTAGGGGCTATCGATTGATTTCAAGGGAGTGCTCCATCAAAATGTTGTGTATTCTTTTTGTCGACAACATAAGACCCTGCATTTTGGATTTTGAGTATCTTTATTGTGCAGGTTTGCCACCCTTGGAGTTTAAAGAATGAGCAGCAAACAAGATTTTGCAATTCTGCATGTGCATTCGTGTGTGTGTGTTCATGTGTGTGTGTGTGTGTGTGTGTGTGTGTGTGTGTGTGTGTGTGTGTGTGTGTGTGTGTGTGTGTGTGTGTGTGTGTGTGTGTGAGGACCTCGATAGAGGATGAAGGATCTATTATTGGCCTAAGTCCACACCCGGCTGGAGAACAGCTGTGGGATGGTTGGAGTGGGGAGGCCGGGGTTTTGGATTGAAATTTGTGTTCGATTTTGTGTGTTGTGTTTATGCGTGTGTGTGTGTGTGTGTGTGTGTGTGTGTGTGTGTGTGTGTGTGTGTGTGTGTGTGCGCTGACCACAATCTTGCTTTGACCAGACACCGGTCCCATGCCCTGAGCCCACTCACTAGCAAGCCCAGCTTTGCATTAAACAGTGTTCCTTCCGCATGACTTGGTGACAATACTGTGGTTTCAGCTCTCTCGATGGCATATACGAGGGGCCCCTCTCCTCACCCCTTGGGGGCCAGTCAGCCACCCATACTGGTGCTGCTGCTGCTGTTGGTGGTGGCTTGGGCCCCCTGATTAGCGTCTCACCTGGTTCTCTGAGGAGCTGGCGTCATCCCCCAGGAGCTCGTTGCGCACTTCGTCACTGTAGGCGATACGTGACCTTTTCTGCAGGGGGAGGAGGAGGGAGAAAGAAGGACAAAAAGAAGAAGAAGAAGAAAGAGGGGAGAAACAGAGGAGAGGAGAAAAAGAGGGAAACAAGTGGGGAAATATGGCTTAGTACTGTTGTCAATGCAAAAACACAACAGGCATTCCTTAAGCACGAGAGCCCCCTAATGGAACTTGGTGACAAGTCACACACATGCAGCTTCAGTGAGTAAATTTATGTGTGTGTCTCTGTGTGTTACTGTGCTTCTATAACACATGTACTGAAAACAACATGTCTGACTTTGTGCCCATGCCTCCCATCCAAGGTGATCTAGTCTACCTAGTGCACTTGTGCCACAGCAGTGGTGGCAAGGACTCCCCCCTCGCAGCCTGCCCACTTAAACAAATATAAGTTGAGGGATGAAAACCCTGATCTTGTGTGCATGGAGAGGCTGTGGAACAGGGAGGACAGGGGAGAGGGCCGTGGAGATGTATTATGAGGAAGTATCACTTGTCAGCGCTAAATCTTTTCTGGGGGCTGTCACTGCTGTCATCCCAGTGCTGTGGCAGGCTCTGTGATAACACCGATGCTGAGACTCAGACAGGGAATAATTCATCACCCATTGGCGGCCCATCGGATTTGGGGTTGCCTCTCTCTCTCTCTCTCTCTCTCCCTCACACACACACACACACACACACACACACACACACACACACACACATAAACCCTTTCTCTCTCCCTCTCCCTCTCTCTATCTCTGTCTCTAGATAGGCTAGAATAAGAGGGAATGCCATGTCCAAAAAAAAAAGAGACAAAAAAACAAAAAAAGCCACACACATTTCATACACACTTCAGAGCGTGCCACCTCCGATTGTCGAAGAGTGGGCTGCCGTTGTACCGCTTGTTTACAGACGCCCGACCCGTGGAAAAACAGCCTCTTGGCATGCCCTCTAAACTAAATACACACCAGCAAGCAGACACAGAAAAGTGTTTACTAAGCCTCCTTCGCTTTCTCTCCCTGCCTTGACAGGGTTTCTAGGTGGGCTGCAGGAGGTGGGCAAAAATCAAAGGCAAACACAAGCATAGGAATGAAAATATCACTTTTTCTCCACACGAATTCTTTCTATTTTCTATATTTTGCTTAGTTCTCAGCTCTAAATAAATAAAACAAAGTAAGAGAATCAGTGAAGGAACACCAATTACCTCGTGGGGACATTTTTTTTATTTTTTTTGTTGAGTACAGTATCCTTCCCTGTATCTTTTTATTATCAGAAAAAGTTTGAAGAAGCTCCTGCCGATGCACTTTGATGCTGCCTTCCATAAGAAAAGGCACAAATCAAACTTGAAAAAGCCAATTCCAACCTCAAGAGTGATGATATCAAGTTGCTTGATTGAAACAACTTTGGAGCCAATCACAATCGAGCCAGTTGATTCCTTTTTTTTTTTTTTGTCTCTCCTGATAATCTGGAGCAGTGAGTGGAAAGTCATGGCTGATGTGATTTGGTTGTTATTATCATGATGGTGAGGGCCACAGTTCTCTGGAGTAATTACTGACTAGACGGAGAGGCCTGATTGACCCAGACCACAAAAACCCATTAGATAAAGAGTGCACCCAAACAATACTACAACCACGGGGACCTGAGCCAGGCGCAGAGCGCCCACTGTGGGGAGAAAGAGGAGATCGACAGCACAGAGTCAAATAAAACAAAACATTTCAAAATCCCCAAATACACATTACTTTAGAGCACCATGTCAAAAAGTGCTGTAAAGAGGTTTATGTGACCTTTTGTCTGACATAGTTAGCTCAATTATTGACTTCTGACTGTCTTTTATTTGTTCTAGAATTTAATTATGTGGCAAAATATCAATTATTAAATTTTTTAAGATCGCAAGAGGCCTTTAACTTCCTCAAGATTATTCTTAATATTAGTCCAAAAGATAAAATTATGGTGTTCTAATGAAAAAATGGAGTACATTAGCATCATTTCTTTTTTTAAAAATGTTTTTTTTTCTTTTTCCTGTTTATAAAAATAATACATTATATTAAAAAAATTGCTAATATCTCGTCTTTAATCTAATTTCTATGTCTGATATTTAATTTCAAGTAGGGATACAGAATATTCGATTTTTGCCGATATCCAAAATGCCGATATTTTCAGTCTCGTTTTGGCTGATACAGATACAGATACCGATACCGATATATACACGCCTTTTTTTTTCATTGTAAAGAACACCAAATCTCTTCTGTGCTAGAGTTCACCTGTTGCTCATATTGACAATCCATTTTTTTTAGATATAGACATAAAACATGACAACATTTTACTCTACCACAAATGATAAATACATCTTCTTTAAATAAACACACTCAGTAATGTGTCTACTGTTTGTTTCCAACACTTCAAATACTACAAGTTAAGGGTCATTGTTGGCACATGTAAGCTTTGAGTGGGGGCACAATTAATGAGTCACCAGCAGGAATTTTCAAGTCAGCAAAATACCGATATTATGATATATTAATATTGTGCATTGCTAATTTGAAGTCAAATCTCAGCATGTATTAAAGCTGATATCCTCCATCCATCCAGAAGTGAAAAAGTGATCAGTGTCAGCACTTTAAAGGAAAGTTCAAATTCCAGTAAAAACCAGACAGACAATAAGCATCAATTTGAAGACAGCATGTACACTTGTACACAAGGCGCCGACACACGCGCACACACAATCATATCTGTTGCCAGGAAAACACCCACATATTCCATTTAAGTGAGAGTTTCATCTTAAAGAGCTGCAGTGCAACTTAGGGGGAAAGACGACTGGAGCAGTAATTGAGAGGAGGAAGCCTGGGAGAAGCATTGATTTGAATGTTAAGGCTTACATCGCCTTCAAACCATGAGCAGGGTGTTTCTTTTTTTTTTGTTTTGTTTTGTTTTTGGGGTATTTTCTAAATAGCTGTCTGTTACAGATGAATGTATGAAGCGTTTCTGCAATGAGCTCAGTGCAGATAACAAAGAAACTATAAAGAGTGGAAAATGTCACTGAAATGAAAGTGCACCTACAGTATACACTCCAGTTTTTGGATTCCCCCTCTGGAAAACAACACATTCCTGAGTGATTACTGTCTTCCCATTTGATGTGCAACATAAACAGCTGTGCAATATTGACTGCTTAATACAGTGACAGATTGTGATTATAAGTAAGGGTGTTACACAAAAAAACAAGCAAACTGACAGCAGGATGAATCTTGAGGTCAGGGACGCAGATATCAGATACCTTTTCTATATTAAATCCCTCTTTTATATAAAAAACATACACTGAAACTCTCTTATTCCAGCTCCAGCATGTAAAGACTGAGCTCTGAATCTTAAGACGAATCCAGCTAATCAGGCTTTGTAATCTAAAAAAGAATGAGCGCTTTCAGAAGATACCTTATTGCTCGGGAGAAGAAAAAAGGGAGCTTTTTTTAATCCTTTTGAAAGGTCTGTCTTTTGTCACTTTTTTAATCTTGGGTGAGAATTTGCTTCTATTCCCGGAAGCACACAAGGAAAGTACAAAGGTACATCTTAACTTTATGCAAAGTGGCCTGCCTTTAAAACTCCACACGTCCCGTCAAATGCGGCGATGGAGGTGCTGCTGTCCTGTCAAAAACACGTTTTTACCTCTGTTGACATGGATAGCAGACGGAGAAAAAAAACTATTCTTCTTTGCCCATCAAAATGTAATTACATATGCATGCATAACAATTCATATCAGATATGCTAATCAGCTCTGCATAATCCTCTGAGCTGCAAATTATATTTATTTAATTATAGCAAATATAGGGATCTTTCCTCTGTGCAGCTTCTTTATACTTTGTGGACATGCATGGGTTTATCTTCTCAGAAGTGCATGATGATTTCTCACATTCCTCCACGGTCCAAAAAGAAGAGGGGGAACCTTAAAAGTGTGTTTGCATTAAATGCACTGTTAATTGTAAAGCAATGCTTTTTTCCTGATTTCAGCCGTCGCCGTAAACGGTCTTTATGATGTCAAAAGAGAAGTTCCCTATCTACAAAAAAACCCTCAATAATTAAAATCAAATAAAGTGAGATTTATATCCACATTTCAATGCCCTCCAACTCTCCTACATGCTTTTTTTTGTGCCATGCGACGACTGATACAAGGACAAGCGCAAATGATTGTGGCGCCTGGAAAGCGGGCAAATGTAAACAGTTCATTAGATGGGAAATAAAAGGCGTAAAAATACCCAGGGGCAGAGTGTAATGAGGGGCCCTGAAGTTACTCCGCACACGCTCTTTCCCTCCATTTCTTCTATCTTTTTTTGCGCCCTACACACACAGCTAGAGGCATGGCATGAAGAGTAATTAACCATATTCAATTTACAGTACTATGTTCCATTAAAGGCTGTTTCGCCAGTTGGAGAGCAGCAGGGCATTTCCAAACTTAGAGCTAATAACATTAATGTCCAGCCCCATGTGATGGCCTGAAACTGGTGTGTTAACAGTCGATTTTCTTAACAGATAGAGCAGCTTTTTGAATGTGGAAACTTATCAAAAACCAGCGTTGAAAATCACTTTTATGTGGGCATGCAATCTAACTTTCTTCCTTAGCTTAACATCCTTCCAAAAATTAGAAATAAAATGCTACAGAAGTCTAAATCAAGTAATGACATGTCAGTCTTAAGGAGGATAAAATGTCCCTGTGTTAAACTCAAAGGTTATCTATACCACTTCCTTCTCTCCCCCCTGCTGTGATTTTTTCCCAGGTGATGTGTGGACTAGTGCCAGTAGGTCCCACTCCGCCGCCCCCTCCTGCCTCCCTCTCCTCACAAGTGGGGGGCAGAGGTGGACTGATCATGCAGCATGGCGTTAAAAGGAAGCTGAGACCTTTAAGCAGGCACAAGTATCACAACAGCATCTTAAATAATGCATATCTGCTTGGCAGGGGTTTAAACACAGACACACACACACACACAAAGGGAAAACACACACACACAAATTGTTGCCTTGCGTCTTTTTTACTCTCCTTTAACACAAACAAATCGGGGCGAGGTTGTTCAATTAAGTAAGAGCTCCTTTTTTGTCTTCAATGCATTTGATATATTATCAGACAAAGGGAAAGAGCGACGATTGGGATTGTCACAGGAGGGTGTCATTTGTGCCTTTGTTTCATTGTGGTCTTTGGTGTCATCGAATCCTCCACTTCTGACTGCTGCTGCCTGTGTGTGTGTGTGTGTGTGTGTGTGTGTGTGTGTGTGTGTGTGTGTGTGTGTGTGTGTGTGTGTGTGTGTGTGTGTCTGAGTGTTACTGTATGAGCGACAGAGGCATCTGTGAGCCTTTGCATCCCGGGGAAACCTCCTTTAGAGAGCGTACGCGTGCGACATATGTGAACGGTGGCCCGGTGTGTGTTCTCTCCCCCTAATAGAAGTGCAGCAGTGGTAGAGGAGCCGGAGCCTCAGATAACAGCATGGGGCCTCTCATTAGCTCACAGGTTGGTGCTTTGGTGGCTTCCACGCACGCGGTATTGTGTTCCACTTGCATGGAAAACCTGAAGGAGTCTCAGAGAGGCGGTTGTCGGGAACACAAATAAAGGTGAATGATCAACCGGAGCAAAGTAATAAATGAGTATTCGACATATCTAAACAGGTGTGAGGTGAGGACACTTTTTTAAGGATGTGACAGAGTGCATTAGCTTCAAAAAGGTCAGAGACAAACTTCTCTTTATTAGTTGTATCCAATAAAAAATTAAAATGCCAATTCCTGTTTCGCTATTGTGAGACTGAATCGATGATTTTTTATACAAGACCACAAGAAAACAGGATTTTATCTCAGGGGGGAAATACCAAGCGCTTTGCTGGTGAAAGACTATTTTATTCTGATAGAGGCCTTTCATGCTCGTACCTCTGTGATACCAGTGGTGTATTTCCCTGTCAAAGTCATTTCTATTGCTAAGTACAGCCGAGATCAGTCAATAAGCCTAACGACTGTACCCACAAAGCGAGAGGCCGAGAGGCGGCGAGAGAAGAGAAAAAAGGAGGAAGGGGGGGGGGGGAGGATCGCAAGTGAACTCCAAACAAAAGAGCAAATTCGAGGAGGGCTTTGATTGAAGAAGCGCCATATACTTTTTGAAGGCCGAGGGATCATCTCTCAATGGTTATTTCTTTAAGGCATGAGGGCCCGATTAAACCCAATATTAAAATATGGAGGCGCTTCTAATGAAAAATCAAAGGCCCTGTTTCCCCTCCCACACCCCCATCCTTCCATCTCTCCTTCCCTCCGTCTCTCATGTTCTGTCAGGTTCTCTCCCCTCGCCTGTGGACGTGCAGGAAAGGGGACAGGAAGAAAAGACGGGGAGAAAGTATGAAAAGAAAGAAAGGAAGAGGAGGAAGGAGGGAAAATGGGGAAAGAGGGAGGGTTATAGAGATGAGGGACCTAGGTGCTGGTGGTGCAAAACAGAGACAGACAGCGTTGGTTGGAGGAGTAAATCAATAGAGCAGAGCCGTCGGGGAGGCGGGCAGCCGGGGCAAGGAGAGAGGAGAGGAGAGGGGGAACCGGCGCAGGGGCTCGGGCTCCGATCACAACGCTGGCTTCTGGCGTGCAGTGGGGAATAAAGTGGGCCTCCCCGGGTCAGCACCAGAGAAAAAGGTGAGATTAGAGGAAAGTGGAGGAGGGATTTTCACAGAGGGAAGGTGGGAGGGGTGGGAGAGGTGGGTGTTGGAGGATGACGAGTGGAGAAAAGTGTGTGTGGAAGAAGAAGGGGGGGCGTTAGGAGATGTGCATTGCAGGATACCTGGCAAGCCAGGGACCAACCGGCCCATTAGCCTGTGGCTACCTACATATGGTTCACTGAACCCTCTGCTGAGAAGAGCTCCTCTCCTATCAGTCTTCCCATCTTTTTTAAAGAAAGAAATACCTTCACTTTTAACCCTTTCTCTGCTTTGGAAAGAGGTTCACTCCTGACCTCGATTTATGATTCATTTTTTGTTTGATGTCTATTCTTGGAGTGTTATCTAAAATTGAAAAATGTAATAAAAAAAAATAAAAAAAACCTAGACACAAAGGGAGAGGAGTCGGGCCTGCTGAGCATGTGCGTGTGCGCGTCCGTCAGTGGACACGCACAGAAGACTATCTCCTTCAGTGCTTTGCCTTTTCTTGTAATGTGACCATTGTTGGTGCTGAATAGCGCACACATTAGCATAAGAATGCCGCAGCACATATAGGGACTTAGCCAGATCATTATCTCAATATATTTATGTATACTTTGTTATTTCACAAGCCAGAACACATTCAAATGCTGATGAGGCCAGGAAGCCTACCCCCCACCTCACCCCACCCCTCTCCTACTCCAAAGTCCTTCCAACATGTGCCCTCCTGAACTTTCCAATACACTTACCAGTTTCCTGGGAGTCTGCGGGTTTTGTACTGGAATTTACCAAAGTGGTTCAAAAATTCTGAGAAAGTGAGAACTGAGGGCTACAGAGAAGATCTGCTTACACCTTTAAAGCTGATTTAGAAAAGTATACACAAACACACTTTACTGATCCCAGCAATAAACAGCAGTCCTGAATAATCCACAATAAAGTGTCTACTGTTCATTCTGTTATGCAAGGGGGTTTGGAATCTAAAAAAGGGGCCCCCGCACAGTAGAAAATACATTAAAAAACAAATTTTATGTGCATTTGATAATTGATTTTTTTGTATTTCTCCTGGGAATCTTCAGACATTTCATTCAAGAACTTACAGCTGAGAGTGTTTCGTGCATATCGTGAAAAAACCTACAAAGAAAAATGGACAAAAAGTTTGACAATACAGAACAAACAAGTGCTCTGCAGTGATGAGGGGAACACAACTAAAGGGTTTAGTCTCACTGCAGGAGGAGAATGATGCTCTAATGGTGGCCAACCTCTGGGATAATTGAAAAAAAAAAAAAAAAAAGGACGTTATTCATCTTCTACAATGTAATTCTGATCAAGGCCACAGCTAGAATCCACTGCAGGCTTCAAAACCAGCAGAGAAAAGGCAAAACTGTTGGTCGCTGAGAGCAAAAATAAAACACTTCTTTCTTTCTGGCACGCTCGCCTCATTAGAAACACTTAGGACAAGAGGATGAGACTAAGTTTAATTGTGTGTCTGCGTGTGTGTGTGTGAGCAGGGGGTTAACACATTTGTAAATATGGAGCTTTAAGTGCAGAGAAATGTAAAGAACTCTGTCTCTTCAACCCCTTTCCTTATTAAAAAGCAAATGCCACTGCCTAAAATACAGAGCACAAACACAGACCCCATGATTCATAATATATTTCATAAATACTTCATGAATCCCGTCGCCATACTTAAGCCAGTCTGGCGAAAGAAAAAAAAAGAAAACATTGTCACCTATTCTAGTACCCGCTTGTCAGCACATCACTGGGGAGTGGGTGTCACATGTCACTTCTGGTTTACACTGCTGCGTGGGACAGGCACGGTGCACGGAAAAAATCGGGGGGGTAGGACAGAAAGAAGAACAGAAGGAAAAAGTGAAGGGGAGGTGGAAAAGGGGAGTAAAAGAGAGGGAGGAGGAAGGGGGTGTTATCGTATCATCGCCCCGTGTCTTTATATTTTCCCCCTTATTATCTGTGGCCCCCACTCGCTCCAGTCACTCAATCACACAAGCCCTGAGGACAGCGAGGGGACCTGGGAGGGCCTCGGCTTGCTTCGTGGCAGACTCAGCCAGACAAGCGTCTGAAAGCTATACTGATCGCTGTCAGTGTGTGTGGCGTGTCTGTATGTGTGTGTGTGTGTGTGTGTGTGTGTGTGTGTGTAAGTAGTGCGGCGACTTTGGAGCAGGCCGGGAGAGATAATCGAGAGAGGAAACGATCGCGTAGATAAGGATAACGGCCAAATTTGCACACTGCCAAACAAAACCTGTGCTCCAGGCATAATGCAGATACCCCCATCCATACTGACAAGTGTTAACATAAAGAGACGGAGAGGGAGGAGAGGGTGATCTGCCTACAAATTATGGGCTTGTGTGATTCTCCGCGAGACAACTACTGACAAGAACTCATCTTGTTAATGACTGTAAAACTATCAGGAGGCTGACAGTAAAGCAAATGATCTCAGAATTTATTCCCCACTTCTCTGTCTGCCATGCTTTTCTTAGCACTTATCATATCCAGAAGATGGTTTGCAAACATATTTCTTTGTGATAAATTTGCACTTGTGTTTTCTCGTATCGTCAGTATCACCAGTTTGAAGGCTTGCTGCTTTTCAAGTACAGCTTTGTCTTTTTAAATCTTTAATGCCAGAGCAAAATAAGTTTGGGAAACCATGCTTTCTTTAGCGGTGTCTACCTGTGACTTCCATCACATCAAGTTAAAAGCAACACTTTGCTATTAGTCATTAAAAGTTAGAGTTTGACTCAATATAATGTACACTGTTTCCTATAAATCAAACATATCTGTGTGTCCGAAAAAGTAGAAGAGAAAAAGATTAGAATAGAACTTTGCGGTGTTTTAGTTTGAATCTTGTTCGTATTTCTTCCGTTAACGAAATTTTCAACATGCCACTTCTGGACGAAACATCCGTTCGTCCTTATTGTGACACCGTCCTTCAACCCAAATTTGACCCTCTGCTGCCGTTACACCATCAAACCCATAATAGAATAAATAAATGGTTCCAACATGAGTGACTAAAGGCTAATCCTGCAGAATGAGTCCCATCTTCGTGTCCGTAAAAAGACAACATGGAAAAGCTTCCGACGCCACAAATCCACAAAAGGCCCGTGGAAGAAAAACATACTGCGTGCAACAACTTCCATATGAAAGACATAATTCAGAAGAAGAGAAGAAGATCTATTTGTTTACATCTTAAATCTGCACTCGGCTCAGAAAGAGAAATCCCTGTCAGTTGAGGGAGTCCTTTTAAAACTGGTTATGAGTGATTAGACTTTGGTGTCATTGATGGGTTGTTAAGCAACAAACCATGAAAAGAGTCAATCTGCCTTTACTCCTCTGTGTCTAATAAGAACAAGTAAGCCAAGGCAAACCTAAGGCGATTTACAGTGTCTAACATCCCACTAATGTTGGGTGTGTTATGTTGTGAGCTTGCAGGAGTCACCACAACGAGGACAGAGGGCAAACAACGGGAACTCTTCATGATGGATTACAACTATACGCTAATTTATAATCAAGACTAGTTTGTTCCGCTGCAGGGAGAACAGTGGTGTTTAAATCTCCCATCAAAACCTAAATCTCAACGCAATTATCAGCATCTGGTTTTAAAAATTGTGACTTTTTTCTGAGCTTCTTAGAGGCAGAGAAAACTTTTCAACAAGCGACTTTGGGGACTCTTTTTTTCGTTAGCTAAAAGTAGCTGAAAACTCATTACGTTTAGCACAATTAGCAAAGTTGAATGGTCTCCGCAACCTTGGGTTGGACATGTTAACTAGAAAGGAAATTAGCCGTGAATATTCATATAGTTAACGAAGTTAATGAAGGTCCTCATCAACTTTAAGGTGTTAGTTTTGAGAGTTCATTGGTCATTGCATAGAAGGAGCTAATTATTGACAACCTTTGGACGCGTATCCGAACCCAAGCTTTGTCATGGTGCTCCGACAATCCGTCAGTAATTTCAATATTAAGGTGTTGGTTATTATGAGGAGGGTAATTTAAAGTTCTCACCAAACTCTAACCTAGATCAAAAAAAGCATAACATTTCACAAGACTTTCAATGGATTCTAAAAACCCTGGACGAATCTTCAGTCGCACATCTGATGGACTGATCACGGACAGCCCTTCAGAGCGGGAGAAAAGTCATTAGTTTTTCTTAAATATGACATTTCTTTCAAACAATATGGGGCCAAATACAAAAAACTCATACAATAGTTCACCTTGGCCTTATTTGAGGAGTGTTTACATTTGTTATACATCTGATTATATCATATTTCACTCAAAGACTGTATCCTTATTCACAAGTTGTTCCTATTAAAGTCTCATGCCAACTCATTAAATACAGCTCTCAAGTGAAAGCGGTAATTCTTGTTTTCAGCAGAAGGTCGCCGATAATAACCACTCATGAAACTGATACAGTGAGGTAAATAATAATCAAGGAATAAAAAGAGTAATGAGTACCAACAGCTTCATTTTTTTTTTTTTTTTTTTTCATTGCATTCACCTCGCCGTACCTGGCAAATAAACTGTTCCGTTTTTCAAGGTTGGCTGACTCTTTGGAAATGCATTAATTATCTCCCTGGGCGGACACTAGGAGGCATTCTATCCAAAAGGTTTTCATTGAAAGCTCAGACGTCGCACTTGACCGTGACTGTCGCTCCGAACAACAGCCCATTAGACGATCAGAAATGAGAAAGAGATAGGTGTCTTCCTGTGACAGTTGGCCTTGTGATTCAATGTGAGAAACAAATGCAATATCCACTGTTGCTGTTAGTATAATGGGAGAAAAAAATTGAACTAAAGAAGCGATACGAGAGAACAGACAATCCTTCCGTCGTAGTTTCAAATACGACTGAATAGGCCTCATTCAAAGCAAAGGACTGTACTTCAGGTGAATTAAAATTTGAATGGAGTACTTATTTCATTTTTACATCTTGTGAATGCTTGCAATATCCACAGAGACAATATATCTACCAATATCATGTATGGACTGGGTATTGATGCGTCTTTTAAAAGGAACACTGATGCACGGTAATGAGTTACATCTTCATGGTCCTTGATGACAGCACAATAACAGCTTTTTTAACCAATTTTTTTTAATCAAATCAACTGAACTGCCTTGACCATACCTGAGGACGATCCTCAATTATTGAAAACGTAAAGTATTCAATTAGAAATCTTGTCATATTCAGTGGCTCCTTGTACATCCTTTTTAGAGTTAGTGATCGTTAACACAAACTCTTGGGCAAGAGGTGCTTTGCGATGGTATGCACACAAATTTAAATAATGAATAAAGTAAACTCACTTCTATTCAAGAACTTCATGAGGTTAATTATCAGCAGCAACAGTGATTAATTTGAAGAGGGCAAGTGAGAATAAGGAATCTTTACAATATCATTTCAACAAGACAATCCCTCCCCTTTAAATAAGGCACTGACTCATTCATGTTTATTTTTCCCTTTATAATTAACTTTCAGAGAATGACCAAGCTAAAAGAAAATAAAGAAAACACATTAAAGTTCGTAGACAGATTGCTTTAACGCACTCTATATTAACTGAGCTTTTAACACAAGGACATTTTGTCACATTATTTCAATCTATATTACAGGGTGTAAAGGATGAGGTCAGACATAGTAATAAGTGGAAGGGTTTATCATAGCAAGTCCACTTATACATCAGAGGGGCAAAGTAATTGGTAAATGGGCCCAATATTGTCCTTGTCATATACCTTAAAGTGAGGGGTATTCTTAAAGCGATACCGCCATCTGCTGGAGGAAGGGATCAACAACCACAGCAGGGAGGATGGGATGAGGGCATCACACTTTACACTATCAGGATGAGATAAGAAGCACTAGGAAGCAGATGTAGAAAAGTTTGATGAAGTTATATGCCACAGATTTTCCTAATAAAGATGCAAAACACTGATTAATGTATACTGCCAAAGGGGGAGTTTAATAAATTCAAGGCGATATGGATTTTTCAAATATCAGTATGGGTATACAATTTCTCTGAAGTGACAAAGGCTCACAAAATTGGTAAAGATAACTGGGTTTAGAACTTACATTTAAGTCTGATGCTGTTTAACTTTTACATTCATTGTTTTTATATCTTTTTAAAACTCCAAATTTTATGACCACATTTTTGGGGGTGTGGCATCGCTTTCTGTTTGTTTATTTTTTGGCCATTGACTTCTCCATAACACCCCTATCCTAAACATTTGACAATGAGTGTATCAGTGGAAGCTCTCTTGATAATAAAACACTTGAAAAAAGTGTAAAAAGGAACACTCATTTGAATAAATGGATTGTTTCACAAAGTTGTACTACGTATGTTTGGCCAATGACATCAGAGTTTTTATAGGGGTTTGAGGGTTGTTGTATGACCACAAATATTTCCTATCAGGTAAAGATTTAACAGCACAACCTGGACAAGATTTAATATGACCAATCAGGAAGAGGCTGTGGTCAATGTGGTACATTTATGGCTAATCACTTTGATGTTTTTTGGGCCTGCCCGAAAATCCAGCCTTACTGGAGAGAGGTGGCTACCAAGATAAATAAAATAATAGGAGTGGATTTAGACTTTTCTTTTGTTGCTTTATATCTCGGTAGACTTCCAGAAACAGTCCTACAGAAAGAAAAATACCTATTGAAGATACTTTAGGCAAGTAGCAGGAAAGCAATAACCAGAAAATGGTTGCAACTAGGTCCTCCAACAGTGGACCAGTGGTGCAGGATCGTTAAAGAAATGTACTGTATGGAGAGACTTACTTTTGTTTTAAGACTTCAGTTGGAGAAATGTATTGAATGCTGGGAAAAATGGATTGTGTATGCACCTTGAATAGTATGGCATATGATGATGTAAGTGTAAAAGAATATTTTGTTCTTGACTGTAACACCCATGATGATCTCATGTTCTTTGTAAAAAAAAAAAAAAGGGTACTGACGTCAGTATGAAGAAAACACCAATATGAGCTTCCAGGTCATGTCTCTGAGCCAGTGTTTCATATGACTGACATCTTTTTACAATGCCTATGTCAGAGTCTTCTCACATTCACAATTATGGCATACAATCTAGAGTCACTTCCTCAAAAGTGGATTGTTTTTGTGAGACACATCAGACATCTACAGACCCCCCCCTGCCTCCCCCACTGGGACGGACTGAACGTGGCTCTTTGAAGATGGTGGCTCTGTTTACCCGGTAGATTTCATTAAATTAAGCTTACGTTGGGCCTCTTCTTTGCCTGATCAAAGCTGCTGCTAAAAGCCATGCCACCCTGCTTGCCCCTAACTTGAAATAGCAATCAGATGGGATTTCATAGTCCTTTTTAATACTTTTCCCACTCTGCCTCACTTTTTTTTTTATTTTGGTCAAGCTAGCATCCCCTTTGGTACCTGTGTGCCACGACCCAGCACCTTTAAGACCCCCTGCATCCCGTCTATTATCGCAATGAAGCTGTCAGCCGAGCCAACAAAGCTCCACCTCGTATATACACCTTTGGGATGCCCGTTTGATAAGTTGTCTTCCTGGATGAAATGGCTGGGTTACCGAGGTCGACTCGAGCCCCTGTCTGGAAAAAGGAGCAGGAATGAGGTCTCAAGCTGGCACACCAGTGCTAGGAAGACTTCAAACCACGGGGTGAATGGGAGGATGAGAGAGCAGGTTAAGGGGGGAGACACCCGTGGGATGCCGGTAGGGGGTGGGTTTTGTGTGGGGGGGAGGTTGGGTAGTGAGGGAGTGGAAAGGGCCTTGATATCCACAGAAAGCACAACAAAGCAAGAGCTTTTTACATTAAAAAGAAAGGAGATTGCCTCTTTTTTTTTTTTTTTTTTAGCAGACGCCTTTTCAAGCAGAGTGTCATGTCCTCCCCGGGCATGCAGGAAGCGGGAGGCTGAGCCCGGCTATAGCATTTGGCACATCTAAGGCACATCTGAGGGGGCTGGAGTTCTTGCCTTCTGAACACTTGCATCAGATTTATGGGAGGCCGGATATACGAGGTGTAACTCTGTGAGGTGGGTGATCCTGGTTTAAATGTACACTGATCTGACCACGCCACACATGGTGGTGTAGAAATGATGATGACCGCAGAGTCACAGTTACAAGAAGGCAACTATTCTTTTATTCTGTATCCACTCTGACTTCCCTGCTGCTGCTGCTGCTGCTACCTTCTGTTTTGCATGCCAGTATTGTGTGCAACCTAAGCATTGCAGAAGAATGGTAAGAAATAAGTCAAATGCATCAGTGAAAAGTAGAGTTTCACAGGATGGATGCTAACTTTTATAAAACCAAAAAAAATAACACATTTTCCCTGATATGCCCTTAAGACAGGCATAAAAATGCATGTAATAAAAAATTAGCCCCAGTATCAGCCACAGCAGGTGCTAACTGCTTGATGATTAGGCAAGCTAAGTGTGGGGAGAAGAAAAGTTAAAGATTAATCATCAGCCAATTAAATGCCCACAGTGAGGAAAGTAAACTGTCTTGGCACGGAGATCTGCTCTGTGATCTCAGTCAGCACATCTCTGTGGTGTGCTCACAGATCAACTAGCACACCACATTCACATCCAAATGTGTTGTTTATGCCTGCTTTTACTTGTTATTGGTTTTTTAAATTTTGGAACAGGAATGAATTGGGTAGAAATGTTGTTAATATTCCAACATTTTTGTAAAGCACTGATTTTATTGCATTCTTATCAGATATTGAAAAAAAATGTTGTAACATAAGTATTGAAGATTTCCAGTTTAACAGAATGTTTATTTTGATCAAAATGGACTCTCAGCTTCAATTCTTCTTGTAACTAGAGCACCACATAGATTGCAATTTCATTATCACAATATAAGTATTTCCAATAAACTCATAACAAAAGTCTGAATTTACCACTACAGACACTTATCACTTTTTTTTTTTTTTTTTAAACAAGACTGCTTGCATTTTAAGTTTTGGATGGAGGTTTAGTAAAATGCCATGGTCATTCATACACACCATTTTGATGCAGGAAGATGAAGCGAACTATCATCTACCATCAATCACCATGAATTGGTGCCAATTTAGTGATGGGGAAAAATACTTGTTGGACTGATTTTAAATTCAGGAGACGCGATGCAAAATGAAAAAATACGATACCTTACCATATGATAAAATACAGTACAACACAATAAGATACAATATGATACAGCAAGATAGAATACAGTACGACAAGATGCCATACAATATAACATCATGTAGTATGATAGTATGATTATACGATACGATACAATACGCCATTATATGTACAATACGATACAATATTATACGTATGCTACAATACGATTTTATATGTAAGATATGATATGATACGTACAATATGATACGTACAATATGATACAATATTATACGATATAATTTATGTACGATACGATACGATTTAATAAGTATGACATGATACGTACGATATGATACATTATACGTATGCTACGATACGATTTAATAAGTATGATATGATACGTACGATATGATACAATATTATACCTAAGCTACGATATGATTTTATAAGTATGATATGATACGTACGATATGATACAATATTATACCTAAGCTACGATACGATTTTATATGTATGATATTATACGTACGATATGATACAATATTATACTTACGCTATGTTACGATTTTATATGTAAGATATGATGATACGTACGATACGATACAACATTATACTTACGCTATGTTACGATTTCATATGTAAGATATGATATGTACGTACGATACGATACAACATTATACTTACGCTATGTTACGATTTCATATGTAAGATATGATATGTACGATACGATACAATATTATACATACGCTATGATGCGATTTTATATGGACGATATGATACATACGATACAATACAATATTATACGTATGCTACGATACGATTTCATATGTAAGATATAATAGGATACGTACAATACGATATGATATGATACAATACTATACATACGATACAATGTGATACGATACGTTATTATATGTACAATACGCTTTTATACTGTACACTGTTATAACGATATGATATGATATGATTCGATACAATAGGTACGCTACAATATTATACGTACAATAGGATACTGAATGATACAATGTCATACAACAGGCCTATTCAATTAGAGGCCCGAAAGCAACCCTCGAGTGGCCCGAAAGCAACTGCTGAGTGATTGTGACTTGGGTCCGGCAAGAAAAAAATATTTTACTAACACTGACAAGTGCTGCTCTTTTATTGTGTTTATGCCCTTTTGGATGTGGCAATACATTAATAAACATCCAGTGTGTTTGTTATCTTATCTATTTGTTTTTCTTTTAAATGGTTAACTTTGCTCACTGTCTGCAAAAAATGTCTGGCCCAGCTCATGTCCTTAGTCTGAAAATCCTGCCAGACCAAATATTTAATTGAATAGCCCTGTCAAACATTATCATACAACATGATACAGTCACGTACAATATGATGTGATGAAGTAAAAATTGATACTAAATAGTAGGATACGATGCAATACATTCAATTTGATGCAGGAAGATACAGTGAAATATTACACGTTACAATACCATATGATACAATTCGCTACTATATAATACGATGCGATACGATGTTAAAAGATACGATACGGATCGGTACTACATGACACACTTTATTGCCCCTTTAGGTACACGTTTCTTTGACTCCAGAACGGTAAAAAAAAACATCCATTCTTCAATATCTGGTCATTTACATCTCTTCATTCTGCTATTCATATGCTATTCTGTTCATGATGTTGAACAATGTAGTCACACACATATATATCAGGTGTTAAATTACTGAGGAAAGTAAAACCTTTGATTGTTTGTTTACCTAAAATCCCCAAAAAAGTTATCAAACTTTGTTTGAACGACTTAATGGCAAGGTTAAGTATTGCACCCACCTGGAGTCAGTTTTCTGTGGATCAATTTTAAAGTTCTTAAATGTATGATTCAGTATTTATTTTCCAACTCCTTTCTGGGGTTTTGGGGGTTTATTTCACAGCACATTTGATTTGTGCAAGGACTCCTCTGCTCTCCAACTCAAGGCCAGCAGGTTATTTACACTACGGGTTTATTATTGTGTTGTGGACACCAAAAAAAGAAAAACAAAGCTGGCAACACAAAACAATAAGACAACACAAATATGAAAGATAGTTAAAGGCGCAGATTTTGCAAGGTAAAAACCTGAATGCTAACGATGAATCAAAGAGCTGTTACGGTAGGAGGTAAAATAACTAAAGCAAGGAAAGAAAGGAGCAAGCAGGGACACAATAAGTGCTTCTGTATATTGTATCATTAAGTCAAATATTGTAGCCAACAATGTGGACTAAAAAAAAAAAGAGAGACCCATAAGACCAGCCTGCTCATTAAGCTTTGATACACGCTCTTGTTAAAGTCAAGATGTACAGTGATTTATGAATTACTAAACAAGGCCAGATTCTGCAGCAACAACACAAACACACAACCTGCTCTCAACAGGCATCACTTGCAAGTTCAAATCTGAACTCTGAATTAACCCCGATGGGCTCACCGCTGTGCTTCAGTGTAATGCTGTCGGTGTGTGTGTGTGTGTGTGTGTGTGTAAGGTAGTCTGTGTGTTTTGCGGGAGAGTGAGGGAGGGAGTTTTTTGCAGAGGAGCTTTACAATGAACGTGTGTTTGAGTCGCAAAGCATTTGAGGAGATGACAACTTATAGTGTGTCAAATGCATTGACAGTATTTTTGCAGTAGTGTACATTTTGCATCACACACTTGTACAAAACACAAGATTTTTTTTTTAAGTACTTACAAAGTCTTTCTCCAGCTTCTCCATTTCCTGCTTGTAGCTCTTCAGCCTGCTGTTGTACATGGCCCGGCTCTGGATGGGGATCTCACGCACCTCCAGGTCCATCTGCTCCATCTGAGACACACAGGACAAAAATGAGTTTTTGGCCTAAATCATCTCTTGATGATTCTGGCCACCTCTGGTAAAATCGCCTTAATCCCTAGTTGAAAGGATTATGCTCTTTATGCCCTATAGGACAATTGCCTATTTCAAGAGAGTGACTTAGGCCATTTTATTCTTCTCCTAAGTCAAACTTTTTGATTCTTTAGGATGAAATGTCTGACTTAGGCAATTTAAAAAGCTTTCATGATGGCAGCTGATTCAAGAAGCAACATAATCTATAGTGCAGAAGAAGCTCTAAACATGATTCTTGAATCAGTTTCTACCGGTGTGACATTTGTTCAGTTTGCTTTATGGGATTAAAGGACAGTTAATAGTCAGGTTTCAAAAAGTTGTCAACATTGGTTGTTGGAAATGGGTTAAGTTCAATAAAAAACCCAGCAAAGAAGACCTGGAGAAGTGAGGAAAGAGACTGCCTCCTGACCAATTTGATTTACCTGACATTTGTTTAATTGAACTCAGGGTAATATCAGCTTTGAGTTTGCAATATGGTGTGAAAGGGCCGTTTAAGCCAGGTTTAAAGTTGCCTAAGTCACACTAGAATGTTTGAAAATTGGCCTAAGTCACTTTATTATTTAATGTTGCATAATTGACACAACGTTCTAAGTATAATAATAATAATAATAATAATAATAATAATAATACATTTATTCTATATAGCGCTTTTCAGAAACTCAAAGACACTGTACAACTGTTAAAATCAATACAAGCAAGGAACAAGGAACACAGATCAAACAAAACAACAGTACAATCACAAATTAAAAGCCAACTTAAAAAGGTGAGTTTTTAAAAGAGATTTGAAAGCTGAAGGGTCAGAGCAGTTTTGGATATGGGAGGGGAGTGAGTTCAAGAGGGTGGGGGCGGCTAAGGAGAAGGCTCTGCCCCCCCCAGGTTCGGTGCTTGGCTCTGTGAGGTGGGGACAGGAGGTTGGCATGTGAGGAACGCAGGTTACGGGAAGGAGTGTGATGGTGGAGGAGGTCAGTGAGGTAGGTATGTCAACAGTCATTCACTGTCAAGGCCTTTTTGATTGAAATGATTAATAAATATCATATGCTCTGCATTTGGTAAGGTTTTTTGTCTTTTCCCAAAAACAAAAAAAAATGACTTAGGCCATTATTTTAACAGGGTGATGATATTTGCTTACCACGTGCGCATTTCTGTAAATGTTTTGTTGCCAAGTCTTTAAAAAAATCATACTTCCTATTTTCAAAAAGCTGCTCAAAAACAGAAGTCGTGACAACTCTGTAAATATTAAAACTTTCAGAAACAAGTAACTTTAGCAGCATTAACTTTAATGTGTTCCAGTGTTGATTGTAAAAATGAAAACTCCTCCTGCTCCACGTCACTCAACTCGGATGAAAGCTGCGACAGAGAAAGCCTGTTCTGTAAATAAATACACAATCAAATATGAGAGCCCCTTCATTGCGGTGACATGCAGAGGCCCAACGACGTCGCCGTGAATGAAGTTAAAGCACATTTGATGTATGGCGAGACAGGTCTCTGTGTGGCGGATTTGGAGGAAACTAATCACTGTGACATAACAAGACAACTGCGACAACAATTTGTCTCTGTCAGGTGACTTTGCTCGTTTTTAAACAGCAACATGAAGACTCCCACCTCCAGATAATGGCTTGAAATGTGTCATAGGGGTGTCACTTAAAAGCAGATTACTGGAAAGTAATCATGTGAGGAGGAAGCCTCCTTGCCGCTATGTGAAGTGTGTGTGTTGTGTGTATGTGCGTCTGCATGTCATGTCACCACCAGGATAATACAGGTGCCGTTGTCTGGTGCCAGTGAAAATTGTCTCCTCCCTCTTTCCACAAATTCATTATTTAGGAAATGGGAAGAGGAGAAAATTACTGATCAAAGACGTACCAACTCTCTGACTTCTTCAAGCTGTTTGTCGACATTTAGAACCAGCTGTGTCTTCTCCTCTGAAAGGGAAAAAAAACAGCAACATATTGATCAGCCGACAGAGGAACAGCGCTTCATGACAACAACCTAACTCCCCCGCAACGGGGGAAGAGAGGGGGAGAGGGAAAGAAAGAGACTGGGAGAAAACAACACACGAGGACACATTTGAAGATATATTTACACATTCTCTCTACACGACGAGCCAACATTTGATGTCTCGTAGTTATTGGCGTCTATGAGGCCTTTGTTGGTTTCTGTTGAGGAGCAGTGAGACACCTCGTGCCAACTCAAAGGGAAGGGAGGTGTCAGCTTTGCTCACCTGCCAGAAGTATGAGTCCCGCTCAGAATGACTAACGCACTGTTCTGCACCTCACCCCATGGCTGCTCTAACACATTACCCATAGAAACTCATTACAACCTGCTTCAGTTCTAGAGAAGCGTGCAAACTACAGTTTGTCCTATTGTATGTACGGCAGCAACACTACAGCTTCATTTGTCTTTGTGTGAGAGCCACTCTTTCTTCTGGAACATGATCTTCAGGGTTAAAAAGTTATCTGTATTGAGGTTTGGTCTAGAAGTTAAAGATAAGATAATATATAATATACCTTTTATTCATTCCACAACAGGGAAATTTAAGTGTTACAGCAGCAAAGTAGATGGTGCAAAACAGTATAAAGCAAACAAGAGCCTATAAAATAGCAATTATTAAAAAGTTATTAGCAATTCAATTTAAATAAGTAAAAATAAGCATATCTTACAACATATATACACAACCAAATAAGTAAATTCACAAATATTTCCAAAACCAATGACGCGGTGGAAATATAATAAATGAAAAGCATCAATCATTATTTTTGGAAAGCAACTCTAAATACAAGGGGTGGATGAAGTTGAAGTTTTTATTTTATTACCATGTCATAAATATATTTATATGCCCTGCATGCACAGGCATACATGACACCATGAACTCATACAGTTCAGGGTCAGAATGCTACAGAAGAAAAAAATAATTAAGACAGTCATACACTAGCTAAAGAGACTAGGGATGCACGATATTGGATTTTTTGCCAATATCCGATATGTCGATATTTTACAACTCATTTAGCCGATTACCGTTAACAATATTTTTTTACCTCACACCTTATTGCAGAGATCATCAATTCTCTTCTGTATTGGAATCTACAGTATCATCACATCACAGTTGTTATGTAATCTTCATTTCTTGTGTAAAATAAGAAAAATACTTAATACTTAAAACTGTATATTTATTTATGACAATTGCTTCAAACAACATTCACACAAAAATATACATCCTACTTAAAACTTGGATGATGCTCTCCCTGAGATAATCATAATTTACTTTAATCATTTTACTTGCTGGACAAATAATAATGTGGACACATTGCATTATTTCTGGAAACACACTTATTATTTATATATATATATACAAAATTTAGTTGGAACCTAATTTGAGAAGGGTGCTGGTTTAGCTCAGCTGTTGACATGCTGCATGAGCAGAGGCTTAAGTCCCAGAAGGGGGCAGCCCAGGTTTGGTTTGGTTCAGACCCTATGCCCTTTGCCGCATGCCATTCCCCACTCTCCCTTCACAGTTCCTACTGTATACGCTGTCCTTTCTCTCAACACTGGCATAAAAGTCCATAAAGTAGTGAAAAGAAAGCTTATAATGGTAATACTTATCATTTTAAGAGTTAAACTACAAGTAGTGTAAGGTTAGCAGGAAATGTACAGGTGTCATCCACTCAGTCCTACCTTAATGTCCCTGTAAGCCATGCATGTTCAACGTTCATGTCTCATAAGTCTATACAGTACATGCGTCATACTAATCGGCTTAGTAAGTTAATTAAGTAGTTAGTGTACAAAAACAAAGAAAGAGAACATGAACTGTCTTATCCTGACTGGGAATGATTCAATATGTGTAAGACCAGATGTCAATCAAACCGAAACTTTGGGATGTCACTGTTAATTAACCCTCACAAAGACAAGCATGGTGTGTCCCTAAACACTCTCCACTACTCCCCAGCTCCAAGCAGCTTCAGCATGTCTTCTGTGCTTTATATAGTGAACACTGACAGCACACACACACACAACACACATAAAAGGAAATCTACCAAATGTAGCATATTTGCTAGGACTTATTTATTCAGTCTGGCTTTTATGCTTTTAAGGTTTTACGATTTTATTTCTTACTTTTTATTTTCTTTTGTTTTGTATATTGATTTAAATGTTGCTTTGAGATTTAATTAATTTTTATTTTTAATTATTTCATTTGTATTGTTATTTATTAATTCAATTATTTATTTCATCTTCTCAGTTTTATTGATATTTTCAGCCTCACCTTTATTTTCAACTCTTATCCTTACCCTTTTTAATGTATTTATTTGAACTATTCATATTCTTAATATTAATTTGACGTTTTTACTTATTTTAATTACACATATTTTATTCTATTTTATATTTTATATTTTATTTTTGTTGGTGTGCATTGGTCTCTATTTTAAAATCCATTTTTGTTTTTCAATATGTCTTGCCATCATTTCATTTCTGCTTCTTTCTTGTTTTTCAATCACTGCAAAGCACTTTGGGTTGCATTTGATTTGAATGAAAGGTGCTATATAAATAAAGCTTGATTGATAGATAGATAGATAGATAGATAGATAGATAGATAGATAGATAGATAGATAGATAGATAGATAGATAGATAGATAGATAGATAGATAGATAGATAGATAGATAGATTGATTGATTGATTGACTGATTGACTGATTGACTGATTGATTAATTGATTAATTGATTGATTGATTGATGACTGAAGCATACTTTGTTGTGTCACTTTCCTGGGTTATGGGTTATCCAAAATGTGACATGGACTGAAAAGCAAAGTGGCATTTTTGCTCAACCAAATTTGACTTGTCAAAATGTCTTTTGTAAAAGCTGTCCATAGACCAACTGCAAACCCCCAACATTATCAAAGCAATAAAAAACAGGGTGTCCTTGATAAATCATGAATTACAAGAAAATATATATTGACCTTGTAAGAGAAAATTATAGGTGAGTTTTTTTAAAGTTCTGTTTAAGCAAGGGTCTTGGAGCCGTCTAACCATGATTACAAAAAAATGATCAAACCTAAAACTTTAAATCTCGGGATGTGACAACTATCTGCCTATACATAGAAATCCAATCTGATTCAGATACTGAATTATCAGCGTGAATAAAGGAGTAGAAGCTCTGAACATCCTCAATAAGACCGAAATGCTGGTGAATCAGTTTATGAACCTTTTCCAAAGAACTTAATGCATAATATTATTTGTGTTTTCACTTAATTAACAGGAAAGACCCCAACTCTAGATGAAGTAAAAATAATATCTCTCTTGAAAAAAGCCACAGAGAAATCTTACCACCGATACATTTGCATATTTTATTTTAAAGTCAAAATATTTGACATACAGCTGCATCTTAAAAAAGTGACTTCAACATTTCCGTCTGTTATTCAGGAATGTGAACATTTATTTTTTTCTAGAATCATAACATGTAAACAATTTTTTTTCCAGCTTGTTCTTTTTTAACTTTTAGAATGATCAATCAATCAAGCTTTATTTATATAGCACCTTTCATACAAATCAAATGCAACCCAAAGTGCTTCACAGCCATTGAAAAACAAGAAACAAGCAGAAGTAAAACAATAGCAAGCCATATTAGGGAAGAAGAAAGAAGAAGAAGAAGAAGAAGAAGAGAAGAAGAAGAAGAAGAAGAAGAAGAAGAAGAAGAAGAAGAAGAAGAAGAAGAAGAAGAAGAAGAAGAAGAAGAAGAAGAAGAAGAAGAAGAAGAAGAAGAAGAAGAAGAAGAAGAAGAAGAAGAAGAAGAAGAATATATTAAAATAAAATAGAGACTAATGCACACCAACAAAAAAATAGGTGTTATTACAATAAGTTAAGGGGTAAGGATAAGATTTGAAAATAAAACTAAGGCTAAAAATATCAGTAAAACTGAGTTGATAAATAAAATAAATGAATGAATAAATAAATAAATAAATAAAAATAGAATAAGATAACAGTTAAAATTACTAAAATAATAAAGCAACATTTAAATCAATATTACATTAAAAGGTGAGTAATAAAATTGTTAAACCCTACATAAAAGCTAAAAAAGGGTAAAATATATATTCAAACTGAAAAAATACCATGTATCTCTCAGTCTATTTTAGAAGATGCAACATCAATCATGGGGAAGACTGCTGACTTCATTGTTAGAAGACAATCATAAACATCCTCCACAAGG
This sequence comes from Notolabrus celidotus, assembly GCF_009762535.1. Classification (NCBI taxonomy): domain Eukaryota; kingdom Metazoa; phylum Chordata; class Actinopteri; order Labriformes; family Labridae; genus Notolabrus; species Notolabrus celidotus. The sequence goes on from NC_048289.1 coordinate 19,438,238, forward strand.
AAGGTAAGTCATAGAAAGTCATTGCTGAAAAGACTGGCTGTTTGTATGGAGTGTATCGAAGCATACTCATGGGCAGTTCACTGAAAGGGAAAAGTGTGCTAGAAGAAGGTGCACATTAAGTAACAGGGATGACCGCAGCCTTGAAGGATTGACGAGAATAGTTGATTAAAGAACTTGGGAGAGCTTCACAGAGAGTGGACTGAGGCTGGTGTCAGTGCATCAAGAGCCACCTCGCAGGGAAGGAGCTACAACTGTTGCATTCCTAATTTCAAACCACTCCTGAAACTGAGACAACATCAGAGGTGTTTTACCTGGGCTAAAGGAGTGTTTCAAAGTCCTCTTTTCAGATTAAAGTACATTTTGTCTCATATTTCTCAGTCTCATATGGAATCAAGTCCTGAGTCTGGAGGGAGAGTGGAGAGGCACAGAATCCAAGATGTTTGACGATGTTTTGACAAGATGTTTTGTCGGTCGAGGAAGATTGCTGTCAAACATGAGTCTGGTTGTACTGGAGGTTTCTGCTAGTTAAAAGGAAGTTTTCCTTGCTGCTGTAACTTGTTAAGTACTGCTCATGGTGGATTAAGATTAGATAAGACTGAGCCTTACCCTGTCTTGATAATGGGTCTTGGGTCTAGACCTGCTATGTTTGTTAAAGTGTCTTTAGATATCGTTTGTTGTGATTTGGCGCTATACAAATGAAGATTGATTGATTTATTGATTTATTGATTGATTGATTGATTGATTGATTGATTGATTGATTGATTGATTGATTGATTGATGTCTGATATCATGTCATATGCTGGTGTTGGTCCACTGTGTTTTATCAAGTCCAAAGTCAGTGTAGCAGTCTACCAGGAGATTTTAGAGCACTTCATGCTTCCATTTGCTGACACGCTTTATGGAGATGTCTATTTCCTTTTCCAGCAGGACTTTGCACCTGCCCACAGCGCCAAAACTACCACCGAATGGTTTGCTGACCATGATATACATTGAGCATCAACATGCTCAAGTGTAAACATGAACGTACTGTTGAGATGTTTGATTGATCTAAGGAAATATTCTAATAATTTGAGATACTGAATGGCTAATTTTCATGAGTTGTAAGCTAAAATCAAGCAGCAACCTCCGGTCTAAAAATATGAGTCAATGCGGAAGTGTTAAAAGCTGCAGTTCATCGAGGATCCGCTTGAGGCTGGCTCCGGAAGTACCGGAAGTCACATACACATGAATGGGGAAAAGACGATCTTTGCAGCATTAATAAACATGTTTACAGCCTGGTACAAAAGATGAGTGTAGTCTGAATAGCTCATTTCTCGACGTCCTCTCACTGTGAGGGGGCTGAATTTTTTTCTAATTCGGCAATTTCGAAGATATTGAGATTACCAGTCTTCCAATGAGAGGCACAGCTGCCTGTGGGAACACTGCAGCTGTTGGCTAGGAGGCTCAAAGCCCGCCTCTTTACGTCACACTGGCTCGACAGAAGCAATATGGCTGCCGCAGCCGATCGGTCTCAAAACAGCTCTTCAGAAACAGATGGGTGACGTCACGGATACTACATCCATATTTTTTACAGTCTATGGCTAAAATCATAAAAACTTAAGCTAGGTAGTCACGGAAAACTAGCATGAATTTGAATGTAGCATTTCTCCCCCCCCTCCCCTCGGAGCTCCTCCAAAACTACGCCCCGCTCACATGCACGAGCGTCGCTGATTCGCGACCATATGATCGTGACTGATTCAAAACCGGTCCTCAGCACATCATTTGTGTTTTGCACTAAGTTAACTCATGTCTCACTCAGCGGTAAGAAAAAACCAAAACATTATCATAGTGAAAGTTAAAAACACAAACAAACATGGCTGCTGTTAGTACTCACAACTGTCATGCTAGCATTATCCACTTGAACCGATGACACAATATCAGAAGAAAAGCTATACTACATATAAAACATACACATTTTCTGTAGGACTAACTAAATGTCATTAATTCTTTTGCTTGTCAGAGCCCCCGTGGTGAGAGCTTTTTAGACTCTGATCCGGACTACAGTCCTGAGCAAAGCACCTCATCGGGTCAAAGGGGACAGGCCCAAGGTCGAGCGAGAGAGGGGCAGTCCGTAGAGTAAGGGGAAGCAGAGGCAGGAGACAGGGAGTGCACGCCAGGGAAATGTACAGGCAGGAGGCGGGCAGAACGGCAGGAGGGGGTTTGATTGGTTTCATAAATTGGACCCTAAAGGCAGGGATTGGTTGGTGTTTTCCCAGGTTTACTCCGGCTGTAGATAGCTGCTTTTTTTTTGCTCTTTTTTAGGAACACATTAAGTATTGATTGCCATCGGGACATAAAGATAATTTTAACCATTATAACAAAAAGTTTATCTAAATCTAACTACCAACCCCAGCTTTAAAGAAAAAAGGCTTGAAATGTCTAATTTTACATGTCACAAATACAAGACTACGTGGAAAATGCACCTTTTTAAATTTAATTATGAAAAAATATAACTTTTTCACAACATGCACATTTTTTAAGATGCACCTGTATTCTTAAAATGTACATTTTTTTTGTCAAATACAAAAATTAATGAGTGGAAACCTTAAGCACTGAGGTCAACACTCCAATTAAGATCGGCCCCCACTGTTGAATGTTTCAAATCTTTGTTGAAGACGCATCTTTTCTCTTTGGCCTTATCCTCGTGAAGAGGACGTTAATATCCTGATATGTTGTGTTGTTTATTGTTGTCTTCATGTACTTTTTACTTTTTACCTTGGAAAGCACTTTGGCCAACACTGGTTGTTTTTAAACGTGCTATATAAATAAAGTTGACTTGACTTGACTTAACCTGATAGAGCATTTTAACTGTTGTAAGTCAAACAAAACACAAGGTTAGGTAGGATTGCAAAAAAAACTAACTAAAAAAACTCTTTTTAAAAAGAACTAAGCCCAGATCTTTATTTCTCAGGCACTATGGGCTAACATTACCTTTTGCCAGTTCTCAAATTCATTTTTAAAACCCATGTCCAACTCCAGCCTACACAGTAAACAGCCAGAGGCCATTCTCTGAAAGGTGCGACATGCGCTTTCTTGCTCAAACTCAGGTTGGATCTGTGGGCTGTGAAAATGTATGGATATTTACCAAGACTCAGACTCAGATGAAGTGTTTTGAACACAACAGTGAGCCACATAAAGAAGAAGTTTGGTAAATAGTTGTTCTACCTACAAAAAAAAGTTCCATATTTGAGTTGCAGTGATTGACAGGCAATCTTTTCCCAAAGCAACTCCACAGTGGGGCAAAAATGACATTCATGTTTTGAGGGAAAAGCCTAACATGTCATTGTAGTCTTGTTCAAATATTCCCTGCACCTTCCATTTTGGGGGAATGGGAACAGATGAAAATACAAAAATGCACATTCATTTGAGTGTTGCCTGAACGACGACAGTCAAGGAGAGTTTTTCCACACGTCCTGACCATTATCAGCAATTGTGCACATGTAAAATAGAGAGATACAACAACAGCTCTGACAAAAGCCCTTTGTCTGGAGTTATATTAATGTATTAAATAGAGGGCAAAATCCAGCCACTTCAGGAAAAAGAGCCAGAAGGACTTAAGAAAAGAAGAAAAAAACCTTAATGAGAAGGAAGGGAATTGAAATTCAACTGTAAACTATTCTGCTGGTGGCAGACGACAATGAACAGCTACTTATGGTTGTAATGCGTTTCCTGGCTTTGTACATATTCATATGGGCTTACTGTGACACAGTCAACAGATGGCGAGAGGCACCAATGTGGAATTACGCTGTGGAATGGGCTGCCATGAAGCTTCAAAGACGCCAATTCCAAACCAGAAATATTCAGTCAGGCGAGGTTTAGTGCCCTTTGAAAAACCAATGAGTGAGTCTGAGTCCAGAGGAAGAGATAAATGGTCCAAGTACAGGTTGGAAGCAGTTTTGAGCAGACAAAACTAGCTAGTAGTCAACTAGTTTTGGACAGTACAATTCATGCTGCACTGCAGTATTTACAGTAGAGCTTTATGGCATATTTATGGATGTAACAATTGCCATATCTTTCAGTTTTTTTTAGCCAAATGTCACTGAAAAGAAAGTTTAATTTATTTACTAATTTGTATTCATTTTTTATATTTCAGGGGGAAAAACTCACTTTAAAATGTGTGTTTAGCATGACTTAACATGTTCATTCAAATGCCACATTTGGCTTCCCAGAACATGATAGTCATCTTCAAGAAGCCTTTTTAATATTGTTACCAAGCAGCTTCCTAGCCATTCCTAATGGTTAAGAGATGTAATGCATGAAGCAAGGAAAACTTTGGGTTAAGCTTTTTGTAGTCTCCTTTTCTGGACAATGCATATTTGCTTATCTGCTCCATTGTAATCTTCCATCCATTATCTTGTCCGCTTATTCCAATTGGGGTCGTGGTGGGCTGGAGACCATAGACATGTAAAGAGTAGACGCCACATCAACCGCTACTACCTATTGGCGCTGACGAGCCGTGGGGCCGCCATCTTGGTTCGGTCACCCGCTCCACTCAGTGTAATCTGTTTGGCAGGCGCAATTAAGTGTCAGTGCATTTAATCAATCATAACTCACTGAATACTAAACTGATTTTCATACAGGTTTTCTTTTTTTCTGCAAACGTCATACATGTAGGTATGATACAGGACACATGGTTCCGCATATTCTAATATTCACATTGGGCTTAACAGTAATAGAATATTCTGATATGTGATATATGTGGTATTTGCCACACAGGGCTCTGGCATCTTGAAGTCTCTGCTGCTTCAGTTTACGTTTACAGGTAGAGCCATGGGTAGGATGACCGGACCAAGATGGTTGCCGTATTTATTGCGCCCCAGCAGCCAATGCGGCATCTACTCTTTATATGTCTATGCTGGAGACTATCCCTGGACAGGTTGCTAACCTATCACAGGGCAAACATGGAAAGACAGAAAACCATTCACGCACACACTCACACCTACGGCAATATAGAGTGACCAATTAACCTGACAAGCATGTTTTTGGTCTGTGGGAGGAAGCCAGAGTACCCGGAGAGAACCCACGCATGCATGGGGAGAACACGCCAACTCCACACTGAAAGGCACCTTCCCGACCAGGGATTCGAACCAGGAACTATATTGCTGCGAGGCAACAGCGCAATCTTGATCTTGATCTACATAAAAATGGAGAATCTGGCAGAGGAGTGGATTTCAGTATCAGAAGTGTTTTCCTTTTGTAGTCTGATCAGCTAAAGGCATTTTTTGGCTGCAGGAACTTTACCCCGGAACTAGGGACTTTATCCCTGAATTCAGTGTTTCGACCAGAGGAACCAGGGTCTAAATTTAGTTCAGGGGTATATAGATTTTCAAAGGTCCTGGGACTTTCAGTTGAACGTAATGGTGTTTGTGGAGTTTACACAGTTGTTGAAACACAGAGGGAGTTCCTGGGAATGCACACTAGTTTAGTTTTTTATTAAGATTTCAAAATATTATTTAATATAATTTTTTTTCTCAATACGTCACTGGCCTGATTTGCACAATCTACCTGGAACTTCAGCCCGAGGTCGAAACGCAGACAACAATGGGGGCACAGGAACCTTTTAGTTCCGGGTAAAGTAGTTCTGGGAGCTAAAAGACCCCGGAACTCTTGGTCGAAATGCACCTTAAGTCCAACCACAGAACCTATCAACAATAGTCCAGAGCCTATCAACTGTAATAAAACCACAAAAAGATTGAATTAAGTTCTTTAAACAAATGTCTGCAAATGAGTAAAGCTAATTAACCCCTAATATGTCTTTCTCAACACCAACTGCCTTCTAACTTGCTAAATTTACTCGTAGTAAGTAAAGGTAACAGAGACAGGAAGTCTTGGCCTTTAGTCCTTTACCCCTTACCCCTAACTATAAAGTTGGCCATCACACCCAGAGGCTGTAACTTTTGTAAGACTACAGCTGATTGGTTCAGAGTTAGCATCCATTAAAACTTACAGGTTTTACAGCCACTGTCTTTATTTGACTTATAGCTTCCCACTTTATTCCCTGTGTTTGATTGAGCTTGTTTCTCCTGTTGTTTGAACAACACAAGGTAAGGTACTTCAGTTGACCTTTCCTTAATCCAGGAGAAGTGACTCTGCTGAAACACGTCAGCTTTTCAGTCGTTTCTAAATCCCACTAGGTTGAGACCCTTCCCAGGAACCAATATGTCTTGGGAAACTCTACCAGGGGCCAGTGCCCCCGACAACGAAGCTGATTCAGGGTGGGGCCATATTTGTATATTCACCAAATGCACAAATAGAGTTTAAGTTATGGGGGATGTAACTTTGTCCATCTACTATTTGGCATATAATGTACACTTCTAAAATAAAACACAGACAGACTCCTTCATGCGTTTGGACCAGTTCACAGCCACAACGCAAAATGCCTGATCCAGAAATGTCTCCATACATTTGGGGGCAAGCAAGTTATTTTTTGCTGCATGAAACACAAAAGCTTTGCAATGTGATGGCAATTCTTGACTGTCAGTTTCCAAGTTATGTTAATAATGTACAAGATGTTCTGAAAAGGTGGTACTATTGATATAAGTGTCACTTTTGACACAGTAGATCACAACATTTTGTTACACAGATTAGAGAACTTGGTAGGACTCTCTAGGATCATCCATTATGATACAAATCATATCCTCAAGATATAAAGTATTTTGTCTCGATAGGTAACCATGTGTCAAAACCAAGCTGCAACCTCCGGTCTAAAAATATGAGTCCAATGTGGAAGTGCTAAAAACTGCAGTTCATTGAGGATCTGCTTGAGGCTGGCTCCAGAAGTACCAGAAACCACATACACAACAATTAAAAAAAGATGATCTGTACAGCAGAAATAAACATGTTTACAGCCTGGTTCAAAAGACCATTGTAGTCTGGATATCTCATCTCTCGATCGGCACAAACTGAACGGAGGGTGAGTTTTTTTCTAACACGGTAGTTTCGAAGATATTGAGATTACGAGTCTTCCAATACATAAGTGCAGTCAAGAATACATAGGAGTACATTCTGTTAAATTATGTTTATTTAGAAACCATTACTTGAAATCTCTAAAAACTATACCATGGAATAAAAACAGACACTAAGTTATTTCAAGCACTGACAACTTAGTTTTACAGTGAATTTTTGGATGTTTGGGCAGAATGGGAAACAAGGAGAACATTTACGATACGTATCATTCTTCATTTCAGAAACCTCTAACATGGGCTGAAGATATGACCTTGGGGAGAATTATAGCCATCACTACCACCTCTAAATGAACTGCCTGATCTGAGTGAAATCTGCTCTGTGTTTGCTCCACGTTCAACCGTGGAGACACCGATATGCAGGTATGACTAAACCACTGAGACAAACAGAACTACACAAACACATTTTACTGTCTTAGGGATCAGATTTCAGAAAAGAGAAGGACATTCATGAGCTGACTTCAAAGCTAAAGTAGTGAGTAACTAGAGCACTGATAGAAATGTAGTGGAGTAAAAAGTACAATAATTGTCTTCTGAATGTAGTGGAGTACAAGTAATAAGTATCCCCAAAAAAAGAATACTCAAGTAAAATACAGATACTCAAAAAATGTACTGTACTCAAGTAAATTTACTGTGTTACTGTCCACCGCTGTAAAGCAGACATCGTATAAAGAAGCACAGATAGTTTTATCAAGTACAAAAATGTGCTGTTGGATCTTCAGCTCAGTGTTATACATTTTAACACCAGCTAAATACATCCAAGCCCAACTCAGCAGTGAGACAGCCACTAACACGTAATACATCCTTTTACATAAGACGCACTCAAGCAGTGTCACGATTGGTCCGATAACTTAACAGAGGAATTAAAGCAAACTGTTGAAATAACACAACAAGAACTGTAAGCAACTGTTACTTATCTTCTTCGCAGTGAATCCCATAGACATATATGATTAATGCCAGTTGACTGATAGCTAGCTATAGCTAAGCGAATCCAGCTACTACATTTGATGATCTTACCTCCACTGAGTTTGGGAATTTTGCCAACTTTGTTCGTTATTTCTGCTGTAAGTGTTCCAAAGTCCTGTTCGTAGGCCTCAAAGTCTGAAGACATCTTGATGTTTAAGTTTTAAACACAGGTGGATTTCTACTTGACAGTTAGCTGAGAATAATAATAACAAGGCTCGAATGAAGTCTCTTCCTTGTGTCGCAGTGAAATGTGTTCGGCGAGGAACTGGACTTTTAAATTTGTTTGCACATAAAATTGTTAAGCTAGTAGATAAGAAATATCAGTCATGCTCATTTTTTGTTCAAAATAATAACTTTGTAATTACTACAGTTCTGCCATGATAAAGGAATAAATTATCCGTGATAAAAAGTGGAAAGAAGGGGTCGCGGGTAATAGTTTCTGAGACACCATGAGGAAGGTTCCTCCCTTTACACAGAAGAAATTAAAGAAAAAAACCAAGGAAGTGGCCAGGTTTGTTATTTAAAGTGACAGTTTTATTCTTCATTCATAAATACGATGCCTTTACGTGTGGCTCAAAGTGAATGTTTTATCCTTGATGTTCAGTATTATCCTCATTATCCTTTCGAGCTGTATCGTTAATCTTCCACGAGACGTTAGTCTTGTCAAGTCAGCTAACAAGCTAGCTAACTAGCTAACTGCTTTAAGTTAACGTCAGCCCTTGTCTTCAGCCAAATAACAAGGAAATTACCTAATGTAGAATCATTTTTAATACTCTGTTCGCTCGTGTTTGATGATGTTTACTGTTACATTTGTGTTTGTTTGCAACGCTTTCATCTCATTGACACAAATTAGCTAGCTTGGTAACAGAAGCTAATTAGTTTAGTCGCTGTTGAATGGGAGCTATAGCTTTACTTTCTGTCCTTAAACGCAGCACTGTCTGCTCCTTGATAGTAACAGTATGTTTTGTTTTACATATTTAGTACTCTGCTTGAAAGACATTCGTTTTTTTAGCTACTTGTTGAAGTTTCTTCAAGTTCCTGTTTGACAACATGCAGCGGTGGACAGTAACAGAGTACATTTACTTGAGTACAGTACATTTTTTGAGTATCTGTACTTTACTTGAGTATTGGTTTTTTGGGGGAACTTATTACTTTTACTCCACTACATTCAGAAGACAATTCTTGTACTTTTGACTCCACTACATTTCTACCAATGCTCTAGTTACTCACTACTTTAGCTTTGAAATCAGCTCATGAATTTCCTTCTCTTTTCTGAAATCTGATCCCTAAGACAGTAAAATGTGTTTGTGTAGTTCTGTTTGTTTCAGTGGTTTAGTCGTTCCTGTATATCGTGCGTCTCCACGGTTGAACGTTGAACACAGAGCAGATTTCACTCAGATCAGGCAGTTCATTTAGAGGTGGTAATGATGGCTATAATTCTCCACCTGAGCACCCATGGTCATAGCTTCAGCCTGTGTTAGAGGTTTTTGAAATGAAGAGTGATACGTATCGTTTGAAATGTTCTCCCTGTTTCCCACTCTGCCCAAACATCCAAACATTCACTGTCTAACCTGAGAAAGCGTGTTGAGCTACGTAATATTTGTTTCATTCCAGATGAACATTTCAAACTAAGTGGTCTGTGCTTGGAGTAACTTTGTGTCTGTTTTTATTCCATGGTGTAGTTTTTAGAGATTTCAAGTAATGGTTTCTAGATAAACAGAATGTAACAGAATGTATTCCTATGTATTCTTGACTGCACTCATGCTTTGTGAAAATACAACGTTTTGAGATTTTTTAAGAAGTACTTTGAATACTTAACTATTTTTAAAAGGAAGTACTTCAGTACTTTACCTCAAGTAATAATCTGACTGAACAACTTTCACTTGTATTGGAGTAATATTTGACATGGAATATCTATACTTTGACTTAAGTAATGAAGCTGTGTACTTTGTCCACCACTGACAACATGGCCCTAATGCTTGAGAAATGAATGACACAAAGTAAAAAGTAAAAAAGAGGGGAAATGTAGGACACAATTCCTGCATTCTGATCCTAACTCCTCACTATTAATGAACATAAGGTTATGCAACATATTGGAGAAATGGCAGTTTAATACTAGAGCAACATAAACTGTATTAGTAATGATGGTGTTACGTGTATTCAGTATGAAAACCAAGATCTCTGGATGTGGTTTGTACATGTATTTGACAAAATGAGAGCGTGCATCAAAGATTGTGTGGAAGCCTGAAGATGACTAACATCCACACATTTTATTTACTCAGTTTGTATTCTCACTATCTCGAGGTAGCAATACCAGTTTTCTCATTATACCAGACTAATATGTCTCATTATCTTTGGATTAAAAAAACTTGTTTTATCAAGATAACTGGATACATTTCTGGCAATCTAGAAAATATAACAATAGGCCAGTCCCTGTGATCGGCCAGACAATGAAATGCAATGCAAATGCTAAAATACAGATGTACTTTCTGAAGGGTGGAGGTTGAAAGTGACCACAGATTGTAAAGGGACTGATGGCTCCTTTCGTACCTAAAGTGAATGAAAATGAGCAGTGATGTTTAAAAGTCTTCTTCTTCTTCTTTCTCTTTCTAATAGATGGGGAATCTGAGTCTGTCACAAGGATAGTGCACTCTGACTAGCAGGAGAGGATGCTGCTCTATGCCGGAGCAAGAAACAATGGGACACAGAGAGCCCCAGTGACCAAAGACGAAGCCAGTTGCTGGGTTCTCAGAAGAAGAGGAAAAATATGTGCATCGTCTGTTCCGCTGAGTTTGCAAGATAGCAGAGGAAGAAAGTAACATATTGAATTTTGTCATTACATTTCAGGAACCCAACAGCCAAAATACAACTTCTAACCTTGCTGCAACGAAAAGATGAACTTTCTGTCAACCTTTGTGACATTTGAGAACCTCCATGAGGTTCGGAGATTGTGCCACTGGGGACCAATCATAGCGCTGTCTGTCATTGCGATATGCTCCACCATGGCGGTTCTGGACTCGATTATCTGGTACTGGCCGCTAGACACTACAGGGGGCAGCATTAACTTCATCATGCTCCTCAACTGGACTGTTCTCATCCTCTACAACTACTTCAATGCTATGTTTGTTGGACCTGGATACATTCCTCTCGGCTGGAAACCAGTAAGGACCCTGAATCAGATAGAGACTGAACTGATACCCACACTGATTTCTAGTTATCAAATTCACAGATTGTTAAAAACGGGCTATTAAAGTGACATACATTCATATCAGCACATACTTTAGAATATGCACTATATTAACACGTGTATCTGCAATAGCCCCATATCGGCTGGTTAATGCTAGTTCCTCCTTTTATAAGCTTAAAAACTTGTGCCGTATGTGGCTAGCCATGGCTATTGTTATGTGTGTAAAGAAGAAGTTTGAAAAATTCCTTATTAAGTGGAACAAATGTATTTTAGCAGGCTGCTTCATAAATTTCTCCTCATGTGTCCTGAAACAGGATAATGAACAGGAAGCCCAGTACCTACAATACTGCAGAGTGTGCCAAGGACACAAGGCCCCCAGGTCCCACCATTGTCGCAAGTGTAACAGGTAACTCCACTTCATAATACACTACATACATAATCAAACTTTGACCTAAAGAGAACAAAAGCTCACTGAGACAGAACCACTGAAGCTTGAAGACCAGTAATCTATCTCCACGACAGCATCTCGAATTGGCTGCACAGAGACACTACGGCATCACATTATCTATTTATGTGGCGTTAAATAGACTAACATCATATCCCTGTGATGTTATTTCATAGTAGGATACAGTGTGACTTGCTGATGAACATGTCACTCTGTGTCCTCCCTAACAACCAGTCAGTTCCCCCAGAACTCCTCTCCTCCTCTGCCTCCCCTCTCTACAGGTGTGTGATGAAAATGGACCACCACTGCCCTTGGATCAACAACTGCTGCGGCCACTTGAACCACGCCTACTTCACTAGTTTCTTGCTGCTGGCTCCGCTGGGCTGCTCACACGCTGCCATCATTTTTATAATGACCATGTACACACAGCTGTATGAGCGGGTCAGTCGTCTCTTCACCACGTCACATTCAGCCTGTTATCACCATAGCTTTACTCCAGGCAGGTCGTCCGATTCTAATGGCAACACACACTTAAACCATGTTTTCCTCTCTTCTCAATGCAGATATCATTTGGCTGGAGCACTGTAAAGATTGATATGAGTGCTGTGCGTCAGTTCCAGCCCCTCATGCCCTTTAGTGTGCCTGCTTTTGCTGCCACACTCTTTGCCTTAGGCCTGGCACTGGGCACCACTATTGCTGTTGGCATGCTTTTCGTCATACAGGTACGTTCTTTCAAGGTTTTCATTGGGATGTTATGTATACACAAGCTGATTTCAAGGGAATGTGATATTTGGCACTTACCTGGCAAATTCGGACTACCTGGGAGCTGAGAATTAAATATTTTAAAGTTTATTCCCCAACGTGTATAAATGTGTTACCTTGTGTTTGGAATAAATGGCATATATATTTGCAAATACAAGACCAGAAACTATTCTACTTTTTGCAAACGAAAACCAGACAATTTGATATTTTTTATATTCTATTTTCATGAGAAAATATTTTACTAAGGTGTAACAAATGGTTTTGCAAAGTAAAGGCTTTTCATCATTCACATATTTTCTTGCAAACATTGTTCGAAACGATAAATTATGTTAATATATAAAGCCAAATGAATGAAAATTATAGGATGTGGAACATAGTAATCATGTATTTATACATGTGAGAAATGCACACACTTTTAACCCTCCTGTCATGTTCGTTTCTCTGGAACAGCAATAATGTTCCTGGGTCAATATGAACCGGGACATATTCAATTATCCAAAAGTGTCAGAACCCCAAAAAATCCCAATACACATTTTTTTTAAGATCTACTTTTTAACTCCATTACTAACTATTTAAATCAAGTTTAAGTCCAGTGGTGTTCTTTAATTCTCACAGATCATGGTTCAATAAGGATAACTCACTTGTTTTTCATTAAAATTAAGGTTAAAACTTTTTTAATGTACATTGGAAAGACCTAAATATAAATATAATAGTTTCACATGACATTTATTTTTTTTTGTTTTATTTTAAATTTTGGGTTTTTTTTTTAATGAAGTGTTGTTCAGCATTTAGCTGGTTTGAAAGGTATATATTGCCTAAAATAGACTTTTATAAGGGTCAATTTGACCCGCAACATAACAGGAGGGTTAAAATGTCAGCTGCCCCAATGACCCACAATTATTGCATTGTAGGGTCAGTGATCCAATAATAAAGTCCCATCTTATGAAATTATAAGTTGGCTCTAATGTAAAAATATTCTGTGCTTTCAGTTGAAAGTCATCCTTCGAAATAAAACCTCGATCGAGTCCTGGATCGAGGAAAAGGTATTGACACTTCCTGATTTGTTTGATGACATTCATGACTTTTAAAAAAATGTAACATTAATCATTGCATTTTTATTTTTTTTACTTTAAATGTTAAATTGCATGTCACGTTTTTTTGTATTTTCACAGCTTTGTTCAAGATGCATACTTCATTGTAAAAGTCTTGGATTTAAAATGCCACTTTAAGGGCCCGTGTCCACTTTTGCATGTACAACAGAGCACAATGACAGCAGAAACTTGACACCCTCACTCACTGATGTTTCTCTGTGTATTCTCCACAAGGCCAAAGACAGAATACAGCACTACCAAACAGGGGAGGAGTTCGTCTTTCCGTACGACCTCGGCAAACGCTGGCTGAACTTCAAGCAAGTTTTTACTTGGTCAGGGACGCCCAGGGGTGATGGCATCGAGTGGCCAGTCCATTCCAAGTGTCACCAGCACACCTTAACTGTAGGTCCTGTTTACGTGAAGTGCTGTTTTCAGTTAGTCATTCTTCCTTTGTCACTTAGAAATGCCTTTTTTTTCCATATGATGTCTTCGTTTACATTTAAAGATCATTGGTTTCACAAGTTAAGAATGAAGTTGTCACCAGTGACTTGATTCTCTTTTTCCTTCAAACAGATAGAGCAGCTGAAACAGAAAGCTGATAAAAGAGTGAGAAGTGTAAGTACCAAATCCATATTGTGACATCCATATTGCGTAATTTAATGCTCACCAAAAATAATTAACTGTGCCAGTTAGTGGACGGAAAGTAGTTGACATTAAATCAAAAGTGTCAATCAGCCTGTCATTGCAGCATTCGTACAGTGTCACACAACATTACTAGTCAAAAATTGTCAAAGCTTTAGTTTGTTTTCAAGATTAAAGCTGAAAACCAGTTGAGCATTTACATGTTTGTGTTTAGATTTAGATTATTGTCCAATCAGTAGAATAATCAGATTTTATTTTGATGCCAGCAGGTCCTATACCGAGCAGTGGAGGACTATAATGGAGCTTGCTGCCCTCTGAGCAAAGGTCTCCAAACCTTTTTCAGAACTCCATGCACCGAGGAACCCCGAATTCCCCTCAAAAAGGGGGACACCATCTTAGCAACCCGTGGAACAAAGTGAGTTAACTCAGGCTGAACAGAGAACACAATGATCGGGTTTGTTTGTCTGCAAGTCTGCATTCCATTAAGGATTTACTTGGAATCCAAGTGTAATAAGCCAAAACTTCTTTTTTTTTCATTACTTTTTTCCTCTTTAGATGGTGGATGTATGGAGATAAAGCTTTGAACGATGACCAGATGAAAGGTGTGATGAGCTGCTTTTGCTCAGGTTTGCAATAACTTAAATTCCCTGTTTTAAAAACAAAAAGTTTCATACCATCTTTTCTTTCTACTTTCAGTGGGGGAGCGTGTAAGAGGATGGTTTCCCAGGAGATGCGTGGAGAAGTGCCATTATGACACAGCTGCCAGTGAAAGCACCAGCGATAAGAAAGTGAATTAATATATTGAACAGGCTTCATGCAGAGCAGGGGAGTTAAACTGAACAAAAATGTGTCTGTCTGTGTTCGTAAACATTCATCCACTGAAGATGTCACGCCTGATGCTGCAGGCTCCCCATCCCAGAACACCACACTCTGACTCAAAACCCTCACACATTTCAACACCAACCTTTAAATCAAGATTGTTTTAAAAGTCTTACCGGCATCTTGCTGTCAAATATTCTTTTGAAGAGGACTGCAGAATTATGTTAGATTCAGTTTTACTCCTCTGACCAAAAGTAGAATTGATTAAAAGTCTTACTTTCCAAGAATTGCCACCAGGCTTTAACGTGACTTTGTTGTGGTTACATGACTTTTTACTTGAACTGTTCTTTTTACTTGTCTTGATGTCCTTTTTTTGCTAATTATGCAATGCCTCTGCCCAGCTAACCCCAGGGCCCCGTCATGCAATTCTTTCTACAGTACTGAAATAACACCCAATTCCTTTTTTTTATTATTTTTGTAAAAACAAATTGTTGGCCTCAAAATATAAGTTGAAAATTAAAAATGTTCTGCTACAAAGTTTTCTGTGTCTGCTTATATTCTCTTTCTTTTGAATACATTATACATACATAATACACAGTAACCGGGTTAAGTCTGTGGAGGGGGCACTATGGGAAGAGGGGGCAAAACAGGGAGAGAGTTCAGCATCCTGACTGCTTGGTGGATAAATAGTTAAATAAATAGCCTACATAGATAAAAAAAAAATATGTGAATTCTGCTTGGAGAATTGTTACATTGTATATCTACATGTTTATTAATAATATAATTGTAGACCATCTGCTTTGTTCATTTATTACACGTCAGCTTTAAAGTGAAAACAAACATTTGTTGAGAAATATCTTGACAGTTTTAAATGTCGCAACCACTCCTACACTTTAACACACGGGTGTCCAAACTTTTTTCAAAGAGGGCGACATTTGATGTTGTCAGAATACCTCAGGGCCAGTGGCTGCTACTGAGACTTATGAATCCTAAAAGTTATAAATGAAATATCTATTTAATAACAATTATTTTTTCTCTTAATAGAACAGTAACTAGGTAGTCCTCAGTTCTCCACAAGCCACTTAAACATTGGCTAACTGTATCTTCTTCTGGAGGAATTTTTTTTTCATTAGGGTCGGGCAATGTGGGAAAAATATTGTATCATTATTTTCCTATGGCAGGATCACGATCTGGATTTCATCACTTCTTTGTCATGTTGTTTTTAAGACTTTTCCGACCAGCAGACAACATTTTAAGAACAAAGTAATTATTTTCCTGAGTTCTGAACAATTTCATTATTTTGACCTTGTCTTGTGTCCTCTTTTGTGTCTTCTGAGCTTTTAGTGTTCATCAAGAACATTTTCACATCATGATAAAAACATTCATTTGAAAACCTTTCAGCTTTAAGAGTTCTTGTGTTTCTTCTTTAATGCCGTCTTGCAGAATTCCCAGAGCTTTGGTTTTAGACAGATAGTCCATATGAAGCTTTTTGAGACGGTTATGGATTGACTTTTGTTTTATATGTGCGCTTGAAAGAAACTGCAAATGTACAGATGATTCAGAAGGTGATCAATTGTAGATGGAAGCTTGGGGCCATAAATAAATGGACCTTCGGCCACAATTGGTCCCCGGGCCTTACTTTGGACATGCCTGCTTCAACAGAAGGTACAGCCAACACCAGGTACAGGAAAACAAACAGGTTCCTTATCCCCTCAAGGACTACATATCCCAGAATCCACCGCTCTCCTCTGAACCAAACAGGCGCATGTAAAATGTCACGTGACTATCCAACCCAGTTCATATTTGTGTATGGTGACATCCAACACCAGTAGGTGCTTTGCTATTTAGACAGGAGTGAACGAGATAAGACGCTACAACATTGAAGACTAACAGGTGAACCATCTATTCGGTGGATATGTAGACAGGTCTGCGTGTATTCTGCACGTTTCATCCGTTCTTCACGTCGCTTTGGATTTGCTCACACACAGGTAAACTCAAGCTCGATTGCATGTTGCCTCTCTGCCTGATTGTCAACAATTGCTCTGTCATTTTAAATCCCCAAACACAATGTTGTGTTTAAGAAAATACAGAATGCTCCTTTATTATAGGGGTATGAGTAACGTACCAGTTAAACATTTCGTTATATGTTTCTAGAAGAATCAGGAGTATTTATTTTTTAGAAAAGCATTTTTGGACAGGCAATGTGTTGGTAGTACTAAAGCTAGCAAGCTACGACTTTGACTGTTGAGAAGTTCATCACAGGTTCAGCCATAGACGTATTTACATGTCCAGACTTCATCTGTCAACTGGTTATGCAGGAACACCACATTGCTTCATATCTCGACTGTCATGTAGTTGAACTCTAAAGTGGCTAGCTAGCTTTACATAAAAACAAAACATGAATAATCTCTCTAAGATTTTAATTTACTGTGTTATAACCATAAGGCCCATTGTGTTTTATAATGAACAACACACACTGACACAGTCGCAGTATCAGCAAATTGACATGCCACAGTGAGGACTTGTTACAATGTGACACATAAGTTAAAACATCAACAGGAGGAGTGATTTTAAAGGCACTATGAGGAGTTTTTCAGCAGCTGAGAAACAGACTGAAACCAACACTGATGCCTCTTTATGACCCTCAAAAGCAAACAAAACCATAAACAACAACACTGATACCTTCTCTGTTGTCATTTTTAATGCCTTAAACCACTCAGAGGGGGTAGGTGTCAGACCACATGATTGACATTTGGCTTTATAAACACCCTTTTTCAGCTGTTTTCATGGAAAATAATCACATTAAGTGATCAATCTGGCTGTTAAAAGACAGCAGGGTGAGGTTTTTGTTGAAAACACTACTTTTGCATGTACAGAACAAGAGATAAGAGGTAGCACTTTGTCCACAATGGGACGCCAAAATTGAAATAAATCAAAAGTTCCTCACAACAGCTTTACATAAGGGTACCTTTGTCAAAGCATATAAAATGAAGTTTTCAAGGCTAAACAGAGAGCCCATAGAGGTGATAATACTTTATTTATATAGCACTTTTCAATACAAGTAACAAAGTGATTTACAGTGGGCAATAAAAACAAGAAGAAGTGCAAAGTGATAAAAAATAAAAATGAAATCAAGGGAGGGAGGAGGACAGAGGATGGGGGGGGGGGGGGGGGGGGGGGGGGGGAATAGGCCTTAACTGAACTGACTACAACACAATTCAAACAAGCTTGCACTACTCATTATTTATAGTTAATTACATATCTATTTATTACCTGGCTGCTGGAATCTGAATTTCCTGAGGGAAAGGATTAATAAAGTTTCTATCTATCTATCTATCTATCTATCTATCTATCTATCTGAATAAAAGCTTAAAAACCCCACAAAAAATCAGAAACCTTTTTTACTTCATATAGATACCTTACATATTGAAGCAGAAAACCATTTAACCACTGAGTTGTTTATTTTTTTATTTTTTTTATTTTTTTCTCTCCTCTTCCTTTTTCTTTCCCGCTCTTCTCTATTGTTTCCCCATTCCTTAATACTTTTTGACAATTGATTGTATTGTCTTGTCCATTTTGTCTCTTGTGGTGTGAATGAGTGTGATTGAATGAGTTGTTTAAGTTGGGTAGTTGTTTATTGTTGTGCATCTAAAATGTCCTCCTTCTTTTTCTGTGCCCACCTCCATAAATGGAAAAATTCAATACAAATATTTGACAAAAAAAACCCTTACAAACTAATAAAACAAACCCTTAAAATAAGCGCTAAGATTGAATAAGAACACACAATAAAAGCTTGCCTGTAAAAAATGTGTCTTGAGTAATGACATAAAACACAAGACTGACTCTGCAAGTCTGATCTCCTCTGACAGGCTGTTCCAGAGTGTAGGAGCCCTGACTGAAAAACACCTGGGGCCTCATGTACACAGGGTGCGTACGCACAAAAACATGGCGTATGCTCTTTTTCACAGCAAAGCTCAGATGTGTCAAGAGTGAAATGACCGTGGGAATGTGCGATACCTCATGCCAACTTCATGGCTGGTGTATGCAAGTTTCTACAGCTGTTGATCCTTGCGCACAGGTTCATACATCTTGATATTTTTGTGCGTATGTTTTCTTGATTTGAGCGTACGCCATGTTTCAGTAGGAAATCCACGCAAGTCTTTGTACATGAGGCCCCTGTCGCCTTTGGTTTTCAGTCGGGTCCTTGGAACAGCTAGCAGAGCACTGCCAGAGGATATCAGACTGCGACCAGGTTCGTAGGGGGATAAAAGCTAAGAGATATAAAGAGGGGCAAGTCTTGCTTTAAAAGTCAATAAAATAATCTTAAAATCAACAGGCAGCCAGTGTAGATGAGCTAAAATGAGGATGATGTGGGCAAAATTTTTTTAGTTCTTGTGAGGGTAAATGAGAGTACCTTTGTCAAAGCGAGTAAAATCAACGTATTCAAGGCTAAACAGAGAGCCCATAGAGATACTGGATGTTCTGTTAATAATATAATCCGTAATTGAGATGTCCACTGGCTCCTTATTTAGAGAGGGGAGCTAAACAGTTACAAACAATGAGCAGCTTGCATGTTACAGGCCTAGGGCTCACAACTGTCACTTGAGAAAACCAGGGCAACAGTAACAAACATTGTTTAGAGGGGTAGGACCAAACCATGTCAGTGTGTTATGTGCAGTTAAGTTACGATGCCATGTGTGGTACTGGTGACTATCTTTGTTTAATCTGTTCACTTTTTTTAATCTTCTAAATGGACTTGTTCATATGAAAGGCCCTTCTTTAGAGTGCTTTGATAATTAGCTTCAACTAAATACACTAAAGTACCTGTATAGATAGCTCTTTTCAGTTTGCCCATCCAAAATAATTACCGCTACGATGACCAAGTCATCTTTTAAAACTGTATATTTACATTTATAAATTTCTATAGCCTTCCAGAATTTGACTTCATATAGTTGTCTGTCTGTCGTCTTTGCTGTATCATGTTCCAGGCTGGTCGCTTCATAATGATCTGCATATAGTTTGAAACATATTTTGCATGTAATGCATTTGAAAAGGAATTAGTGTTGCAAAACTGCAAAGACATAACCACCCCCAGCATTCTGATTTGGCTCAAATGTTATTAAGAAATAAATCCGGCTGCTGATTTTGACTGGTTTTCTTCTTCCTCCTCCAGTTTTACCCACCCACTTACAGAGACTCCTCAGCTACTGTGACAACTCTGATTCCCCGTGATATCAGCCAGTAACATGTCCATGTTCAGCACGGGCATCCTTGTGCTGACATCTCCTCTCCACGTCCTTCCCTTGCGCATCGCTCCGGTCCTCAGCTCGGCTGCAGAGCGTGTTGAGCGCACGCTCTACGTCCACCTCCACCCTGGGTTGAACCTAAGTAGTGGGACTCAGCCTCGTCCAGTTTTCATTCCCCCTGTAGTGGACTTGTCTACGCTTATTTCCCGCCTTTACAGCAATGCAGCGGATGTCTGTGGCCACCTGGATGTTCGAGTTTTGCTGACAAATGTCCGCAATCAATCAGCTTCCTGCAGTGGGACTGCAGGGCCAAACTGTCCTTTCCCCACGCCGCAGTCTCTCTCACACTCGCCGGAGGTGGTGCTAACAGACTTTCCCCTGCAGGACCCGGGTCAGTCCCATCAGGTGACGCAGTGTTTGCAGAAGTACACAGGCCACTGTTACGTCTGCAGCCCTAGTCTGCGCTCGGTGCTGCTTTACCCACAGCCAATGAGGCTGCAGGAGGAAGAGGAAGGGGGGAAGGAGCCTGAAGAGAAAGCAGAACCCATGGAGACTTACAGTGATGTGGTGGTAGGGGGGACGTTCGACCGCCTCCATGGGGCCCATAAGACGCTACTGAACATCTCATGCCTGCTCGCTAACAGACGGTTCCTTATTGGGGTGTGTGACCAAGCAATGCTGAAAAGTGAGTTCATAATCAGTATCAAGACATTTGCAGCAAGCACCGCCTCCTCCATGTTAACAGATGGAACATGTGTCAAAGTTTAAAACTAAAATACACATTAAAGAATTTTCTCTCTAACATGGTTTCTATAATTTTAATTACCATCATATTTCAGATTCATATCAAAGTACTCACTTTATATATATTTGATGGTATTTGCATGTGTTTGCATATATATCATGTAAGCTATCTGAGGCTAATTGTCACACATTTTCTAACTCCGCCACCCATCTAGGGAAAGTGCTAAAAGAGCTGGTCCAGCCCTACACCCAGCGGGTAGAGAGACTAAATGAGTTCCTCCAGGATATCAGACCCTCCCTGCAGGTGGAGATTGTACCCCTTGATGACCCCTATGGAGTGTCCGTTGTTGACCCCTTGCTGCAATGCATTGTGGTCAGCGAGGAGACCAGGAAGGGAGGGGAGGCTGTGAACAAGAAACGCATTGAGAATGTAAGTTATGGTGACAAGACATGTTACACAGTCCTCTTCTTAATACTTGTGGCATTTGACACAGGACAGTGTTTCTCACAGCTGGATCCATTACAGACACTTTTTATGTATTGAGGGAATTTATATTAAAACTATTGGATGATTGAAACTGTTTCAAAATCATGGATCATAAGAGATCCAATGCAGTTTTTTCCTTAACATTTTCACTGTCGCTTCTGCAAATCATCATTTTAAGTTTCCCTTGTATCAACAAAGTTTTATCTCATATAATATCAATCTCAATCTGTCATGATAGTAACAAAGCTGAAGCTTATTTCTACTGCATGATTTAACCCTGGGGAAGTAGAGGAAGTTGTTTTCTCCTGCAACCACACTTGAGCCGATGTATAATATTTTATGTCCTCTGCGTCCGAAATCAGGGCCTTCCTGCTCTCGTCCTCCATGAGATCCAGCTGCTTAAAGACGCCCACCACACAGACATGGAAGAGGAGAAGATCAGCTCCTCCAGTCTACGCTCTCGCCTTCTTGGCACCCTCCTTACCCCGCCTAAAGTAAGTCATATTATAAAGTGGTCTACATTCAGATAAGGGATTCTAATGCAGGATAAAGGACACTGATTTGGGCGTTATCGCAGCTCTTTCTTTCCCTATCTGGGGCTTTTTTAAAGGTGTTTTATCACTGCTTATCTTAAGGTGCACAAAGAACATAATAATCATGTCACTTTTATTCAACTGATTCTTTAAAAAAGTGGGTGCCTAAAAAAAGAGCAAGAAATCTTGTCCCCTTTTATTGCCTTCAGTTACAGTCCAGCTAATTCATGTTAAATGGAATTAATTAAGTAATGATAAAAAGGCTCTGTGCTGCCTCCAGTCACAAAAAGCAGTTGCTAAATTTGTTCGAAAGTGCATTCTTTTTTATTTTCACTCACTGAAGCAAAACATTAAATTCCGCCGAGTCACTTTTAGTACAAGAGTGTGTTCGAACAAAAAAGGCTGCTGAGCTTTTGATAACAAGGTCAAACTGTAATGTGTAACTGCTCTCACGGTTCTGTCTTTTTCAGGTAAAAAAATAACAGCTTTTCTTTCAAGCAAGTGCCAAAGTACAACGTCTGGTGTTGAGAGTGAGGCATGAAAACAGACCTCTCTTTAGAGCGTTAAGTTTGCTCTATATGTTCCTGTAGATAGGAGCTGTCATTACTATACTATGTGAGGTACAGTGAGCTCTCCTGCAGTGAAGTGGGGAGTATATCTAAGCAGGTCTGACTTGTTTATGCAGCTGTTTGCGTTACTATGAAAATTGTATCCTAACATGACCTTAACCCTTCAATGCATGATGCTGCCACTAGGGATGCACCGATCCTACTTTTTAGGTCCCAATACCGATATCGATACCTGGGCTTTGGTATCTGCCAATACCGATTCTAGCCGATCCGATTCTGGTATTGATTTAACAATCTCTATTCCTTAATGTGAGGATAGAATCATGTTTTGGCAACTTCAGGCTTTTCTGACTTGATGGTGAACTGTACCTGGGTTCCAAGTGCTAAACCAGAGGCTGGAATCCCTTAATTCCAAGGATCCGGAACAATTAAATCCAATAACCTGTCTGTTTTTTCACACTTTGAATTCATTAATAGAAGGTTTCTAGCTTCTTTACAGCTGACGTGAACTTCTTCCTACAGCTACAGCTGACGTGAACTTCTTCCTTTGGGCTCCCATTATATTTTTCAGCGCGACTGCCATCCATGGAAACATTACCGCTGCACATGTTGCAAGTTTCTGGTGGAGTTGTTAGCAAAAGAACCATGCACCTAAACTGCAGAGCCTCTGTAGTTATCCTTCATCATGCTCTACCAGCCGTTGCTGATGAAGTAGGAGACGCAGATGGCTGTTGTAAACGCAGAAAAGCATAGAAGTGAGATAAATAGATCTGCCATATGGATCAACACTATATATCGGCCCTTTGTCATCGATATCCGATCTAGCTTTTTGAGTCCGATCTAGCCGATATCCGATACCAGGATCGGATCGGTGCATCCCTAGCTGCCACGCTCATGGCTGCAGCATTTTGCTGATTCATAAAAATGAAATAATCTGAAACAGAATCCTGCATCCTTTTTTCTACTTCCCCAACACTAGGACACATCGCATCTTCCTCCCCTTCCATATGTGATTGGCCTGACGGGCGGCAGCGGCAGTGGGAAGAGCTCAATCGCCAAGCGGCTGGAGGCGCTGGGTGCTGTCCAGATAGACTGCGACAAGCTAGGTCATGAGGTGTACCAGCCTGGGACCGCAGCTTATCACAGAGTGCTGGAAGAATTTGGGTCAGGTGAGGAAGGAAACATTTGGAGACATGTTATGACTGAGTTGGTTGGGCTTTGGCAGGTATCCGTCAGCCATGCTGAGCTTTGTGTTTACACATGAAATCGAACTCCAAAGATGAAATGAAGAATGATGACCTTTCATGTTCTTCAATATTTACACGCTTCAATGATTGAAAGGTCAGAAGCATGGTGTCTCTAATATGACTTAATGAAAGTTGACGGGATGTCTTCTGGACTTGGCGCAGTGACAGACTTATGGATGGCTAATAGTAAGAGGTTAGAATAACACATTTTTAAAAGGTTATGGGGTGTGACCTGCTCCTCTGAAAAACAATACACACTGACACTGTTGTGATCATTATTCATCCAATCCAATAGATCCAGTCCAGACTCTTACAGTGGCGAGGCAGAAAAACTGAATCAGTTGCAGCACTGATTCATGCCAACCTTGCTTTACTGCACCATCAGAGGAAATATTCAGTTTAATGTGAATAACAGCTAAGTTAGCTTGTTTTGAAAAGTCTTAAGGTGCATTTCGACCAAGAGTTCCAGGGTCTTTTAGCCCCTAGAACTACTTTCCCTGGAACTAAAAGGTTCCTGTGCCCCCATTGTTGTCTGCGTTTCGACCGCGGGCTGAAGTCCGGGGTAGATTGTGCAAATGAGGCCAGTGACGTATGGAGAAAAAAAATTATATTAAATTATATTTTGAAATCTTATTAAAAAAACTAAACTAGTCTGCATTCCCAGGAACTCAACAACTGTGTAAACTCCACAAACACCGTTACGTTCAACAGAAAGTCCCAGGACCTTTGAAAAGTACTACCCCCCAAAGCAGGGGCTGTTCAGGGGGAGATTATCTACCCCTGAACAAAATTTTGACCCTGGTTCCTCCGGTTGAAACGCACGTAGTTCAGGGGTAAAGTCCCTAGTTCCGGGGTAAAGTTCCTGCGGTGGAAACATCTTTAGTTAAAGTTTTTTTAGGAGCTGTGTAATCAGCAGGATAATGTAGAATGAGCGGGTTGTTATTGCGCATTAAGTACTTCAGTGTGAGACAAGACGACTCTGCTCACCCTGTCAGGGTTCCAATCCGCTCACTATACATGGTCCATTACTTGGCCACACTTATTTCTCACACACAAACTGTACAGTGCGGTTTCACTATCTTTGCCTCAAAGATACATTTTGCAGGCATTACCCTGCTATATGTAATATAGGGTTAGGAGTTAAAGTTGCACCATAAACACCTATTCACCATACAAGCATTGGGTACAAATAGGGTATAGAGTCGAATAAATTGCCTCTCTACTTGTATTGATGTGGTGTATTGTTGCTTTCAGATCTTCTGAATGATGATAAAACCATCAACAGACGTGCTTTAGGAAGGAAAGTTTTTGGAAACCAGGTAATGTGACCAGTTAGTGTTTCAGCATGTTGCAAAATTATGTTTTAAATCACTACACCACTGCAAGATGACAGTTCACCAAAGACACTTCTCTATTCAGGAGCGTTTAAAAGCCCTCACAAACATCGTGTGGCCCGAGATTGCACTTCTGGTGAAAGAGGGAATCAACCAAGCAAGACAGGAAGGTATCGTAGAAACATCCATTAATCTCACACATGTAACCTGATATTTCACAAGGGAAGGTTTAACACTGTGCTCTTTGCAGGTAAACAGGTTTGTGTGGTGGATGCAGCAGTTCTACTGGAGGCCGGGTGGACAGACATGGTCCACGAGATCTGGGTCACAGTCATCCCCGAGGAGGAGGTTTGTACCTACAGTCTTTAATTTGATGAACAGAGTCACTCAAGCGTGAGTGATTGAGGGAAATGCAGCAGTGTCCTAACATGTCCTGTTATGTAATGTGAAGAGTTTTTATGTAAACCAGGTTCATTATCAGTCTCTGAGAGAAGAAAAGGGGGAAATAGTGTTCTTTACTTTGAGTATTGGCCACAGAAAACAGCACCTGAAAGCGCACAGTGAAGAGGTAAAGGAAGGAAAGAGAAGGGAACAATTTAAAGGTGTAACTGTGTTGTGTTGTTACAATGCATCGCTGTAACCACTGGGGGGCGCCAACGTTTGGCTTTTGATATTTTACACCCACTGGCTTTAAAGAAGTGAAGACAGCACCTGTGTTTAGAAAGGGAAACAAAGATATGAGTGCCTAAATATGGTCACTTCTTATTTATTTTTTTTCTATTTTATTTATAACATTTTTTATACATTTATAATAAAGTACATTGTCAAGTCAAACTGTAAAAATAGAATAAATAACAGTAGAAAAATGAACTAATCATAATTAACTATGCTTTAATACACTACAATGACTATAAATAAATAAATAGTCACCTTTATCCTAGGTGAGTTTATGAAAACAAGTATCTATTTAGTAAGACTAAAACGTATGCTGCTGTGCAGAATACATAAAGAGATAGACAAATAGATTAAATAAATGAATACATAAATAAATAAAAGACAATTTAAAAGACATACACGCACAAAAATCAAAAACAAACAAACAAAATTTAACACCACAGAACAAAACAAGCTGCCAGAAAAAGAGATAAGATGTGCAACCGTGTCAGTCCATACATTGATGTATTGTCCACAAATAAATAAATGGCTAGAAGTAGAGTCCACAGAAAGTCCTTGTGACGTTTCGAGGGGTCCAAGGTGAGGCAAAAAGAGCAGGGATCAAAGAATATCACGACACAACATCATTCAGGGTGCAACCAAGTTGTAATGCTGTACATATACAGTATACTGTCATAGTTGGTTCCCAATCTGACTTCTCTCTTTCACGATAAACTCCACAAATGGTCCACGGATTGTAGTGTATTTTTCTCTATTCTCATTTATACCTCTCTTCTTGTTCTCCTCTCACTCTTCTCTCACACATAGTAGTGTGAGTATCATATTAAATCTGCAGGCTTGTGTAAGCACTGGAGAGACCACACGCCCATTGCAAGTCAAAGGGATGTAAAATCTCCCTATGCACCTGCGCACAGCTATAGTTTGAGGCTGTGAGAGCAATTGTGCCTACTCACATCTTCAAAGGTACCTCGGATAGTCACTGTCAGCAGTTTTGTAAGGGCATCCCCTCACAGCTGTTTTCTACTAGGGTTCATGACTCGGTCACGGTTGTTTTCGACTCAGTCTTACCAACATCCGGCACCTATATCTCCCAGTGAGTGGGATGATGGGCCTGTCTCTTTGTTGCTTACACCGTAGGAAGAATTATGGTCATGATGTCCAATCAAAATGTTGTAAAATGAAGATAAGGCATCTCTTTGAGACCCTTTTGTGCCACACATTCTCACTACTCTTTCCTATATAAATCCCTGTAACGCCTTTGTTCTGGGTTTGGTCTGCAGCAGAGGATCAACTCACTTTGTTCAGATGCATAGATGAATAAAGATTTTCCTTGAATTGAACTTCAGCTGGACTCCTGGAGTGATTTGAAGTTAACATTTATTCTCTAAGGAAGACTCAACACTTAGAATATTTTTTGAGAAAGTGAACTTAGATTGAGAGCAGGCAAAGTGTTTTAGAAATTATTACACTTCAGAATCTTAAGAAACTTATAATGGGTGTTTTACATTGTGTAATATGGTTACTTCTGGCTGTAAAAAAAAACAAAAACAAGATGGCTACAGCCAAAACAACAAACTCAGTCTATGAAAATGACTACCTCATTTATGCAGTCCTTTGCTTTAATAATTAAACTTTTCACCTTCTTTTCCTCCACCTCTCAGGCAGTCTTGAGGATTACAGAGCGTGACGGCGTTAACACAGAAGACGCCCAGCGCAGGCTTCAGAGCCAGTGGCCCAACGCCAAACAATTAGAGCACGCCAACGTAGTGCTCAGCACACTGTGGGAGCCAGAGGTCACTCAGAAACAGGTGAGACACTCATCATGTCATTTGATTTGTGTTAACAGACTGTACTTCTGTGACAATATTGTAATTGTCTTTTTATTCTGAAGGTACTAAAAGCTTGGAATCTTCTTCAGAAGAGAATCCAGCAGAGGAAGTAGGAACATGTCTGTGTCAACACATCATGTCAGCTGTGACTGACGCATGCAGAGCAAACGTGTGTCAGGTCCAGGGACACACATGACACTGATCCAACATGAGCAAAACGCTGCCTTAGAAAGAAGTGGGTGGTTTCTGCGCCATGGCGGCACAACCAACAAGCTCTCTCACTTCTTCCCCTGAGATTCAGTGCCTGATTGACTTTTAACATGTTTTTAAACTCTAGTTTATTTTAAGATGCTAAACTTAAGGATGGGAGAATGACAGAAGAGAATTTCATGAATTATCCCTATGACAAATTGGAAGCTGAAATTCATACTCTGAATTTATACGGTGTAGTGTTATCCCAAGAAATATGTTTGTCATCCAAAGATACTTTTTATGAATAGCACGCCTTCCAATTGATACTGTTGTTGATATGACTGTGATGAGACTTTATGACAATGATATTGGGTCATTTGTTAGTGGACGCCATTTCCATGTCTTCTAAGAATAATGAAAATGAATGTAGCTTACAAAAGCAACTAATATTAAGGGAAAGAGGAAATGCCATACTGAAAGTGTATGATTGCCACTGTTAAGTCAAAGAATGGTATGTTGTGTATATCTATGTGTAGTTGAAGGGTAGGGAGAGCATATACAATTTATATATCTAATGATTTAAAATGTACTAAACAAGGTTTGGTAAAAGTATGTACCATAGATTAGGTTATTTTGTTATATCACAAAGAGATTGACAGAACACTGACTAATAAAGAAAAAACAATGAATTGATATGTTTTTATATCTTTGAATGGATTATCAATGGAGAAATGTTGGAATTTCTTGAATTGAAATTTGACAAAGTTCTTTGTATTTCATAGGTTCTTCAATCAGTAGTCACATGCTCCAGATTTCTAAATTGACACAAGATAACACAAGTAGGTGATAAAGTTAAACTTCGGTCGTGATTATGTAACTGGCTTGCAAATTTGATGTCTGATCCCACCATAAAACCAATAACCATTTACACATGGTTGAAACTGATTCACTGCTTTAGCAATACCTTTACTATTAAAGGACTGTCCAGTTAAGTCGCTTAAGTGCAACGTGGTCTTATTATCAATGATAAATTGTACCTGTTTTTGCTTCATCATCGCCCATGTCATCCGAAAACCACAGCAAATATGAATACATTGGCATCACGTCAAATAAAACCTTTATAAACCATGAGTGATTTCCAATTTTCTCAGTAATTCAAAGGTGGTAACTCTCTTTGAATCAAATAAGCAAGTGTAGTTTGAGAAGCTTCAATACTTATGTTCAGTATATATGAAGTGGCAACCTCCAGTCTCAAACTATGAAGCCCATGTGGAAGTGTTATAAACTGCAATTCATCGAGAATCCGCTTGAGGCTGGCTGCAGAAACACCGGAAACCACATAGACACCAATTCAAAAACACTCACTGACTTTGAGGTGCGTTCCCGCTAAATCCGTGAGGGCTCAGGGCTGTCCCACTGTCAAATCATTAAGTGTGTGAGGGATCTCTCACAGACTTTTTGAGCCCTTTATGCCCCTTTCCGTAAGTGGGCATTTTTGCAGACTTAGCGTAAGGGAATTACCCATAGTTCATAGCATTGTGACCTGAAACACGGGACTCCCAGGAGAAGCCCACGAGCATGGAACGGTAAACGAATGCATTCCATTTTAAAAAGTGTGACAGTAAAAAAGAAGCATGCCTGTAAGAATAAATATAGAAAACAGCCTTAATCTATCAATCTTCACAGATATTTGTATACAGTATAATTGATAGCCTATATTTGTAGTTATATAGCCTATTAAGATATTCATAGCTATATGGCCTATTTATATATTTTAAATGTTGTGGTTAAGCAGTCTGTACAGTAAGAGCCTGGATCATATGACAGTCAGTCAGTCCCTTCAGCACCTTGAATTCGAGGAAAGTAAAAATTGTGCAACAAAATACCTAATATCGCTAAGGTGAGCTTCATAACGTCATGCAGGTCACGTGAGAAGTCTCAAAGTGATGTCCCATTCCCAGTTCATCGGTTTTGAGCCCCTCCTGCCTCCTGCCCTTAACCACTTTCCAGCTGACGTCTATTAAATCAGGAAGTCAGGAAATCAAGAAGGGCTCAGGGCTTAGGGTGGACATTGAGATTGGGCCGTTGAGTTCCGCATTTCCAATATGGCTGCCTCCGTCAATTGGCTTCAAAACAGCGCTCAGGAACAGATGGGTGACATCACAGATACTGCGTCCATATTTTATACAGTCTATGGTATACATACATGTCTTTCAGTAATTATTGAAAAAAAAAATCACGTTAAAGCAAGTCATTTTTTGTAAAATTCTTCCTTTAATGTCAATGCCTTGAAAATATAACCATATCAAAATGTGCAAATTGAACAAATTTCATGTGATTTATATCATTTTGCTGAGCTAAGCTAAAACCCTATTTAACATTACTTCAGAACAACTAGTATAAAACTTTGTGCATAACTTGAACATATTCAGTAAATAATAAGAATGAAGTGCAATGGTAATGGTGACTTGTGTATCAAAGGGCTCTAGGTATGTGTGTCAAAACCTTATTGTCCTTGTGATGATGGAAAAACACAACACACCCTGTTGGCCTTGAAATCTTGTGTGAGCAGCCTTTTGTGTGGCAGTGAAAAATAGTCTCTCCGTAATATGAGAAAGTCAGAGCTTCACAGAGTCAATCCACTTCCGGAAATTCTTCTGTCAAATTTAAAATCTTACGTTGTTTCCTCCACTTTAAGTTTGGCAGAGCACATTGCTTCCCCCAGCTTGTTGCTGGCCTTGCACACATAAACCCCAGAGTCTGATGGCTTCAAATCAGCTACAACCAGAGCACAGAGCCCTTCATGTTGCTCCATGGTCACTCTGTCTGATTCAGACACTGGCTTCTCGTTCTGCAGCCACTTCACTTCTGGCTGTGGGTAGCCTAGAACATGAAGAAAAACAACAGATTTTAATGTGGAAACAAACACAGAATAACACTCAAATAAAGGTAGATTGTTGTATCAAGACTAGTTAATTCATACGTGTTGTCTTTAAACTGTTGTCATAAAGTATTTCATTGTCTTCCTTGTTTTAGTTTACTCTCACGTTACTTTCATAACCTCTCTGCTCCAGTCATTTCCCCCATCACAGACTTCACAAGACAAATAAATATTGCCTAAGATACACTTCCAAGTTTGTGAAATGCTGTTTTGAAACCGCTAGTTTGACCTCTTTGTTTGTTAAAGACAGCAGTGACAATATTTTATAAAGAAGTAGCTAGAGGTTGGCATATGCCAAGTAGGTAAAAGTTATCCAGTTTATTCTTGAGGCTAATCAAATACCTAACAACTTAGCTTCTTAAATTTCAGACATTCAAGCTAACTCAATTACTACAAGTAGCTAATATATTTTGGATTCAACCTTTTACATGTTTAAAGTCTAAGGGAATACTGATATTCCACTCCTAGCCACCATAAACCACAACTTGTTGTTTTCAGATTTTAGGTTTTAAAGCAGTTAAAATATATAGCAAGTTGGTAAAAAAAAAAGCTTTTATGTTTCAGGCCCTTTCCAACTGGAATAACTTACCTTTAAATATTCGTTCTATATCTTCTTTTCCCTTATTTAAAAATTCTTTGTTTTCCCATTTCAAAACAACTGTTTATGTTTTCAGTAAAGCCCTCACTGTTCCTCCACTTCCTTTACTTACTTATTCATTTATTTCTTATGACGATTGTTGTTGTTACACATTTTTCTTTGTGTGTTTCACCAATGCTCCTTTAGTTTATTGAATTGTGAATTGTATTTTATTCTTCCCTTGTCGATTGTACCTTGTTTAAGGTTGTACCAACCCGTTTTGTTGTTGTTGTTGATGTTGTTTTGGTCGTCGAGTTGGTTTATTGTCTGACTGTTGGTGTTGTTGTTTTTTGTTTGTTTGTTTGTTTGTTTGTTGGTTTGTTTGGGGGATTTTTTTCTCTCTTTTTTGAAGGATTCATGTTTTGTTGTATATTTTATATTGTACCGTTTTTCTATTTGTTATTGTCTGTCTGGGACCCCCTCTAAAACGAGATGGCACATCTCAAGGGGTTTATCCCAATAAAATAAATGTCTTCATATATAGTGCTTAAAAAAAAAACAGATCTCTGTAAATGTGAAGATGGACAGATGTCATTAGCTTTGGGCAGGACCAAGCTAGCTGTAAAGAATTTAAGTTAATGACTACATCATTAAGATGAAAAGATGGTGAAAAGCTACAGAAAAGTGATGGAAATGTCAGGGGTTGGTAATAATTAGCTCCATCTTTAATTCTCTGCCAGGAATAACCTTTTAAATCTATGGTGGTTGATTCATTGTTGATCCAAACATAGAAAGAGAGCTAAACAAGCTGAACTCAAGCTGCTGTGACTCATATGACAAGAGCATTGAAGACAGGGTTGTCTTTTTTGCTTTAGGGCATGGTGCTGGGGCATTATTTAATGAAGTGTATCAGTTCTGTCACCCTACCATCAACAATGCATGTTAGCTGAGCAGTCGCTCCTTTGGTTAGGGTGATGTCCTTCAGGGCCTGCTGGAAGTGGGGTTCACTCTGAAGCTGCTTCTCCAAAGACTGGATGGCCTCCTCTGCCTCTTGGCTCCAGCCTGGCTCTGGATGAGAGGGAGGATGGTGACAAATAAAAATGGAAACAAGGCTTTACAGATCACAAAACGTGAAACTTAAAATGACAATCTGAAAGCGTTAGTCATCTGCCATATGTAGGCCTACATAGCTTTAGGACTTTAGGGAACATTGTGTATGCAGGAATATGTGTGAGTCTTTTTATCTGTCGTACCCTCTGAGGAGCTGCCAGGGGAGTCTGGCCTGTTGGAGAGGTTAGCCATCCGCTGTAGGGCCAAAACAGCCTTTCCAGTTTTCTAGAAGTTAAAAGGACAAATGGCACTGGATGATGAACTGCACTCATAACCAAGCTTCAGGTCAATATAGGATAAAAGACTGAAATGTATTCATAGGACACATTGATAAGAAAACTGTACATCTTGTCCATGCTGAGCTGACAGCTGTGTGGTCACTTGCTTTACCTTCCATTTGCGTCTGGCCAGAAAGCGTTTCATCTTCCCCTTGTTGAGGGATTTGGTGGGTCTCCGGTTCAGAGGGGTAAAAGAGACCATCCATGGGTGGGCGAGGGCCTCGGTACATGACAACCTGCATCTAGAGTGCACATGGATAGGAGAGGGAGAAGCCAAGTCTGTCAAATGCTGCCAGCAGTCTCCCAGGCTTACTGTGATGAAGCCGTGGATTATCTGATACATAAATTAGACTCTCCTTGACTCACTCGAGGAGCTTACTTAATGGTTTGGTAAGATGCAAATTACCTGTAAATGGTTTGAAATGTCAAAAGGAATAAGTTGCTCCAAACGTGACATTATCAACTGGTGAGAATTAAAGCATCCTCATCCTTTTTTCTTAGACTTATTTTCATTGGCACTAAATCCAGATTTTTAGCAATGAAAGCCATAATCATAATAAAGGACAAAAGAACCCATAACAACCTCCTGTCTTTCTTCAGCAGGGAGCTGATGAAGTCTTTAGCTTGATCAGAGATGTCCTCAAAACTGTCTTCGTCAAACTCGTAGCTGGCAGCAGTCACAAGAGCAAGAGTCTCTGCATCATTGTTCCCCTGGAAGGGTGATTCTCCACTTAGCCTGGAAGACACAAAATCATAGCAATTAATTCTCATATCAGCCCAATTACATGCTCTAAAGTTTTCTACTTGCAGCATACTTTATGAATCTACTACCAAGCTATGTTAAGTTGAATCTATGCACATTGGAAGAATTGTACTGGTGCAAGAGGGGCGTAGGAACACTATAAAGCCAGGTGAGGGCGCCAAACATGCATTTGTGGACTAGACTTTACAGCCAGGGGACTCAACTAAAATTGCAAGAGGTCCAGTAAGGAAAAAGTTCTTGAAGCAAAGGTCCAAAAGATCATAATGTCTAACTATTTAGTGTAATATACTCTATCTGCATGTAATCAATACCTGACTGTCCACTTAAATGAATTCAGTACGATTCAAAAACTTTTGAAAAAAATATATAAACCAGGGTTGCCAACTTGTAGAGTGTCAAGAGTTAGATTTTTTCTGACATAGACCTTATCACACTTGCATTTAATCAACTGCACTTATTTTGATCACACAGGATTGAACATAATAAATGATCAGTGGTATACTCTGGCTGCTTCCAGGGGCAGGGGCGAGGAAAATAGAACAGCACTCCCTTTCAAACCTTATATCCAAAATTTAGGATTAATTTAAACATATTGAGGCAGAAGGCAGTCTGGGGCATTCTGGTGAATACTTGTGTGACCATTTGTGTTGGAAATTAAATTATGAAAAAGGAAACACAAAATTATTGATATATAAATAACAAA
Organism: Notolabrus celidotus; assembly: GCF_009762535.1. Taxonomy (NCBI): domain Eukaryota; kingdom Metazoa; phylum Chordata; class Actinopteri; order Labriformes; family Labridae; genus Notolabrus; species Notolabrus celidotus. The sequence goes on from NC_048289.1 coordinate 19,472,379, forward strand.
AAAATGAATTTAAATCCCTGAAAGAAGCTTACATTCCAGTAAAATTTGAAGTTATTTTTCATTAAAACTAAGGAGTTCAATATAAAATCAGAGGTAAAAAATAATAATAGTCATAACTGTTGACACACTTCAATCATTAAACAGTCTCTGAGATGTTAAACTAAACTCCCACACCAGTGGCAGTCGGGGGTCCCAATCATTAAGGACTCACTTCAGATCTGAGTGGTTAAAAAAGCTGCGCCGGTTAAAATAGAAGCTCCCGTCAGATTCTAAATCAGAACTTCTGTTTTAGCTGTAGGTCCGGGTCCGTATGGGTCGGCTTCTTGGTCCAGACCCGGACCCCGGTCTGCCAGTTAGTGACCTTTGCTTTAAAGGATGTATCTTGGATTATGTGAATGATTTAGGTTTAACCATTCTTAATCAAAGATATTTAGTATTCATTCCACTTTTTGCAGCTTTTTAATGACTGTCCTTTGCTGCGTATCAGCAAAAGACATAAACAATACAAATGAAGTAATGGGAATTCGACAGTCAAAGTTTTTCTGCACCAAATCTCCAGTTCCCTTGTTTTATTTCGTTTTCAGGACTATGCTTTAAACCACTAATTCCTTTGTTTCTCTTACAAGATGAAGCAGATGACTCCAATGCTCCACATGTCCGTCTCCAGGCCCACAGGCTCGTAGTTGATCACTTCAGGGGCCACAAACTCCGGCGTGCCATGCATCACCATCAAAGGTTTATCCTCCTCTGAAGACAAAGAGAAAACACAGTGAGAAATGGACTCAGGAAATTCTGCATGTCTCTCAGAATGTTTAGTTTGTGCCTGTTTATGCTCCATCTTTTTTTTACAGACAGCTCGACTCATCTCTAAATAGACGACTCAGTTAGGAGCCGCTGTCGCTGGAGCGTCACCACATTTTCTGCTTGAGTTGGCTTCACAGGCTTTACTGCATAAATTGAGCTGAGGTTGTTTTCTATTTAGGGACTTATTATGTAATGGGTATACATCTAGGAATATTGGAATAACACTACATTGATTTAATTCTTATTGAGAGCTCAGTAAAGTAAAAGAAATATATAAAAGTTCCAGCCAGGGTTTTCTACTGACAATGTGAACTGTAACAGAGAGCATTTCCTTCCCCATGCTGGGTGCTAATCCAGCAGATCACTGACCCCTGCCTTGTAAGGACTCTTGGATTTCCCTGTATTGTGACTTTTACAAGAAAACACACCGGATACGTCTTTCATTCGAATGCACACCAAGGGAATTATTCACCCTCCCTGGTGAGAGACTGTAAAAGTTAAATTTAAGTCCCACTGAGAGATTCCACTGAGCTCACAATGTGACTGTGTTTCCGCAAATCCAGCAAACTCACCCAGTTTACTAGCCAAGCCAAAGTCAATGATCTTGATTTGGGTGCCGGTTGTGTCCACGCAGACGATGTTCTCTGGTTTGATGTCCAGGTGGACGATGTTCTGCTTGTGGACATACTGCATTCCCTCCAGGATCTGCTGCATGTAGCGGGCACTGGTTGGCTCTGTGTGCTCAAAGTTGTCGTCCACAATGCGTTCAAAGAGCTCTCCACCTGCAATACTGAGCATGGAAATAACACTGTTAAGTTTGATGCCTCACTGTACAACTTAAATATTGTTGGTCCAGTGAACAAATTGTACCCATGGAGTTTCAGTTTTAAATGTCTCATCCCACTGACATATCTTTTTCAATGTATCTGCCCACAAACTCATACTTCAATACATTTTTACTGGGGATGATTGTTTGTTAATCTGACAAACTAAATGACCAGATATATCCAAATACTCACTACTCCATGACCATAACCATCTCTGGGCGCTTATCATAGGCAGCCAGACATTGGACAAGTTTTGGATGGTGAAGACAGTTCATTAATTCAATCTCTTTGCGAGCCGCCTCCCTGTCCTTCGAGGTCCTGGCTCTGTAGAACTTCCCTGCACACTTTTGACCCGTCTCTTTGTGGGACAACCGGAACACCTCGCCAAACTTCCCACTGAAAATGTTCCAACCAGAACAAACAACTTAAGCTATCTTATAAAGAGTAGTCATGAGGTTAATATTTATTAAAAGGTTTCATCCATGTATGTTTTATTTTGAATGCAAAAATGCACACTTACGCTCCCAGCTTCTCATGCACATTGTAGTGATCCTTGACCATATGCTTGGTGTCAATGGTCACTGTGATGTACGACACAGGCTCTTCCTTTTTTTGCTCTTCAAACACAAAAAGATGACAAGTAAGCATATGGCATTGAAAGATATCTGAAAACCCCTGAATCCTTTTTCTCATATCACTTACTTGCAGTTGCCATCCTGACACACTCAGACTCCTGGCTTGGCTCGCTGACTCCTGCTGAGTTGTACGCTCTGACACGGAAGCGGTACTGCCCCTGAGGCTCGAGGCCTGAGCGGACGTGGTAGGATGTGCTTTTACAGCGGCTTGAGACTTCAGTCCAGCTCCCCGGCTTGGCCGGGCCTTCCTCCTGTCTGACCTCAACGATATAGCCCAACACAGCCGATCCTCCGTCATAGCTGGGACCCGTCCAGGACAGGACCAGGGACTGAGTGGAGAGCTGGGACACAACAGGTTGGGATGCAGGAGGGTCGGGCCGGTCTGAGGAGAAATTTGCAAATGGGACATAGAAAAATTAAAATTAGGATTAAAAATATTCTGCATGTCTAAAGCTACTGGTTGGTAAAATATTTCCTAATGGGGCACAAGATTCTTGCACCCTAGGCGTTAATTGACTCTGGTTGGTAGATATACATTCGCTTCTCTTCATTATAGGAGATGGGAGCTTCTTGGGGTAGAGGAGAAATGCACCCCAAATACATTACACACGACCACCCAACAGGTGGCAGCAGAGGGGTAATCTCAATTAATTGAGACCATAGACTGTATAAAATATGGACCTAGTATCCGTGACGTCACCCATCTGTTCCTGAGTGCTGTTTTGAAGCCCATCGACAGCAGCAGCCATACTGGAAATGCGGAACTCAACCAGGCAGAGTGTGACCTAAAGAGGCGGAGTTTGAGCCTCCTAGCCAACAGCTATGCATTCCTGACCTGGAGTCAAGTCAGTCATGTCCTTATTTGGGAAAAAACTCGTAATCTTAATATCTTCTGAACTGTCACGTTAGAAAAAGATTCACCCCATACAGAATGTATGATAGAGAGATTAGCTTCGTAGAGCCAAGCTGCTATTTGAGCCAGGCTGCAAACATGTTTATTAATGCTGCAAAGATCGTCTTTTTTGAATGGGCGTCTATGTGGTTTCCAGTGTTTCTGCAGCCAGCCTCAAGCTGATTCTCAATTAACTGCATTTTATAACACTTCTGCATGGGCTTCATACTTTCAGACCGGAGGTTACCGCTTGATTGAGACAAACTGTCACAATTTAGAGGCAGCAACCTTATATAAGGATATATATTTCTATGTATGGCCATTTTTCGGTTACTTTACTCTGGGATCACTCCGTAAATATGAATACAGATTTCCGTTCAGCTCACGAATTACAGGTAAAGGCCTCTATCTCATATATATATATATATATATATATATATAACATCTCTGCGGGTTTGCTCACCTATGACACTGAGAGATACTGTATGCTGGGCAGAGCCTTTTCTGTTCCGTACTACGATAGTATACGAGCCTGTGTCTTCCGGACAGGCCTTCAAGAACTCCACACTGCTTTGTGTCTTACTGCTCCTTACAGACATCCTTGACCCTCCTACCACCACCTGAAGAGGAAACAATGTGGAAAGAAGAAGACATTTACTAGCAGTGGGTTATAAAGTTAGGACAAAAGTGAATAAATCAAAAGATACTGAAAACAAGTGAGGCTGTGTTGTTTTCACCTTGTCTTTGTTGAAAATCCAGCAGCAGGCCACAGGGACAGAGCTGCTCCTGAACTCACAGTGCAGCGAGGCCTGCTCTCCTAATCGAACCTCAACCTGCTCAGGTGGGTTCACAAACTCCACTGGAGGTGCTGAGAGGAAGCAGAGCTATCTGAATCAACATTCTAAAGTTCGAAAGTGCAAGAAAAGTTCACTTCAGATGCTTATTCTTTTGCAGCTACCTTTACTTACCTTTGCTAGTGGAGACTTCTCTGCAAAGGCTAGTGTCCCTGATGCCTGTGGAGACTGAGGAAGCAGGTGGACTAACAGGTGTGCAAGCTGCAATTGGCAAAGATAAAAAGAATCCAACCAATCAGGTGAGAGCTGTCAAGTTTGGTTGCAATGGCACCATTTTCAGTAACCAGAAAAAGCAAGATTTAATCAGTATGTTTGAGTTAATTTTAAAAAAGCTGCCATGTTTGTTGATGTGTCTTACTCCTTTACTGTCAGCATGCTCAGCAATAATTTGCCCTATTTTGGCAAAAAGAAAGAAAAGCAGAACATGTTTTTTAATACAAAGATGCTCCAAACGGTGTATTTACCTTTGTCATTTTCCTTTCTTTGCTGCCTTTTCCCTTCAAATCCTGAGGACAAGTTGTTCTTTCCAGGTGTTGTAGCCTTAACTGTGTCCTCACTTTGCAGATCATTGTTGCTCGCTCTGGGGATTCCCTTTATTGCTGCTGCATTACAGACAGAGTGAAACAGGTTTAATGCACATACATGTATACGGTTCATTTAAGGAAAGCTTTACTACCCCTGCTTTACCTGTGACTCATAACACAGCAATGCTTGATTGCTTCCAAGGAGCATTCCATGCTATATTTCCTGGTATATTACTGTGATTAATAAGTACTTAAATTCTTCGTACAGGTTTTTGTTGCTTATAGATAAGAGCTTTGGTTGGCTTATATTCAAGCAAAGTTTTCTGGCTCATAATAGAGAGTAGGCTGAAGGTATTCAAATTGTGTTTTGAATGTATAGTAATCAGTGGTTTACCATTGTGTTGCCAGGAAACGCTCACAGGCTGACTTCCTTTGATAACACCTTGAAAAGTAGCATCACTTCCTTTACAGACTGTTCGGTCGCTGAGTGGTTGTTTGAAGTGAGGCTTTACCAGCGTCTGGACGGGGTTAAATCTGGAGTCTGAACAGAGAGAAGTTAAAGACAATGGGCTTTGTTCTTTGGACAGGTTTCATTTGAATTGAAAGTGTTCCCTCCACCAGTACCCAATCAGGATGGGCCACTTCTAACACAAAATCCATGAGCTAATATATCAGTAGAGTTATGTCATGCAAAACATGTTTTTAAAGCCTTTCTGCCCTGGTATGGATGTAACTGATCGAACAGTAAATGATCTTTACAGCTTCCATGAGGAACTTTAAGTTTGTATTGATTTTGCTGCCCCCTGTGGACAGAGCTGTACCAGTTTTTGTTCTGTAGATGCACATGTTTTGTTAGTATCTTAGAAATCTGCCTGTGTTTTAACAGTCGAATATATGACTACGTTGGAATACATTGCCATGAAAACTGCAAAAAAAAGGCAAAGGCTTTCCCGTTTCAAAGGCTCCCTCAAATGTGCCCTAACTTTTCTCAAACTGAGAAGGATACATCGGGTGCATTCTTTACAGCTGTAATTATACTGTCTGTTTTTGTATGCCAACTCAAACAAGATAGCAAACTCTCAATCTAGTAATACACTGTTAAATATAAGTATTTGGTTTCAACTCAATGGAACTGTGAGCAATACACATTTTAAAACAGACAGACATCTTTAAATTATTTTAAAAATGATGGTGATTATGGTTAAAGCTGCTGTTGGTAGTCACAGAGTAAACATCTGTTCAGAGAGAGGGACTTTGAATGTCAACACTATCCTTCCCAACCAGATCGGCGTGTGCAGTCATGATAGTGCCAGTTTCATAACCAATCAGAGGACGTAGTAGGGGCCGCCCCTTAACTAATCAGGACAGAGGAATGGAGATTAGCTATGATTGGTCCGTCATAATGGGAATGAGGGGAATAATAACATTGCTTGATACAAAGGCATTGCAAAATGCAGATATTTCGCAATAGTCTCAAATTACTCCACTTACTGATGAGTACCGATGGATATTATGACCTTTTCTCCAAACCCAGCAAAAAAAAGCAACGTTCTTTACACCATTCCTACCAACAGCAGCTCTAATTTACATTACGCTAGTGTATACAGACAATCCTCTGTAGGCCAGACTGTCTCATTTCAATTCAACCTGAGCTGTCCATGCAGGCTACAATGGTCCTCCATGCTATCTCTGAATTGGGAAATAACTAAAGTTAGCTGGTAGTATATACCTCCGGGTGAGATACCCCATTTTTTCCTAAGGCTATGAATGCAATGCTTACTGATTGCTGTTGAACGAGCTTCGTTAATGCGAAATTAAACTTTCTATGGCAGCACATATTGCAGGAAACAACAATCTAAAACAAAACTCTGAAAATAGACAACTGCGGCTAACATTCCATACCTCCATCCATCCATGTTCAACCATGGACATTGTTTGAGCTATGCAGCCAAATAGCTGCTATGGGATCACTCTTACAATTGGTTCTAGAAATGAACTACTGTGACAAATATCAGGGCTTACCTGTTATCAATTTTAACCTAATATCAACAAAATTTACAGAAACTTCTAAGGCAGTATTTCAGTGTTCAGATCCTTTTTTTAGTAGCCTATGCACTTTTTCACCCAGAATACACAGTCAGCTTTGTTTTGGGTCTAAAAATGTTACTACAAAAAAATGCACTGATAGGGATGTGTGGTATTCAGCTATTTAGATATCCTTATCTGAATAGCTGTGTCTACTTGATTGTGTTCCAGTTGTGAAGATTGGGGATTGTGACATTGTGTTTACAAGACTTCCCCCACCACATGTGTGTTTGCACGTTTGTTAGTGTTGGAATGTCCGGCAGGGTGGTTAATGGGTGGTCACCAGTGGATGGAGGAATGCCATCAGTCTGTTTGAATGTGTGTGTGTGTGTATGTGAGTGTGTGTGTGTGTGTTTGCTTTAAGTGGAAAAGCAAAGCCACATTGCATGCCATGCTGTTGTGCCTGAGGACATTTCTGACAACACATATCATAATAATAGTGTTATATTGGGAGCTGCTCCTACACTAATGTAAGCGAAGTAGCAGTCTGATAAGGGACTAACTCTATCATACACATGCAATCTGATAGATTCAAGTATCCCTGGTTTCCCTGATAGATGCATGTAAAGATTTAAAGTGCAAGAAGTTTACATTAAAGCTTAATTTCCTTCCAAATTATCCATGAAACAATGTTTATTCACATTAATAATTAAATACGACAAATAAAAATGTCTAAAAGTAATCTTTCCGGCTGTTCTTATCATGTTTACCTTTCGCAGATGTGAATTCCTGTTTGTTGTTTCCCAGTAATGCTCTATCAGTGGTGTCCAGCCCATCCTTCTTTACACAGAACGGTCTGGCTTGAGGTTTGAGGGCCAACCGAAAAGTTGACACAAAGGTCTTTTGCTTCCTGTCGTCCTTGTCCATCCTTTGAGTAGGAATTAAAGTTTTAAATGAACACTCATGAATAAGACTTCTTCTTCTCCTTCTTCTTTTTGGTTGTAGTTTGTTGAATTCAGTATACAGTGTGAAGCTCCTCACAGATGCTAACAGGAGGAGCCTCTGCCTTTAGACTGCCCCTGTAAATCACAGCCCACTCTGAGCCCCACAGTACACAGGAAACAGGCTGCTTTATCGGAAAGCCAATTAAAAACACACGTATCCAGCCCCCTTTGTCCCCCTGCACAGAGAACAGAGGGAAAGTCACAGAAACACATGTGATAGAGAACAACAGAGACAGTTGGGAACATGTGGGCGAGACAAAACATCCAAGCTGAAGAGAAACAGACAGGAATAAGGTGGATAGAGGTTAAAGAAACATGCAAAATTGGTACAGAAAAAGCACTTTTACCTGGTGTTCTTTTCTCATCAGAACATAACTCCCAATGTCAGCTCCTTTTTGCCATTTTATCCTTACAAACATGTACTTGCTTTTTGACGCTCAGCCAAATGTAGGCTGATCCACACTGCCAGAGTATCCAGGAGGAATCAAGAAAAGCCAGTATGGCAGCTTTGTTCGTGTGCTTTACCTAACATTCACTGCTGTGCGAAAGACAACATGAAGACTAATCATTGAAGTGGCTTTTTTCAAAGGTTGGACTTCCGGGTTAGAGTTGCTTTGAATGAAAGTAAAGAAGTGAGACCATGTGACCTCAGTAAACCACACTTGTAAACGACACTATTAATTCTATTGATATGTGAATGCTGCCGGTTGGGTGTGTCCCATCGGTGTGCTCTCACTCACCTATTGTTGAACGACTGTTAGCTGAGGTTTCATTCACCCTTGCCAAAAGGTGAGTTGTTTGGCCTTTAAGGCAGCTTCAATGAAAGTGTGTGAATGCCCTGATGTAGCTTTAAAAAACACCAGGTCACTTCAGGTCCCCTGTTGGATAACTAATCTCAGCACCAGGAAAAAAAAACATTATGGAGAAATGTTTTAAATCTCACTTAACATTCTCACATTCAAATTTTGATTTAAAAAAAAGGCCAAATCAAGAGAAAATGCTGGGGTCTTGCTGCAACACTTTGACTCCCAAGCTGTCTAAAACAGGAGCAAACAATCCAAATGCTCACTTTGTCACTTCACTTACTAAGGCTGAAGGTCTGCAGATTGCTTACTTCTTCAATCAGTTGGTACTTTCAAGCGGGGTACATGCTCAAAGCTACTCAGGCAATTTTGGCCCCAATTTTGGAGTATCTGTGGGAATGTTCTGGTAAACCAAGCCCAATCTAAGGAGGCCCAACCTCGCAACTTCCAGGCCTTGGAGGATCAGCTGCTAACCTCTTGGTGCCAAGCAAGGTGCCAAGAGATATCTTTTCAGGGGGCCCAGAGATCCTGGAGACGCCCCTGGTGCCTAGCATACCTTCAGAGCTCTAGTGGACCAAGTCTCATCAAGTCACTCAGCATTCAGTAAGCCAATCCCTGCCCTCTGAGCTTCAGTCAGTATTGTTACTATTATTATTATTATTATCAACTGTCAAGGCAGTAGATCACACCAGTAGTTCTGGTGTCTTTGCACTGGCTCCCTGGCTGCCATAGAAAAATGTTTAAATGACTACTGTTGATTTTTTAAGTGCATAATGATCCAAATACATCATCATCTCCACAAACAATCCAGACTGCTCAGGTCGTCTGGGTCAGGTCTGCTTTCTGTCCCCATATTCAGAACCAAACATGGAGAAGCAGCGTTTAGTTTTGATGCTCTGTCATATCAAGTCTAACAAAATCCCAGATAATTGATGTTCCCATGAAACTCTCAAATGTTTGAAGCCAGGATCTATAACTCAACTACTTACAGCAGCATTTTATTACATTATTTAACAAATATATGCCTTTTTATGGATTTGATTGGTTTGTTTTGCTTTTTTCATGACTCAGTTAATATGTTGTGTGAAGCACTTTGAAATGCCTTGTTGCCAAAATGCGCTCCATAAACCACTAATATATACCTAGCCTTAAACCCCAGCTTTTGAAACACAAGAATATTAGCACCTTAATTTCATTGCTATTAGGTCTAATTTCACATGCAGACATGCAATGTCTCTTAAAGAGAAAGTTACACTGATAAATCAGCGCAGTGAGTGCTGCATAAGAGAAAGTGGAGGCATTACCAGACGAACCTGCCTTCAATCATCCTAAATCACAGTTAGTTGCCTACAGCAGCTGTGAAATCCACCCTAGCCCACTAAACATTAGACGTCTGATGGACGTATGTTGGTCCAAGACCAATTCTGGACATCTGCACAACATACCCCATTTGGACATCAATTTGCAGTTCAACATTTGAACGTTGGCTAGGTAGCTTTTTTTGGATGTCAAGTGGACGTCTAAGTCTGTGTCTCTCTTTGTCTTGTGCCAGATCGTCGTGTCTTGTGCTGTCATAGTCCACGTTTTCAAGTTGTTCTGTCCAAGTCTGTCAAGTTTGTCTTAAGAGTTATTTCCAGCAAGATCGTGATTTTTTGTTTGTACTTTTGTTATTACTTACTCTAATAAAGAGTCCTTTTTTGACTGAGTCGTGCGTTTGGGTCTTTGTGCCGGTCATTGTCATATATATATATATAGGGTTTGATTGACATGTTTGAAATAAAGATGGAGAAAAAAACAGTGCGGATTGGATTGGGATTTATTGTAAACCTGACTGTAGTCCCATGTGTCCAGAAGGGGGACTTGTTTCCTGTAACGGTTAATTTTCCTGTAGCTTCATTTGGCTCAGCAGTGGAAATGTATAACGCCTTTGAGTTAAAATTTGACGTAGAAATGACGTCCACAAAGACCACATTTGGACTACAATTAGCTCCTATACAGAGGTACTGTGGACGTCATAGAAGGACGTTCAGTAGACGTCAGAAGATATATGTTGTCTGGAGTAACAGCCAGCACCTTCAGGGGACCAAAATTAGACATGCAGAAATGCATGCAATGACGTTGAAAGGATGTCGTTTGAACGTCTCTTTGCTCAGTGGGAAAGTTAAAGCTCCTGTGAAGAGATATTCTGCGGCCCACCAAAGAAAACAAGATGATCATTTCTCTAACTTCATTTTCAATGCCTGATAATTCTGCAGGGTGTGTCAGATGAAGTGATGAACAGTGTGTTGCAGAAACAGCCTTTGTTTACATTTTACACAGCAAAGATTTATGTGATACGTTGACTGTTGAAGGAAAGCAAGATAACACTCAAAAATAAAGAATAAACAAAAAATGTAGGGGAAAAAATTCAATGAGATAAGACTGCTTTGTCCACAGGGGGCACCGAAATCAAAACAAACTGTTAGAGGTTTGTCCAGATTTTAACAGAGGTGTCCCAACTGGGGCACTGGCTCATGCAAGGGGTGGCATTGAGTATGTATGCTCACATGTTTACTCTTTCTGTCTCCCCTTCCACTCATATGTAAATATTAATGTACAACAGATTTTATATTCCTTTGTATTGCCTTTTAATTCTAAAAAGTAACACAACTGAACTAAATCTTATTTTTTTAAGGACTCATAGAACCAAAATGTTAAGCCAAAGCCCAAATGTAAAGATCTTTGACACTTTGACAATGTTTTCTTCAATTGAGAGTAGAACAGAAAGAGATAGGCTGTATTTAGATATTGAGAAATTTACTGGACGCCTGTCGAAACACAGTCCAAGTAGTTGATTTGTTCACAAGTTTGCAAATAGACAATCATAGTTTTGGATTTTGAGGTGGCAACTGGAGTGGCCAATTGGATACCAAGAATGGGGCCGGGCCATGCCACCGTTGGCTACCCCTATGGAAACGCCCTTGCTCACAGTTGCTTTAAGTTATGTCACATTATGGGATAACTTGAGTGAAGACAGCCTTACCTCTAGAAAAAGGCAGAAAAATGTTGTAATCTGATGCACTTGTGGCTGCTAAGTTATTAAGACAAACACTGACAGATTCATTTGACAGACCTTCACATTACAAAAACAATAACACTGCTTGTGTAATAGTTATTGCCTCAAATGATCAAGCTATATTTTGTGGTTTTACATGGACACATTTCACTCAGTGCTGGTTAGAGAAAGAATGTAAGGAAGGAGTTACACGGTCTGGAATGCCTAAATAGTTCCACATGGGGGAGGCACATAAATTATGTCCCTTAGTGATATAAGCAACGTGATTGATGGTCCAGGCATCAAGAGCAGCTTAACTGTTCTCATTCTACCCACTTCTGTGCTCTCCATATATAGAGAAAAGGGGGGAATGTTGGTTACCACACGTATGAACAGTTTCAAAAAGGTTCCTACAAGAAACAGTTAACAGAAATGTGGTTTAAGGCTGGCCGCACACTGAAAGATTTTAGGTCCCCCAATAATTGAGGGGTGTCAACTGATTTGAGACTTATCAGAAACCATTATTTGTCCAAATAATCCTCAAGTGTGTGATATCAATATGACTTATTTACTGCTCCAGATGAAATCCAAGCCTCCCTGACTTGGAATCGTAAATATGAAACATCTTTTATATTTGCGATTCCAGGTCGAACATCCTCAGACGGAGAACCTGCAATAACCTATGAGGAAAGCAAACTGGGAAGCATCACCAACTAGATGTTGCAAACTTTTACAGCTCACAAACATGGCAGTAAACATATTCATATTCAACTGTACCCCAAGCCAAAATATCACCCCTGTTCTTCTAGATTTATGTCTTTCGTTGCGAAATGGAACACACGCCATGATATCTATCAGTCAGTGGCTGTTTTCGAAACCACCGACTATACTAGCAGTACGTACTGATTTGGCCAAAACATATCAATCAATCTTTATTTGTATAGCGCCAAATCACAACAAATGTTCTCAAGTTTCTTTTACAAACATATGAGGTCTAGACCACTCTATGTCAAAATATGAACAGAGACCCAACTTCAAGACAGGGTAAGACTCAGTCTGACCCCACCTTAATCCATCATGAGCATTGCACATTGCAGTATTTAGCTAGTTACAGTGGCGAGGAAAAACTTCCTTTCAACAGGCAGGAACCTCAGGCAGAACCAGACTCATGTTAGATAGCCATCATGCCTCAGTCGAGTTGGGTCTTGAAAGAGGGATAGAGGAGTGTAAGAGAGAGAGGTGATAGTGATGAGACGAGTAGTAGAAGCTGTTGCCGCTGGAGTCCAACACGTCCGTATCAGCTGGAGTCCAGAACGTCCGCAGCAGGAGGACGTCTAAGGCAGCTCAGAGGGACCTACAAGACAATGGAGCTCAGGGACTCCAGAAAGGTCTATGGTTAGTAACTTTCAATGGGACAGGCAGAGTTATAGTAAGTGATGGGGGGTTGGGGGGAAGGGGGTGAGATAGATACATAGTATGTAGTATGAAGTACATACTACATTCGTAGGCAATATATAGCAGGCGGTTTTGAAATCCATCCTCTATCCATCATGTTTATTTGTCTTCTGAAGTCACGTTTGGTCACACGTGTTTCAGTGAAATCTCGTGCCTGTGGAATAACCGCTGTAAAATCGTTAGTACAAATATTAGGTTTATTCCTTTCCAGACAAATTGAACATTTTGATATTTCAATAAGGTTTGGAAAATGTAGAAAGCATTAACGTAATCAGTTTGTAAATTATATTAAAATAGCTTATTTAAGTTAGCTTGTGAAATCCTATCATTTGAAGCATGTATTATTGGCCTCTAGCATTCTTTTGATATCACTTCTGCTATTTTATTTTTTGTGTTGTTTTTTTAAAATGTGCCATATAAATTCTTATTTGGATCAGAGTGTTCTTTCATCATATTGGTAATATTTTGGCCCAGCATTATTTCTTACCTGTGTTTTCTAGTTATTTTGTGTAAATGTTTTTCTTATCCTCAAACGTCTAAATGTGGTTTCCATGAACAACTGAGCTTTTTGTTTTTAGTCAAAATCTTTTTATTGATTTTCAAACAAGGTATACATGAAACGTAGTGCTGATCAGTCACTGATATCAGAGGATGTTATAAATAAACACCAAATGCAGTTAACAGTCACATCTACATGGGAAAAGTGAGAGACATGCGAGAGAGGGAAAAAAGAGAACCATTAACTGCACATGGTAAATAAGTGAAGCATGGACCTAAAACAACAGCCTGTGTTACTGTTAGGTTAAAGAAAATAACAATTGAGCTTTAAACTTAATTTTGGAAGAATGGCGTGTTACTTTATTTTGAATCAGTGAAGCTGTATATAACATTAAAACATCAAAGCTTATGACGTCAAGGCTGTGAAATGTGAACCATATGTTACAGCAAGTTTTGGCACATTCTAAGAAAAAGCCATATAAGGTAAAAAAAAAGATGCTGCATCATTGATTGTAAGCTCAGTTTTTGGCCATCCGTGCATGGACTTTCCCCCTCTTAATAATGTCATTATTGCACTTTAGTGGTAATATTTCATGGAGTAAATGTCCCAGTTCCACAACCCCTCCTCTTTCCTCAACAAATTTTCTTATCAGAAGGAAATCATACAAGGTTCCGACAGATTCTTCAGGAATTCCAAACAGGAAAAGCAAAGAGAGGGACTCAGTGGCTAAACACTCCAACTATGGTAATTATTCTACTTCCTGTTCCCAAGAAGCTCTTCAAAGACACAGACTCAATGTTATCCTGTTCCCACAAACTCCTGCAAACACAACTTCACCACTCCAACCCAGATGTTAGTGATGGTGTTGACCAGCTGACAGGGGTTTCAAGTTTTCAGTGGAAAAAGAGGTGGAACAGGGCCCTCCTGTGGTTGTGCAGAGACGATCCAAATTGTCAACAAATAGAAATTGCCACACAAGATCAGTGATGACCTCAAGCACTCAGTTAAACTCCCAGTAACACAAAACACATCATTCTTTTTAAAGACTGGTGACTTAACTGTCGTCATCCAAACATGTTCTTTGTTAAACCCTCAGAAGAAGACAAAAAAAGTTATCACAGTTTCTGAAGAAAAAAACCTATTTGTGATTCAGCTGACAGAAATTCAAAGCAGCATGGTCCTTCACAGCCTCATGCACCCTGGCTTGGTCTCTGAGAGAGCTGAAAGTGATGTGAGGAGTCACTGGCAGAGTCTCACCAGCAGCCCGCCTGCTCACTCTACTGTGACAAAGATAATTGTGCTGCAGCCAGAGGCCTCGGTCCTCTTCCAGTCCGTGGAGTCGGGTCGGGCTTCCTGCAGCTCTGCTCCATATGTTGGGCCAGGAGCTCTGGGGAAGTTCTCAGACCTCAAACAGATGGAAACAAAAGCTTTAAAACAAGTTCCAATATGCAGACAAAGCTGTGACAGACAGACAATACATTCATGCATATTTCAAAAATGTCTATGAGAATAAGTTTCCTGTTCTTTTGTTATTTTTATGATAAGTTGTTTTTGTTGCATTTTATTTGCAAGTCATACCAATACAAAAATCAGTACCAATCATTTTGTTCCAAGGGGTTGTTTCTTACACCTTTCTCCTTCCTGTATGTGAATTGTATTATGTTTCTTAGTTTTGTCCTGTTGATTCATGTTTTATTTTAACATGTGTTCAGTGTCTCTGAGTTCTTGAAAGTGCTTTATAAAATAATTGTATAACGAATCCATCAGGAACTTCGTATCCAGGAGGTCTGTTGAGTGTGATCCTTGATTTGTCCGATATTGTTCATGTGTGCAATGAAATGCAAAATAAAAGCAGTAGACTTGAAGCAGTTTGCATCGTTTGAGAAAGAATAAGAATTCTCACAAAAAAAGTGTTTAAGTCAAAATTTTGTGTCTTCTTTATGTGCGGGGGAATATCAAAATCAAAGGTCCCATATGATGAACAACACTTTTTTCCTTGCCTTTACATATAAGCTTAAATTATCTTCCAGCTTAGCAATTCTAAGAGTGCGGAGGTTAAAAAGCCTGTGCATTGTTTCTGTAGTCCACCTATTGGGAAGCCTAGCTTCTACGAGCTAATTTGAAATGGTTCCTCTGGTGATGTAACGACAGGAGTTGTTTGCACAGGCATGCATGCAAAAAGCACTCCCGTTCCCGCTCCTCGAGCATCCTGCTTCCTCCTATGCTTTCGTGGTTTTTGCTTTGTTGTTTAAGTGACACACAAAAGGCAAGAAAGAAAGAAAGAAAGAAAGGATAACAGTCAAATTTTAACGAGACAAGTTGTTGTAACCACGGCTGCAACACTTTAACTCTTGCCTCTTTCTGTTTGTCATCCAGATTTTGGATCTGTGCTGTAGGTTCTTCTGGAGTGCCCACCATTTTTGTTTTGGTGTTTTTCCGCCTCTGCATCCATATGCGATGGTCTGCATCATGCCCCCTCAGACAACATTCAAGCAGCCAATCATCACAGAGCCTCATTATCATAGCCTCCCCACCCACTCAGATCAGTGCATGGATAATGAGGTTAAAAATAGAAGGACTTAAGATCCCAAGAAGCTGTTTTGTGTTGGGGTTTTTTTGTAACTTATTTTAATACCTTGCTTAACAAACAACTTGGACATGCTGTTAACATATGAAAAATACCATTACATGGGACCTTTATTTATTAAAAAATGTTCCCCTTTAGAAAGTCAAACTTTCATTTCCTTTGGTCTATTGTTAAAAATCTCAGTTTCACACAACCCACATTTGTAGTAGATGTTGTGTTTAATCACATCGTTGTCTGGCTTAATTGATGCTACTAGATAAAGCACTGCATTGCTGATCATTTGCTAAGTGTGTTTTCCAGGCATCTGTGTTTACCGTCCTTCTATTGCAAAGCTCTGATGCTTCACTTTCTCACAGATAAGCCTTTTTGCATGTAGCAGCCTGTCTGAAACCGCCATAGTCCTCATTGCACTGCGTGTCATCGTACCCTGCAAGTCCCTCTCGGGTCATGTTGGGGCATTCTTCTATGATAGCTTGTATACGCAACAGAACTCTAAACAACTAGATTGTTTCCTCATAGATTTGATTAAGAACATGCCTGTGGAACAGTGTTGGGTGGGTTTTTGTGGGTACACAGCTGGGAGTAGATTAAAAAATAAATATGTAGAAACAGTCATCATCAGGGATGCTTCACCAGATGTATAATTAATGTTTTTCTTAATCATCATTTTGGTGCAACAGAGGGGGTATGTCTATCTTCAATATGACACACTGGAAGACTGTCATTTTTTTTGGCCCTCTGGAAGGCCCAGAGGCAAAAAATAATACTTAAAGAAACAAGACCCTTCTAAATTTCACTAAGTACATATTAGATTTAAAGAAGTAGGTTGTGGAAATAATGTACAGTTTAGGAAAAGATAAAGGTGTCATATATTTGTGCCTTTATTGATAGGACAGTTAAAGAATGGGAATGGGAAACGATTTTGACGTCACTCTTGAGCAACACCTGTCACAGCTCTCCTGCATTGCAAAAACTCAAAATCTTACCAAGTGAAATTGTCTAATTTTTAGTCAAAATGTCTTATCACACTTGATTTAAGATAAATTTACATAACAAGTAACATTTGAGGAAGATAGAGGGATTTGTTTTAAGAGATCTTAAATATCTTGTTAAGTCAAACAATCTTGAAATGATCTTATTTTGAGTTGTAATTAAGAAGAAACAAGGTTTATTTTACATTTCATACATTTTTCAAGCTGAGATTTTATTTGTCTTGATTAAAAACAAACACTTTACTTGATTTAAGTAAATGCATTTTATTGGAGAATCAATCAGAAAACAGCTCCATTGATGAAAGAAACAAAGAAAAAAAGAAAAAAAGAAAGAAAGAAAGAAAGAAAGAAAGAAAGAAAGAAAGAAAGAAAGAAAGAAAGAAAGAAAGAAAGAAAGAAAGAAAGAAAGAAAGAAGGAAAGAAAGAAAAGTTGTTTTTATTAAGGGTGGGTTACAGTTTTCAGGCACTGTTTCTTCTAAATCAGATAAAAATATACATCTTCAAACTACATGCACACAATGAAACACCTACTTTTGAGCATAGCTGGCTTATCCTAAAAAACAAAATGACGGAATATTAGTATATCCAGCTCACTATGAGAAGACATTATGTCTCAAAATGTTCAAATTAAACTTTGTAATCTTATATCAAGTACAAGATGGTCTTAAACCTAGAGCAGTGCCGCTATAATACAACTTAGATTAAGGTGAATATATCTCAAATGAAGAAGTTGACATGAAATGTACTAGTGCAAAAATCTTGTTTTGAGTGAAAAAATACTAATTGTTGGCATTCCTGTTTTGTTCTGAGACACGAAGCTTTAGAATACTGGTAAAAATTTTGCTTAAAATAAGTTTTCCCTGCTGATTTTAAGATCAGTTTTCTAAATATTACGTCTTATTTCAAGATGTCTTGCCAAGCAAATTTTCACTTGTTCTATTGGCAATTTTTGTTGCTTATTTCAAGGTAAAAGTACCTTAAAATAAGTTTTTTCTTGTTTTTGGAGGGGCTTTTTTTCCAGTGTCAATACTGTGCCGCATGTGACATCAAGATCATTCTTTTGGCCATGCAGATCAGTTCAGGATCATGATCTGTCCAGTTCAGTTCAGAGAGTTTGACACAGGCCACGTGTAAAAATGTGAACAGCAAAAGAAAAATAAATACATCTGAATTGAGTATTACAGACTGCAGTGTGAATGCAGTGTGAACAAAGTATTTGTGGCACCCCTGTGATGGTCTGGTGACCTGTCCAGAGTAAATCCTCTTGCCCAGTGACAGCTGGGATTTGCTCTAGCCCCTGTGACCTTTGAATGGGATAAGTGTTACAGATAGAGTGTGGATGAACATGCTATCTTGGTAGACAGACAAATGTTCATTCATGCAGGTTGAGATTCAATCTTGGGAAAACCTTTATGGGTTTTATTTGGACCATCAATCTTCTGCAGTTAAAATATGAAATATATATATGTTTATACATGTAATACTTTATTCACAATGTTCTATATAATATGGATATTTTTCTTGCATATGAGAAAGTGATGTTAATAATTTTAAGTTTCATTGATGCACAAAAACAAAAACAACATAAAGGGTTAAATGACTCTGGGTTAACCATGCTCATCTGTTGCTCCTGGCAACAAGGCAGTTTATTTCTTCTGAATGCTCTGATGTATCCCTCAAAATAATGAACATCACTAATTTTCCTGCATGATTTGGCATTTTAGTTAAATATTTCTAAGCACTTTCTGAAAATTTGCATAAGAAAATATTCATTCAGGCAAATGGTAATGCAGACATTTGAAAAGCAAGCAGAGGATGACATGAATGATAATAAAACCTATCTCATTCTGTTTGCCCTGCGGTTCAAAATCCAGAATTAATTACAATTTATGGAGAGAGGAAAATAACCTTTCTCACCTGACTGTACGTTGATTTGCTGCCAGTAACTTATAACCTTTTTCAACTGTCACAGGTTTTTGGGGTATCAGTCTGGGTATACTTCTGTCTGGATATGAGACGACAGAGTTATGAAAGCCTCGGATGATGAGTCATGGTGCCCAAACGCAGCCGACTTTCCACTTCACTGAGATTTTTCCTTTTTGCTCATATTTGATTTATTTTATTTACTTCTTCGAGTTTAGTCTGTCTAGTCTGGGCTGTGTTGTTTTCAGATGGTGTCTGATTCATGTTTCTGATCAGATATGCAGTTTCTATGATCATGTCATTGATATGTTAGTATAAATACTTCATGCGTCATGGTTTAAATTTCCTGTTTGCTACTTTCAGAATTTTCAATAAATGTGTGATGCAGTCTGGGAATTTGGCTGTGTGGTTCAATGCATACAATCTAAGACTTTCCAAATGGTTTTCTTTAGGGCCTATTTTTGATCATATTTGTGGATTACAGACAAACAGCTCTGCAGACCTGACTAGAGTCTGCGTTAATTTGTTGCTTCGGCAGAGCTGATATACGTTTATATTCTTTCTTTCTTTCTTTCTTTCTTTCTTTCTTTCTTTCTTTCTTTCTTTCTTTCTTTGTAGCCAGAAAACCACATCACTATCATAGGGCGAGGTCACCCTGTAATTCAGTGAACTGGACTTGAATTTGGTTCAAGAGCCCATGACTGACAGGGGGCCCGAAAATAATAATAAAATAAATAAATAATTATAATCATAATTCATATTTTATTCAGAATAAGGTAATTAAAAAAATGGTCCAGTTGTCTTCATAAAATGTTTATCAGAGATCTCTACTTTATTATCAGCATGAAATGGCACAGCCCAGCCTGAGTCGTACTAAGTCAGACAGAAGTTGCACAGTGCACAGAGTGCGCTAAAGGCAGTTAAAATGTCTGGAAATACCAAGTCTGGGTCCCAGAAAAGGAGGGAAAGAAAGGAGAGAGAGAGGAGAGACTGCAGTAAATATTTGACTCCAAGAGGCAAGGCAGCTGAAAATGTAGAGTTATCTAAAGCTTTGACTGGGAAGATTGGATCCTTGAGATGTGGTTACAGTAGTTGCACAGGGTTCTTGTGGCCTTTGGTGATGGGGTCCAATGTGATATTTTTTCATGGGGCCCAAAATCCCCCCCCAAAAAATGTGACAGAAGACGTGTCTCTTGTTAATTGATCAACATCACTACATAAAAAAAAAAGTAAAATAAATTAAACAAAAATCTGTTGTGTAAAATTTTTTATTTAAATTTAGGGCTTTTCAATGTACATTTAAACAAGTTTTAACATTAATTATACTCATTGAACCCAAGCGGCAACCTCCGGTCTAAAAATATGAGTCAATGCGGAAGTGTTAAAAGCTGCAGTTCATCGAGGATCCGCTTGAGGCTGGCTCCGGAAATACCGGAAGTCACATACACATGAATGGGAAAAGGCCGATCTTTACAGCAGAAATAAACATGTTTACAGCCTGGTACAAAAGACAAGTGTAGTCTGGATAGCTCATTTCTCGATGTCCTCTCACTGTGAGGGGGGTGGATTTTTTTCTAATGCGGCAATTTCGAAGATATTGAGATTACTAGTCCTCCAATGAGAGGCACAGCTGACTGTGGGAACACTGTAGCTGTTGGCTAGGAGGCTCAAACTCCGCCTCTTTACGTCACACTGGCTCGACAGCAGCAATATGGCTTCCGCCGCCGATTGGCCTCAAAACAGCGCTTCAGAGACAGATGGGTGACGTCACGGATACTACATCGATATTTTACACAGTCTATGATTGAACCATGATCTGTGAGAATTAAAGAACACCATGGCACTAAATATTGATTTAAATGATTAGTAATAGAGTTAAAAATGAGATTTAAAAAATGTTAATTGGGATTTTTTTGGGTTCTGACACTTTTGGATAATTGAATATGCCCCGGGTCAAATTGACACAGGAACATTATTGCTGTCCCTAAGAAACGAACATAACAGGAGGGTGAGGAACATACAAGGAACATGTATCTGTAATATGATGATTTATTTCATTTTATTTTAGTAGTATCCAGAAACGTCTTATAATCAAAGAGAGAGAAAAAAATTGTTTTTAAAACCTAAAAATGCTTTACAATCTTAGATCACTTGTAGTTGTTAGGCGAGCTTTAAGTCGACTACATTTCCCAGCAGCCCCCCTGTGAGAAATGCGTCCGCTGTCTAAACTGGTCCGACTCAAGCAACACTGGAGAGTAACATATGCGGTAGTAACCCAAAAAACTCCCTGCAAACACGCATTTTTCAGCACGATTGAAGGTAAAAACAAAGGTAAGGATGCGTTTTTAAAATATGTTTTTAAATTTACACCACACAGAGTTTTAGTAGACTATTACTAACCGGGTATGATAACACGTGAGCTAACAGTGAGCGTGTTTGTAGCATTTAACCTGTGCATGTGTTTATGTGTTTTCTAGCAGAGTTATAAATTACCTGAGTAACTTTTAAAGTCTTTCTTCTCGTTTATTCATCAGGCAGCATGTCAGAGGATTTGATCCAGCGCATAAAACAGCTGGAGACAGAGCTGGAGAAGCTCAAGTCCCAGCTGAAGGACAACAGTACAGCTGGAGGTGACATGGACCTGATGTCTAATCTACCTGATGGTAATAACAGCAGCAGAAGGGGCAAGAAAGCAGGTAAAGACCGTCCCTTTGACTTCTCTGTCCACCCCAGGCGCCATGTGGCTTTGCGGCTGGCTTACCTGGGTTGGGCCTACCAGGGGTTTGCAGTCCAGGACAACACAGACAACACTGTGGAGGCCAGACTGTTTGAAGCTCTGCTGAAGACTCGTCTGATTCAGGACCGGCAGAGCTCCAACTATCACCGGTGTGGTCGCACTGATAAAGGAGTCAGTGCTTTTTCCCAGGTGAGTTTACTGATACTCAGAATGTCTTCATATGCAGGATGATAGTCCAACACAAACAAACAAAAACACTGAAACTTGTGCAGTTGTAATGTTCACACACTGCTCGACTACACTATCCTCCTCTTTACAGGTGATAACCATCGACTTGCGCTCCACACAGTTTTGTGGAGGACTGGGTATCACGCTCCCTGAAAATGTCAATGCCAGTTCCAAAAATAAAACTTCCTCAGCCTCCGAGCTTCCATTTGCGAAGATGCTGAACAGGGTCTTGCCTCAGGACATCAGAATCTTGGACTGGGCACCAGCAGCAGAGGGCTTCAGTGCGCGCTTTGACTGTCAGTCACGCACGTATCGCTACTACTTCCCCCGGGGATGCTTGGATGTTGCGTTGATGACAGATGCTGCAAAAAGGTGGGTGAAAACATCAAGTAATAAACTGGTGTAAATACCTGTTTTTTTTTTTACTCAAGGATGTGTTTGGCACCCCACAGATATGAAGGCACTCATGACTTTCGGAACATATGCAAAATGGATGTGGGAAACGGAGTCCTTCAGTTTGAAAGGACCATCTTGTCAGCATCAGTGAAGCCTGTGCAGCCGCAGCCTGAGTCCAGCACAGACCAGTATGACCTATTCATATTTGAGATAAAAGGACTGGCCTTCCTTTACCACCAGGTACCAAAGAACACCAGCTTTGAGTCTTTTTTCCACACATTTTTGATTATAACTAAACTAACTGCCAAGTAATCAGTTATGGCAGGCATGTCCAAATTACGGCCCAGGGGCCAATTGTGGCCCAAGGTCCATTTGTTTATGGCCCCAAGCTTCCATCTTAAATTGTGTTATTTATAGCAAAGATATTAATCACATTCTGAATCATCTGTACATTTGCAGTTTCTTTCAAGCGCACAAACAAAACTAAAGTCAATCCAGAAACATCTCAAAAAGCTTCATATGGACTACTCATATAAAGACAAAGCACTGGGAATTCTGCAAGACGCCAATAAAGAAGAAACACAAGAACTCTTAAAGCTGACAGGTTTTCAAATTAATGTTTTTATCTTGATGAGAATATGTTCTTGATGAACACTAAAAGTTCAGAAGACACAAAAGAGGACACAAGACAAGATCAAAATTATGAAATTGTACAGAAAAGGCAAAAATTTGGTGCATAAAAAATGTTCAGAACTCAGGAAAATATTTATTTAGTTCTTAAAATGTTGTCTGCTGGTCAGAAAAGTCTTAAAAACAAAATGAAAAAGAAGTGTGATGAAATCCAGATCGTGATCCTGCCATAGGAAAATAATGATACAATATTTTTCCCACATTGCCCGATCCTAATGAAAAACATTTTCCTCCAGAAGAAGATAAAGTTAGCTAATGTTTACATGGCTTGTGGAGAACAGAGGACTACCTAGTTACTGTTTTAATGAGAAAAACATTTAAATAATTGTTATTAAATAGATGTTTCATGTATAATTTTTATTATTCCTAAGTCTCAGTAGGAGTCACTGGCCCTGAGGTATTCTTACAACATCATATGTGGCCCTCTTTGAAAAAAGTTTGGACACCCCTGAGTTATGGTGTCTATTGCTCTCTTACAATAAGTACTTGGAAAAAGTGTTGTTTAATGTAAATTACTGACTTTTCTTGTGATGCAGGTACGGTGCATGATGGCACTTCTTCTCCTGATAGGACAGAAACTTGAAGCCCCAGATATTATAGATCAGCTCATGGATGTTCAGAGTAATCCCAGAAAGCCCCAATACAGGTGCATCCGATGCTTTCATTCCCCCCAAATCCCAAACTTTTTTTCCCCACAAATGATAAACGATAGAAATCTTTCCTAAACATCTCTCTTCCTGTCTCCAGCATGGCCGTAGACTTTCCTCTGGTGCTGTACGACTGCCACTTTGAAGGTTTGAGCTGGCAGCAGGAAAACGAAGAGGTGAACCACGTCCTGTCTGCGCTACAACAACACTGGACTCAAAGCGCAGTCAAGGCTCACGTCCTCCGTGGGATGATCCAGGGTCTGGAGACAATAGGTGAGATTTTCAGATAGTTTAACAGACTCATGAGACCTCCACATTTTTAACTTCAAGCTCTTAATTTAAGACATAAACTAGATTTGAAGGACCGGTTTCTTCAAAAAGACATCTTCCTGATAGAATTTGGGTAATAATTCATGCTTTATATCCACTCAGTTAATAGATCACTAATTTAATAAATGGTATATTGAATTTGATTGTGTCTTTCTATTAGTTAATTTGCTTGGGGGGGTAAAACTCTAAAACAACTCTAAAAATTAAATGATTTAAAGTCAAAGAAGTCTGATTTGCTGTTAAGTACAGTTAAAGCACCTTGATTCTGTGGGACATGGAGAATTTTTTTTTCTCAAGACCTTGAGAAACTTTCACGAGATCTCCCAAACATTATTTTAATCCTGATAAATCAGTAATAAACCTGTGCCTTGCCTGTAAGTATGGCCCCTCTCAGCTACCGTAAATATCCGATTACACATAAGGAATGAGCTTCATTTTATAACAATATTTCTACATTACTGCGTTCTTTCGTAGTGCCCATATAATGTGTCCTGTACACCAAAGTTTCAGTGTTAAATGACTCTTCTTTATACACAGGTGGAGTGTCCTCTAACCACTGCTGGCTTGTAGAGGGCAGCAGGCCGAGAAACTACAGGCCCCTGCTGGAGCGTCCATGCTGTGAGAGCCTGGAGTCCAGGATTAACCATTTTGTCAAAAGAGGCAGACTGGAGCGAGAGGAAGGAGAGAATGGAGGTGAAACAGTCCATCGAGGGAAAAGGTCCAAACATTCCCACAGTTCCCCCAGTGTGCCAGTTTCCTCTGATGCGCTGACGTCGACACACAATGCAGATGAAAATGCAGAGGATTAGTATTTTCTGGACATGATGAGGAAATGTATTTACTTAAAGAAACAAACTGTGTTTACATTTTTGCTTATGTAAATGTTTTCTTTGTAATAAACACATTTTTATTTTATTTTTAAAAGAGTTTTGATGTAAGATTTATTATGCTAATCATTTAAAATTTAACCAATGTCTATTAGTGATCCCTAATGTCAAAGACTAAGCACTTGAATTTTGTGTTTCATACACTAACCAAAGGTATTCAGTTTTTGGAGAGGAAAGGCACCACAAAATAGCGGTGTACTCAGGAGGAGGTATGATTGCCCCCCCGGTGCCTCATGTCTGAAAGAAAGTGCCCTTTCTAATTAGATAAAACATTACAAATTGACTTCTCTGGTGCCCTTTCATTGGAATCTGCATGAAAAAGTGCCCTCAACTCATTACATTTTCTATTTTCAAGGTTTTATTTCAAGTTTAGCTACTATTTATGTCAATATTTTTTTCTATAAATGGATAAAATGTACTATTTTTAGATAACTTTTGTCATTCAACTTTTTTTATTGTTTTTTTCTGTATTTCTTTGTTCACCACAAGTTAACAAATTATGTATAAGCAATACAAAACCAACAAAGAGAATAAAAAATAAATAAAATAAATAAAAAAATAAATAATAATAATAATAATAAACAAATAAAAATAATTAAAAGTACAAACAAAAAGGAAGATAAACCTGAGAAAACAAGGTAAATAAAAAAAAATAATAATACTAATACATATTTTTAAGAAACTTTAAAAAATAAAATACATTCTGGAATACATCTCACGACCCCCCCAGGGGGTCCCGACCTATACAGTCTGGTCCCGACCCACACTTTGGGAACCCCTGTTTTACACCACCTGTTTCGAAGCATTAGGTTGTACGGGAACTTTAAGTACTGTAAGCTAGGCGGAACTATTGTGAAGCTGGAAACAAAACCCGGAAGGTTTTTCCGGTGGCGTTCGTCAAGCTAAGAAGCTAGGTCGCTAGCAGTCAGTTTAGAACAAGCCAAAGTGGCAGAAATCATCGTTCGTCAACAAATGTGCCTTTAACCTTTTAGTCTGACTGTACGTCTTACCTGACGCAGTGAGAATGGCTGCTACGTCATACGTTTGTACGTCAGTTTTCGCTCTGACCTGAGAGAGACTAGTGCTAACGTTAGCTTGTTTACTGCAACAACCAAAAACTACTTTTTACTCTTCGTGGATTTCCACTGTGTACTCAGCTCATTTAAGGAGTGCCACTCGTTAACGAGGTAAATAACACACTCATGAAACAAAACATGTATAATTAAGACACCATTCATTTTCTTCTGGGTTAGAGAATTAGCTGTAAAGTCTGAAGTCAGAGGTTATTTTGGTGTTTGGTAACTTCAAAGGTGATATCCCTGTGTGTCAAATCAGACATACTTCACATGCTCTGTAAGTAAACACCTCCACAGCAGGGGGCGTGTAATTACAGAAGCCTCTGGGGAGTATTATACATTTTAACACAAGGGCCGAGATGTACTATAAGGCAGAAAGTAAGGGTAACTTTATTTCACTTTGTTCTGCTAGTTTCAGATTTGAATAACTCTTATATTACTGTAAGTTCACAGATCATACAGAAAGAAGACATCAAACCAGGCATTTCTGTGTTTCACTTGTAAATAGGGTTGCCAACTTTCTCACTGCTTAATAAGGGACAGATGCTCGGTGCCATGGTGGTGTGAGCATGATTCCACTGGAAATGCAGAAAGTGTGTATATTCCCTTTAATCTTTACTGTATCATTATGTAACCTCATATGAATAAACCTCAAAGGAACCACAATTTGCCTCTTTACATTTAAAAAAAAAAACAGGCAAAAGAAAAATGAAATGCAAAAGAGGAGTTTGACTCACCAAATGTACTTTTTCCATGGATACTTTGTGCTGCTCTTGACTGACTTGTGCAGTCTTTTTTCATTTTGCAGAGACAGAAATAATAATAATAATAATACATTTCATTTAAAAGCGCCTTTCTTAACACTCAAGGCTACTTTACAGAGGGATAAAACACAAAAAATGAAATAACACAATAAAAAAATAAATAAAAACAATAAGCAAAGTAACACCAAGTTAAAAATGAAGCAGTGGAAATTAAACAGAGAATGCAGATTGAAACAGATGGGTTTTCGAGTTTTGATTTGAAGAGGGGTAGAGAGTCAATATTTCTGATGTCTGATGCGACTGAAAGCTCTGCTCCCCATGGTGCTGAGACAGGCAGGGGGGCACAGAGAGGTGGAGGGAGGAGGAAGACCTGAGGGAGCGAGAGGGGGTGACAGAGAGAAGTCCTTACATGACAAGTCACAGTTTACAGATATTTGAAGTTTTGATCAGCTCTGTGCTGCATCTGTTTCTTGAGTCTGACCATTTAATGACCATCAGAGAGAAAATCCACTCCACACTTTTTTCGCAGGACTTGGTGCATTTGCGCTGTATACAACTGATGCAGGCAAGGGGGCCTCTGATTGGATGACAGGCGGTGTGATTGGCACATGATCTGCAACTGTGGTTTTATCTGATCTAGGATCTATAGAGTGCAGTCTGCTGTATTTACAAGAGTTAATAGTCAATATAGTCAATAGTCCTTTTTTGCTTATTCATTTTTTATCTTTTTTTTTGCCTTTTTTGCCTTTATTTGATAGTACAACTGAAGGGAGACAGGAAATGTGGGGAGTAGAGAGTGGGGGAAGACATGCAGGAGATGGTCGACAGGCCGGGAATCGAACTGGCGACCCCTGCGACGAGGACCGTAGCCTCTGTATGTGGGGCGCTTAGACTGCTAGGCCACCAACGCCCCTCTATATATGTTCTTGTTGGAATTCTTGCACTGTACACCTTCTTGTTTGCTGCTGTAACTCCGTGAATTTCCCCATTGTGGGATGAATAAAGGAGTATCTTATCTTATCTTATCTTATCTTATCTTATCTTATATACGGGAAAATCTAGGTCCAGTATGAAACAAACCAATTTAGCCCAATATATGGGATGTCCCGGCTGATACAGGACAGTTGGCAACCCTACTTGTAAGAGGTGCCAGGATATTTTTAAGATTTTTCCACATTTATCTGCTATCTGCCATTTTTTTAAATCAATTTTTGATTAGCTCTTACAATTCAGAATAACCGTATCAGTGTCATGACTATACTGACATTTCTCTTTCAGTGTCCTTTCTCCAAAATGTTCCTGGTGGGGCTTACAGGAGGTATTTCCTCAGGGAAGAGCACTGTATCCACGATGCTGCGGGAGCTCGGGTGCCCCATTATCGATGCTGATGTTGTTGCCAGGAAAGGTCGGTGATACTTTTACTCCTCCTCAGATAAAATTTTCAGCTTATCAAAATGAATACAAATACCTGTTGAACGCTGTCAACCAGCTACTGTGTTGTCCCTCAAGGAGACATGTCTGTTGAATTGACCCTGTTTAGGAGATGAGGGTTCGCAGACATGTCCTCCACTATTGGCCTCTGTTGTAGCTTTTGTTTATTAACACTGGGCCTGCAGGAGGTTCATTAAGACAAGCGCTCGGGGAGATGGCATTAATCATGTCGGCCGTCTCTGCTGACGGCGGGGATCATGTTTGAGCTGCGTGGTTGAGATAATAAGGTCATTGAAGTAGGTGAAGAGTACACAGCTGCATCTGCAAGTAAACATATGACATGAGGCGAAAGATTGATTAAAATATTCTCTTCCTCCCTGCTGTTTTTTTAACCTCTTTATACTAACTAACTAGAATAAAAAATCTAATATTGTTGCCTTTTTCTTGCAGTTGTGGAGCCAAACACTCCTGCCTATTCCCGCATCGTCTACCACTTCGGGCCAGAGATCCTCCTGGAGAACGGGGAGATCGACCGGCAGAAGCTGGGTCAGCTCATCTTCGCCAACGAGGAGAAGAGGAAGCTCCTGAACTCCATCACCCACCCGGAGATACATAAAGCAATGCTCAAAGAGATCCTGTTCTACTTTCTCAGGGGTGAGTTTGGCTCAGTTATCGGTTAACAGTGAAACAGAGAATACTTCACTGAAAGCGAGCCAAGGCTGTTTTGGCAGCGCGGCAATGGGCTTTAGGGTCTTAGGCTGCCTCTCACAAAGCTCTCTGTGAGCCAAGGAGAGGAAGATTTGAGAATATTCTCAATGTTTTATAAGGTAGAAGGTGATAAAAGGAGTGAAAAGTTTCTTTTTCTTTAAAAATATGAACTTTAACTTTTAAAAAAACATAACCGGGATGACTCCCTCTTATTTCAATTTTTATGTTTCAGTTAGAGAAAGTGCCTCAGGATAAACTTCTGACCCATCGCTCAAAAAGATGTTGAGATATCGTCTTTTTATTTCGATTTCAATAGCTGGCCTCTGCCAAGAAACTCCTTAAAAATATATATTGATATGATTTAGTCAGAACTGTCTGTGGACACCTAACCTTAAACTGATGTGATATTACTGCTATCTTTGTTGGCCTGGCTGAGGAAATCCCACAGACCGTATAAAACATAAAGGTCGTCTCAGTGATGTCACCCACTGGTTTCTGAAGAAGTCAAAACATTGCATACGCCATATTGGGAAAACTGACTCCAACTCACTTTCAGGTGAGCTAGAAACTGGCTAAAGGCCAAATTCCACCAGATCCGTGTCCGGTCCGTCTCCAATCCGTCATGGCACCGGATCTGATAGGTTTCTGTTCTAGTCAATGTGTTAACTTCCACTGGATCCGCTCCGTTGCGTTCCAGCTGCGTCTCTGATCCGGGAGGTCGGAACGCAACGGATCAGATACGCAAGACTTCTATTTTTGCTGGATGCCGGAGCACGACGCATCAATTCAGCACAGAGCAGATGGAGCGGGACAGGAAGTCAGGCACCAAAACAAAATAAAAACCCAGTTAATTTTTAGAATAAAACACTCTGTGTTCTCATTAGATCATTTTTAACTTTACTATGACCAAAAAATGTCATTTAGAGTGGAGGCAGGCCTGGAGTCAACAGGTCAGAGGTTTTCAGAGGCTGATAAAGACAACATGGATGAAGAGAGGAAGAGAAGAATCCTTGATTCAGTGATTGCCGCAGGAAAACCTCGATCACATGACTCCAGCTGTCCGGCGGTCCTGCTCCGAGCTTCGTTCTGAAAACACAACCGGTGGGTGTTGACGACCGAGAGAGCACGGAACCAGACCGCAGCAGATCGGAGCCAGACCGGACTGGTCGAAGTCCCGTATAAGAGGTGGAGTTGAAGCCACAGCCTTGCTGTCTGGCAAACAGCTACAATGTGCCCACCTGTAGGTCAAAACAGCCACGCCCCTTATTGAGCTTTAATAGAAATCAAAGCCGGTTCATTATTAAGAAAAACCCTCAACCTGGTACAGTTTGGAATAAAGAAATGAGGTACAGAGACCAAAACCTTTTTCGTATCCTGCTGAAAAAATGTTAAATTCTGAAATAAAATTGTTCAATTCTGCTTAAAAAATGTTAAATTCTGCTATAAAATTGTTAAATTATGCTGAAAAAATATAAAAATCTGCTATAGAATTGTAAAATTGTGCTATAAAATTGTTAAATTATGCTATAAAATTGTTAAATTATGCTATAAAATTGTTACATTCTGCTGAAAGAATGTTAAATTCTGCTATAAAATTGTTAAATTATGCTGTAAAAATGTTAAATTATGTTGTAAAATTGTTAAATTCTGCTGTAAAAATGTTAAATTCTGCTGTTAAAATTGATAAATATTTAAATAAGGTTGTTTCTAGGTGTGGGAGTCTCAAGTGGTCAGTCCAGGAACTATAGTTTATAGTGTTGACTTCACACTGGAGGTTGCCGCTGAGGAATTTCACGCCAACAAATGAGCTGAGCACCTAGAGACAAGCTGCAGCATCATGCCAAAAAAAAAAACCTTCAAATGTGTTTTAGAGAAAAAACGATTCCTAACAGGAAGCTTTTTTTTATATACCTATTAAAATTATTTAAACTCTAAATTAATTAACATTTAGCTTGCTTTGGCTAACTTCACCCTTTTTACACGTAGCTAACTTTTTTTTCCCATGACACTCAAACAGTAGTTGCTTTGGGTAAGCATAAGATACATTTTTGCTGCATATACTTCTAATGTGGACAAAGAAAACCAAGTGGATACTGAAATCATTTTATTGACTGGTGTTCTTGCAGATACACAATTCAACATATAGGCTCTATCTGAAGCGTTTCAAATATGTGTCAGTGTTGAAACAAGTCTAGAAACTTGTCTTAATTGTGTTACCTTTGTTTTGTGTTGTTGTGTTGGAGTTGAAGTGTGTTGATATCTCGTCTTGTCCCCTTTTGTGTCCCCAGGGTACCGCTATGTGGTGCTGGATGTGCCCCTTCTCTTTGAAACTAGACGCCTCACTAAGTTCCTAAACCACACTGTAGTAGTTTACTGGTAAGAACAAGTGATTTTCTTTCATTACACCATCACTTTTCAGCCTTACTTTTTGGACTCTGTGTGTAAAAGTTTAAGGTTACTAAACATTCGTAGGCTTTGTTTTTGGCAAGAGGCCATTACGTGCTGTCTTTTGACTTACATGTTACCTCTCTCCCGCCCTCTCTGTGCCTCATTGTCATGACTCACCGCCTCTGGATTTTTTAACAGACACTCTGGCTGCACCATAAATACCCTCCATTGTCTGTTCCTTTTCAGTGACCCTGCCACTCAGCTGCAGCGTCTGATGCAGAGGGACGGTCTGACCCAGGAGCAGGCCGAGCAGCGCGTGGCCGCTCAGATGCCGCTGAACGAAAAGCGCGGCTTAGCCAATCACGTTATCGAGAACTCAAGCAGCAGAGAGGACGCCTACCGACAGGTCCTGAAGTTGCACACAAAGCTAGAGGACTCCATGGACTTCCTCTTAGTGAGGGTCATAGCTATCGCAGCCACAGCCAGCCTGGGTGGAATACTGCTGTATGCTGCTAAGATACTGTTGTCCTAACAGAGGACAAGTGAGGGGATGAGAAGTAGTTTGGTCCAGAGAGAGGGGCGTAAACATAAGCAAAGGGTACCAATGCAATTTACTGTCAGATTAGTTACACAGCACCCACCTCCACAGCTCAGAGGGGTGACATGCTCTGGCGGCAGTTAACACAGACTCACATTATTGACACAACATGCACTGACATATGTGGTTTAGTGGGAAGGGTTTTCATGTGCAATTCAGACAGTTTTACTCAGAGACCTTAAAAACACAAAGGCAGTACCTGTGAAGCTTAGCTGCTGTGCTGAGCTCCTTAATGTTCTCAACAGTTCTCGCTGTTTAAAGACCTCAAAACAGCTGAGACTTTTTATTTTCAAACAACTCATAACATTCAGTCACAAAGTCCAAACTTAACATTGTAAAAAAAAAAAAAAAAGCAAAGAGATTTTATTATTAGACCTTTTAGTTTTTGAAATTAGAGGTGTTGGGCAATTGCAAAGATTGTAAGTATGTGCAAAAACAATATAGGCTGCACAGTATTAACAACTATACATGTGCAGATTAATGCACTCATTATTTACAGACTGTCATCTGGAGTGTTAGAATAAAAATACTCGTTATCTCCAGTCATGAATCTGTTTTAAATTGAATTGAGTATTCCTCTTTGATAGAGATTTAAGTTGCGTAACGAAATGACCTAAAGCGTTGTATAAATATCATGATTGTATGTTATGACCTGTGTAATGCCGATTAATTGCAGAATGTATCTGACAATCCATTTTTAATGGGAGCAGCGTGGATTTTCATGAATTAACAGACTTTATATTTATCACTGTATTTTCTTACACTTGAAGCTGCCGTCTGTATAAACCAGCCTGATTTTTTTGTTTGTTTCTTGTCACACTCACTTGTAACTAAAACACAAGATTTGTAACATTAGCTGCTTAGCTGAATCATAAATGATCAAACTACTGTTTTAAAATAATAACTGTCCAATGGCCTCAAGGTGTTTGTTTTTTTGATAATCTATTATTTGAGATGTGGTGTAGCCTTACAGTCAATGTTAAGGATGTTTTTCGACCGCAGGAACTTTACCCCGGAACTAGGGACTTTTCCCCTGAACTACGTGTGTTTCGACCGGAGGAACCAGGGTCTAAATTTAGTTCAGGGGTAGATAATCTCCCCCCTGACAAGCCCCTGCTTGGGGGGTTGTACTTTTCAAAGGTCCTGGGACTTTCAGTTGAACGCAACAGTGTTTGTGGACTTTACACAGTTGTTGAAACACAGAGGGAGTTCCTGGGAATGCATACTAGTTTAGTTTTTTATTAAGATTTCAAAATATTATTTAATATAACAAGACAACAATGGGGGGGCACAGGAACCTTTTAGTTCAGGGTAAAGTAGTTCTGGGAACTAAAAGACCCCGGAACTCTTGGTCGAAAGGCACCTTTATATGTTTTATCTTCTTTGGACAGTTTCATGAGAAGTGAAGTTACCTCTGCTCATTTTAAATCTGACTTTAAATCTCCTGTGAGGAGTTTTTAGCTGGTAATGAAATAGACTGATAACAGTATTGACGTCTCCCTATGACCTACAAAATCAAACATATTTCTTTCCATATTGTTATTTTGAATGTCTGCCACCTGTACTGCGATAAATGTTAGGCAAGGCGATTTTCACAACAAAGATTCATCGTGAGACATTTAGTTGCAAAAAAGAAAACACTTCTTACACATGTCAAGCCAAGATCATCAGATAAATATGTTTCCACTTTGTCCACAGGGGGCGCCAAAATCAACATAACCACAAAGTTCACCACAGTAGCTTTAACATGAAAGTAATAGCACCAGATTTCGTGACACAACAAAAACAGGAGATGTTTTATTCAAAGAGAAATTTAAGTTCGTACTCTCAGAAATAACATTTTAGTAAAGATTTTATAATTCTGAAATGTTTACTTGTATAAGAGTAATGTATAATTGCATCATAGATTCTGGGATGTAAAATAAGAGATTTAATTTTGTGAATCTTTAAAAGAGTCATCTTTTTTTTTTTTTAATTATATATCAAAGTCAAATTTTCAGTTTGTTTTCTTAGAGTTATATTTTTGGGCTTTTTTGCTGTAATTGATCGGACATCTGAAGAGAGACAGAAAACACGGGGATCAGAGAGTGGGGAAAGGACATGCAGCAAACAAATGCGGCTGGGAGTCAAACAGGTGACCTCTGCAACAAGGACTGTAGCCTCTGTATATGAGATGCGCTTATCCCGCTAGGCAACCAGTGCCCCTAAATTTTAAATTTTAAAATAATTTATTTCACATAATGCCAAGTTCAAGTCATCTTTAAGTAACTTTGGCTACAAGATTTTTTATTTGTTTTATAACAGTTGTGTACATTTTAGTTAACATTACAAATGAAGAGTTCAGCTGCAAAAACAGAACTTACTTTTAAAGAATTAAAAAAAATGTTTCAAATTTTTTTTTTTCTGTTACTAGCTTTAGGTATTATCAATCAATTGAAGTTGGGTTGCTTTGACTAAGTCAAAATGACATTACTAATCAGAGGTATCTTAAAAGTGTAACTTTATTAAAAAGTCTATATTAAAAAGAAATTTGTTTTTGGAAAATTTATAAAAACGGAGATATCTGTTTTTGGAAATGAACTCTTCAAATATCCTTTAAAGAACAACCGTCATGACATCACTACAACAACTTCAGACGGAGTAAAGAAAAAAGAACTTTGCAGCTATTTTCACAAGTTGAGAAAGATTCCTCAAAAGAGGCTAACTAATAAGAATTAGTAGAACCAATAGACAGTTCTTATTTAGACCTCAACAAATACAAATTTAAAGCAAATCCTTTTTTTTAACCACAAGGTAATGAAAAGTATGGCATGTGAGAATTTTTCCCCAGCCTGAGTTGAAGTCTTCAATTTTTTTTTTTCATTTCAGTGGCTTTAATCTGCAAATATTTTCCTAAAATAAAAAACAAAAATTAGGGGCGCTGGTGGCCTAGCGGTCTAAGCGCCCCACATACAGAGGCTACAGTCCTCGTCGCAGGGGTCGCCGGTTCGATTCCCGGCCGGTCGACCATTTCCTGCATGTCTTCCCCCACTCTCTACTCCCCACATTTCCTGTCACTCTTCAGCTATACTATATAATATAGGCAAAAAGGCCAAAAATATAACTTTAAAAAAAAAAAAAAAAATTAACAAATGTAGAAGAAAAGTTGCTGATACATTTTAAGTTGATCAACTTCTCAATCCATCTACTGAGCTTTGTGATTCTGCCCTCTAGTCTAATGAACATGAGAGAAAAGCCTAATGAACATGAACAAAAGCAAACACTGTTACGCAACACACTTATAAAAGTCACATCCTTCAGGAAAATGTGTTCGCTGCAGGACTTCAGGAGGGAAAAATAATGACTTTGTAATAATAGTCAGCTGGGATGTCCTTGCTCTTGTCCACATCAGAGCTTATGCATGAAGATTCAGGCCCACAGGCGCGCCTGATGACATCATCCTGGCACTAAGGTCCCACTAGCCTGTGTGGCTCACTTGGCCCTGTCTAACGCCCCTACTAGTCTGCTCTTTGTTTTCATCAAGCAACAGCAGAATTAATGCAAAGTGACTCAAGCTGTGGTGGGCGGAGAGAGAGAGGAGGGAGGGGGGCAGTGAACCAAGGCTGCATTGCTACACATTCTGATACATATGTAATATGAAGAATTGCATCTACGAACACAATGTAGTCTGTTATACACATGAAAAACAGTCACACAGTAACATGATAAATCCATGGTTGTCCATCAGTCACAGCCATTGTGAGGAACACAGTCTATTCTTGAGTATACTTTTTGTAATAACCTGGCTTCAACGGGATCCACGGGGGTACCAGGCTTCCTGGGCCAGGCAGCTGTTCAGCAGTGATTTCCAAGTGTGCCTTTTCTCAGTCTCTCCCTTTGACACAGACAGAGGCCAGATGCAGAGCGTGGAAGGAGGACTATATCTGTACAGGCAAGTGCGAATGCCCCGGGCAGAGGAGGGTGGCGAAGTCTCAGTCTGAATATAAATTGAGTTTAATTTCTGAAGGTGTCAAGCTAAAAGGTGAAAGTCTGAAGTTGCTTCGCTACACTTTGTTAGAGTGCATGGATGCAAGCACAACCCAGCAGCTTTATTGTGTGCTGTGGGTCCTCACCGGGAGCAGAGCAAATAATTTTCTGATGGCAGGGGGTAAAGGCTTCTATAATCTCACCATCATGTTCAGAGAGCTGGCCTACGGCACCACAGTGTGTCGACATTTTGGAATCTCCTGTCTGAGTGGTTTTTCTTCATTCACTCCTCCTCCTGCCGATGGGGAAGGTAGAACAGCTAACCAAAGGCATGGAAAATAAATAGCTCTGCATGAAACTTTGCTCTCATTCTAGATAACTGATTGCCAAACTAGTTTTTAATGTATTGCGTCGGTCAGTAGCGCTGTGAATTTAAACTTTTTTATAAACTTTTTTATTACAAAAACTACAGTACACCCTAGAGTATTCACCAGAGGCTGTAAAAACAACTTAAATATATGAGATACACAGCTATAGACACACTGTAGTATTCATATTCAGGGGATGGGGAGTGTAAGAGCAATATCCCTCAGTGTAATGTGCAGTATGTGTAATGTGATATTTTGGTACCTGTCCCTCTTTGTTAAGATTTTGTTGGCTGGTTGGCCTAGCGATCTACGTACGCACCCCATACACGAAGGTTTTGGTCCTTGTTGCAGCAGTCACAGGTTCAACTCTAAGCCTTGACCATTTGCTGCATATCTTCTAGAGGTGTGTATTGCCAAGAACCTCACGATACAATATGCATCACGATACTTGGGTCACGATACGTTAGTATCACGATATATCGCGATATCATGATATTGTGATATATCGTGATATTCTACACAGTTAACTAAGAAAAAGATAGGGATGGTGGAAATGTAAATCACACAATATTACTCAAAATTGAAAGGACAAATTAAGTTAAAACTATTTGATTGAAAACAACTTTTCCACTTTATTGTTTTTGAAATACTGAAGTTGAATTTTAGTTCGAAATTGGCTAAAATGTGAATTTTTATTATTACAAAAATATCAATTTTAAGAGTTGAAATATCGATATCATATTGGAGGTCAAAGCATTGGGATATATTCCTGTCGATATTTTTTCACACCTCTAATATCTTCCCCAAATTGCTACTCCCCACGTTTCCTGTCACTCTTCAGCTATCCTATCCATTAAAGATGAAAATGTCCAAAAATACAACTTGAAAAAAATAACTATTGTAGGTTGTTTGTTGTGATTGTTTTTATTGATTATATTTACTTATTTCAAGTGAGAGAAATGTGTGCAGCATTTGAATCCAAGACTAATTTCCTTACAGTGTCAATTTAGTGCATCATACTTTATGGCATCATTTTACATCATATTGCATCGTATCGTATTGTATCATAACTTAACAGGAAGTAATGTAATGTAGGTTATTGTATTGTCTCCAAGCGGCAACCTCTGGTCTCAAACTATGAAGCCCATGTGGAAGTGTTATAAACTGCAATTCATTGAGAATCCGCTTGAGGCTGGCTGCAGAAACATCGGAAACCACATAGACACCAATTCAAAAAAGACGATCTTTGCAGCATTAATAAACATGTTTACAGCCTGGTTCAAAAAACAGCTTGGCCCTACGTAGCTAATTTCTCTATCGGCACACTGAACGGTAGGTGATTTTTTTTCTAACGCGATGGTTCAGAAGATATTAAGATTACGAGTTTTTGCCCAAACAAGGACATGACTGACTTGACTTCTGGTCAGAAACACATAGCTGTTGGCTAGGAGGCTCAAACTCCGCCTCTTTACGTCACACTCTGCCTGGTTGAGTTCTGCATTTCCTATATGGCTGCCGCCGTCGATTGGCTTCAAAACAGCGCTCAGGAACAGATGGGTGACGTCACAGATACTACGTCCATTATTTATACAGTCTATGATTGTATCGTACATATCCTTTCATACATATCAAATCGTTTCATAGATCATATATTGTATCATATCCTGATGTATCATATCGTAATGTATCATATCATAATGTTTCATATCGTTACATTTATCATAACATATTATTTTGTTTTGTATCATATTGTAACGTATAATATCAGAACGTATCAGAACATAATGTATCATATCGTATCAAATCGTATCGTATCGCAATGTATCATATTGCAGCGTATCTCATATCCATTCCGTTAAGTATCATATAATACGTACATATCATACCCTACTTCATCCTTCCATGTTGTATCATATCTTATCTTGTCATATTGTTTTTTTCATTTCTAATAATGTTGTATCTTACCACATTATTTCACAACATACTTTGTTGTATCGTATTGTATGGCTTGGTACTGAATTGCACTGTATCATTTTGTATTGTACTGTAGGGATCATACAATACCGTATAGTATCTTACCGTCTCTTATTATGCTGTACTATATTGTACTGTACCGTTTTGAAAATATTGCAACAAATATTGTGGACTTATCACAATGTTATTGTATCAAGATACTTCTATATCGCGATATCCCTATATAAGATAAGATAAGATAAAGATAAGATGAACTTTATTGTCCCCGGGGGGAAATTTGTTGTGGACATAAGTGCAGTGTTGCTCACAAACAATACATTCATTCAACATACCAACATACAATAACATGCCAACTGTCAAGATAAGAAACCATGTCACTGAGGCATACCAATGACACAACAATACCAGTAATACAATAAATAACAATAAGATACCAATGTGGCAGTAAAAAAGCAACATCATATGAACGTTAGTGCAGAGTAAGTGAACCCTCATACAAGGGTGTTATGTTGGTGCAGATTGTTTGTTGAGTAGAGAGATGGAAGCAGGGAGGAAGGAGAGCTTGAAGCGATTACTTTTATATCTGCTTGCTCTGATGTGGCATCATATCATATCAAGTAGTATCATACCACATCCCTCCAAACCATACTGTAACCTGCAATGTTGTATTGTAACATACTGTAACTGAGGCTTTGTTAGGGAGGAAACATCTGACCGAAGATTGTGCCAGAGGAATGTTAAACAGAGAACGTGCACTTTCAAAAAATACCCATACATCGATACACGTATCGTGAAATTCTAATCATATATATGATCTTTAGCTTCCACAGAGGATAATATTTCAGTTTGAATACTTAATTATCCTAAATGAGAATTTAAGAGGTACTTGCTGATGAGGATAATTTCTTAAAGATACAATTTCAGGTTTTGATTATTGTTGAAATGCACAAATCTTCATTATGAGAAAGGATAAAAAAACCCATACATGTTCACTCTAGCACCCACTCCCTATCTTCACACCAGGTCACAAATGCATCTGAATACCAGCGGGTAAACTAAAAGCTTGAGCAACGGTAACCACTGTAGTGCTCTTGAACTCTGGCATCTGGTGTCATGCTGAGGAAGGGGCAATAGCAGCGCCTCCGTAGCCCCTTGTCAAGCTGCATCCACGAGAGTGCAGTGAGGTGAAGAGACAGGCAACAAGCCAGCGGAGCGTCCCCGGCCACATGACTCAACCTGTCCCTACGTGTTAGCCCGGGCTCAGTCAGGGCCATGAGGGAACAAGGACGATGGAATTGAGTCACTGACACACTGGACAGTCCCCAGATCAGATGGGGAAGAAGGGGTGGGGTGCATGCTGTCATATTCTCCCAAGGAGGGCTTGGACAAGGGGTAGTGCACCCACGCAATGGTAACATTATTCACCGAAGTGCGCATAATCTTGCAGTTATATCTGTCTTACATCCTCTATTGCGTACTTTCATGTTGTCTACCTTTTAGGTAAAAAATATGCCACAGAGTTCTTTTTAAAGACAACAAATTAAAGGCACTCCGATTTTGAAACTAATTGGTGATCTTCTCATAGAAACAGGCCCAAAGTGGCCTTATTTTGACGGCAGTATCCTCACTCTGACATCTCTCCCTAAGCATGTTCACTGCATGTGTGTGCATTAGTATGTATATACAAAAAAAAAACGGTATGTGTAGCATGTCCAAAAGTAGCATGAGTGAAAAAATGTAATTTCCCTCTTGGGGATCAATAAAGTAACTTTCTTCTTCTTCTTCTTCTTCTTCTTCTTCTTCTTCTTCTTCTTCTTCTTCTTCTTCTTCTTCTTCTTCTTCTTCTTATTATTATTATTATTATTATTATTATTATTCTTATTATTACTCCAACAGCTTGTTTTTCTCATCTTCTAAAGCTGAGAGAAAAACAACACGAGAACACTGATATGAAATAGGGTAACAACTTCTCTACAGACTGCAATCCAATGTATTTTGTGGTTTTCAATTTTCCATTTGAAAAAAAGTAAGTAAGTAAATTTTATTTAGTATAGCACCTTTCATAGAATAAAATCACAAAGTGCTTCACAGAACAAAATATTCAATTTAAAAAGAGATCATAAAACATTTAAAGAAACAGACAATAGCATAGTTAAAACATTAGTCTGTACAAGGTAAGTTGAAGGCCTGTTTAAATAAATGTGTCTTTAAGAGTTTTTTAAAGGGGCGCTGGTGGCCTAGCGGTCTAAGCGCCACATGTACAGAGGCTACAGTCCTCGTCGCAGGTGTCGCCAGTTCGATTTTACTGGCCGGTCGACCATTTCCTGCATGTCGTCCCCCGCTCTCTACTCCCCACATTTCCTGTCTCTCCTCAGCTGTCCTATAAAATAAAGGCAAAAAAGCCCCAAAAAATATAACTTTAGAAAAAAAAATTTTTTTTTTAAAGTGACAACAGAGACAGCTGAATGAATATTTACAGGAAGAGCGTTCCACAATGTTTGTGCCACCACTTCAAACGCACGGTCACCTTTTGTCCTTAGACGAGCTCGAGGGCCAACCAGCAAGCCCTGGTCAGAAGACCTGAGTGACCTGCTGGTGAGGTAGGGGTGGAGCAGGTCGGCGATATATTCAGGAGCCTGACCACGCAGAGCTCTATACACAAAAACAAGAACCTTAAAATGAATCCTAAATTTAACTGGAAGCCAATGTAGGGAAGATAGAATTGGAGTGATGTGGCTTGTCCGGCTGGACTCGGTCAACAGCCTTGCAGCAGCGTTCTGGACTAATTGAAGACGATGGAGGGGCGACTTACTGAGGCAGGTGAAAAGTGAATTACAATAGTCCAGTCGGGATGAAACAAAAGCATGAAGGATCATTTCCAGTTCAGGATGTGACACAAAGCCTCTAATTTGTTGATAGTCTTTCACAAAAACTCTCCTTCAGAGTTTTGGAAATTTTCAAACAGTCCCTTGGGTCACCCCAAGGTGCCCCCTGCAGTAATGGTAGCATGATATTACTGTAAAGTATGTCATACCGCAATCACTGTATGGGATTAACAGAATATTGCTGTGAACACAATTTCCCCATTTTGCTCCCTTGTACTGTAGAGTCAGGCATTTGCATGTTATGTAATTATCTGGCAAATCATATCAAATCAGCTCTTAAACAAGAGCAGAACGACTTAATGACAGTTAAAAGCAAAACTGCGCTGAGAGAACTTCACACGAATACCATACCCCCCTTCTGGCTTTTCTGACCAATATGCCACTCAGCTGAACAAACTGAGGATAAAACAGCAGGAACTGATTAGACTATTGTCCTCTGAACAATACAAACAAGTCTGAAAGTCTCACACAGCTCAGTCACCACCTTCTAGCTCTTGTAATCATGCCTTTTATTGTTTTCATTGAGATTTTTCAGGACATGCTGTATGCCATGTTTCCATGTCAACAGAGCCCTCCTTCACTGAAATGACAGGACTGTTGACTTGTTACATAAAAGGAATATTCCTACCATAAACAGTGATGCATAAGCATGCAACTGCCAACCATGAATTCACACTGTCACAATGACATACTTGCAAACCCTTGACATACAGTAAATGTCAGAATAATTACTTTGATGCTGACTTTTATTTTTTTTATTTTTTTTTATTTAGATTTTTGAAAAGTGCAAGTACACAGAGACATAAGACAAAACATAAACAGACATAGGAAAAAAAAATACAATATAATAGGAGACACCACAACACTGGACATGACACTGGTGGGGGTTGGGGGGGTGGGGGGTACATTATAATTCATAACCAATTCATGATGGGTGAGTTCAGGTACACAACAAAACATCTAGGAGGCTGAATAGCATTTATAACAGCAGCAGGTAGATAACAATAAGGAAGAGTCACCTTGCAGAGGACCATGAACACATAATTACAATGCAAAGCTCTTAACCCAGACCTCTCCTGACAATATCCCAGAGCCCACTCAGACCTCAGTCAAAGTCTTTTAAGAGACCAGCAGCTCTCTCCATATTTAGCAGGTCAAGGTAATCCTCCAGCCATGAGTCCTTCATGAAGCATGCTGACTTAAATAGATAAACTACTTCATTTTTTAATGACATTTAGCACTGAAATTCAAGAAAAATATATCATTTCTCGTTTAACATAGCACCTCCCTGTGATCTAATACTGGGTAACAATCCAAACCCAGTGCAATACTTTAACAGCTAAAGGGTTTAACTCTTTGTGAAACATGGTCAGTGTATACCATAGACTGTATAACATATGGATGTAGTATTTGAGTTCTTTTGAATTAGGATTTACTCTTAAACTGGATAGTTAAAGGCCCTGTGAGGAGTTTTGAACTGGCTGAGAAACAGACTGAAAATGATACTGATGCCTCTTTATGACCTTCAATAGCAAACAAGACCATCAGCAGCAACACTGAGACCTTCTCTGTTGTCATTTTTAATGCCTGAAACCGCCCTGAGGGGGTAGGTGTCAGACCAGATGATGGACATCTTGCTTCAGAAACAGCCTTTA
Organism: Notolabrus celidotus; assembly: GCF_009762535.1. Taxonomy (NCBI): domain Eukaryota; kingdom Metazoa; phylum Chordata; class Actinopteri; order Labriformes; family Labridae; genus Notolabrus; species Notolabrus celidotus. The sequence continues at coordinate 19,514,965 of NC_048289.1, forward strand.
TTTGACTGTTTTCATGGAAAATAATCACATTGCCTGATAAAGTTGACTGTCAAAAGACAACAGGGTGAGTTTTTTGTTAAAAACACTACTTTTGCATGTTTAGGACAAGAGATAAGAGGCATCACTTTGTCCACAAGGGGGCGCCAGAATCGATACAAAACAAAAGTTCCTCACAGCAGCTTTAAAGAAATATCTATTGTATTTATTCTCTGTATACACCAAGTGGCAACCTCCGGTCAAAAAATATGAGTCCAATGCGGAAGTGCTAAAAACTGCAGTTCATCGAGGATCCGCTTGAGGCTGGCTCCGGAAGTACCAGAAACCACTTACACCAATTCAACAAAGACGATCTGTACAGCAGAAATAAACATGTTTACAGCCTGGTACAAAAGACGAGTGTAGTCTGGATAGCTCATTTCTCGATCGTCTCACACTGTACGTGGGGTGAATTTTTTTCTAACGCAGCAATTTTGAAGATATTTAGATTACGAGTCTTTCAATGAGAGGCACAACTGACTGCGGGAACACTGTAGCTGTTTTCTAGGAGGCTCAAACTCCGCCTCTTTACGTCACACTGGCTCGACAGCAGCATTTTTGTTTGCTTCAGTTTTTGCTTCCTGTTTGTTCCATGTGAAAAGTATTAGTATGACTTAATAAAGGCATGTGGGACCATTTGTGCTGCCAAATTGAGGTTTGTGTTGTCTTTGGGTTACAGTCTCAGAAAACATCTTCCTAGGTGCATGCTCACTCAAGTAAACCCATTTGAGCATGTAAGTGTGGGCAGGTGGCTGTACTTTAGTGGGAGGAAATGAACATGAGCACAAAGGGCAATTTAGCTCAACAATTGAAGCATCTATCTCTAATTTGGAACCCACCCCTGGTGAGTTAAGTGGTAATGTTCAAGATAACAACTTCAAGGGCTCATTAACATCACTTCAGACTCTTCAGTGGAGGTTTTCTCCACAAGACAAGTATCCTCCTGTCTTGTAGTGAGACTAAACACACACTGTCGCTTGTACACTGACCCAAACACACACACAGAGACCTATAATCACGCACTTGCATACTGTTGTAGCCTGATAAGCCTCACATCTCACCAATTGGCCCCTGCAAAATGTCAAGCCGAAGCCATCCCTGTTTACTGATAGGGAGTGGGCGAGAGTTAGTGAATCTAAATTTCCTGTAGTTACGTACGTGTATACAATGGAGATTACCTAATTAAAACAAGTCAGCAGAGGAGACATAATCTTACAAATCCCTCTACTTAAACATGATGAAAAGAGGTACAGTAGAAAATCTCAAAATTTCCCAACACAGCCGAGTCCAAGAGACGAAGCTTACGTCAACAAAAAGCAGCTTACAGCACTTCTCAGAGGAACGCTTATCTTCATACCCTGGACCTGCTTAAAGTCAGCGACAACGTAAGATGAAATATGAGTCAAAAGGTTCCACCGTCGCACACAGCTGTGATGATGTTTCATCACTTAAATAAAACACCGGCCCCAGAGTGTCCTGTTGGGGAGGTTGTTCAGCTAAAGTCACGATCAAAACCAGACACCCCTGAGGAGGGGGGTTTGTGTCGCTTACACAAGCACAATAGCTTGAGCAAGGATCACCTAGTTTTCAGGATGAGGCAAACAGGGCGACTGCCAAGGGTACTTCTCTACACACAGGTTTCCACAGATGGTTCTGGGCGAACCCCCGTTGCCTTTGACCTTGGTAAATGACTTAGAAAAGGGAAGGTAGATGCCAAATATGGGCTTCCTTTTTATCAATGCAATATGATGCAATAATTAGTTTTTGCTTAAATAGATCTTAGCTCATAGTCTTTCATGTTCCTGTTCTTCTTACATTTTGAGGGTAAATAGTGTTGAACTTCTAACTCAATCTTGGGTCTCCATATAGCTTTTCTCTTAATGTATAAGAATGTTTTTGTTGTGTTTGTGCTTCTTCTTGACGACTTAAGGAATAATCCACATGTTGCATACTCTCGTGCAATGTCCAGTTCCTGCACTTTCAGCAGTGAAAGCCGTTTCTCGCAGACCCGGAGGCGTTTGTCTTTGACATTGTGACATGAGGTCTCTAATTTGACGATGCACTCATACACCCTGCAAGGAGAAAACAGCCTGTGCAAACGCTCAGCAGCCCCCGTGGCTCGAGTGACCTCTGCTTAGGCACGGACCCTCAGTCTTAATTGTATCTGGAGGAATTCTGCTGCATAAGTTCAGACCAGAGGGCTTCATGGCCTTCACTGTATAGAGTGGTTAAAAAGACAACAGGGATGCCCTACCCTACACAGTTGTTTCAATCAACACCAGCTCGAAACAAAATGCTGAATTTAATTGAGCTCCATGTGGCATTTTGAGCATTGGGATGATTTTCAGTTTTGTAACCTTTGAATGACTAAATATGCCTTTTTACATCATTTTCATATCCACAGTTCCAGACACGCAAAACTTTTGTTCACCAACTCAACTATTTTTCAAGTTTACAACTTACACGGCCTGTGTCAAAGGCGAATGATGTCCAAAGAATTTCACAATATCAAAGTGAGCTCTCAAGAAAACAGAGAAATAAATATATAGCTTTTTACAGTTTGGGCCTTGGAGCTATTATCTTGTCTCTGACACTTGTGTCGCCGTCACAGCAGAGTCTAATTTGCCCTGGATTACTTTCCGACACTGATCTAAGCTTTGTCATGATACGTTCCAACACCCGTCCCCTGACTTTTTCCCTTGCTATATCTCATCGTCTCCACACCCATTAGAGGTTAAAAAAACCCCACATCTCTCCTTTGATTGTGCAACACAATCATCTCCCGCTTCACTTGGCATTTAACACAGCTGTGATTTCCTCTCCTTTTCCCCCAGTGATCATCCCAGCGTTGATTGCCTCTTGCTGGCTCTCTTGCGTGTAACATTTGCAGAGCTAAAAGCTGGTTTGACTGGAAAACGGAGGGATAAAACCAGCAGATAGAGAAGTAGATGAGGTGAGTGACATGAAGCAAACATAATGTGCAAGAAAAACATGTTTTAATGAAAAAGCAACAGCAACAGATTTTCCTTCAGATCATATCCCAACGTTGTTTAAAATCACTGTATTTGTCTTTTTCAATAGTGCAAACATACAGAACATTTTAACAGGTGCATGCATGAAGAAGATAAATCAATTTCAACAAATGAGCACATAAACTATTACACAAGTGTACACCTATATATCAACGGCAGGATTCTTAACAAACACACAATTGGGTGTTTTTGTACAATACTTTGACTGTGTTCAGACACAAGATTCAATATCAAACTTACAGTATGTACACAAGCATATGCCAAATGTTGAAATTACATGATATTGCACATTTTCACTCAGAGACACAGTACATTTTGTGGCAGTCTTTCATTCATAACAAGCGTAATCTCAATTTGGCACCACATGTTTGACAATTCCGCATTTTTCCAAACAAAAAAAACATCTCCTCAAGCACAACATTTTATCACACCAACAGAAATTAACACAACATAATCCCATTTTGAACCTTAACAGCACGTTTACAAACACTGCAGTCGCCACAACTGTTGTATTCCCACACTTGAAATTGACATGACAGCTCAAAAAATGATGGCGAGGCTTCTGCACTGTCAAGACTGTTAACTGCACCTTAGCGTGACACACGGCGGTGACTGTCACTGTTTTTCGCCGCTCACGTCCCTCACCCCTCGCGGCATTAGGCACCCTTGTTCACAATGAAACGTATGGATGAGGAGGTGGACGGTTACCCATAACCACAGATCCACAGCATTAGTCACAGTATCAGTACTGACCTCAAACATCTGTAAATAAATACTCAATCTGACTGTGGATGAGTGGCTAAGGGCAATGTCAACCTTACAGCGAAGAGCTAAAGTCAGGAAGCGAATGCCCTGTCCTCCTCCTCAGTCGGCATAGAGGATGAACCCTGAGAAGGTGCTGTATTTGTTGCTGTTGCCTCCGTGAGCTTTGCCCCCATCCAGTTTTATGAAAACCTCATCGCCTGCATCCAAATGGAGGATGACACTGTTGCTGGCATAGTCATAACTCTGGTCCTGGTCTTGGGCGATGGCGCTGGCTCTGACCTGGAATGTGACACACAGGACAGAGGAGAGGAAGAGGAAGGTAAATATTTACTTGGAAGGTTTGTTATATTTCGTGACTTCACTTCTAGATATCACCCCATGAGCACTCATTATGTAAATCTTAAAATCTATGATGAAAAAAAGGTCCATATTTAGAGGATGTTACAGACATGGATGATGGAACAAAATCTGAAATCAATACACAAAACATAATCAAACCAAGTGCTGCCTCTTTTTTCATATATACGTTGAAATGAAGCACCTTATTGTGAGGGCAGAACACGAGAACTGTGGACTGTATCTGAGACTTTTTCTTAAGTGTGTCCCTTGTGGTAAATATCGTGTTTTCCTCCCATGACTCAACTGAAAGGGTCAGGTTTGAGTCAGTCTGCCTCTGAGGAAGGATGTGTGAGCATACTATCCCCTTTGCCTCGTGCTCTACATTCACCTTTTTTTCTTTTTTTTTTTGGTTGGAACACTAAAAATACCACGTTATACCGAATATGAGAGTCATCGCATCAACAAGGAGTAATTACAGAAGGTGTTAGAAGCACAACTAGAAGGACTTATTCCCACTTAAGGGTTAGATAATGCTTCATGATCTGGGTTGCCAGGTTTGATATTACTCTGCGACTTCACTAGGCTAACCTTCAAAGGGTTTGCACTGCTTTAACCTGTTTGTGGCTACATTTTTCTGTAAAGTTAAAAACTTTCTTAAGAATATGGAGGTCTAATTAGTCCAAAGGGAGTAGGGTAGTTTACATACAAAAGGCTGCAGGGTCTGAAAGTAAAGGTTGAGCTCCAGATGACAGCTTCCTGTGTCCAAACTCAGTACTGCTAGAGGAGCCTGATGTCCTACACTGACAAAATAATACATTCACCTGCACGGTCTACCTTTTATCAGGACTTTGGTCATTTTGTTTATACAAGGGAGGACCGGATACAGAAGCTAAAGCAGCCCAACACTACTTTTTGCTTCCATCCATCCATCCATCCATCCATCCATCCAGCCATCCAGCCATCCAGCCATCCAGCCATCCAGCCATCCAGCCATCCAGCCGTCCGTTATCTATGCCGCTTATCTCATTTGGGGTCGCGTAGGGCTAGAGCCTGTTCCAGCTGTCATTTGGCAAAAGGTGGGTTACCTGCCTATCCCAGTGCACATGTTTTCCTTTTGGGGCTCCATATAGGCGTTTTTTGACCGCAGGGACTTTCCCCCTGAACTACGTGCGTTTCGACTGGAGGAACCAGGGTCTAAACTTAGTTCAGGGGTAGATAATCTCCTTCCTGAAAAGCCCCTGCTTGGGGGGTAGTACTTTTCAAAGGTCCTGGGACTTTCGGTTGAACGTAAAAGTGTTTGTGGAGTTTACACAGTTGTCGAAACACAGAGGAAGTTCCTGGGAATGCATACTAGTTTAGTTTTTTATTAAGATTTCAAAATATTATTTTATATAATTTTTTCTCCATACGTCACTGGCCTGATTTGCACAATCTACCGGGACTTCAGCCTGCGGTCGAAACGCAGACAACAGCGGGGGCACAGGAGCCTTTTAGTTCCGGGGAAAGTAGTTCTGGGAGCTAAAAGACCCCGGAACTCTTGGTCGAGATGCACCTTATGTAAGTGAGCGCAAAGTGGTATCATTATGAAGATATTTTAATCACGTTTGAGTGTTTTTGTTCTTAATTTGCCTTCGTTAACCACAAAGGGAGCATTCAAGTGTTTGGTTATATCAGATGTGCTTGCATAGGATTTGACCAAATTTTAAGAGGCTTGACATTCTTCTTTCTTAGATATTTTTGGGCTTTTATTGCCTTTTATAAGCAGGCCAGCTGATAAAAGACAGGACATGTGGTGCGAAGAGAGTAGGGGCAGACTTACATCCAATGAGTAACCTGCAACTAATGTACCAAGGTCTATCTATCGCCTCTGGACATTGGGCGTCTAGTCCAGCAACTGACCCTCATACTTACATTCCTTTAGAGGAATTCGTGCCCACATCAAGGATGCCAACTATCAAGGGTTTCATTAGGTTTCATAGCCTGAGATCACAGCCGCTTTAGAAAAATTCTCGATCGTTTCAATACAAGTAGAATATAACTTTATACGTATGTTTGTGTGCATCATTTTGCACAGTATCAATTCACTCAGAGGAAAAAAGACTGCAGCGGAGAGGATGCAATCTGAAGGAGGCAGCATCAAGAAGTAAGCATTAGGCAGGAGTCTGCCAACAGGTGAATCAGTATGATTTAAGTATCGAGCCAACATTTGTGTCTCCGGTAAGTAGGCAGGTTTAATGGACCATAAAAGTACCACTCATTTAATTAGATCCCTTTTGATTTATACCAATTAATTAGTTATTTTCTGCCAATTTTTTTTACATTTAATTAGCTGTTTTGTGCTCTTTTAAAACTGTGGTTGTATGTGTGGTTGGACACATTATTTTGTTTTACACAATGTAGTGTTACAGCATTAGGATGAGGAGTGGGAAAGAGTGTGGGTGACTTTTAGTGAAAAACATTGTCATTACTGTGATAGATGCACAATGAAATATAAGATGACTATATTTTTGAGACTTTAACTGTTTTGTTAAAAATCTGTCTAAAGATGAGTTGATTTATTTCTTTGATGCAGTTTAAGGTCTTTTGTTACCCAGGGACAATACTGGACAAATGCTTAACATTTTGAAGCTGTCAAAACATAAACTAAATCTTTTGAGGCACCAAAAAATATATAATCCTTAGCTCAATAAAAGACTCATCATAAAAGCTGATTTCATGTTCTACAGGATGATATAATTTACAGCTTGGTCCTTGAATTGGATTAAATTACAGTGTACAGGTGTATGTGGTGTTCTGTTTACTCTGTGTTCATCTTGTAGCAGCCTGCCTGAGATGTTTGCAGAGAAATATCAAGGTTCAGATTTAAATGGTGTTTGATCAGTGTCTACACCTGGGGCTTTGAAGACATTACGAAATTATCCATGAATATAGCAAATATCATGATTTGAGAGTGAAGCGCCTGGGCCTGACAGGCACACTGATAACGCACACTAGCACATCATGACTCCATGAAGTTTGTTGTATTTCAAAGGGCACCAGCTTTGAACTAGCCTCTACCCCGGGCTGTGTTCTGATGTGTGCAGAGTTGAGATAGCGCTGCACTTCTTCCACTCACTTCAACGTGTACATCATCAGATGTGTAATATGCAGAGATACACAATGTGGCAGCATGCCACTATGAATTGTCATTATACTGGGCTATAACACCAGACCAAGACAGACCTGAAATCACTATCCACATGAATGCATGACTACTCAATTTAGACTGCCTGTACACTGGTTACACTGCTTCCTGAGCATATTGATGTTGGTTCCTTTTAATGTATGAGTCAGGGTTCATTATGTCAGTGATTCTACACTATTTGTAACCCCATAATTTAAGTTGTTTTTTTAACTTGTTAAATCAGACACTAGAATTGTTTGGATACCAATTTCAGCATCGGCCCCTATTACTGCCTATAAAGCTGTATTGGGTATTTATTAGTGTGCACAGGTCCCTTACTATGACAAATAAGCCTTCCAAAAAAATTTACTGATTTCTGGTAAATTATCTCGTCATGATACCAAACGACCACAACACTGTGCTAGCAGACATCGTGACGTTAGTCAGAGCTATCAACATTTTAGCAAACAGCCCTTTTTGATTAAAGTAATGCTAATTTTTCATCCCATGTATCAGAAGGGTTCTCTATATAGGCCAATGCTCAAGTCTAGGCATCAGAATCACTACTGGAAAAGAAAATTCAACAGTATTATAAGACAGCCAATTTTTTCAGTGTTAGTGTTTTGGGTAGGTTTTTTAAGTTGCAAGTCTCACCCACCAGACCATTCTTGATCAAGTCAGCCCACATGCTGGTACCATCTCCTCCCCTCATCAGCACATTGTAGATGAAAAAGTACGTTCCAGGGATTTTACAGGTGAACTTCCCCGTTGCGCCCTCAAAGTTCCCGCCAATGTTAGTCACCACGTCATCAAATCGTAGAATATCGTAACCTTCTTGCGGGTTTCGTAGTCCTGCATAGAAAGCCACCCGAGGTGAAGTGTTGTAGGTCGTAGTGCTAACTGACCCTTTCCCCCCTAAACCTAGAATCCCTGTCCGTACAATGTCCACACCATCTCCTGGTGGTCCCTTAGGGCCAGGTGGACCAGGCTCTCCAGGTGGTCCCGGGGGTCCAGGCTTGCCGGGACGTCCTGGTTTTCCTTGTGGGCCGTGAGCACTGTAAGTAGGCAGGGGTGGGCCTATACTGTGATCACTAAGATCCGCGTCGTTGTCCACCTGTAGGCCTGTGGTTGCTGTATCTGTTCCTGTGCCTGTTGTGCCCGTGCTGGGGAAGGGGTCACAAACCATGCGGCAGGTACCCAGCATCTCAAAGTGGCTCGAGCTGTCGTCCGCTCCACCTGTGCCAACAGAACTGACCAGCACAGGGATGAGGACCACCAGCACTAGGACCAGCATGACCCCCACGGCAGCTGCCACCAGGGTCTTCCGCCCGATGCTCAGCCGGGGAAGGGGCTGCGCAGCCACCGTGGAACTCTCCGGAGTGGAAATGGTGACTGTGGGGAGTGCGTCCACCTGGCAAAACGCAGACACTGAAGATCTGTGTTGGTGGAGATGGAGAGCTGGTATGAGTGAGTGACAGAGCAGTGTAGGAGTAAAGGAGAGTGGAGCAAAGGACTGAAGTGATCAAAAGGAGAGAGGGATTGAGAGAGTGAAGAGAGAGAGTAAGAGGAGAGGAGGAGGGAGAGAGTAAGACGGCGTGTGAGAAAAAAAAAGAAAAGACGCAAGGGGAGGAGAGAGTGAGCAACATACACTCACCAACAATCTGAGTCAGGGCTGAGGAGGGCACTTTCCTACTGGCAGCCAGGGTAGACATTAAGAAGGAGTGTGATATTTAGGGCACAGAACATGCATGGAGAAATGGATTTTCTGGAAGTTTCATAAATGAAAAGTATCTTTATTTTAGAAGACACTATTTATGCACAACTACTAAAATGGAAATACTCAAGTCTTATTGCTTTTCACTGTATTTTATTTCTTTCAGAATAGAATAGAATAGCCTTTATTTGTCATTGTTAGTTGTACAATGAAATTATTAGTGCTGCTCCTGAATGTGCATGTTATAAATACAAATAAAATAAAAACAGGTACAAAAATATGTATAAAAGACAATATAAATAGAGTAATAATATTAAACAAATGTCAAATATATACAGTCAGGTAGAGAGAAGAGGTATTTTGATTAAGATATTGCACATTATATGAAAGTTTTCACAGTTATGAATATAAATATTGCACATGAGGGGATTGTTTATGTCAGCTGTTTGTGGGTGTTTAGTGTTGTGATGGCTCTCGGGAAGAAACTGTCTCTGATATCAGACATTTGGAAGTGGTTTTGTATGCAGAAAAAATTTACAAAAAAATGTAATTTAGGACATCTATTTGGTAGCACCCATTTCTATTTTTATATACAATGTAATCCCAAAATTGCAAGGAATAAATTCATCCAAATTCAGCTTCTGTGTATAACCTTTGAAGGTGTGTCTGTATTCTCATGAGAAAGCTACTAGAACTGGCCCAACTTAACAGACTGCAAATGTTATAATTATTTTAATACCATTTATGCTTTACCTGTTCTGAAGTATCAGAATACTTCCTGTGAACAGCTCCTGTAGTTTAGTAGCGATAACACGTGATGTATGTTTTATGTAAATAGCAAATGTAAACTTACCTTTGTTTCCTCTTCTATCTGACTTGGCTATGTTCCATTATAATTATTTGGGTAAATGAAATTTCTTGTGAAGTTTTTTGTTAATATACAACAAAGCCTACAAGCTAAAGTAGTTAAACACTGGTAGTAATTGTGATGTTATTTCTTGAAGTGGCTCATGCTATAGTTTTGTATTGAGTGTCTAGCACTGATTTAGGGATGAGGCTGTCATTTAAGTTGACTGCTGTTCAGTTGGCCTGCTGAAAATAACTACATGACAACTGACATTTTTTTAACCCTCCTGTCATGTTCATTTCTCAGGGGACAGCAATAATGTTCCTGGGTCAACTTGACCCGGGGCACATTTAATGATACAAAAGTGTCAGAACCCAAAAATATCCCAATAACATTTTTTTAACCTCATTATTAACTCCAATGCTAACCATTTAATCCAATATTTAGTGCATTGGTGTTCTTTAATTCTCACAGATCATAGTTCAATGAGGATAACTCACTCGTTTTTATGAACACAGTTGCAAAGAAACATTTAGTATTTGACACTTCTGACCCCTTTTAGCCTCCACTTTGACTGCAGCGTCAGATTGACCCACAACCAGTATCTATGCAATATAAACATGCAGGGGTGGTGGGGGGGGGGGGTTGCAAATGTGTGAAATGAGCCATTTTTATTTTATATGTTGTTTACGTAAATTAAGCCAGCAAAAGTTTAATTGCGAAAAAATACTTTTAACATTATTTTTGGATTTTTGAACTTTAAAAAGGGTCAATTTGACCAGCAACATAACAGGAGGGTTAAGCAACAGAGACACAATCATTAAAATTGTGAACGCTTCATTAGATTACAAAGTGGCAGCCTACGACATACAATTTTGTAACATCAAACAAGGGTTTTCTGCTTCAAGTCATACTGATTTGTGATTTTTGGAAATTAATAATCTGTCTGGTTGGTGAGTTTTAGTCCTCTGAAACAACAGGAAATGTCTTGCTTCACTTGAGTATATGAGAAATAGCTTTTAAGATAGCGTATTCTTCATAATGCTTATAATATACTGGTACCCTAATGAAAGGGATTAACAAATAGTTGTGTTGGCTCCTGTATCAGATGCAGTTAAGGTGTTTACTTTTCCCCTTTGCCTGGCTTGATGCGTGCATGTGGGAAATGAGCATTTCAAAGCCTACACATTAAATACCACTTGGATTTATATTCTGTGTTGACTAAAAATACACTCCACATTTTTGGTCCAAACTCGGTGTGTTGGCAGAGATGCTTCTGCTTGATTTTGCAACTATTGCCAGTTCCCTGCTCAGCGATGATTTTTCCTAACTCTAAATTGATGTACTGATCTGAATTAAAGAATGTAGGAGATTCTGGATGGTTGTATGGGAGGGTTGTCATTTAAGTGGTCAGACAGAGAACCAATACTTTTTTTTACTGTTGAAAATGCATGAATACGTTTAAAAATTGTGGTCCAACATGTCAACTAACATGTAATGTTGAACAACATGTAATGTTGAATAACAAGAAAGAAGTGTATTCAAAGATCCTTAAACCATCTAGAGTTTGTATTTTAAACAGTCAGGAACTCAAAAGATCAGATTCTTGGAGTTTCAGTTTTTTTTCCCACCAAGACTGATCAGCTAAAATAAATCACTGAACATGATTTTCATTTTTACTTAATGTTCCTCTGTCAACTACGCACAGTACATCTAGTAAATGTGTGCCCTGATAATTATTACACTCCTACCAATTAACCAAGAGCCATAAAACAAAAACATAGTCACACTGAAGCCAGTTACATAAACTTGGCTCTGTTGGAATCATCCAGTGATATTACTTTTTCATGAGTAGTTTAAGCAGGCGGTAGTTTGTTTTTTTTATGACTCCTCTCCACATTTTTGATGCTGCTGTTGTCACAGGGCACGACAATGGTACTGAGTCAGACACCCCGAGCACTGCTTTCTTGCTGAGTCTCTCTGGATGATGACATGTACTAAATCGGTGAGACGAAAACATAGCCAGAATGATGGAAGACATCTTCAATCTTCTTTACTCTTTTACTATCAAGAATATCTAACATGTAATACTAAGAACAATTTCATTTAGCATGTTTTGCAAAAACACCACACTAAAGATTAAGGAGTTATGTTGGAAAATGCACATCAGTGCTTGACAACACTTACAACCCCTGCCACATGTACTTATATCGAAATGTCATAGTAATTGAGATGCATATATTAGCAAAACCTGTTAACTTTAAATATTAGACATTTTTAAATCAATCTTACAACAGTTTGAACTTTTTGTCAGCCTTTTTTATAAAGTGATGAACCAAGACATGGCTCTATTAGTTGAATTTAGTGCCCTCATGTGGTTCTCTAACATATTACAAGATGAGTGATGTACACATAGCATCTTTACTCTACTTCTTGGTGTGACTCCAAAGCTGTACTGTAGCATGAGACACTTTCAGAAGAGACTCAAGACAAGTCAGGCTCAAGGGCCTTAACTCAAATCAACCATATAACCAGTTTTGGGCTAAATCATCAGAATACCTGCAAATAATTAAACAGCAGGAACAGCAGTAATGTTCCTGGGTCATTTAGGTGGGTCGCCAGGGCATATTTAATTATCCAAAAGTGTCAGAAGAACCAAAATTAACATTTTCTAATCTCATTATTAACTCTATTACTAACCATTTAAATCAATAGTTGGTGCAACAGTGTTCTTTAATCCTCACAGATCATGCCTCAATGAGGATAACTCACTCATTTTTAATGAAAATTCTTCTTAAAACTTTTTAAAATGCACATTGGAAAGACCTAAACACAAATACAATAGTTTTACATGACATAGATTTTGTTTTATTTTATTTTGAATTTTGAATTATTTTGTTTTATGAAGTGATGTTGATAAATTCAAACGAGACACCTCCTCTGTCACATGCTGACCATATTTGTAGGCTGTTTTTAGCTGGTTTGGAAGGCATATATTGCCTAAAATGTGATTTTTTTTTTTTTTTTTTACTTTAAAAAGGGTCAATTTGACCCACAACATAACAGGAGGGTTAAGAATTCACTTGAACTCTAATGATATAGGACAGTTGTCTATCAATTAAATGTTTATTCTTACTGCTTGTAAATCATGAAATAAGGTGTATTTCTGGACTTGTACGGTTAGTCTGGCTCATAGTTAGTGATGAGACAATTACACTTGGTATGTTTGAGTTTTGCTGTGTAGTGTTCTGTATACCTAAATTAGCTCCTCTGTAGGCTGTCATACAGTACAGTGGTACTTAGATATAAATGTGATGCCATGGGGGTTAGAATAAACTACTGAGGATGCACAAACAGTACAATTTAGGCTGGTTTGAATGCAGGTATGGGGCCTGCACTGCGTCCTGCCGAATGAACCTCCAGCGCATCATGAGAACAGCTGAGAAGATTGTTGGTACCTCTCTTCCCTACCTCCAAAAGCCCTGCACATAGCAGGCGACCCCTCCCACCCGTCTCACAGCCTCTTCAGTCTGTTGCCATCAGGAAGGAGACTACGCAGTCTCCGGGCCAGAACCAGCAGACTGAGGGACAGTTTCATCCACCAGGCAGTCAGGATGCTGAACTCTCCCTGTTTGCCCCCTCTTCCCATAGTGCCCCCTTCACAGACTTAACCCAGTCACTGCCCCCCCCCCCCCCCCCCCCCCAGGCCATAATGCTGACACTCACTAACAACCAGTTGGTTAATTAGCCTGAGAGAAATCCTCTGACCAGGCAAACTTTGTGGACACCCACTGAGAGACAGATTGGGTTGAGATGTGTGATGTGATGTTGATTCAGGCTTTAATGTGGACTAAAACATACTACCATGTTAACAATTTGTTGATGAGAATCTGAGTTGGAAAGAACAAATCAATTGGGAAAAAACTAATAAATCTCTTGGTATTATAAGAAGGATTAGTCATCTAGTTACCACAAATTGTCTTCCTACTCTGTATTACAGCCTAATTTATCCATATCTTTCATATTGTGATGTAGTTTGTAGTACTTTTCCTACAGCTCTCAATAAAATTTTCAAGAGCCGGCTCTTTCAACTCCCAAACGGTTCTTAATTTAGGATCTTTTATAGCCGTATGTTTTACCTGAACTTTGCAAAAAATAATGGTTTGTGTTTTGAAAACCCTTTTACGTAGTGTTTTTATGAGAAGCCTTATAATTGTGTGTATTTATTCTGTTACAAAACCATTCTTACTTTTGTTTAGTATTTAAATCAAACTTTATTATTGTACAAATTAACAAAAAACTGCAAACATATCCACAGAACAGAACCAGAACCAAACTCAAGCAAACAGAACAAGAATCAAACTCGAGCAAACAGAACCAGAACCAACTCAAGCAAACAGAACCAGAACCAGAACAAAACTCAAGCAAACAGACCCAGAACCAACTCAAGCAAACAGAACCAGAATCAGAACCAGAACCAGAACCAACCCAAGAAACGGAACCAGAACCAGTACCAGAACCAGTACCAGAACCCAAACCAGAACCAGAACCAAACAAAGCAAACAGAACCAGAACCAAAACCAAACTGAAGCAAACAGAACCAGAGACGGAACCAGAACCAGAACCAGAACCAGAACCAGAACTAGAACCAGAACCAACTCAAGCAACCAGAAGCAGAAAAAAACTCAAGCAAACAGAACCAGAACCAACTCAAGCAAACAGAACCAGAACCAACTCAAGCAAATAGAAGCAGAATGAAACTCGTGTAAACAGAACCAGAACCAGGTGTTTGATTAGGGTTATGGTTAGGGTTAGGGTTATGATTAGGGTTAGGGTTGTGATTAGGGTTAGGGTTATGATTAGGGTTAGGGTTGTGAATAGGGTTAGGGTTATGATTAGGGTTAGGGTTATGATTAGGGTTAGGGTTATGATAAGGGTTAGGGTTATGATTAGGGTTAGGGTTGTGAATAGGGTTAGGGTTATGATTAGGGTTAGGGTTATGATAAGGGTTAGGGTTATGATTAGGGTTAGGGTTATGATTAGGGTTAGTTTTATGAATAGGGTTAGGGTTGTGATTCGGGTTAGGGTTAGAGTTATGATTGGGGTTAGGGTTATTTTTATGAATAGGGTTAGGGTTATGATTAGGGTTAGTTTTATGAATAGGGTTAGGGTTGTGATTAGGGTTAGTTTTATGAATAGGGTTAGGGTTGTGATTCGGGTTAGGGTTTTGGTTGCAATTAGGGTTAGGGTTATGATTAGGGTTAGGGTTATGATTAGGGTTAGTTTTATGAATAGGGTTAGGGTTGTGATTAGGGTTAGTTTTATGAAGAGGGTTAGGGTTGTGATAAGGGTAAGGGTTAGGGTTATGATTTGGATTAGGGATAGGGTTATCCGTGTGATTAGGGATAAGGTTATGATTGGGGTTAGGGTTAGGATTAGGATTAGGATTAGGGTTAGGGTTAGGGTTAACATTAGGGTTAGGGTTAGGGCTGTGATTAGGGTTAGGGTTAGGGTTATGATTGGGGTTAGGGTTATGATTAGGGTTAGGGTTAGGGTTAGGGTTAGAGTTGTGATAGGGTTAGGGTTGTAATTAGGATAAGGGTTAGGGTTATGAAGCAGAACCAAGCTCAAGCAAACAGAACCAGAACCATACTCAAGCGAACAGAACCAGAACCATACTCAAGTAAACAGAACCAGAACCAAACTCAAGCAAACAGAACCACAACCAACTCAAGCAAACAGAACCAGAACCAGAACCAGAACCAAACTAGGGTTTGGGTAAGGGTTAGGATTATGGTTATGATTAGGGTTAGGTTTAGGGTTATGATTAGGGTTCAGGTTATGATTAGGGTTAGGGTTAGCCTTTTTTCGTTTTTTTCTGAGAAGCCTTATAATTGCCCAATTTTGTGCATTTATTCTGTTACAAAACCATTTTTACTTTTGTTTAGTATTTTAATCAAACTTTTTTACTGCACAAATGAACACACAAAATCAGAACCAACTGCAGCAAACAGAACCAGAACCAAAACCAGAACCAGAACCAAAACCAGAACCAAACTCAAGCAAACAGAACCAGAACCAAACTCAAGCAAACAGAACCAGAACCAAACTCAAGCAAACAGTTGTCCATACACATCATATTCATATTTTGTACTTTTGAATTCTGTTGATGTAATAACTGTATGTATATTAATTGTTAATTTTTAATATTGTTATGTTATTTTATTTTCAGTATCAACTATTGTCTTTATATGTGTCAATGTAGTATTTTTTAATTAGTTTTTGACATTCCAACACTATTTGGGTAGAGGTTTCAAATAAGCTCTGAGTTTTCTGCCTCGTCCTGCATAGAATATTATTTATCTTTGCCTTTTTTTTGTGTGTATTTTCTTTTAATTGTGCAAATAAGTTTACAAACAAATAAAAAACAAACAATTTAAACAGAGTAACTTTCTGGCCGTGTTTTCCCTGCACATGCTCTCCATCTCAACACAGCAATAGCTACTGTAGGAATAGTACACAGTTGTAGGCTGCTGCTTGACTTAGAGCAGAACAATTATAGCCACTGCAGCGCTGAACAGATGATAGATATCCACCTTCACGGAGCTAATTCAATATGTGCCACAGAGATAGTACTTAGTAGTTTGGTGCTGAAAGTACAGAAAATACATTTTGCATGTGTCCCACAGAGGTTCTTAGCAGGTGTGGTGTCACATTAGATCCTCCCATGTCCCATGTAAGCAGATCACCTCAAGTTTTTGTTCATGATGATTTTGATCAGAACTGAATGTGACAGCAGCAGCTAACAAATGTCTGAGCAGTCTCATTTATGGACTGAATAAATTAAGAATAAAGATGTCATTACAGGCAAAATCTGAAGGTTTGGTTGCAACTTAAGTAGATCACAAAGATGGTAAGGCAAGAGGTCACAAGTCATCATAGGATCTGCACATGCAAATATATTATAAAAAAAAAGTGAGTACTCTTTCTGGCCCTGTGTCTCCACGAGGTTGCCTCTCTCAAAAGACTTTTTTTTTCTCAATTCCAAGTATGTCTTATTTCAAACTTGATATAAAGTATAAGGCATCATGTCTGTTAAGCAAAGAAATGAGGGTGACTAAACAAGTAAAGTTGAGTAAAGCCTCTACCTCTAATGGACTCTGTGGAGGTCTTCTAAAAGTAAACTTCAGGCTCCTTCAGGAATGGGTCAATTTAAGCTCTGCTGAACCCTGGTAGGCTTCTATAAACCTGCCCATACATTCCACAAATCTGTAAGCTCATTAAAGTCCAGAAATTTGGATTTACACTTGAATTTAGCTTTCAAATAATGGAAATCAGTGTTACAGCAAACAGGGCCCTCTTTGAATCCAGGCTGATTTTCCTAGTAAGCTAACTTATAAAATAGGCATCTAAATTTAATAGGAAGGAAAAAGTATGAGTGAATGGTAGAAATTGACTTATGTTCACATTTCACAAACCGCAGTGACTTCTTTAATCCAGAGGATGGCGCCAACTGCTCATTCTTGTCAAGATTTGATGCTTGAAAATGCAAAGTAAACAATCAGGCCCCTTCTCTTGGGCTCTTTCAGAGTCATTGTATGATTTGACAAAGCATTGAAAAAGTGAGATAGTCTTCATGAGTATGTCTTCACATTTAAAAGTTATGTCGTTGAGAACATCAGGACATTATTCAATTTTCTGTGCAAGAGCAGAAACTTTTCTTATCAGCCCGACAGTACAGGGGAAGGTGAAGACCACCCATCTTGAGCAGCCCTGCTCACATTCCAGAATAGACACAGGGGGACTGCCCTGTCAGTAACACGAGAACAGGCCATCTTTGATGTCTATATTCAGGATGGACCCAGCTGGAGAGAGCATTTACCTGACTTTTGGGAGGATGTATGGTGAAACATTACTGGTGCTTCTGTCTATTATTTCTGGTTAATTCAAAGAAAAGAAAAGAACATATTTGAGGTGGAGAAATTATGTCATTTTTCTCCATTTCTGTCATGTTAAAGCCAAATATCTTCAGATTTCAATCCTTCAATTCATTTGGTAACTTCACATAACTTTGCATTACATTTTTTTGAAACTTTCATAACATTAAAGCTTCTTGAACTGGTATAATAACCCCTTGTGTAAAAGGAAAGCATATCAGCCCCGATGTTTACACAAGGGTTCAAACAGAGTAACTTCCTTGATTCTTTCTATTTGGACTCTTCCTTTTTAGGCAATAGACCGCTGCCTTGCAGTCCCTCCTGGGATTCTGTGGGAATTCCTTAGCTGGTATACTTGGCCAATGGTTTTCATTCCTGAATATTTGTTATTTAAGGATATGAGAATGGGATGGAGACTGGAACTGTAGAAATGGTGCAAAGGAGGGACTAAAAAAATGTTGCAAAAACGTTGCTGTGGGGCAAGCTTAACCAAGCTCTGACCTGATTTTGTAAAGAGTTGTGTGTGGGGGTGTGGTCTTGTGTTATCTATTGTCGCTCAAGTCAACAAGTAATTTAATCTTCTAATGTGAGTGACTGCAGTTGAAAAAGGGCATCCACAGAACATGGTTTCATATAATAGTGCCACTAGTGCCAAATACGTTTTAGTGAACATTGTGTTAATGTAACAGTTAACCACAAAGAACAACCTTTTCCTTTAAGATAAAAAAAATGGTACATTCATTATACTATCTTTAAAGGTCAGGCAAAAATACAAAAGCCAGGGCCCTTTGTTTCATCAATTTCTTTTCAACATTTGTTCTTCTAAAAAGTATGTGTAAAGGCCCAATAAAGACTGTAACAATCCAGTGACAAAATATCATCTAAATGCATTTCTAGCCCTCTGTGAAAGATTTGAGGCAAAGCAAGGCAAGGCAACTTTATTTGTATAGCGCATTTCATACACGAGGGCAACTCAATGTGCTTTACATTAAAACATTAAAAGCATTGGAAACATTCAGACGAGCACAAAAGAGCACAATTAAAATGACAAATATAATAAAATAGAAAGAAAAGGAAAATTAGAAATATATTAAAAGTACTTTAAAATTTGCATTTAAAGCCAGTTAAAATAAGCTAAGATAGGAAGGCAGTGGCAAATAAAAAAAGTCTTAATCTTTGATTTAAAAGAGGTGAGAGTTGGAGCAGACCTACAGCTTTCAGGGAGTTTGTTCCAGATATGTGGTGCATAATGACTAAACGCTGCTTCACCATGTTACGTTCTGACTCTCGGGACTGAAAGCAGACCAGTACCTGATGACCTCAGAGGTCCAGATGGTTCATACAGTAGCAGCAGATCAGTAATGTATTTCATTCAGTGCTTTATAAACCAGGGGTTCCCAAACTTTTCAGCCCGCCACCCCCAAAATATAGGCGCCAAAAACTTGTGACCCCTACTGTCCCTCGAAGTGATTAAATGCTGCTTCATACTTAATTTACTTCAACTTCAAAATTAGTTTACCTACATAATTAACTGTTAGCTAACCCTAACCCTAATTTTAGGTGTCATCTGGCAACAAAGAAAGGCAGAAAACTAATGAAATGTACTTATTTGCAGGGTTTTATTTAAAATGTAACTACATTTTTTGTCAATATTTTTACAATAATGGGTAAAATCAGCAAATTTAGATTACTTACAAAAAATTAAAAAATCTGGAAGACACCTTGCGACCCTCCATTGGTGTCCCGCGATCCCTCAGGGTGTCCTGACCCACACTTTGGGAACCCTGTTAGAAACCATCAGCAGGATTTTAAAGTCTATTCTCTGACAGACAGAAATCCAGTGCAGAGATCTAAGAACTTTTTTGGTCCTTGTTAGGACTCGAGCAGCAGCATTCTGTTTGAGCTGCAGTCGTCTTGTGGACTTTTTAGGGAGTCCTTTAAAGACACCGTTACAGTAGTCTAGTCTGCTAAAGATAAATGCATGGAGGAGCTTTTCTGCATCCTGCTGAGACAAAAGTCCTTTAATCCTTTATATATTTTTAAGGTGATAGTAGGCTGACTTTGTAATTGTCTTAATGTGAGGGATAAGCTTTAACCCTCCTGTTATGTTCATTTCTCTAAAACAGCAATAATATGCCCTGGGTCAATATGACCCAGGGCATATTATCCATTGGTGTTCTTTAATCCTCACAGATCATGGTTCAATTAGGAGAAATCACTCGTTTTTCATTAAAATCAATGTTAGACCTTTTTTAATGTACATTGGAAAGCCCTAAGTATAAATACAATAGTTTTACATGACATAGCTTTTTGTTTATTTCATATTATATATTTTTATTTTTAAATTTTATGAAGTGATGTTGATAAATTAACAAGAGACACCTCTTCTATCACAAGATTTATATGCTGCATTTAGCTGGTTTGGAAGGCATATATTACCTAAAATAGACTTTAAAAAGGGTCAATTTGACCCGCAACATAACAGGAGGGTTAAAGCTGCTGTGAGGAACTTTTTATTTCTATCAATTTTGGCGCCCCTTTGTTGAGTCATACCTCTTTTCTTTTGTTCTCTCCATGCAAACGTAGTGTTTTTAACAAAAAACTCACCCTGCTGTCTTTTAACAGCCAGATTTATCACTCAATGTGATTATTTGCCATGCAAACAGACGAAAAAGGGAGTTTCTGAAGCCAAATGTCAATCATGTGGTCTGACACCTAACCCCTCTGAGTTGTTTAAGGCATTAAAGATGACAACAGAGAAGGTATCAGTGTTGTTGTTTATGGTTTTGTTTGCTTTTGAAAGTCATAAAGAGGCATCAGTGTTGGTTTCAGTCTGTTTCTCAGCTGGTGAAAAACTCCTCATAGTGCCTTTCAGTTTATTGGGAATATCCTGTTCTACCCTGCCAGCTTTCAGTGATCCCTGTGCAGTGCTTTGTATCAGTTGAGGCTTGAATCATGTCTGTGCTGGAGGTGCCAGAAGCCTGCCTGACTGGTTAACCTACAGAGTCTGGAATCCACTTCTCACTAACAGTAGACACATATTTCCCTTTTTAGGGCATGACAACCTATTACGTAATTTAGGGAGCACTTGGATCTCTAGGGTTGAAGTGGGAGGTGCTGATGCAGAGCGGCAGCCTCATTGACCAATCACATGCCAGGGAATTTGCCTTCTCGTTATCTGATTGGCTTAGAAGGCGGACAGAGTTGGTGACGTTTAGGCTGCTCGCGCTTTACTCTCTGACTTGGAGTTTTCACGGGAGTAGTTGTAGTTCTCACACCGGACGGGGTAACTGTCCTGGAAAAACAGGCTCTCGGGATTGTTTCACGCGTTTGTAAGCGGGAGTTTGGGAGACAGCTGCCGTGGGTGGTCTGGTATTTGCTTGTTTCTCTCTTGGATAGTGGTCTAAAGTTGTCACGATGCCGGTTTTTCACACGAAGACGATAGAAAGTATCCTGGAGCCGGTGGCTCAGCAGATATCCCATCTGGTGATAATGCACGAAGAAGGTGAAGTTGATGGGAAAGCTATTCCGGATCTTACAGCGCCAGTGGCTGCTGTTCAGGCGGCTGTTAGCAACCTTGTTCGGGTGAGTAACTTTTATCATCCCTGGTGAAATGTGTACCTGAGAAAGTCGGGCGGGTGCTTGTAGTAGCTATACCTGTCGCTCTTTGTCCCACACCACCCCTCTCCTTAATACTTGGACTTTGATTCACACATATTCACTTTAAGCCAGTCTTTATTATGTCTTTTAGGATGTGAAAGCATGCTATTTAAGTTATTTGAAGTAGTTTGACTCGGGGCAAAGGGCAGTGACGCCCTTTTCCCCTTGAAAATATGCCCTGCCTCCTCTGGTGCTGCCTGCTGCCATATCTTGACGTAGGCACTGCTGCTGGTGTGTTCCACACCAGGCACTGAATCAGCCCACAGTTAACTCATCATTTATAATGCTAGATAACAAAAAACACTTAAACTTATTGTCTTTTTATATAGCTGGGAATGAATGAAACTGAAATACAGAATGAATGATTTCAGTAACTTCAGTCCACTAAGACAGAATAGGTGGGATTGTCCCTTTGCAGCCACAACTCTCTCAATGAATGTATGAAACACAGTCAGGCATTGGATAGATGGAGAAATAATCGTTAACAAAATTACTGTTTCATACACTACCAGTCAAAAGTTTGGAAATACCTTCTCATTCAAGGGTTTGTATTTATTTTAATGATTTGAAACACTGTATATTAATACCAAAGACATCAAAACTATGAAAGAACATATATGGGATTATTTAATTAACAAAAAAGTGTTAAACAAACCAGAATATGTTTTATATTTTAGATTCTGTAAAGTAGCCGCCCTTTTTCCTTCATGACAGCTTTGCACACTCTTGGTATTCTCTCAGTCTGCTTCATGAAGTGGTCTCCTGGAATCTAATCTAATTAACACGTGTCTTATCAAGAGTTCATTTGTAGAATGACTTGCCTTCTTAATGTGTTTGAGATCATCAGTTGTGTTGTTCAGAGGTAGGGTTAGTACACAATAGATAGCCCTATTTGACTACTGTTGTAATCCATATTATGGCAGAACCATATTTCTTCATAGTTTTGATGTCTTCAGTATTAAACTACAATGTTGAAAATAATTAAAATAAATAAAAACCATTGAATGAGAAGGTGTGTTCAAAGTTTTGACTGATAGTTTAGATATGACTGTTTATGCTCCCCTGGTGTCACTTTATAACAGATATGACAAAGACAGACTCCACAAAGTCTGTGTCAGAGCTGCTGATTGGATTGAGGATGGTGCTATATGCTGCCTTCACTGACTGATCAAACCAGGGTGGGAAATGATACCTGGTACATTAATATCATGATACAACAATTCTGCAATAATTGATGAATGACAAGACATGTATGTACTGATAAGTTATGATATCCGTTTCTGATTGACCAAAGATTGCAGAATACAAAAAGTGAAGAATTAATGGCTTTTGCGCCACCACCAGGAGTTATGAAGTAGTGATGAAGTGAGTCAAAGTGGAAGGGAAAATCAAAATATAGATATTTTGTACCAGCGAATCAACAAAGCTTCTCCAATATCCCAGCTTAAGCAGGTTGGGCAGTTCATTTGTAATCAACACTTTAAAAATAAATCTGTAGGCTGTTAAAATCTGCTGCACTGGACAGTAGGAGGGATGGTCAACAATGCAAAATCTCCAACACCCTGTTTAATCCAATCCATGCTGTGCTATGCATTTAAATAAAGGTAGATAGGACAGTGAGACACCATTCTACCTCAATCCTGGCTGCAAAATGTATGCCACCAAATTTAAATTGCTTGTGATAGTTAAATGCTGCCTTCACTGACCCATTGGGATTACCTGATTAAGAGCCACTAGTCATATATCATCACCAACATATTTCTCCCTTTGCCTGTAAGCTGTATTTAGATAGCATTTTTTGTCCCTGTAACTCTGATCTGATTGGTCAGAGACTCAGAGGAAACACAGAATAAGCAGGAAAATTAATATAAGCAAAAGTAAAACCTCAAAATCAACCCCAAATTGTTTACAAGTTGTTTAGATAAACTGCCAACCAACGATGAAGCCAACAGACCTAAAAATAAAAGTCCCCTCCTGTAATTTTGACTCACTTTTGACGCACTTTGGCAAGAACTATACATTTTCATACCTAGTTAGTGCCCTCAATTTCTACCCGTACAGTGCAGTTAAAATGTCTCCGTGGGACCATTAATTATGCATTTCCAAACTGTTCTTAGAGAAACATTACATGCACCCTGATGACCAGCTGCAGCTGTGGCTTCATGTATATTTAGAATAAAAAAAGAAGCTAACTACACCACAGGGATGTTCTTCTAACGACTGTCACTGCAGAAAATAAGGAAATAACAACGTTGTTTCCTTAAAATGGAACATTTCATCGAGAGGAAACAGGAGGATATGAGGTGGCTGTCAGATATAGTGGTTTGTAAAAGGAGGAGAAGGGGGGGATAGAGACTAAATTAAGGCAGACTTAGTTCCTGTGTCATTCTCTCTGTCAGCCTGGTTGAGCACCGAGCCCCTGACAGTTGTTGGGAGATAAATTTGGACAATTGCTGTGGTGTCTTCTGTCAGTAAAGATACTCCTTGTTTAGAGGGATTGCTTATACCATGATGAGACAGTTAATCAGTCAGTGTATGATCCAGGCTAGTTTGAGCTAGTTTGCTTCATTGTTTGCCTTTGTTTTGTCACTATGCACTCTCTAAAGCTCTCTGCACACTCTTACATTTACATATCAGCATGAACAGAACTTCCTTCCTCTAAAGAGCATTGTAGAGAAGGTTTTCGGTGATGTGTTATATTTGATATCATATGTGAGATATGAGGAAGGCCCTCTATACCAAATTAACTGAACTAATATCCATTAACAGTTCATACATTCTGTCATAGAATAAATTGGATTTAGTCAACTTTTAGACATAAACTTAGTTCCCTATCCATTAAAAAAATGTTTTGAAATATGATAGTATGTAATATTGGAAAGAGACCAACATGTGAAATTTAACACGGTCATTAAAGGTTTTATTTGAGAAGCTGTCTGTCTATAAAAGGAATTATGATGGTTGTTTTATGTGAAGGTGAATTTGACCTTTCATTTTTGATTGTATGTACAAAAAGGATACTACTCAGAAAGAGTGCTCTTTTAAAAAAATGTTAAAGCATTGCAAAAAGTTCCTTAAATGTTTTCTGTAGTACATATTTTCTATAATCATTAAGTTAACTTGTATCCTGTAGTAATGGATCTACTTGGAACAGATAGCCAACTTTGCTTATTTAGGGCCTGTCTCCATTGACAGAATTTTGTTTTGCACTGGCAGCCCCCCAACCTCAATTTTAAAGCACTTCTCACCGACGCTTACTGCTTTGATGCTGAGTTTTACATTTTCTTCAAGGACATCTTGCAATGAAATATAAAAAACAAAGAAAATGGATTGTCTTGGGATTGGCAGCAGCTCTAGACTGGAAAACTGTACCGGTCATCTTTTTTCAGAATCAGAAATACTTAATACAAAATATTAATAGAAAGAAGGAATAAAATAAGATAAGATAAAATAAAATCTAATAATAATTAGGGTTGCAAAGGGGTGGAAAATTTCCGGTAAATTTCCATGGGAAGTCAAGCATGGGAATTTTGGAAATATTCCAAATTGGAAACTTTCCATGGTAAGGTATCATATCCAAGCATAAATATTTGTTTTATTATAAGCAGACATCCATCCAAAATAATACAATTAAAACAGATTTATTTGTAAGTAGAACTTTATCAAGTGTTAAATCTTTTTTTGAACAATAAATTCTTTCATTGAAGTCCAAAATATGAATGTTGAGTTAACTTTTACTAATGCCTCCGACCCAACCCATTCAAAAATTAACAAAAATGCAATCTCAAAAAGTCCCATTCAACATGTTAATAAAAAGTGCATGTAGGGGGCGTGGTCTCTATAGCCCTGCAGTAAGCAGTGTGCTATGTGCATGTGATTGAGGAATAGCATAGATATTCAACTGTACTTGCATGAAATCTGGTTGACTTAGTCAGGATTATGCTGAAATATATTTTCCCCAACTATATATAAGTTCACTATTAAGAGCCAACCTTCAATTTAGCAAATTCCTGGTTTATTCACGTTTATTTCCATAAATTCGACCGTTAATTCCCATGGAAAGTTTCCAACTTTGAAAATTTGCAACCCCAATAATAATAAAGTTTGTACAGAAGTGTGGAACAGTTGGATTTAGCTATGTACAAAAGTGCTTGGAATGAAGCTGATACAAGGATGTTAAAGTGGTAAGGATATTGCGCAGTGTATTGCACAGTTATTGTACGGTTATTGCACAGAGTACAGGTTATTGTTCAGTGATCAGAGGGCGGAGTTGTACAGTCTGATGGCCACAGGCAGGAATGACTGTTGTTCACTAAGTTGATATCCAAAATCCAGCCTCTGCTTGGCTTTGATTGGTGAGTGAAGGAGAAGTGACATTGACGAGCACAGCAGTGTTCCAAATGTTCGAGTATCTTCAACTGTAAATGTGCGAGTGCAATGAAGAAACACAAATAATGCCATTAGTGGACACAGGCCCTTGAACTTGTTTTTTAGGTGTTTGGTAAGATAAGAGAGTTTATAATTACTTCTAATTTCCAAGGATAAACAAAGAAGCTTTGTTACACTCTTACTGTGTGCTCTCCACCCAGTGGTAACAATTAGCTGGTGAAAACAAACATCTAGTTACTAAAAAGAAGAGAAAAAAAGGACCTTGAAATATTGGGAATGTATTCACCAGGTGGACTCATGACTCAAATAAAGTTGCTGGTAACATGTAAGTTAACTTATCAGATATAAATATAAAAGAGAGAGAATACACTAATATGCTACAGCTGGAAGTCTGTCTCTCATTAAATGCCGCTGTAAATAAGGAGGCATTACGCTACATTCTTGTTGATGAATTACACATGAATGCAACGCCTGTCAGCATTCCCTGCCTTACGAAATGTCCCGTGCAACCTCAACCAGCTGGGGGTGAAATGATCCAGGCTCTTTGGACGCTTCGATTGTGATCATATTTTTCCAGCAGTGGTCTGAATGAATGGATAGGCCCTGTAATTATTTCCAGTTGCTGTGGCAACATTACAACATGGATAGTGTTATGATTTCACAGAAGTTAAGGATCAGATGTTGCTCTGGTTTCAGTCCCGTTAGTCATACATTGCAGAGCTTAAGTGAGCAAATAATCACAGTGTGAGGCTCTTATCTTTGACTTCTTTGTTACTTGTTAGTACAGAAGAATACTCGCAGGAAAAACTCTCTGATTGTCCAGATGTTTCCATTTTTCACATGCAAGTTTATGACACATACTCTTTGTAGTGTTTGCACCTGTTGTAAATGACTCAGTTCAGGGGAGTCTGTTTAACAAAGTGAACCATCTCATTAAAGAGTAAATTACTTTTGAAGGAAGGCTCATGCTTGGAAAGAAAAGGGATGAGGCTGTTCATTATCATTACACCACACATCTACAAAGCAGGGCTGTGTTAAGAAAAGCTGTTAAGTCTACCTCATTGTCCGTGCTGCCTAGAAAACCACATGTTGCTCAGATGTAAGGATGGGCGAAAACCGAAAATGCACTTTTCGGCCAAAATTTTTTGAACAGAGAGCAGAAAAAAGGACTTGTCTCTCTGAATCAGATGAGGGGCATGCACCCTCGTTGTCTGATATGTTCAATGAGATCCTTGATTTTAGTGATGTTAGTACACAGTCATAGCCATTAATGCAATGGTAGGGGAGACCTGGGACAGTTGTAACATTTTTGACATTTCTGTCTATAACTTTGAGCTCTTTTAACCCAGTGTGTTCAAACTACTATACAAACTAGCTTCAAGTATCTGCTAATAAATGGCCAAGAAAATGCCTGTGCAACACAAACAGAAAATGCATGGCTCAAACTCAAATCCAAGGAGTGAAATGTTACAACTGTATCCGGTCTGCCTACTAATAATTGGCATAATAATTTATTTCGGTGTTTTGCTTTTCGGCCTTGGTTTCTTCATTTTCGGTTTTTGGTTTCAGCCAAGAATTTTAATTTCGTAATTACACCCCCAACCACTGGAAGGGGAGGGGGCACTAATGAGCCTTCAATGCTAGTTGCCACCCAACATAAGACAGAAGAAGAAGACGCCATTGAACAGCCAATCATGTCGCAGGGTGAGAGGTAGGCGGGGCTTAAAGACGTTTGGAGCGGAATGTAAGTTTACCTACCAGCTCAAAGCAGAGTCCTTAGTCTAACACTGTGCTGACTCAGCTTTAAGTATTGACTTAATACACTTCATTAAATATACTTTCAAGATGTGGGTAAAGGAAGAGCATGGAGACAACTTCTGCTGTGCATTTCTAACACGTTTAATGTCCATCGGGACTGTAGTACAACTGCACACTGAATAACCGTGATGCATTCTCTGCATTGTGGGAAACAACATCCCTGTACCCATAGTAAACTTAAAGGGGAGAGCACAACTCAAAGCAAAACTCTATTAAACTGAGACACAGTACACAATTTGACATATCTTTGTTGTAAATGTAAATCAAATTAAGCAAATAACCTCAACCTGAGAAAAATAAGAATCTACAAACTAAAACTTCACAAAAATCTCATCTTACTCAAAAAACCTGCTTCCTGTTAGCACCGTCAGAAATAATGGATTGAAGAAGTTTATCAGAAAACCAAATCCAGATACAAACTAACAAACTTTCTGGTTTCTTCAACTTTCACTCAGGAACAAAAATCTGCCTTTAAATTTGAATTAAATAGTGATTTGATATTTATCGTGATAATTATGGATATTGACTGATATGAAATATTTTATTGTGATGATATCATTTTCAATATCTCCCAGCTCTAGTCTGTGTTCATCATTTTCTCTTTCTTTATTCAGTCAGTCATTGTTTACAAAGCAGAGTACAAGTCAAGGGCTCAATAACCGATTTTTCTCAGGATTATAACTTTAAGGATAAGTCTGTATTGATGCCATTCAAAGCGTTTGTTCTCCCGTTTAAGCCTGATTACTTTAGAAAAAGCAGCAGCCCGACTTTATTGTATTCTTTGTAACAGTCGGCAGCCATAAAAGTCTCATTACAGACAGAGGGAGAGGGGTTTCCCTCCCCTGGCTCACGCTGCTGTTCCTGAGTGGGGCCGACAGCTGCTGGGTCTTCCTGACTTGGCTTCCTGTATTTCCTCATCAGTTCAACACTTACTCTGCTCTTTCCTATTCTGACTGATGACAAAACAGACGATACAGGTGCAGAATGAATTCATATCACACGGATGCATTCCTGAATATCTGTGTGTGTGTGTGTGCTTCTTACGTTTCTGCAAAGATGGCAGAAACAAAAAGTAAGCTGCGTGAAATGATTTCCCTTGACAAATCACAGGAAGCTGGAGTAGCACTTTAGTTAATGAACTCATTTGCTTCCCATTTGTGAAGGAGTAAAGAAGTGGGCGAGGGACATTTTCCACTCTTCTCAAAGGCTACGGTTGAGGCTTACTTTGCAATTCTGGCGTTGTTGGATCAAGCACAAAGAGAACATTGTAGCAAAAACAAAAACTACAGTAGATACGGATTGTTCTTCTTTATTCTCAAATGCCAAGATCAACTTTACAGAGTGCATCCACTGAATGATCCACACACAGCAGGATAATCACAAGTCATGAGAGCCTTGTAATGTGTGCAAACAGGAAGTGTAACACTACTGTATCTCTTCCAGGACTTTACATCCCCTGGCATTCTTCTCTTTATCCCACGCCTATAAAAAGGAGCTATAAAAATAATGAAGTACAACAGGACCCCATTCAGTCAACTCAAAAGAATGCTGATACAGAGAGGTGTGTTGTTCTTACATGTACCCTGGCAGCAGGACAACATCTCAGGTTTACTTCAAAAATATTAACAAAAGTGTGTTAGCTTAGCTGTCAAGTGAAAGGAAGTCTAATCTTGCACTCATAAAGTTAGATTAAGGGTTTTCTAACAATGCAAACACTCTTTGGTCTGAGATCTTTAAAGTTGAATTCCTGTTACAAAGTAATTTTCCTTTAGTTTATGTTAGCATTGCACAAGCTGTTTGTGCAGCAACATAGGCCATGTTATTGCATAAAGGACTTATGCAAAGATGATGAAGTCTTGCTTATTGCACAGACATTTAAACATCAGCGTCATACAAGTCCAACAACCACATTTACCCACCACAAGCTCAGTAAGCCACATCCTGTTGGTAAAGACGCTGCACTGTGGGCTGAACACAGATATTAAAGACCATAATGAGGCTAACAGGAGGAGGTGTTAAGACTTCTTCTCAGGGGGTCTTGTTAGTTCGTAATCACACTTAATATTTATTAAAAAAACAAAAAGTGTGCATTCAAAGGGTTCAGCTTAACCCCCCTCTGAGCAGGGATGCATTCCTTCTTGCTGGGAATTCTTCACATTCCTCAAATGCATCTCTAATTGAGGTTTTGGCTCATTGTCCCAATCCAAAAACACCAAGTTAAAGATGCTAAGCGCTAGTGAAGGGTCTCAGTTAGACTAGGTATATTTGACTCTCAGTAGTTGTAATGCTCAAAAATTCTGGGTCAGTTTGACTTTTATCTCCATGCATCTGTAATAACACGATTAGTTCCTTTCAGATGAATAATTTAAAAGTCTGCACATTTATCACAGTGAGTGCACCAGACCTCCTCAGACATCTAAGATCTCATCCTCCTCCTTCTTGTCCTGGATATGGAAAATAACCTGACTCAGCCGTCAGAATGCATGATCATTTTCCACCCGGAGTCCGACTTGATTAAGTGTGCTTAAGGTTCTGGCTCAGGAGAATTTGAACAAAGCTCATGAAGGAGGATGTCTATGTCTGCAACATGTGGTTTTGTAGGCAGCACAGACAATGAGGTAGACTTAACAGCTTCTCTTTGACACAGCCCTGCTTTGTAGATGTGGTGTAATGTAATGGACAGCCTCATCCCCTTTCTTTCCAAGCATGAGCCTTCTTTCAAAAGTAATTTACTCTTTACTGAGATGGTTCACTTTGTTTAAACTGCCTAATTTGCATTTAGGTGAAAAAAAATGAAGCTAGCATACAACTCAATTACAGTGTTTGTATACTAGTATAATTTGCAGTAACTTCAAAGATTAAGGTATAAAATTAGCAATCAATAAGTTCTAACTTTTAAAGATATATCACAGCTCTGTACACAGTTCTGCTATAATTGCTTAGAGCCCCAAATATAACCATATTTCTATCAAACTTGAGCTAATTCCTTCTATTTGCAGCCTAAAGGCCAAATTCCACCAGATCCGTGTCCGGTCCGTCTCCGATCTGTCACAGCACCAGATCTGATAGGTCTCTATTCTAGTCAATCTGTTAAATCCCACTGGATCCGCTCAGTTGTGTTCCGGCCGCGTCTCTGATCCGGCAGGTCGGAACGCAACGGATCAGATACGCAAGACTTCTATTTTTGATGAATGCCGGAGCACGACGCATCAATTCAGAACAGAGCAGATGGAGCGGGACAGGAAGTCAGGCAACATAACAAAATTAAAACCTGGTTAATTTTCAGAATAAAACACTCCGTGTTATAGTTAGATCGTTTTTAACTTAACTATGACAAAAAAAAAATCATTTTGAGTCATCAAGTCAGAGGTTTTCAGAGGACCATAAAGACAACATGGATGAGGAGAGGAAGAGAAGAATCCTTGATTCAGTGATTGCCGTGGGAAAACCTTGGTCACATGACTCCAGATGTTCGGTGGTCCTGCTCCGTGCTGCGTTCCGAAAACGCAACCGGTTGGTGTTGACGGACGAGAGAGCACGGAGCCGGACTGCAGCGGATCGGAGACAGGCCGGACACGGATCTGGTTGAAGTCCTGTGTTACCGTGTAAGAATCCGCAACACTAGCCCAGTTTGCTGTGAGGCCTAGAGGTCTCGGAGAACCACTTTGCACACAAATATTCACTCATGTGTTGCAGGTATGCACCATGAACGTTGAAAAATTGAACTATGAACATTGAAAAATTTAACTTAGATTTTTCTCACGTTTGATGACAATTTTAATGTTGCAGCAAATTGATAGTGCAACAGTGCACTGTTTAAATCCCTTGGTTTATGGTGTATTAATTCCCCCAACTGGATGACTGGGTGTTGCGTTGCTCCTTCCTCTCCAGCCCTCAGCAATAAAAGTAATCTCTTGTCATCTCAGCTCTTTTAGCAATCCTTGTTCTGGTGGAAAATATCAACTCCACTGTGACAGGCCTTGCATTGACTCACTCTTCTTTTCAAGAGAGGGATTCTCAGTGATGAGCGCCACTCCCCA
The DNA here is from genome assembly GCF_009762535.1 of Notolabrus celidotus. NCBI lineage: Eukaryota > Metazoa > Chordata > Actinopteri > Labriformes > Labridae > Notolabrus > Notolabrus celidotus. The sequence goes on from NC_048289.1 coordinate 19,546,705, forward strand.
GTAACATTGTACGAGCTGCTAAGCTCCTGTAACATGAGAACGATAGTTGTGATATATTCTCTCTGGCTGACTGTTTTGCTAGGACCAAGTGGGGTGTTTGATTTGTGACTTTCATCGCCTTGGACGCCCCATGAAGAGCTACTTCCTGAACAAAATTAATAAACCATGTTGGACACCACTTGACAGATATACGAGGAAGGTGTTGACCTTTGGTGCAACCTCTCTGCTGCACCTCTGAGTCATTATTAGTCAAAAGTCATTTGATATCTCTCGCTGGTTCTGGGAATATTGATCAAGAGGAGCTAATGGAGAGCTGTGCCATCAATTTGTACGATCATGTCTCATCAGATTGCAGTACAGAGTCACTAAGAGCGGTAATCAGTGTCTCAGTTGGACCTCTGGGTTTTATTTGTAGGACATTGCTAAGGGCAGCAGTGAGAGCACTTGCCAGAATTTTACCATTAGAGACCCTGGTGGTCACCATTACCAAAGCGGCATTGTGCTAAAAGTGCCCAACATCTGAAAGGCGGGCAGTGTCTTGGCAGCTTCAAGCCTGTCAGAGTGGCCCTTTCTTCTCCCGGCAGAGCGATGGGCTGCTGTCAACAAAGCCCAGCCTGTTCTAAAGGAGCAGCCACTTTATCAAGCTACTTCACAACACAGGCGTTTTCACAGCGCTCTTGTCCTGTAGAAGGAGTGTCCGTGTTTCCACTCCAGCCACAAACGGTAAAAGAGACGAGTCAACCAGTAGAGTGCTGTGTGAAAGCCTGATGGAGGATGACACTGAATCAGTTTCAGAGGTTTTTTCAAAGAAGGTGGAAGTGAAACTGCTCCTTGTTTAGGTGGTTTTTCAGAATCTATTAATGGAGAAGGATGTTTGGGTTGTGGTTTGGTGTGTGGGAGTTTACTCGGATTAAGAATGAGTTTACACTTGACTTTCAACGTCATCTTTTCCTGTCTCCCATGAAATGCTTGTTTGTCATCACTGCAAAAAAAAAAAAAAAACTGTAATAAGGGGAAAAGAAAGTAAAGATAAACTTTAGAACTACCTACTACACCAAGTCTTCTTCTCTGGTATTACCACTTACATTCAGACAGTAACAAGTCTACATTTAAAAGACGTAGACTTCCAATACAGCAAACCCATAAAAAATGCCTGTTGTTTACGTTATTTCTTACTATATTGCTGATTGCAACCCAGCAAACAGCACCTTTGCCATTATTAGTACTACTACTAATTCATAATTGATGCGTCAGTGACAGAAAAGTAGTTTCAATAATCAGCACTTCAACTAACTTGTGAAGCCAGTTGGTCTCAGGTTGTGATAGCGTGATTTGCGCTTTTTTTCTTTCAGTTTTATTAACCGTAAAATCTGGTTTATACATCACACGGATATACTAGACTTATCTTATTTATATACTGTAAAAATTGGAAGACAGGTCACACCAGTATACTGGACACAGTTTATTTAATATACTGTAAAATCTGGAATATAGACGGCACCAGAATACTAGAAGAAGTCAGGTTTATATTTATACTAGACAAAGTTAGTTTTAAGTACCATAAAATCTGGAATATAGGTCACAGCATTATACTAGACAAAGTCAGCTTTATATACCATAACATACATAATATAGGTCACAGCAGTATGCTAGATAAAGTTAATTTTATGTGGCATAAAATCTGGAATATATGTCGCACTAGTATACTAGATAAAGCCAGTTTTATATACTGTAAAATCTAGAATATAGGTTGCACCAGTAGACGACGCAATATGTTATACTGTATATACCGTAAAATCTTGAATATAGGTTAAACTAGTATACCCCGCTGAAGAATAGACTGTATAAATAATGGATGTAGTATCCTTGACGTCACCCATCTGTTCCTGAGCGCTGTTTTGAAGCCAATCGTTGGCGGCTGCCATATTGGAAATAGGGAACTCAACCAGTCAGAGTGTGACGTAGAGGGGCGGAATTTGAGCCTCCTAGCCAACAGCTATGTGTTCCTATCCGGGAGTCAAGTCAGTCATGTTTTTATTTGGGCAAAAACACTTAATCTTAATATCTTCTGAGCCGTCACGTTAGAAAAAAATTCACCCTCCGTACAGTGTGTGCTGATAGAAAAACTAGCTACGTAGAGCCAAGCTGTTTTTTGAACCAGGCTGTAAACATGTTTATTAATGCTGCAAAGATCGTCTTTTTTGAATTGGTGTCTATGTGGTTTCCGGTGTTTCTGCAGCCAGCCTCAAGCGGAATTGCAGTTTATAACACTTCCCCATGGGCTTCATAGTTTGAGACCGGAGGTTGCCGCTTGAAGTCAGTTTTATATACCGTAAAATACATAATATAGTTCACAGCAGTATACTAGATGCCAGAGGGAAAATTGTATAAACTGTCTTCCTGTGCAACAGCATTCTGCAAAGTCAAACCAGCAGTTTCTGTTTAACTGTGTAGCTCTTCTTAGTACCATCTGTTTTCACTATGCAGAGCTGGCATTCCCTCTAGCTACCAGTACAGTAGTTGAGCTCTGCCCATGGTAACATTGATAGTTGTGAGGTATGTACGCACGACCAGTTCATAGAAACCCGCGCCGTCCATCTCCACTGGTCACTTTTTGTCTTCAGTGAATCTTTTGTTAGCCTGGTCCGCTTTGCTATGTATCCCAGCATGCTTTGCTCAGGGAAGCAGTTGCTTTCTTTTTGGACTACCAGCTTCATGGTCAAATACTGCAACATAATAAATGACCTCTCCCTGTATGTTATACTGGTATATTGGATACACTGGTGTGTGGGAAACAACACATTTTAGATGACAAAAAATGTGCCATATAACTAAAAAACAACAACAACAAATGAGTCGGTAGTTGTACTGTCAGAAGAAGCCCCTGTGTCAGGCTTAGTTGTTGTTCATATCATAAATATGGGATGTTCAAACTTTGGACAGAGACCCTGCATAGCAAAGAAGGCGAGGCGTGATGAACTGCTCGACAACAACAGTCGGGTCACAGTTCTATTTTTGCAGTGAATTGTTTGGATCGCTGTTCTGCTGGAGACTGGTTTGAACTTCAGACAGCAGGAAGAGGCTCCCACAGGGAGGACAAAAAGGAAGACCGTGATCAGCTTCAACTCTGCTTGGTTCCAGACACACTTCTGCATGATGCTATGTGGAAAGCATGACTCAGAGCTCATTAAGTACAGCATGCTGTTGGCTTTTGACTCCACATTGTTGGCCAATGGTGTAGTCTGACTTCTTTTCTTCGTCAGTTTAGATCATGTCTGAACTTGACTTGATCTCAGATAAATCTCAGTTTGGTCGTAAAAGTTGTGTTCTGGGACTGGACAAGTTTTTCACACAGAAGTGGATCAGCGTCTTAAAAAAGATGTCCCTGCAAGATATGACTGGTTTCAATCCTCCTTAGAACATGAAAATATCAAGTTCATTAATTTTAAGAGACCCAACAAAGACATGTTTGCAGCAAAATAGTGAAAGATCCTCTGGGGCTGTTCTAGAAAATGTATGAAAAATAAGTCTCCATTTAAACATGCCATTAATGATTGGTATAACTTAAATTATTTTCAATATTTTAATCATTTTAATGTCGTAAGACTTCAATTTTTTTATTAGCATTCACAGGATTATACAATAATGGTAACAGATATGAGAGCCTTTTGTATAATGGCATCAACAATGCACATATGATTAGATTTTTTTAAAAAGTACAAAAACCTGTTAACCTAAGATAATCCTAAACAAATTCAAGTAGTGATATTAGAGAAAATAATAGCTGCATTAACATATTTGTTGATGTCGAACAGAAAACATTACAAATATCAATGACCACACTTGTGACTCCAGCTGTAAGATAAGATAAGATACTCCTTTATTCATCCCACAATGGGGAAATTCATGAAAACATAAACATAAAACATAATGGAATTTTTTTTTAAATAAAGGTAAAAATGATAATGATAATAATGATAAAAGTGTGATAAACATATTAATAATAAAAAATATATACACAGATACATACAGAAATGTATGTACAAAAATATATAGACATACAAACATTCAAATTTCCAAATTAAAACAAAAAGGAAAACAGCAAACCAAACAAAAACACAAGTTAAATTAAACCAAACTCTTAAAAATAAATAAATAAAAAACCCATGCTGCCACATCCTACCACACTACTTACATTCCACATTAATTTCACCTTGCTTTAACTTGGAATAAGACTTCAATTTAACAAGTTACTGTTTGACCACAAATTATATGTTTTATTTGGGTTTCACTCCAGTTAAAATTAGACCACTGGGGAATAACTTGGTGTGTCATCAGCATAAACAGAAATATGAGGTATCTTTACGTAGATGGAAATAACCAAAAGTCTAATGTCTTTAAGGAAATCTGATCCAGGACCTTTTAACAAAACTAAAGAAAATTGGGATTTGTTGAAAGACATTGGCGCTAAGTTTGTAGACCTCTAGACTTTCTTAGTTGGGGTTAATTCTGTGTTTTTGTCAGGATATGTGGTCTTTGTGTTACTTCCTGCCCCCTCAGTTATGTTTACTCCTCTGTCACTGCCCTATATCCCCAGTCTTTAGCCCCGCTGCCCTTTAGCTGAACAAGCCAAAACAGCTTTAGCTGTTGTTGGCTTTTGTTCAGGACCGCTCACTGGTGGAGTGTCAGGGTGGCATTACCACTTCGCTCTGAGATGGACAGCCTCTGCTAAGCCCCAGTTTTAGTTCGGCATAACCTCTGGCCTCTAATTTATAAGCCCTCAGTTACTCAGAGTCTCTCTGGACTGGGGGAAAGGAGAGCAGGGAGATGAATGTCTGCTCTGCTCCATTAAAGCCTCCACGTCAAGCACCTGGAATGACTCTGCTACTGCCTGGAGTCGGACACAGTGACGAGCTCCCTGGGAATGCTCACCACTGGACCAAAATTACTCCTAAATTCCTGAAATAACAGCTGATTTTTTTTTTCTTTGATTATATATAACTTCCAATTAGGGATGGGTACGAGTACTCAGGTACTCGTGTACTCTTCATTGACCCCATTATTCAAGTAGCATTTTGCTACTCGCGCACCCGGCAACATAACTTGAACTCATCCAGCGTTACATGTGTGACCATGTGCTTTTTCTTTTCGCCTAAATGAATATACTAGGTAGGAAAATAATTAACGGGATATAAACGTATGACTTTTCCGGCCACGGCTTCAGCTTTAGTATACACCGAGCCAGATTTCAGCAAAAACAACTGTTTTACGGCAGCTACGGCAACTCTCTAGGAACATATTATTCCACCGAAAGCAAAAGCACAACCAACATAGAACCGTCTGAGACACCTGCGACATGTTGGTTTAAAAAAAGGGATGTCTGGAAGTAGGGGAGAACATGGTTGGTTGTCACACTTTTTACTGTGTTGATGATTGCTCATCATCAAAACATCTTTCAATAGTCATCCCTACATTACATTGAAGCTTAAAGGTGTTGGCTTGAAATGTGTATCCCTCTCATTTTCCAACTCAATGTAACAAAGAGGCAATTCACTGTCAAAGACACTCTGACACATTGTGACAACCAACCCCATCACAGGGATGATTGTCACACACTATGGGGTTGGTTGTCACAATTGTATTTCAATGGGAAAAATATTTTTAAAAAGGCAAGAAGGCAGAACTAAGTTTGAAAGTTTAATTACACTGACAAGTGATAGGCCTACATAAGTTAATGCATTTTAATATAAAATGAGCAAGGAACATGAACAGGAAACACATCTTCAGTCCAGCCTATATAACAACATAAAGAACAAAACAAATAGGCCTAATAATAATGGCCTACTCAACTAGGCTACATGCAGTCACTGTCTGAGTTACAGTGATGCCAAATGTAGGGTCAGCGCACTCCAACTAATTTCACCATGCATGATTTTGCCAACATAGGGGTTGGTTGTTACATGTGACAACCAACCGTTGTGATGAAACCAGAGCAGAGAAGATTAGCCTTCTAATGAACAAAATTGACTTTTATTTATTTATTTGTTTGTTTTTCTTTACGGTTAAAAAACAATAATAATTGCGAGTACTTGAGTAGTCCTTAATTAGATAACTCGAGTAATCAAGTACAAGGATTACTGTAAATTCCCATCCCTACTTCCAATATGGCCGCTTAATTATTGATAAAACCATTAAGTTAGTCTGAAAACCATCTGTGAGCGGTCCCATTAACAAATCCCCAAGCTTAGGATTAATGACTGTTTGCAAACAGCTGACACAGTTGTACGATTAAATCTATTAAATGTGTTACATACGGCTTAGTGATGTGAGACAATGAGTGCATCAATCATGTAGTTATTTTTTGTGATGTCAGATCTAAAGAGAGGAGGTTTGGGCAGTGACACTGCTGATTTATACCAGTCAGCGTGATCCTTGTCCCTGCATGAACGCATGTGTTCTCTTACCCATGGCAGCTCAACGTGGGTGAATTGTGTCCCCCTACAGAGCTGAGGTCATGATGGGGGGAGGTGAGTCATTTTGGCATCTGAGGCAGAGGAGGCGTTCAGCTGCTTTGCACATTATAACCCGGTTGAGGCCTGGCCTCCCTCCCGGCTGCCTTGTTGATATAAAGGTTGGCTGGACGAGTAACAGGACATCAATCTGGAAAACTGCATGATTAAAGACAAAACTCCATATGGGGGGGAGTTGCGGTGAAACCATTTCTACTCACACATGTGACTTGCTGTTCAAGGATGAAATGTGAGCTAAGGTTTCACTAAAGCTTGGCGGTAACTCTAAATTTGAATTTTACTGAGGCGGAACAAGTGTGACAACTCCTTTAAAACTTAGTGCCAGAGCTTCAAATGTTGACTGATGCAAAATCCTCATGACTGATGGAGAGGCCTGGGTGGGGGCTGTTTCCTGTCTGCTCTGGACACTGTTTACCACCTTTAGGGCCAGCTTCACCACCACACAAATAGCATATAGTTGATTATTGGCAGCAGCGTCAAGTTAAAGCCTAATCACTTCTTTGCAATGCAATCTAGTGAACAGTTTGTAGTTTCCTTGTCAAAATCTCACCCTAATTCATAAACTGGATTAAGGCTCCCAGTTGTAGAGAACTCTACCAAATCCTTTTGTCACTATATTAAAACACTGCATTGTAAAAAAATATCACATTTTATGCAAAAGGAAAAGTTTTCTGTCTTGGCCCATGATTGAACTATAACCACAGAAGCCAGTGTAACACATAGTGCTGTTACTGCGGAGCTCTGACACAGAACCAAGGACAGACTTGTGAATATCTGGACTATATTGGAGGTGGAAATATCACTGCCAAGTCAAGCAGGAAAAAACATTTCCTGTTGCACTGATAACTTGACCTAAAACTGTATTAATGAAATGAAATGTTACTTTATCCAGCAAACTTACTGAATATGTTGTGATAACACAAAGTTAAACTGAAGGCTTTGTACTTAAAATATCACAGTTGCTAGGCATGGGTCATGGTTACAAATATTTGTATATTGATATTATTGATAATGATAAAATAGATAGATAATGTGACTACTGTGTCATCTTGAGAATCTACTTTTTAGTAGGTTTTAATGAGGTACAACTATCAGGCTGTAACACATCTGAAAGCTGTTTGCTAACCGCCATTAAATGACAAAAGAAGAAGAAATCATCTGTGCCAAACTGGTGTGGTGTGACTTCTGAAGCCGTCAAAAAGCTTTGTGGAATATTTTTTAAAAACCTTGTTACAAAAATGAAGTCAAGTACAAAGTTTGCCTGGTAAAACTAGCATACAGTTGTGCTCATAAGTTTACATACCCTGGCAAAATCTGTTATTTTTGGGGCCATTTTTCAGTGAATATGAATGATAACAGAAACTTTTTTTCATTCATGGTTAGTGGTTGGGTGAAGCCATTTATTGTCAAACAATTGTGTTTACTCTTTTCATATCATAATGACAACATAAACTACCCAAGAAATCATAAATTCTGCCAGGGTAAACTTATGAGCACAACTGTATGGAGATCTTTTCCATGCATATATAACAACTAAACACAGTCATGAAATAAGAGAGCATATAATTCAGAGCACAATGTTTGAGTTGTTCAGGAACTGTGCCATCCCACATCAGAGTGTAATCTAACGCCTAATCGCTTTCAGTATTTTGAGCACTGTGTACAGTCAACTGAAGCAGGGCGTGAAGGATTGTTAGATGTCTTTCACATTAGAATTAGCTGTAAATGCTCAATTATGTTAAATATTCTTCATATAGAAGATTTGTTGTGGAATTTCACTTTATTTATGAATAGTTCTTCTAATCCAAAATGCATGAAGGCAATGTTTATTTTTATTCCAATCCAAAAATTCAATATAATGGGGCGCTAGATTAGCAGGCGACCCATGTACAGAGGCTATAGTCCTCGTTGCACTGGTCTAAGGATCAGTTCTCAGTCCTGACCAAGCCACAACCTCCAGTCTCAAAATATGAAGCCCATGTGGAAGTGTTATATACTGCAGTTCATCGAGGATCCGCTTGAGGCTGGCTGCAGAAACACCAGAAACCACATACACACCAATTCAAAAAAGCCGATCTTTACAGCAGAAATAAACATGTTTACAGCCTGGTTCAAAAGACGAGTGTAGTCTGGATAGCTCATTTCTCTATCGGCACACACTATAAGGGGGGGACAATTTTATTTTTAACGCAACAATTCAGAAGATATTTTGATTACGAGCTTTGCCCAAATAAGGACATGACTGCCTTGACTGACAGCCGGGACCACTGTAGCTGTTGGCTAGGAGGCTCAAAGCCCGCCTCTTTACCTCACACTAGCTTGACAGACGTTAGGGTGCGTTCAACATTTCCAATATGGCTCCCGCCGATGATTGGCTTCAAAAAAGCTGTCTGGAACACATGGGTGACATCACGAATACTACGTCCATTAATTAAAAAATGACATGATTTGGTGCATGTCATCCCTCACTCATGTTCCCCTCACTGTCCGATCCAATAAAACATCTTTAAAAAGTCGCTATGTCGCTATATCTGGTATCTGAGATTTATTCCCTTCTAAAATAGATCTTAAGAACCCTGGCACTCATTCCAATAGTGTCTGTCCACATTGTTATGCCCTCATCATACTCGCCCTGGTTAGGGTCAGCCGATCCTTTCCCCTGTCCTCGTATGCCTCTAAATAGCTGTATGACCGTGGTTGTACAGTAGGCCTATCTGTACTCACACTGTGGTGGACCAGTGACCTGCACGGGTTGTCTTTGACCTTTTGCCTGGTGCATGCTGGGACAGGATCCGACCTCCTGTGACCCTGAAAAACATCAAACAAAAAAAGAAGGAATGACTTCTGGTTGAATCACTGTGAAACTTAGTGGATAGATCAGATTGAGCACCTGGAATCAAGAAAACATCTGCGCTAGTTCATAGTTGGAATGTATCATGGGGTTGCAGGAGCAGTAGGATGAAAATTAGGAGTATTTATGATGTCATTTTAAGTCTTCAATAACCTTAAAATGTTGACATTGATTCCCTGAATCTGTTTTTTTCCAGGTGGGGAAGGACACGGTACAAACCACTGAGGACCAGATCATGAAAAGGGACATGCCACCAGCTTTCATCAAGTAAGCGCAGACTCATCTCCTCTGAGACCTTCATTTCTTATAGTGTCAAACCTCTCTAATGCATTGAGATGAAACAGTTCTCTCTTTACAGTACGTGAAACCCACTGGCCCTCCTCTTGGGCTCTCTTTCTCTCTTTATCTGTTGCAGTAATGACTGGTTGTGCCCAAGCAAAGGTCAGACATGGCATGTTAAGTGCCTCAGAGTCTTGCCCCGGTGTAACATAAATACTTCATTGCTCACAGAGGAGCTCCTTTACTCTAAAGGAGCAGGACCACAAACTCATACATGCCCTCATACATTCAAGTATCTTGCTGCTGCTGCTGCTGCTGCTGCTTTTGGTTTATGTCAGCACATGACACACAAAAATCACACATCACTGTAGAAAAGTAGACCAACATATGTGTGTAATTTATCCCTGGTCTTCTGTAAATCATTAACAGGAGCTCATGTGTCTTTACAAAGTCTTTCACCCATCATTATTACTACCTGAGAGACTACAATCAGGGGAAGGAAGAGATTGCGCGCCCCCCCTCCCCCTCTACCCCACAAGGTCAGGGATGAACACATTGGGAGGCACAGGTCGCCAGGCTCAACACATTTGGCGCCTCGAAGTCACATCGTCACCCTGTCGTCATCCATCAGCACATGTGCTGGAATGCGTCTCCTCCACTAAATATAGTGTCGGTTGGGGTCCGGTTAATGCATGGCTGTTTCTCGCTAGCATGCTGAAGGACACTGCTGGCTGGCTCTGCAAACACACACACACACACACACACACACACACACACACACACACACACACACACACACACACACACACACAGAGGCCTTGATGTCATGCACATACATTAGCCTTTATCCTGCTGGAAACTTGCTCCCTCGGAGGAGGAATGGATACTGAGCTCTTCTTGTTTGTGACGTTAAATGTGGAAAATAGCCTGTTATCATGGCAACATATAGACACTACACCAGTGTGAATTTTGGCAGCTATTTTAGATTTAGTCATAGACTTAGTCTTTAGATGAAAATGCCTGTTCATTTTAGTCACATTTTAGTCTTTTCAGCCCTTTATAGTTTTAGTTTAGTTTAAGTCGACGAAAATTCAAAACATTTTAGTCTTTCATTTTTGCCGTCAGATAACGGTAACAGGGTTATACCAAGTGTTAAAATCATCATTTCACTCCTTTAACACTTTTGCTTGTGTAATACCTTAAGTTAAATAATTCAGCCTGTCCCTGCTAAAAAGTCAAAGAAAACATTCTTGATGTGACCACTGTGACTGTATTTTGATTCTCTTGGCTCACAGAAAAAGGCCATTAAAGGACTGTATTGCACAGTTACGACGGTCCTTGAATGTACCTGCAGTGACAGGCGCACTGGACAGTCAGTCAGTTCACGGCACTCTGAAATGCATCTGCATCTTTGATGACTAGGGCTGTTTTCGAAACCGCCTACTATACTAGCAGTACGTACTGATTTGGCCAAAATTTAGTATGTAGTAAGTGAACTAGAGCAAAATCTGCAGTAAGCCAAAACTACCCAGATGTGTACTGATTTGGGAAAATTTCACAGTATGCATCCAACCAGTGCACAGCAATGCACAGCACTCGTTATGCTTCTTCTTTTTCCTTCTTTTTTGATGGGGGGGAAATCCGTTTTGGAGTAATGTGAAAGTTATTGAATTCCGTACAAACCACTTCTCCATCCATCCATCCATCTTCTCCCGCTTATCCGGATCCAGCAGGGAAGCCCAGACACTCCTCTCCCCGGCCACTTCCACCAGCTCTTCTGGGAGGATACCGAGGCGCTCCCAGGCCAGCTGAGAGACATAGTCTTGCCAGTGTTTCCTGGGTCTTCCCCGTGGCCTCCTCCCAGTCGGACATGCCCGAAACACCTCCCCAGGGAGACGTCTGGGAGGCATCCTGACCAGATGCCCGAACCACCTCATCTGGCTCCTCTTGATGCGGAGGAGCAGCGGCTCTACTTTGAGCCTCTCCCGGATGTCTGAGCTCCTGACCCTATCTCTAAAGCTGAGCCCAGCCACCCTGCAGAGAAAGCTCATTTTGGCCTCGCAATCTCATTCTTTCGGTCACTACCCACAGCTTGTGACCATAGGTGAGGGTCGGAACGTAGATTGACCGGTAAATTGAGAGCTTTGCCTTCTGGCTCAGCTCCCTCATCAACACAACAGACCGGTACAGCGTCCGCATCACTGCAGAGGCCGCCCCGATCCGTCTGTCAATCTCGCGCAGGCAATACCTACTGCCTACTACATTAGTAAGTAGTATGTAGCAGGCCATTTCGAAAACAGCCTAGGAGTTGATCAAAACTTACTAAATGTGTCTGATGTTTCACCAAACTGGATTAAATCAAGCTGTAGACGCAGAGCTTTGTACGGTGAAAGCGGCAAAAACGTCAAACATCAAATATTAAACAGAGGTCCCCCAGTTGTGTTTTTGTCACTCACGCACACCAGGAGGTAGAAATCATCAATGAATGATGATGAGACAGATGCATGGAGGTGAGGAGAGCTGGTTCATAAAGCACACCTGCTGCAGGTAGAGACCAAGCTAGCACTGCGCCCCTCAAATAATAACTCAGCCTGTCACAGGAATGCATCACTTTTATCTTTAAAGATTAGACGCACAGCGGGGGAAAACATGGATTTTGAATGTCCTACTGTCGGCCACTGATGTTTTTGTCTCGTCATCGTCTCGTCAACGAAATCAAAACCTCAATCGTCTTAGTTTGTATTATTAGTGATGCCCTTTAGCTCGCCATAGTCTCGTTTTCGTCATGAAAAATGAGTCGTTGACGAACATTTATCGTCATAATTTCGTTCACGAAATTAACACTACACTACACCCCTGGAGCTAGAACACGCTCAGACCTTGGCTTGTTGCCTGTTTCTATGTGCAATATGGCTGTTGTGAGACAATGCAGGCGGCATGTATGACGCTGAATCAAAGGACTGTGGTTTTTGCTGCTCTGGAGTTCACTGAGTGCATCTCACCCGGGATCCAAGTATCAATCATACACATTTTTTTTTTTTTACATTGCTGTGGAAATGTGGGGGTTAAATTGAGCCAGAGCCAGCCAGGGCGGAGCTCTTCCTCCTGCGGTCAAATCACATCAAGCGCTTCAGTTTTTTTAACCATCCTCCAGAATGCATCCCTCATATCCGGCTCACTCAAGGATTCCCAAAACCAATAAAACGTCCAGTCCATTCAAGTATTTATCAGACATTCTGACAGAAAGAAATAACCCAAGCAGACTTTTTTTTTTTCTGATCTGCTTCTGACTTTACAAAAACCTCTGAAAGAAAACCATTGCTTCCATGGACCATGGTTATGAAGTTCTCCCAGCAAAGTCCCTGAGGCTACTTCTTGCAGCTTTGTGTGAACATGTCTGTTGCCAGTTCTAGAAAACACAAAACTTGTCATACAGGAAGGAAACTACTGACAGAAGTGTTAGGATGAGTAAGATCAGACTAAGCTTCTCATAGTACGTGTAAACTCTCACACTTCATTGGTTACAAATCAGCCAAAATCTTATCCCTTAATCTGCTCTGTTTATAAAATAAGTGTATGAAAGGAATGTGAATTTAAGCTTTGATGTATGAGAAGTTCAGAGAATTACAGCTTCCCTATTTGATTCACATTATAAATAGTCCATCTGATATTAGTACACCATCCCCTTTTACTCTAGTATTTGCTTTGAATTCAATAAATAGAATTATACAAGAAGAGGAAATTAAACGAAGACGAGCTTAGACAGCAGCTCCTCTGTGTTACAGCTAGCTGTATCCCAAGGCTTCCATCTGTTTTTGCTGCAGGCAGTGTGCTGTCGTCATGCACTATGTCCATCTGGCTTCTGAAGGGCTTCATATCAACAGCATGACTTGTTTTGGAGAAACTTTTTTTTTTTTTATTACAGGTTTTCAGATATATCTTCTTCTTCTTCTTTCCCCGCAGAGTGGAGAACGCATGCACAAAGCTTGTGCAGGCTGCCTCCATGCTGAAAGCTGATCCTTACTCTGTTCCTGCACGGGATTACCTCATCGATGGCTCCCGGGGCATCCTCTCCGGGACCTCTGACTTGCTACTGACCTTTGATGAAGCAGAGGTAATAATAAATTCATTTCTTCAATCTTTTTTTTATTTGAAAATCCTGAAAACAAACGGGGACGTCTGATTGCCGTAAGCGGATTTTGTCACAGTAAAGACTCATCGATCGGGATCAGGTGCATCACCAGCTTTTACAGGTTTATTTATGAAGTGATACCCAGGGTCTCCCAGTGTGTGGTTGGGCTTGTAACACCCAGAAATAGGTCAATTAAATGATGGTTTATTGATACGCCCGATGGAGGAAGAATTGATTTCTCTGCCCTCCTTTGCTTCAGAGCTCTCCCAGCACATTAATAAAACATTGGTGCAAACTAGTGTGCGCTTACATGTGCTTTGATTTTTCGCACCTGAACCAGCCAGATGTTTAGAGATGATATTTCAGATGACTGAAAAATTGTCAATATGACATCACTTGCTCTTTAAATATTGATAAAGGCCATACATGTTCCAGACTCCAGCTGATACGGACATGCTGGACTCCAGCGGCAACAGCTTCTACTACTCGTCTCATCACTATCAACACTCCCTCTGTCTCTCATTCTCCTCTATCCCCCTTTCCAGACCCAACTCGGTAGAGGCATGATGGCTGTCTAACATGAGTCTGGTTCTGCCTGAGGTTTCTGCCTGTTAAAAGGAAGTTTTTCCTCTCAACTGTAACTAGCTAAATGTTGCGATCTGCAATGCTCATGGTGGATTAAGGTGGGGTCAGACTGAGTCTTACCCTGTCTTGAAGTTGGGTCTTTGTTCATAATTTGACATTGAGTGGTCTAGACCTCCTATGTGTGTAAAAGCGTCTTGAGATAACGTTTGTTGTGATTTGGCGCTATGCAAATAAAGATTAATTGATTGGCTGCAAACTTAAAGGTGGAGTAGGACATGTTATTTTGATACATTTTTCTCAATCACGAGCTAAAAGCGATGTATACATCGATAGGGAGTAATACACAAAGTGATCTAACACTGAGATGAGAAATCTCAGTTGTCTGTGTCAGCAGCTAGACTGCAATAAGTTCGTCCAATCATTCATTCGCCACCGAGCGCAATGATTGGCTGATCGGCCGGATGACCTGTGACCTGCCGAAAGACACACCTCCTGTTTACAGGAGTGCGCGTGACCTGACTGAGATCGTCACTGTTCACTAACGCAGAACATCTGATAAACATGTCAGAGAGAGAGAAACCAACGATTTAGCTCAAGTTCTGCCCTCAAGTTCTGCCGCTAAACAGAGCAAGAAGAGGGAGACTGTGATGGAAAAGGAGACGACTTAAAAACAGTGGATGAAGATACAAACACGAGTCAATATTCGGGCTGCATTTCTGTGACGGCTGGAGGATTTGAAGGGTCTCTAAAGCGACGCCATGGTTGCTGATTTTCTACTGGACAGGTAATCATGTCATTTCATTTGTCTTTGTGTTCATGGTTTAGTTCATCTATGAGACAGCTAGCGATAACTTCGGCTAATGCTAGCGGCCGGCTAACGGCTTGTAGCTCTGTTTATAGAGACCTGTACACAGTCTGTTAGCTTGTAGCTCTGTTTATAGAGACCTGTACACAGTCTGTTAGCTTGTAGCTCTTTATAGAGACTTGTATACAGTCTGTTAGCTTGTTGCTCTGTTTATAGAGACCTATACACAGTCTGTTAGCTTGTAGCTCTGTTTATAGAGACCTGTACACAGTCTGTTAGCTGCTAGCTCTTTATAGAGACCTGTATACAGTCTGTTAGCTGGTAGCTCTTCGGTTGCTCTTTATCAGCATGAATGGGGTGTTGTACTAAGTCTAAATGCCGTCTTGTCTGTGTTTTCATAGCTACGAGAAGGAAACATCGACGTCCACACCGTTAAAACACGGGACGCAGAGGCCTCCACCCCAGCTGTTTCATGTGTTCGGAGTCCCCCTCTGACCGGTGAGTTTCAGGCCCATAAGAACTCCATGAACATGAACGTTGCTTTGACCACTGCTTGCGTGGAGGTATAAATACTGCTCTCTTTTTTATTATGAGCTATTTTTGATTTACGTACGCAGAAGGTTTTTTTTTAATGTCCGCACAAAATAAAATCCAAACCATTCTCTTTCACTTCACGTGATCTGCATGCTAAATCGCAATCTGAGACCACAGCAGGACAGGCAGACACCATACAGACTAAAGAGATGAGAGACAAAACGTTTGGCTGATAAAAAATCCTGTGAATGTTAGCTGCTTCTCTAAAAGCTTGGTTTGGTGAAGGAAAGCATGAATAAAAGTGTTCAACAAGGAATCAAATACACAGAATAATTGTATCAATAATCTGTGGGCACAGTCTTCCTCTCCAAAGAGGGAGAGAGCACATTTTGACATCACTTACTCTGAAAATATTAGATAATATTCAAGATATCAATAAGAAATACAGTATATGTACCATATGTGCACAATACACACTGCAGTAGGCACTAAGCACACACTAGTGATAGTGGTGTCAACTCCTTGAATGGCTAGAAGAAATAACTGTTTACATATGGGGCTGAAGGAAGGGTTATTATGATCGAAATCAAATGCACAGTGCTGTAAGATAATGAGAACCTTTGACTAAACTTCTGATTCTTTCTTCTGTCAGGTATTGCACAATATTTAACAAGAAGTCAAAAAAGTGGAGCCTGTACACAATGAAGGTGGATAAGGACTACAAGTACATCACAGACCTCCAGAGCTAAATCCTGCACAGAAAGCTGACAGCAACTGGGGGATGCCAAAGAAGAGAACAAGGAGGCCGGATGATCCACGCCAACATGTTTACCTTCAACAGCCATTATTTTTATTTCTGTAATAAATATATTTTCTAATAAAAGTAAATGTAAAACAACTCTTTGATATTGTAATTATTTGTTTATAATGTTGTATGTTACTTGATATGGATTTAAATTATTTTGTGATTTGAAGAGAGGAGGCCAGTGTAAATTTAAAGATTTATTTAACAAATGTATACACAGCACACTCAAGTATTTTTTTACATGAAGATAAAATATATACAAAGGAACTAAAGGGTCACCATACAAGTATTGTATGTAATCATGTCATAGTTTAATTCACTTCCAACTGAAACCTTTATACTGTCCATGTGGAAGGTTCACGGATTTTCCAGATACAGCAACAAGGTATTACTCCTCTATGACCTGCACCAAGTGCTCCATGCTGCCAGACAACAACCTGTCTGTGCAGCATGGCGGAACTTTCTGTTGCTCTCCCCAGGATCTGGAGCTCGTCCCCGGTCGTTGCTCTCCCTCTCGCTCGTATCAGGATCGTAATCAGCAGTCATCATGAGAGCTCTAACAAGCACAAAAAACAGTCAATATGTTGTAGTTCCAACACGAAAATGAAGACTGTCAACAATGGTGAACGCTAATAAATATATAGGCACTGTAGCCGTCTAGTAACTAAACATCATGACATGCTAAATCAAAATAAACATGGCTAGCCAGGAGTTATTAGCCCGGCAGCAACAACTTGCTCTAGCTGTATTTCAGATGATAAAAAACAAACACACATAAAGCTAACATGCAGGCTATGCTGTGCATTCTAACTAATTACATACTTTTTTAATGTGGTAATATAAGCGGTTTACTTACATGGGAGATAGACGTGTTTTTCCTCCGATGAAAATAAAGTCAATCGCTCGCCGCTCCACAGCTAGCTATCGTGACGTCATCCTCCAGCTGGAGTCTGCCACAGCGCGTTCATGTGTTTGGAGGCGTGTCCCTCCCCTCTCCCTACAGGCTGCTCTGAAGGAGGGGGAGGGCTCTGTTCGGCTGTGTGCTTTCAAAATCAAGCTAACTGCTGCGGCTTTCTCAGGATCTCCTACTCCACCTTTAACAACATGTCAATATTCAAACAGAATTTATATAGAGCCTTTCTTACAAACATGCAACACAAAGGGCTTCACATAGCAAAATAAAGACAACCCAGATAGAAAAAAAGGGCAAAATTGATAACCAGAAATACTATTTTGCACGTCTAAGAATCTGGTTTTATTGTTGGAAACATAAAAATCATAAAGTAAAAGATCTTGTTAAAATTGCATAAACACTTAGGAAAACCATGATGTAGAATCCAGTGATAAAACAGACTCAGACTTCAACAGTACTTCAAGTATGAAGTCAGATTGATAAAAGATATACCTTAACTTCAGTTTCCTACTAGAATTACAGAAAGAGCTTTTCACTCTTATTTCCAGAGGAGGTGTGATCAGAGTCGGCCTGACTAAATACAGAACCACCTTTTTAAATGCCCTATTTCAATTAATCAATCAAGCTTTATTACCTATCAAATAGAATTCAAAGTGCTTTACAGAAATTGCAAACAAAAATAATCTATTATATCATGACTAAACATAGAGCAGAAATGGATACAGCGGCTGCTGTGGCTCAGTCAATAGAGTCAGCCTATCCTTGGTTAAGACACTGAACCCCAAATTGCTCCCTCTCTTGTTCAGCGGTGTGTGAATGTGTATGAATGAGATTAGCTAATACTGATGGTCCCTTACTATAGCAGCCTCTACCATCAGTGTGTATGTTCTGTGAATGGGTGAATGTGACGAGTAGTGTAAAAGTGCTTTGAATGGTCAGAAAGACTAGAAAAGTCCATTTGTCATTTACTATAAAGAAGTAGCGACTAATGCAAACCAATTGCAATAAAATGTATAAAAATTAACAACAAAGGGAAAATGTTAGGAAATAAGTAAATAAATGATAAAACATAAGTAGTTAAGACAATAAAAAAGGTGAAGATAAAAGTTGAAGATACATAAAAGCACTAAAATAGCAATAAAGAATAGTAATTAGATAATAGGAATTTAAGATTTAAAGATAAATAAAACAGTAGAATATTAAAATACATTTAAAGTGACATTAAAATGATACATTTAAAAACGTGATAAAAAAGGCTACATAAAAGAGACTATATAGATGGGTCTTTAATTTACTTTTAAACGTCTCAAAGTCTTTATCTATGTTTTAACTAAATAACGACTTGATTTCATCATATCATGAAAACATGGCCTAGAAATTCTTCCTCAAACTATAGGAGACACTCTATGCAGGGTTTGGGGTTGAAATCTGGTTCACTTTTGTTTTATATAACCTGAAAATCAATAACATTTGAACTTATTGATCCTGCTGTTGAGTCTCATGGGAAGGGGCTGCAGGAGAGTCATCCTCCTCCTCCTCACAAAGCAGCTATGGAAAGTGAAACTAAAGCTTCTGGCAAGCCCTGTTAGTTGAAACAAAGTAATCCAATATAGATATCTGGGATGAAAATGGTAGGATTAAAATCTACCAAGTTAATGGTGTGACATAAGGCTATATTATGTGTTCAAGGTCCAGTTATTAAAATGACTTTTTGAGTCGGTAGATGAAACGACAATAAAAAAATAGAAAACTATCTCTAGTAGAATTGATAGACTGGGATCATCATGATATAAATGAAAAGGAATGATCCTCATCTTGACTCTGCATCTTAATTTATATTAAATTGAGTTTTATGGTAAAGTCTGAAAGATTAGACACTAACTTTAACAAACACCAAACCAAACAGCAGCAGAGGTTGAGAAATGGACAGAACACAGTGTAGCTGTAATAGTGTGTAACTGTTTTCAATCTTGTATCATTGATTTTGTCTGAGCAGAAGCTGTGCCGAAGTGCTTTCAGAGTGTTTTTAATGGTTACTTCAGCAAGTCAGAGGGCCGCAGCCACAGGCCTCTGCTGCTATAAGAACGCTATCCATTCCTGCATCCTCCCCTCGGGCGCTGTATTGCTTATTGAGAAGACAGACAGGCAGATAAATATGCCACGGAAGTCTTTGGGACTGTCCATATTTCTCACTCACACACATCCTAAATCTGAAACCAGGCAGGGGGTATCATCTATCAGGCAGGTCCATCTTTCTTTTGGCTCTGAGGGATGGAGAGGGAAATTAAAAAAAGTTGCATATCAGCTCTCCTGGAGCAGACATCAGGCGTCCCTGTGCTGTCTGCAGCAGTCAGCAAGAGTCATCAGTCAGCAGTGGCATCATGTTTTCCGATTCAGCTCAGGGACAGCTCCAGTTCTGTGTGGTGGTGGTGTGGTGACTCTAGCAGTCCACATAAAGCTGGAGAGAAGTGGGACAAAGAGGCTGGAATGTCATTAGGCAGCATTATCAGAGGGAAATTAGAGAGAAGGGGAAGAGGGAGGGGGGGTGAGTTTGCATAATCTCTTGTCTCTAGGAATGCAACATTGTGAATGATTTAGGGTTTTTGTTGATCTTATCTGATTATTGTCTCAGGTTCGCAAAATAATCCGAGTGTGCAAAGGCATCCTGGAGTACCTGACAGTGGCAGAGGTGGTGGAGTCTATGGAGGACCTGATCACGTACACAAAGAACCTTGGACCAGGTCAGTCTAATCGCAGAAATAAAACATTATGTCACTGCCTAGACGATACAATATCTCAGAGGTTATAACTACTAGGGTTGCAAAGGGGTGGAAAAATTCTGGTAAATTTCCATGGGAAGTCAAGCTGGGGAATTTAGGAAATATTCCAAATAGGAAACTTTCCATGGGAATTATGGGAATTAACTGTGAATTGACGGTAATATAATGGTATGGTATCATATCCGAGCATAAATAATTGTTTTGTTATAAGCAGACATCCATCATATTTTATTGAACAATCAATTATTTCATTGAAGTCCAAAATATGAATGTTGAGTTAAATATTACTCATGCCTCCTACCCAACCCAATCAAAAATTAACAAAAATGCAATCCCAACAAAGTCCCATTCGACATGCAAATAAAAAGTGCATGTAGGGGGCGTGGTCTCAATAGCCCTGCAGTAAGCAGTGTGCTATGTGCATGTGATTGAGGAATAGTATAGATATTCAACTGTACTTGCATGAAATCTGGTTGTTTTAGTCAGGGTTATGCTAAAATATATTTTCCTCAACTTTGTTTAAGTTCCCTATTGTGAGCCAACCTTGAATTTTGTAAATTCCTGATTTATTCCTGTTAATTCCCATGGAAAGTTTCCAACTTTGAAAATTCCCAGAAGTTTGCAAGTTTGGGAACTAACTTGGAATTGAGGGTAATTTAATAGAAAGGTATCATATCCAAGCATACATATTTGTTTTGTTATAAGCAGACATCCATCCAAAAATAATACAATTAAAACAGATTTTATGTAAGTAGAAATTTATCAAGTGTTAGATAATTTTTTGAACAATCATTTCTTTCATTGAAGACCAAAACATGAATGTTGAGTTTGATATTACTCATCCCCCTGACCCAACCCATTCAAAAATTAACAAAAATGCAATCCCAACTAAGTCCCATTCAAAATGTTAAATGAAAAGAGCCGCTCTCCCTCCAAAAAAGTCCCATTCAACATGCAAATAAAAAAGCATCTTCTTACATGAAATCTGGTTGTTTTAGTCAGGATTATGCTAAAATATATTTTCACCAACTATATTTAAGTTCCCTATTAAGAGCCAACCTTCAATTTAGTAAACTCCTGTTTTATACCTGTTTATTCCCATGGAAAGTTTCCAACTTTGAAAATTCCTGGAATTTTGCAACCCTAGTAACTACTCATGTTTAAGTTATGTAACAGTGTTAAAACTCCATTACTCCTGTGTTCAGGGATGACAAAGATGGCAAAGATGATCGATGAGCGACAGCAGGAGCTGACCCACCAGGAGCACCGTGTGATGTTGGTCAACTCCATGAACACAGTCAAAGAGCTGCTGCCCATCCTCATCTCAGGTATCATCCTCAGCATGTTTATTTTCTCACAGTGAGATTTAGAGTTCTATATTTCTGAGTTTACATGTTCACAATTGCACTGTCATGCTTCTCCAGGTATCAAAATCTTTGTGACAACCAAGACGTCTGGCAGTCAGGGCGTTGAGGAGGCTTTGAAGAACCGTAACTTCACTTTTGAGAAGATGAGTGCCGAGATAAACGAGATCATCAGAGTGCTGCAGCTCACCTCCTGGGATGAGGACGCCTGGGCTAACAAGGTGCGCACAATAAATGACTTTCTTTTACATAATCGAAATCACATGCAGACAACTGATAACTAGGAACTCATACATATTTAAGTGAAGGAGAAGAGACAGCTGAAACTGTGATGTATGAGGGAGAAAACTTAATTATAGTGGCTATCTACCTCCCTCTCAGTTAATCCCACATTGCCCTTATCAGGATGTGACAGACGGGACATATTATAAAGTTGTGTAAATGTCAACCTTTTACTTTCTTTGTATCAGGATGACCTTATTTTGTGATTGCCAGGTGTTAAAAATGCTTTTACTATTTTTAAAGAATTTGTTTTCTCAGAAATTAAAGCTCCTGTAAGAGATTTTTAGCTGGTTATGAAACAGACTGAATTGCATTCGATTATCTCTTTATATGACATACAAAAGCAAATGAGACCATCATCGCAAAGATTGCCTATTTATATCCATATTTTATTATTATTTGTAATGCCTGAAACCACTGCTGCAGGGTAGGTGTCAGAGGAAGTAAGTAGTAGCATGCCTCAAGGCCAAATTCCACCAGATTCGTGTCCAGTCCGTCTCCGATCCATCATGGCACCGGATCTGATAGATTTCTATTCTAGTCCATGTGTTAACCCCCACTGGATCCGCTCCGTTGCGTTGCGGCTGCGTCTCTGATCCGGCAGGTCGGAACGCATCGGATCAGATACGCAAGACTTCTATTTTTGCCGGATGCCGGAGCACGACGCATCAATTCAGCACAGAGCAGATGGAGCGGGACAGGAAGTCAAGCACCAAAACAAAATAAAAACCTGGTTCATTTCAGAATAAAACACTTAGAGTGGAGGCAGGCCTGGAGTCAACAAGTCAGAGGTTTTCAGAGGCTGATAAAGACAACATGGATGAGGAGAGGAGGAGGAGAATCTGGGATTCAGTGATTACCACGGGAAAACCTTGGTCACATGACTCCAGCTGTCTGGCGTTCCTGCTCCGTGCCGCTTTCCGAAAACGCAACCGGTGGGTGTTGACGGACGAGAGCGCACAGAGACGGACCGGACACGGATCTGGTGGAAGTCTTGTGTCAGTAACAGCCTTTCTGTTACATTTTTCAGAAATTGATCATTTTGACCGTAAGATTCTTCCTCAGAACCTAGTCAGGAAAGAGAAAAGAGGTACCACTTTGTCCACAGGGGGCGCCAATGTCAACAAAAGCTAAAAGGTCCTCTCGCTAGCTAAAAAAGAAGGAATACTTTCTCTGAGCAGCAAGTTTCTCTTGTGGGTTCTTTCGTTATTCTGCACTGCATGTTCTTCCTCTTCTATCCTGCCCTAAAACTTTTGAGATATCCCGGTCCTATGACACTTCTGTTTTTGTTTACACTTTTTTTTAGTTGGTATGTCCTGTTTACTGTTTATATTTATGTCATTCTTCCTTTCTTTTCACTGTTTCTTTCCCCCCTTCACCCCCTGTAGAAGGTAAGCTGTATCTCTCTCGCACCTTGGTTGTGCGGCAGCATGTCTGACAGATGTGTGTGCTGTCTGCCTGTCTGTGGTGCCATTGTGTGCTTTTCTAGTGATGCTGCTGTGAGGTTGAACTATTGACTGTAACTACAACTATAGATCAAATTAGCAGTGTAGAATATATTACTATACTGCTAATGGACTGGTGTTGATTATACAATTCAAGCAGGTAGAAATGCTGAAATGTTGATCCATGCAGTGTTTTGTTTTTCTTCTTTGGATTTGTTTTTGCTTCATAACATGACATTGAATCAACATCTAAGTGTCGTCCTCCAATGTCATTTCAACCTGACCACGTGCATGTCCTCAACCCGTCTGAATATTGATTGACCTGACTCACACAGTATTGATTTGAATGTGATCTCAGAACCCACTGGCTATTGTCTGATGGGGATATACAGTTGTGCTCATGAGTTTACTTACCCTGGCAGAATTAATGATTTCATGGGTAGTTTCTGTTGTCATTATGATACAAAAAGAGTAAACACAGTTGTTTGACTATAAATGGCTTCACCCAACCACTAACCATGAGTGAAAAAAAGTTTTCCTCTTATCATTCATATTCTCTGAAAAATGGCCAAAAAAATCACAAATTCTGCCAGGGTGTGTAAACTTATGAGCACAACTGTATATGCCTCTTAGAATGATGGAAGCTCTTCGGCATTCCAGTGTAGCCAATAGCGATCTTTTTCTACGCACTAAATTGTTTACAGTCCAAAATTAGAAATTTGAGAATCAATTAGAGGCTCAGGTAAAAAGCAGAACCTGCACCTGCAGATATGTCTGCATTTCGCTATCATTTCTTGGTGTTATATTCTAAAGTAGGGGTTCCCAAAGTGGGGGTTGGGATCCCCTGGGGGGTTGTGAGACACAAATGGGGAGTTGTGAGATGTCTTCAAAAATGTTTTTTTTTTCTTAATTATCTAAAAATAGTACATTTTACCCATTAAAGTAAAAAAAAAGAATCTACAAAAATAGTAGCTAAAGTTGAAATAAAACCTTGAAATTAGAAAATGTAGTTATTTTTCTGCCTTTCTTTTTGCCAGATGACTTCTTAGTTTAGAATTAGTGAACAGTTAATTATCAAAAGCATCAGTAGCAGCAGGTTAATTCATAACGGCACAGGAGACACAGACACATGCTCATAGGTAGGCTAATTTTCTACAGACCAGCTAAATGAGGCCACATTAAATCACTTCGAGGGACAGTGGGGGTCACAAGTCTTTGGCATCTATATTTTTTGGGTCACAGGTTGAAACGTTTGGGAACCCCTGTTCTAAAGGAGTGCTGGTTAATCTGCTTCTGGTCAGTCTCAGTTTCACTGTAAATAGTAAGTTTCACAGAGGCTTCCCTCTGGCCTACCTCAGCAGTACAGACCTGAAAAAGAAACCGTTTTTCTTCAGATTAACTTGCAGTTATCAGTTTTTTTTAGTTTGCTTAAACAACATCATAATGTGGATTTGAAAAAAAGCAACAAGTCAAGCTTTGTCAAGTCTGTCCTCAGGACAAGTAGGGAGCAACTTTTGGGATGGTTCTGTTTTTTTGTATGGCGGTCAGATTTAACATTTTTGATGCATTCCAAGAAGTCTGGAAATCCAACCCCTGATTGGCTCTTCTTGTGATACAGCGTAAAGCAAATAATTAAATACAAGTTACATTTTTGGATCTAGAACGGACTATTAGCTGCACATGAATGCACATTAGGGATGTACATTTTAAGTATTTTCCTTGATCGATTTTTGGAAATGTTAATGATCAATTATCGATTAATCAATAAAAAAAACATTATTATTCTTATATCAAAAGCAAAGCCAAATACGTTTATTCCCCCTAAATTATATTTTCTACAGCAACAAAATGCATATAACTGACGGAATTGAATACAGGTACATGTTTAACACTGATTATCAACGATTAGGCTTGTAAAAATATTCTCCGGGGACATAGTCTTATAAAGTGAAGGCTCATAATACTAACAGAAAAGTACTTCAGACTCACAGTGTCCAGTTTTCTGTCTACTCGTTCTTATTGAGAAAAAATAAACGTGTATTCGGTCAGGTGTCAGCCGGGAGCGCAACCGGGTCATAATCACTCTAGCATCAGAAAAGCCCAGACGGCTCTGATGTTGCTGGTCTGCAAACATAGCGTATTGTTGGCTTTGTATCCAAAGGTAGGGAAATGTCCTGTTTAAAGCTGTCAGCCTTCGTGTCTGTGTCGTTGTTGGCAGCAGTTGTGTATTAATCCTCTTTAAAACAGTGCATGTGGAGACCTGACGTCTCCGCTGTGCACAACACCTTTAACAGCTGATTCACATCAAAACATGCTTTAAACTTAAAACACCTCCCTGATAGATGAATGTAATATGAGACCACTTGATGTTTGTTCCACGTGACGGAAAATTTAAAACAAAAATGCGCGTTTTGAATAATTTCTTAACAATCAATTAATCGATAATCGATTAATTGTGTACATCCCTAATGCACATATCAGTTTTTAGAATATAATCTTTGTCAGATATCCGCCAGTGGTAGCCATGATGTTATGAAGGCAGATTGCGTTCCTCCTGCTTTTGCTCTCCATACAGACTGTTTCCCTTCATTCACTGAAGCCCACTGATATCTAATTGGCCAGTACACCTCGGACTACAAACAGACTACAAACAGAAACCAGAGCACTTCCTTTGCTGAAAATCCAGACACCTTAATACAAAAGAATACAGCCTTTTTTATTTTCAGCCCAATAAGAAACCAAGTGCCCTCTAACACTCTGAACCACACCTTTTCCTTTTAGAGTAATCCCACTTTAAGTTTGATAATAGCTTCTAATATTTATGTTTGCACAGTATGAATGCAAAGACCCTATACAGTATATGTCTCACTTTTTTCCTCTAGCCGTTCACTCACATAAACAAATGATTTCTGACAGAGCAGCAGCTGCTCAAGTTTGAACAGTAATCTTTCACACCCACGCTGCTCTGCAAACACTTCACACCTTTTCACTTCCCTTTTTCCCCTCCCTTGTTCAGCCCTGCTTCCCCACTCCCACTTACTCATACAAACACGCTTTTTGTTCTCGTTAATTTTGACTAGAGGATTTGTATGACGGCTCAGACAGTTCGTTGTGATGTATATATTCAAAACAAGCAGTTGTTGTTTGTTGTTATTCAGTCGTTCATATCACGCTTTAACTTTGAAAGAACGACTGAAGCCGCAGATGCTTGTTTTCTAGATTTCTGTCATTATACTCATTCATCCTGTCAGGTCTCCTGCTTTGCTCCGTGTCACACAGGACTCTGCTTTGTACAGACAGAGGCAATGAGTGGACTCATTGTCAAGTCAGCTGCTATTGGACAGATTGTTGTATTTCCAAACACCCTGATCGAGATACAACGGAGAGTCGTGTGGCTTTTATAACATGACACGCGCATTTAAAAATATTTAAGAAGCATGCTGTTTGATACGGAAGAGGATTCGGGCCACTGAAAAAAAAAAATTAAGGTCAAATATTTTTTTAAATTATAATTATTCTGAGAAAAAAGTCAGAATTCTGAGATTAAAGTTAGAATTCTGAGATTAAAGTCAGACTTCTGAGATTAAAGTCAGACTTCTTAGAAAAAAGTTAGAATTCTGAGATTAAAGTCAGACTTCTGAGATTAAAGTTAGAATTCTGAGAAAAAAGTCAGAATTCTGAGATTAAAGTCAGACTTCTGAGATTAAAGTTAGAATTCTGAGAAAAAAGTTAGAATTCTGAGATTAAAGTCAGACTTCTGAGATTAAAGTTAGAATTCTGAGAAAAAAGTCAGAATTCTGAGATTAAAGTCAGACTTCTTAGAAAAAGTCAGAATTCAGAGATTAAAGTCAAAATTCTGAGAAAAGTCACAATTCTGAGATTAAAGTCAGAATTCTAAGATTAAAGTCAGAATGATTAAAGTCAAAATTCAGAGATTAAAGTCAAAATTCAGAGATTAATGTCAGAATTCTGAGAAAAAACTTAGAATTTAGAATTCTGAGAAAAAGTCAGAATTCTGAGATTAAAGTCAGACTCCAGAGATTAAAGTCAGAATTCAGATTTCTTTCTCAGAATAATAATAATGGAGAAAAAAAAAAAAAAAAAACGTTAATTTTTATTTGATTTTTCAGTGGCCCTAATTCTCTTCCATAGTTTGATACGGCCTGTATGATGTTAGTGATTCTGCAACCAGACTTTGCTGTGTTGCTTTTCCTGAAACAGCCTGGGTTTAATCTGACAAAAGCCTGAGGCGTCTTTTTCCCAGGTTACCAAATGAACAAATGAGGAGTAAAACACCCCCATGTAGTTAGAATGCTTCTTATTTATGATACAGTATGATAAATGAGATTTTTGAGACTAATACCAAAATCGCGGCCAGTATGTTACATTTTTTGAAATTACGGAGAGCTAAAAAAATCCACGTCTGTCTTAGGACACTGAAGAGTCTCTGTGTATTGTGAACAGTGACATCAGAGCCTTTAATCTGGGTTTTTGTTCATGTTAATAAAAAAAAGCTTGTACTTTGGTGCAAACAAGAAAATGTAGACTTTAATACCACTGCATCGTGATTGGTTAATATTGAGCAGCTGATTCGTATCAATTAGCAACAGATATTACCTCCTTTACATAGTAGGTACTTTTAAGGGATTTAAACTCAAGTATCTCTAAGATACATGTTATGAGGGAACATGTACATGCAGTGACTAAGAGCATTGATCGACTCTTCCTTAAGTTTTCTTTAGCAGAATCGATTTCCTTTAAGTTATTCATTATTCCCTCTTTCAAACCCAAAGGACACAGAGGCCATGAAGAGGGCTCTGGGGCTCATCGACTCAAAGATGGCTCAGGCGAAGAACTGGCTGAGGGATCCAAACGCTCAACCAGGTAACAAAACATCCATGTTCTTAACCCTGTAACTATTCATTCTGCTGCTAATCAGGTTGTCAAGGTTGTATCCTGTCAAGTAAATAATGCGTCTTAATTCATGTGTGCTTCTAGGGGATGCAGGTGAGCAGGCTATCCGCCAGATCCTGGATGAAGCTGGGAAAGTTGGTGAGCTGTGTGCCGGGAAGGAGCGCAGGGATATTCTGGGAACGGCCAAGACTCTGGGGCAAATGACCGACCAGGTGTCTGAGATGAGGGCTAGGTATGCTTCACACTCTGATTCACATTGCTTTGCATGTGGCAGGATAAGTCCTCTCATATGTCCCAGTGCATGTGTCTTTTATTAGACACTCCCAGCCTGTAACTGTGTGTTTCAGGACTGGAGTCTCATTTTCCTTGGGTATTTTTTAAAGATTATGGCCTCAGTTATACAGGTGTTTGATTTTTCCTTCCTAATGTGTAGGGAGTGTAAGGCAGTAAGCATGTTAGCGGGGATCACAGTGTGTAAGCTAGGGAGTGATATTCCTCTGATATGGAATCTGGTTGTCATCAGAGACCCTTACTCATGTTAGATTAAAAACAGCTGTCCAGTATTAATCCATAATCTACTCTAACCCATGTTTGAGCTCCTCCTCTGAAAATTGAGATGCCTCTGAACCTCGTCTGGAAATAGAAACATTATGTTTTTCATGTTGTAAGAACCACTGCTCTGAAATAGGACTAGACTTAAGCGTATGAGTAAACAAAGAAGAAAGCATGTGTGGTCTTTCAAGGCATACTGAAGCAATGCTGCACTTTATGGCAACCATGTGTTTTCCTTGTCCCCACCCCAGAGGTCAGGGCGCATCTCCAGCAGCCATGCAGAAGGCCCAGCAGGTCTCCCAGGGGCTTGACGTCTTAACCGGCAAGGTGGAAAACGCTGCACGCAAGCTGGAGGCCATGACTAATTCCAAACAGGTCATCGCCAAGAGGATCGATGCTGCACAGGTGGGTCATTAATTCTCTTTGCCTTAAAAAAATGTGCAGTCAAACTTGTGAATTCAAGCGCTTGATGGAGTTCTGTGTATTTCTCTGCCCCCTGCAGAACTGGCTGGCAGACCCCAATGGCAGCCCAGAAGGAGAGGAGAACATCAAGGCTCTGCTGACCGAGGCCAAAAAGATTGCAGACATGTGTGAGGACCCCAAAGAAAGGGAGGACATCTTGCGCTCTATTGGAGAGATTGCCGCCATGACTGCCAAGCTGTCTGATCTCAGACGACAGTAAGTGACTGAAAGCTGGAAAGATTGCATCACACGTCATACGACGAATTTGATCGCCTCCTCCTTTTTTCCAATTTGTTTTCCTCTACAGTTCCCTACAGTTTTTCAGATGCTTTAGTTCAACACTTATATATAAAATGACATCTTTTTATCACGTTTAGCTCAAGATTTGATGGGAAATGTAAGAAATGTAACGGTAAATGTAAGAAATCCAAGTCAAAGAACGGTGATTAACATCAAAGTCTGGCATGAAAGTAGTTCTCTGCTCGTGGATCAGTGAGGTATTTCATCTCCTCAGTTTTCCTTTGAACCGTTATCTTGTAAAATCTTGTCATAACATGCACTCATGGCTGTTCTTCCTGTTTGAGTACAGATTCCATGCAAAAATCAACTGGAACCTTTCTCTTTCACTTTGAACAAGTTGTCTGAACTGTGGGGTTTTTGTTCTGCAGCGGACACTGTAAAAAAACACACACAGGTTACCACTTTTTCAAGAACATACTCTCAGCATCTATTCTAGATCTCCACGAAACTGGCAGTATATCAAGCTATTTATCAAAAGGTCAACTATGTGCTCTCTTAGCTATTTGCAAACCTAATTTCAGCCTTATCTCTTTGATGAAATACCACCTCATTCCCTTTCCCTATTTTTAATCCTTATAGGGGTAAAGGTGACACTCCCGAGGCCAGAGCTTTGGCTAAACAGATCGCCACCGCTCTGCAGAACCTGCAGTCCAAGACCAACAAAGCTGTGGCCAACAGCAGGCCTGCGAAGGCAGCTGTTCATTTGGAAGGGAAAATTGAGCAGGCACAGCGCTGGATTGACAATCCAACCATGGATGACAGTGGTGTGGGTGAGTCTGTCCCCCTTCCTCCTCCTCCTCCTACTCCTCCTCAACTTCCTTGTCTCTCTATCTCTCCCTCACACTTCTTCACATTCCTTCCACTGCTCCTGTGGTT
Source organism: Notolabrus celidotus (assembly GCF_009762535.1). Lineage (NCBI taxonomy): Eukaryota > Metazoa > Chordata > Actinopteri > Labriformes > Labridae > Notolabrus > Notolabrus celidotus. The sequence goes on from NC_048289.1 coordinate 19,577,114, forward strand.
AGAATTGCAGACCGGACACTTTGTGTTCATGTCGCCTTCCACTGTACTCAACATTCCACAACGATCCCCCAACACTGCTGTGTTTTTTTTTTTTTCTGGTTTTGGCATGGCTCCTTAAAAACCTGGACATCGTCTTGCGTGCTTACAACAGAGCTGCAGGCTGGCTGCTGTAATGCTTACCTCAGAGAAATAACACGAGCCAATAGAAAAGAGGCCAGATTAAAACAGCAGAACTCCAGAACACTCAATGTGCAGGTATTCGCAGGAGATGGTCATGTTTTAGCCCGGTCTAAATGTGCACAATGCTACGATTAAATAGTGCCTTAACATAAACACATGTAGGTCCCTTTCTTTTCTTTTCTTTTTAAATTTTCTCCTTATTTGTGCCATATAACATTGTCATTACAATAAGATAAGATAAGATAAAATACTCCTTTATTCACCCTGCAACAGGGAAATTCACAGAGTTACAGTAGCAAACAAGAAGGTGTACAGTACAAGAATTCCAACAAGAATGTACATAGAAAAAAAGAAAATAAAATGTCCATCAGAGACAACAGTTTGGCCATAATTCTACTGGCAGCCACCACCTCCACAGGGTCCAGGACTGAGCTGGCCTTCTTCACCAATATTCAAGACATAAGTACATAACGAGCATACAACATTCTTCTGTGCTCTTTGAATACAGTTTAAAACTTATATCTACATCTTAGCCTCTATGGAAGTGATTTTCTCTTTTTGTGGCAAAACAAAAACCATAAACATCCAGAGAGAAAGTACCAAAAAGAAAGTAAATCAAGCAGTATCAGCACTTTGGCCTAATACACTTTAAATAATACCAATAAAGTATTACAACACAAAGAATTAAAGTGAGTTACAAGAATAAAAGTAAAATAAATTAAAAATAGAAATGTAGGTCCTTTTCATTGAGAGAACCGTCATAAAAGAAAGATTGTCCTTTATTTTAATGTTATAGATGTTACAGATTGAGATTTATCAGACTGTATTTATGAGATCAGGGCCTTCAGATGCTTCCCAAGGTATTTATTTTCCCCACAAATTTTCCCATAACTCACACAATTATGAGATGCATGAATAGTATTAGTTATTTGCTGTATTCTATATCTTTTTTTTTTGTTACAACTTTTTTATTTTCAGAAAAAAGCAGTACATTACAAAGGTACAGTCAAAAAATATAACATTATCTCCTTTCACCAATCCCCAAACCCAACTCAGTCCTCTTTTTTCATAATTTAGAAATTAAGAGAACTGTATACTTACATAAATATACATGGACACCTTCACATGAGTATTCATATGAAATACAAACACCACAGTGTACCTAATGTTGAAAAGAAAAACTATATTTGTACATACATTCACAGACCCATACACATACCTACACTCACCCATCAGCTTGCATACATACATAAACCCAGCCACGCCTACGCATAGGCATAGCCACAGATGTGTGCATGTACCCGTACAGCAAAAAAATAAAAATAGAATAATAAGTAAAAGTAAGAGTAAGAGTTAGACAGAGTACTGTTAAGTGTTGCAAACACTCTGGGGGCTCAACCAAAAGACAGCAAGATCCAGATACCAGCAGCAACCCTGCATCCACAACTAAATTTCTCATATGCTGTGTATATTATATCTGTAATAAAAGAAATATCAAAGGAAAAGTCAGAAAGATGATTAAAACTGACTCTAGAAATGTGGTGTCAAGGGTCTCGTGTATCAGTTACGCGGGCCTAGCAGAAAAAAAGTTTAAAACCGCTATAGTCCTCAATAAAATCCTCAATAGTCCAAATTAAAACAGGAAAAGATTAAAAAAGTGCATTCAGGTTTGAAGTTTGATCTAACAAACACTCATGTCCTCATTTCACAAAGCATAACAGACAGTGGATGACTTAATAACTGTCAGAATATTGTTTGTCTTCATGTGTTGACATTTTGTCCATGTGTGTGTTCAGGCCAGGCAGCCATCCGCGGGCTGGTGGCAGAGGGCCGCAGGCTGGCGAACGCTCTGCCCGGACCGTACAGGCAGGAGATGCTGGGGAAGTGCGAGCAGGTGGAGCAGCTCATGGCCCAGCTGGCCGACCTGGCTGCCCGCGGCGAAGGGGACTCCCCTCAGGCTCGTGCTGTGGCTCAGCAGCTCCAGGAGGCTTTGAAAGTAAGATTACTCACACTCTCATTGACATTCAGACCCACGGCTTCTTTGTGATAGATCCGAGTCAGAGAAACTACCCCCTCTGCTGGTTAGCAGTGCAAGGGGGGACATGCAGAATTCTAATGCACCGAAGCAGTGTGAGTGTAACGGGAAGTGGCTCAACCTGAAGGTCTTTTGTTCTCTACCCTGTTGCAATGGAATTCTGTTGCATTTCAGTTCTCGCCAAAGCCAAGAACATTCTGGATCCTAAATCACTACACATTCTCTACTGTTCACTTATTTTACCATATCTTAGTTACTGTACTGAGGTTTGGGGAATCACCTATAAAAGCTCACTACAACCTCTGTCAGTCCTACAGAAAAGAGCCATCAGAATAGTTCACAATGTCTATTTCCGTGAACACACAAATGAATTGTTCCTCAAATCAAAAATATTGAAATTATTTGACCTTGTGGATTTTAAAACTGGCTAGGAAAAATCTCCTTCCAGGAAATATTCAAAGATTATTCTTTGAAAGAGAGGGGGGATATAACTTAAGAGGGAAGATTAAAGATGGTGAGTGTTCGGACCACAAGGAAAAGCTTTTGTATTTCAATCTTTGGAGTAAAACTGTGGAACAGACTCAACATGGAGCTACTGCAATGTCAGAACAGAATCCCGTTCAGGAAGAGGTATAAAGCAGTAATTCTCAGGAGGTACAAGGAGGAAGACACGTGTTGAGAATCATGAGGGGTTTACTTTTGATTGTCAGTGTAAATATGACTTGTGGGAGTGCACTAGTATGAAGACCAATAATAGTGAATAAAGGGGTAGGATTAAATACGTTTTAACTTCTTCTTACTCCTTTTCGCACATGTAAAGTAAAATGTTTCATTGCTTACTGATGGAGCTGATTGATTTTGTTTCTTTTGTATAACTATTTCTTTTTTTCATGTATGTTTGTATAACTATTTCTTCTTTTCTACTTGTATGTTTTTTTTTCTATTTTACTTTTACATTTTCGAAATAAAGACATCAAATCAAATCAAAGACAAGAACATATAAAAAGTGCAATTCTGAAGTATGATGACATTTAATTCTAACTAAATCAGAGAAATAATGGAATTTTTATACTTCAAAAATTGACTTTATTAAGTTATTTGGGTTTTTAATGCTTTCAGATAAGCCAACAGATATATTTTGACAAACCAATCCAACACTTGTATGAGTTATTCCGTTGAGCAGTCATGACAGCTTGTAACATCTGAGTGTTCTCCTTCCAGGAACTTAAAGGGAAGATGCAGGAGGCGATGACTCAGGAGGTGTCAGACATCTTCAGTGACACAACAACTCCCATCAAGTTACTGGCAGTGGCTGCCACTGCCCCTCTGGACGCCCCCAACAGAGATGAGGTCAGCAGTACAGTCACTCACTTCCTCCCTGCAACAAACTCACCTTCAGTGTTTGTTCTATATTTATCCGCAGGGTGTTGCATTATTTCTAACAAGCCTTTTGGATAATTGTTTTTTTTGCGGTTTGATCATGCGCAGGTCTTCGACGAGCGGGCTGCCAACTTTGAGAATCACGCCAACAAGCTTGGCGCCACAGCAGAGAAGGCTGCTGCTGTCGGCACTGCCAACAAGAGCACGGTGGAAGGAATCCAGGCGGCCGTCAAGTCAACGAGAGACTTAACACCACAAGTATGTCACGGTTTAGTGTTTATATCTGTTTCTGTCTGTGTGTGCCCTCCACTCTGCATCACGAGTCACACAGCTTCAGTGTTTCTCGCTTCTTGAGCCAAGTCTTTAGCAGTTGTTATTGGACTGAAAATTCATGATGAGGATTGTTTGGGTTTTTTTTGTAGGTGGTATCTGCTGCTCGTATTCTGCTGAGAAATCCTGGCAACCAAGCTGCGTATGAACATTTTGAAACCATGAAGAATCAGTGGATTGACAACGTGGAGAAAATGACAGGTGGAGAAGCTTTAAATTCCCCTATCCCCTACCCATGAATAATACCACCCAATGTTACTTCCTACTTTAATATTTCAATGTGTTTTTAGGTTTGGTGGATGAAGCCATCGACACCAAATCTCTCCTGGATGCCTCAGAGGAGGCCATCAAGAAAGACTTGGACAAGTGCCGTGTGGCCATGGCCAACCATCAGCCTCAGATGCTGGTCGCCGGTGCCACCAGCATCGCTCGCAGAGCCAATCGTATCCTCCTGGTCGCAAAACGAGAGGTGGAGAACTCTGAAGATCCTAAATTCAGGGAGATGGTGAAGGCTGCATCTGATGAGCTGAGCCAGACAATTTCTCCCATGGTGATGGACGCTAAGGCTGTGGCTGGAAATATTCAGGATCCAAGTAAGTAAAATTTTGAGACGGATTCGATTCGTGCAAATGAGGATTTGTTATAAACATGTTTTTTTTCCCCGTATCACTAGGCCTGCAGAAAGGCTTTCTGGACTCTGGTTATAAGATACTTGGTGCTGTAGCAAAGGTCAGAGAGGCATTCCAGCCTCAGGAGCCAGACTTCCCACCTCCTCCGCCTGAACTGGATCAGCTTAACGTGAGTCCTCAGATAAGCACAATTTCTAACATGGAAAATCACCTGAAGTTGCTTCAGTTTAGCATCTAAAATATCCTGTTTATTGAAAACTACCTGTACCTGTACCTCATCCTTGCAGCTTAATGATGAAGCAGCACCACCCAAACCTCCTCTTCCTGAGGGTGAAGTTCCTCCACCAAGGCCTCCTCCCCCAGAGGAGAAGGATGAGGAGTTCCCTGAACAGAAGGCTGGTGATGTGGTCAATGAGCCCATGATGGTGGCTGCCAGGCAGCTTCACGATGAAGCCCGCAAATGGTCCAGCAAAGTAAGCCGACACTTAACACAGTGATACATATGTTCTCACCTTGTGAAAGGGTAGTGGAATGGGTATAAAGTAAACAGGGTAAAAAAATGTAAAAGTGCAACTAGCCTTCAAAAGACAATCCACACTACACTTTTGTGTAGAATTCAAATGCCTTATTCCATGACAGCAATGAGTAAGTTATCAGAAAGGATAGTTTGAAGCCTACGCTTAGAAGTTGAGAGGGTGTCTGCCTTCTGGACCTTGACTGGTATATGATTCCAAAGGAGAGGTGCCTATTAACGAACCCTACCTCCCATACTACTTTTAGAGACTTTTATGGTGCGTTTTCACAAAGCAGTCTGGTTTGGTTCAGTACAGGGAACCCTGATCTAGCTTCCACAGCTGACCGCACCCTTACTTGGTAGGCAGGGGGTGTAAGGATAGCAACAGACACATCAGCTACGTAATAGCGTGACATCATAGCAGCACAATACAGTGTAGCCTGCCAGTAAATTCAGTGAAGAAGAAGAAAGAGATAGAGTAAACAAAGGACTTCACCACATTGACATTTTCCAAAAATGAATAGAGCCTTGAAATTACTCTCTCAGAATCCCCTGGATATTTCAACATGGTGCGTTTTGTGTTTGCCCATTATTACAGCTGGGGCATGGGAAGTGACAGTTCTTTCAACCAATCAATGGATTGTAGTATGTGTAGCTCTACCCCTTAGGGTCGGATAGATACACTCAGTACCCCAACAGAAGGAAGCCCAAAAAGTAGTAAGGTACAGATCGGGTATCTGGTACCGTTTTCAACTTTTGACAGTGGAAATGTAAATAATTGAGTCCTGTACCAAACTGAACTGATCCAGACTGTTTGGTGGAAATGCAGCCTTAGGTACCACAAACAGGCCAGTACTCTGGGAGCACAGTGTTCTTGGTAGGGTTGTTTAGGGGTGAAACATTTTCAGTAAATTTCCAGAAAGTTTCTGGTAAATTTCCAAGGGAAGTTATGCTTGGGAATTTGGGGAATATTCCAAATTGGATGTTTTCCATGGGAATTATGGGAATTAATGGGAATTAATGGAAAGGTATTATATCCAAGTATAAATATTGGTTTTGTTATAAGCAGACATCCATCCAAAATAATACATTTAAAACAGATTTATTTGTAAGTAGAACTTTATCAAGTGTTAAATATTTTATTGAACAATCAATTCTTTCATTGAAGAAGAAAAACATGAATGTTGAGTTAAATATTACTCATCCCCCTGACCCAACCCATTCAAAAATTAACAAAAATGCAATCCCAACAAAGAGCCCTTCTCCCTCCAAAAAAAGTCCCATTCAACACTCAAATAAAAAGTGAATGTGGGGGGCGTGGTCTCAGTAGCCCTGCAGTAGGCAGTGTGCTATGTGCATGTGATTGAGGAATAGTATAGATATTCAACTGTACTTGCATGAAATCTGGTTGTTTTAGTCAGGATTATGCTAAAATATATTTTCCTCAACTATATTTATGTTCCCTATTAAGAGCCAACCTTCAATTTAGTCAATTCATGGTTTATTCCCATGGAAAGTTTCCAAGTTTGAAAATTCCTGGAATTTTGCAACCCTAGTTCTTGTGGATTAATAGGGCACTATGAGCTCTTCCAGGTATAATTGTGCCAGACCATTATGATCTCTGTTGGTTAAATTTACTTTTGTTTCCTTTCACAGGGAAATGACATCATCGGTGCTGCCAAACGTATGGCTTTGCTCATGGCTGAGATGTCACGTCTGGTGCGTGGAGGCAGTGGTAACAAAAGAGCCCTCATCCAGTGCGCCAAGGACATCGCTAAGGCCTCTGACGAGGTCACTCGGCTGGCCAAGGAGGTGGCGAAGCAGTGTACTGATAAGCGTATCAGGACCAACCTGCTCCAGGTCAGGCGAATCATCTCTATCAGAAGAGTTTGAATCTCTGAAAAAGTCTTTCTCCATTGTTTTGGTATCAATTTATTAATGGTAACACTTCTTTCAGGTGTGTGAGCGTATCCCCACCATCAGCACTCAGCTTAAAATCCTGTCCACAGTCAAGGCCACCATGTTGGGTCGCACCAACATCAGTGAAGAGGAGTCAGAGCAGGTAAGCCGAGCTCTTATCATGTGAGAATCCACATTTTCCCCCTTTTTAGAAAGCATTATTTCAGTCTTCCTCATCTCTGTATCTCTTTGGATTTCTTCTCCCAACAGGCTACTGAGATGCTGGTCCACAATGCTCAGAACCTGATGCAGTCCGTGAAGGAGACGGTCAGGGAGGCCGAGGCAGCTTCCATCAAGATCCGAACAGATGCAGGTTTCACCCTCCACTGGGTCAGGAAGACCCCTTGGTACCAGTAATCTAAGGGCTCCTGATGCTCTGCTTCCTGCTGGTTCTATCCAGCCGTCCAGGAGGACATTGAATGGACAGAAATATATTTTAGCAGAGCTATGATATCAGTGCCCCTAACTCTAATACTGTATGGGCGAAGCTTCTCTATTAGTCCCACGTCCTGTCTGTAACAGTTGCTGTTCTGGTAGAATGTAAAGGATGGGACTATCAGTGCGAGTTAAGGGTTAAATTCTGACTGGGAAGCTTTTTTTTTTTTTCTAAAGTGTGTAAAAAATTTGTTAAATCCCAGGAATATATATGTTTTGATTAGAGGTTGGATTACATAAAACATAATGTTTATTTTGGCCTCTTCTAGACTTTAACGTTAAGACTATTCTGTATCTGTAAACTGCTAACTTTACCATCACATTGTTCATTCACCTTCGCTTGGTTAAGCACATGAACTTGAGGAGTTGTTATAAGTACAACACAAGCCGACACGCAAACTATATTCAGTGGTTATCTGCCTGTTTACACTATTATATGATTGAAAGAGAAACACTGTTCATTATTTTACATAATGTTATGCAATTGTAGCAACCTTTGTTTTCTTAAAGAGTTCAGCCAAAGACATTGTGCCATGATCTCTGAAAGTATACTTTCTTTGGTCAGCAATACTTTTGAATGAGTTTAAGGGCTAGCTTTTCTTTAGACAAGCTAATAAGTAAAGTAAGTACAACTTTTAAAAACAGCAGCTTACTCTTCCTTAGTATGGTTTATGTGTCATGTTTTGCTTTGAGATTACAAGTGCTTGTGCTTAAGTATGAGGCCTTATCGCCAAAACGAATTTTTACAGCGAGCTAACAAAGCTAAGCCGTCTTTAGAGAGGCACTTCTTGACTGCTGTTTTTTTCTCATGAATGTTGTGCACAATCATGTCTTGTAATATATGAATAGCACACTTCTAGGTAGTCAAGGGAATGACCATTTTAGAGATAGAGCACAGTGTCATCTGCATCTGGTAAAATCTTCATTTTATGTCTTGATACACTAAACAGAACTGGCCACCTTTTGTGGGAACTGTATTTGATATTTTGAAAGGTCTGAAGACCGTTGGTTGTGAATGTGTCTTTTTTGAGTATCTAATACCAACTGATGTGCCTTTGTGAAAGAAACTTTATTTGCAATTGATACAGTTTTCATTTTGAGATGTTTTGTATCATTTGTACAAGGTATGGTGGTGTTGATTTGTTCAAAACACTTGTTGTACATGATTCTTCTAGAAAGATACATCCGCTTCATGACTTAAACTTTAAGTCAGAGTATGCTCTATGCAAAACCTGAATAAATTTCATTTAAAACAATATCAAAATTATGCAACTTAGTTGGGCTTAAACGGGCCTGAACTACATTTTTCTGAGGCATCGTTCACAATTTTGTAATAAAGCATTTTATAGCACTTGGTGGTGTATTTGATCCGTTATTTCTGTTCACCTCATGCATGCTTTTTAATGCTTGTATTGTAATAATGATGAAGTTCTTGTTCCTCTAGGTAAGGGTTCCCAAAGTGTGGGTTGGGACCATAGACTGTAAATAAAATGGACAGCGTCGCTCCGCCTTTTCCCCTTGAACGGTTTTGGAGCCAAAATATCCCGTTCCAGAGCGCTGCCATCTTGTAGATTTTTCTGCAGCCAGAGTCTGTGCAGTAGAGAATTTATGTGTTGCCCAGTAATTTCTGTGTTGCGACGGTAACAAGCTTCGCCCTACAGCGTAGCGTCACGAGATCCTATGGAGTTTCCCTCTACAGCAGCTGTCAATCAAAGCAAACCCGGAAGTAAAACCCCGTTTTTTTTTAACCTCTAATAACTAACGAAAAATAAACTTTTCAGAAAAAAGAGGCCTTGAACACAAAACAGTTAAATAATGACTACATGTCACCACAGCATATGTGAGATGTGAGAAACATTCGGACGACGTGTATTTATTTTTTAAAGTTTGATAGCAGCCCCATTCAAATGAATGGGGAGACAGAGTTTTTTGACCTATACTGCAGCCAGCCACCAGGGGGTGGAGTTTTTGTGGAAGCTTCACTCCCAGCCGAGCAAGCTGCACCCCTGGTTGGGACCCCCAGGGGGGTTGCAAGATGTCTTCCAGATTGTAAGTAATCTATAATTGCCAATTTGACCCATTATAAAAATATCTGAATAAAGTAGTTGTTAAATTTGAAATAAAACCCTGCAAATAATTTAAAAAAAAATGTTTTCTGCTTTTCTTTGTTGCCGGATGACTCTTAAAGTTAGAGTTAAGCCTGATTTATACTTCTGCGTCAAATCGACAGCGTAGCCTACATAGTAGATCTGTGAATCAACGCGGACAGCAAGCCCTGTGATTGGTTCGCTCGGCGGCATTGTATGTCCCAGAGTTACAGCATTTGCAGGATCTCCGCACATAGGCCACGTATTTCATCTCCTCTTACATGTCCTCTCTGTTCTACCCTGTAATCACTGCTGTATGATAAACAGCAACACATATCAGCAGTAAATTAACATAATGCACTTGGGAGTCCCTGTGAAAAAGTAACAACGTAGCAAGGCTGGAAACGGACGACCCGACAGTCAGAGAGACCATGCATCTCTCAAGCGTTTCGGGGGTCACGTCGAGGTCACAGGCGGAAAAGTTTGGGAAGCCCTTCTCTAAGTCAACAGTTGTGTGAATGCCGAGACAAGCTTGTCATGACTGAAAATACACAAATTGATTGAATACACAAAAATACACGCAATTGTATATATTGTTCCATATGTGTGCCTTCTTGCTAACCTCAATTCTGCCTCCTGGATCTGTCATACCTCTCTCTACCTTTGCCAACTGAACATAATATACACGCTTATTTATTACTGAACTTTGCCCATTAGACTCTGGTACTTCCCCTGGATACAAAGAGATCACCTGACCCTCATCTTAACACACATTTTTAAAATACTCTTGAAGTGAAATTAGCAATGCTTGAATTAGCTCACTATGAGTCCTTGGGTTGAAAACATTCTGTTCTGACTTCTTCTGACCCTTTGTTCTTTGTACTTATTCTCTGTCCTATAAAATACAGTTCACATGACAGCACACAGCACACAGCAGCTTATTACATTTCGTAAAAAAAGGAAGATAAGTTTTAAGTTCTCAGATCATTATGTTTTTTATCTGCCTTAAGGTTTGTCAAATAATAACCAATATATTAGCAATTTGGTTCAACAAAGTTAAAAACAAGGTATTTGATATGTCCAGTCATCAGTAAAAGCACCAAATACACGGAAATATCCTTCAGCTAGTATCTTAAAAGAAACATGCAGCTAGGACACCATTTATTACTCTAATGCAAACAAATTAAATCAACAAAATTTAATTTCCTGATGTGATCATAATGTTCCCTGTTTTAGTTAGCTTGTCTCTCAGATGAAATTGTTCAACTTTTGGAACACTGCCCGAAGTGCATTTTTTCCAAACCCTGCTACAATGGGGCCCTTATTGCAGGGGTGGTATTAAGTATGTTTGCAAATTTGATGAATAGCAATTTTACTTTAATTTTCATATTTGAACTACTAACATGAAGGTATCCAAAAGATGTTATGTTCCTTTTTATTTCATTTTTTTACATAAAAAAAAGTACCACAGCAGAGTGGCAACATTTGAATCTGCTTATCTTGAATCTTTAAGGACTAAAGAGAATATGCTTGTTCAAAGCATAGACTGTATAAAATATGAACGTAGTATCCGTGACGTCACCCATCTGTTTCTGAAGTGCTCTTTTGAGGCCAATCGTCGGTGGGAGCCATATTGCTGCTGTCGAGTGATTGTGACGTAAAGAGGCGTCTTTGAGCCTCCTAGCCAACAGCTACAGTGTTCCCGTCTGTCAATCAAGTCAGCTGTGCCTCTCATTGGAAGACTCATAATCTCAATATCTTTGAAATTGCTGTGTTAGAAAAAAATTCACCCCCCATACAGTGTGTGCCGATCTAGAAATGAGCTATCCAGACTACACTCGTCTTTTGTACCAGGCTGTAAACATGTTTATTTCTGCTGTAAAGATCGGCTTTTTTGAATTGGTGTGTACGTGGTTTCCGGTACTTCTGGAGCCAGCCTCAAGCGGATCCTCGATGAACTGCAGTTTTTAGCACTTCCTCATTGGACTCATTTTTAGACCTGATGTTGTTTGCACATACTTCAACTCATGTCTCACTCAGCATTAAGAAAACACCAAAACATTATCATAGTGAAAACATGAAATGTACGCGCAGGAGGCGGGCAGAATGGTAGGATGGGATTTGATTGGTTTCATATTTTGGCTCCCATAGTCAGGGATTGGTTGGTGTTTCCCAGGTTTACTCTGGCTGTAGATAGCTGTTTTTTTTTCACTCTTTTTTTAAGAACACATTATGTATTGATTGAAATCAGGACATAAAGATAATTTTAACCAGTATAACAAAAGGTGTATGTAAATCTGACTACCAACCAAGCTGCAACTTCTAGTCTAAAAATATAAGTCCAATGTGGAAGTGCTAAAAACTGCAGTTCATTGAGGATCCACTTGAGGCTGGCTCCGGAAGTACCTGAAACCACATACAGACCAATTTTAAAAAAAGACGATTTTTACAGCAGAAATAAACATGCTTACAGCCTGGTACAAAAGACAAGTGTAGTCTGGATAGCTCATTTCTTGATCGGCACACACTGTACGGGGGTGAATTTTTTTATAACGTGGCAATTTTGAAGATATTTAGATTACAAATCTTCCAATGAGAGGCACAGCTGACTTGACTGACAGGCGGGGAACAGTGGCTACGTTTACATGAGACTTTTAATTCCTCTTTAATTCAGAATAAAAATTAAATCCTCTTTAAAAAGATTAAAAATGACCTTGTAAACACCTAATTCTGAAGGAAAATGACCATTCTGAATTAAACTTAAACCCGGAGTAAGTGTCTGGTTTATTCTGATTTTAAATCCGAATTGAATAATTCCTCGATCATGTATACGTTCATTCCGCTTTAAATGAATTCCAGTCGTTCTGCGCATGCTCGTTCCCTTGTCCTGTCGCCATGACGTACATATTCTGCGCTGGCGAGCACATATTTCAGGCTGAGGTAGAGCAGCCGTTGCACTAACCGGCTTTGATTCGCCAAAGTACGGTCTTCCGCCTCCCTTCTCCGGTCGTCTATCTCTCTTCTCCTCCTCAGCTGACGAAAGTGAAGCAGTAAAATTGTACTCATTGTGTGGTCTTCCATATTGTAACCGAAAATAAAAGAAGCAGAAACTGGAGTCTGTTTTCTTCTGGTAAACGTAAATACGTCACGCCTGCCCCTGTCCAATCAGAACCCTTCCCAACCCCTATACCTTAAGCGGAATTGAATAAAGACGATTAAATGTGTTTTCCATGTAAACCTCAATTCGGAATGACTATTTCCATGTAAAAGTGAAGGAGAATACTTTAATTCTGAATTATTTAATTCTGAATAATTCATTCTGAAATCAAAAAACATCATGTAACCGTGGCCACTGTAGCAGTTGGCAAGGAGGCTCAAAGCCCGCCTCTTTACGTCACAAATGCTTGACAGCAGCAATATGGCTGCGGCCGACTATTGGCCTCAAAACAGCTCTTCAGAAACAGATAGATGATGTCATGGATACTACGTCCATTAATTATACAGTCTATGGTTCAAAGTCACAATTAGTAAGTAAAAACAAAAAGAGAATATGTTGTTTTTGGGTGGCCACTGGGGTGTCCAATCAGATTGTATGGGGGGCCTTTGAAACCTCGGATACGCCCCTGCTGCACTTCTCTCATGTTGATTGTGAGGAACTTAATCTAGGTGAGACAGGTGAAGGGGAAAGCGCAGCGATAAGCGAGACACTATATCTCCTTCTCTTCTTTAAGTGTGTCATATGCACATAGGGCTCTGTCAGGAGCTGATAACGTGATACTGATCCTTTCTTTTACACATAACACTGATTTTTCTCTCTGCGTTTGCATAGCCCTGGATCAAATAATTCACCATCATCTGTGAGAAAGGAAGCTGCAGCCTCTTCTTGTTCCTCTCTTCCCCCCCAGTGAATGAGCAGCAGCGGCTCTCCTGCTCCAACACAACCCCGTGTTTGGTTACAAGAAACATGACTGAAGCAGAATCAAACATGTCGACAGGAAAGGAAACGACGTTAAGGTAAAAATCCAAGAGTGTTTGTGAATTCTGATGCGTGATGTTCCGAGGAGCTAGCAGCTGTAGCTAGCTGTTTATTCTCCCCGACGCCTCCAGGTGTGGTGAGCTGTCAGTGATAAGGCGCTAAAGCAGGATGAACCTTTGAACGTTACATCAGCTGGAGTGTGAAGGTAGAGTCAGTGTTTAGCTTGGACACAGATTGGTTTGTCATAACGATGCTAACGACGGCTAACAAGAGGTTGGGCTTCACTTGACAGGGACGCAAGAATTGTCGCTGCAGCTGTCTTTTTTTAATGACCAGAAAATAGCGTGTGTGTGTGCCTGTAACACACTAAATGTATAAATGTGCAGGAAATGATAACTCTGAGTATTATTTAAATTTAAACACGTACAGTAGAGGCTGTAAAATAAAGAAAAAAGACCAGAACATACGATTAATACAAAAAATGCTGCCAGTTGCACACGTCTAAGAATAGCCATATCCTGCATTTTGTAATAAAAACACAAGCTTTGAATATCTCGTCTGTTTTGTGTCTTGTCATGCAGAATGAAGCATATTAGCATAACATGACCAGAGCTTGAACTCGGCAGGTCTCTTGTTGACATTTTGCATAATGTTAAGTGAATGGTGATGCGTTTACTTGACTTGGGGAAATTTGAAGTGGCTATTTAGGTTTCTGAGTTGATGTCAGAAGAAGTCAGATATGACATACATTTTATTAACTCCATTGTCCTGTGAAGGAAGCTCCTTTTAGTAGTTCTCTTCCTATGTAAGTTATACAAAATCAAGAAAGAGAAAAATACAAAAATACAAAAAATGATATCAAATAATGAAATAATAATAAAAATACTGTACAAACAAAAAAGAAGATAAACAAGGTAAATAAACATGTACAGTATTTCATGTCACAATGTTACTTTTCATAATCATACATGACATTCATTAGAAATAAAGGGCAGATTAATTGCACGTCAAATAGTAGTTTCCTTCCTATTCTTAAGTAGAATAGGAACCAGCATTGTTATTAAGAAATTAGATAAATAGGTCAAGAAAACAATTGGAAATTGTCAGTGACATCTTTCCAAATCTGAAATTTGAAGTAATTATTAAGGTTTCTGAGTTGATGTCAGAAGCCAGAAATTACATACATTTTATTTACTCCATTGTCCAATGAAGGAAGCTCCTTTTAGTAGTTTCTTCCTATTTTTTTTAATCTATAAGTTATACAAAACCAACAAAAAGAAGAATACAAAAATACAAAAAATGATATCAAATAAATAAAAAAAAACAAAAAACTGTACATACAAAAAAGAAGATAAATATAAGAAAACAAGGTAAATAAACAAAGAGTGTAAATAAACAAAGCAAAAAGAGAGCATTCCTTTTCCTCATGGTGATGTTTAGATGTTAACATGTATAGTATTTCATGTCACAATATTACTTTTCATAATCAAACATGACGGTCATTAGAAATAGAGGGCAGATTAATTGCACATCAAATGGTAGTTTCCTTCCTATTCTTAAGTAGAATAAGACCCAGCATTGTTATTTAGCAATTAGATAAATAGGTCAAGAAAACAATTGGAAATTGTCAGTGACATCTTTTAAATCTCTTCTTAAAAACCCATTTTTACAGACTTGCTTTTATGTGACTTTATCTTTCTAACTGCTTTTACTTATATTTTATTATAATTTATTTTTTATCCAACTAATTAATTGTTTTAAATTGTATTTGATTATTTATTGTTTTATTTTCATTTTTTTAATTTCCTTTATTATTTTAATGTTCTTAATTTATCCTGAACACTTTTTCTAATTTTCCTGTTGTGATGTCGTCCTCTTACTCTGTCGTCCTCTTACTCTGAAAACTTCTTTTATTGTCCTTTTAATGCTTTTATTTACTTATCCGTTTGAAGGTTTAATTTGCAAAAACAGATAACTCCATTTTTTTAATACATTTAAAAATATATATATTTCTTTTTGATATAGACTCCTAAAGTTACATTTTCAAGATATCTCTGATTAGTACAGTCATTTTGACTCAGTCAAAGCCACCCAACCTCAGTTGATTTATAATACCAAAAGCTAGTATTAGAAAAAATATGTTTTTTGAAACATTTTTTAAATTTTTCAAAAGTGAGTTAACTGTTTTTGCAAATGAAATCTTCATTTTTATTTATATGTATTTATTTATCCTTGAAAAACCTCTCAACAAGGATTTACTGGTCTATTGTCCCACCACTTCATTGTGTTAATTTGACGAGTATTCTTTTTTGCGTTGCATTTTGTTTTGCGTTGTTAAAGTTTCTCCTCCCTGTTGTTCGAAATCTTTGCTATGTTATTTGAACCATGCTTTGTTTGTCAAAGCACTTTGTGAACATTTGTTTTTAAAGGTGCTATATAAATAAAGTTATTATCACTATTATTACTATTATTACTAACTTGCATGCAAAACAGCATACACACAGCTTCAGGCTTCTGTGGTACTCAGTCACTTCAAAGGGCTTTTTAGTGCAGAAGGGAAAGGAATGAAATGAATTTCACATGTTATGGAAGCGCATAAGTTGAAAACAAACTCCCAAAGGAGAGACTGTAAATACCTTAATTTTGTAAATGTAACATATGAGTATTTGAGGTTAATACACAAACAACAATGGAGTGACTTAAAAGTCTTTTTCAGGGGAGTCATTTCCATGTGTCATCTGTTCCTGCCCTAACTTGCTCGAATCAAGTGTAAACTGGCAAATCATTTATGTTTCATATGACTGCTTCACCTTCTGTTGGATCTTATTGTGCATGCTGGCATGCTGCCAAGCTGTCAGGTGTTACTGGGTCATTTAAATAGGTCAGAGCAATTGTTAAAGTTAGTTTTGTAAGTTAACACCTGTGCTTATCTGAATGTGTCAAGTCAGAACATGTAAAAGATGTGATTCCATGGTTTGTAAGTGGCTGTTGATAGATATATAATTCCAAGCCACTAGTGCCACTTTCAGAATGCGAGTCTATTTTAAGTCTCTCTTGTTTGACTGTGTATCAAATCTTCTGCTTTAATCTTTACAGTGAGCAATTAATCACAATCATAGCGCTTTACTGCTCAGCTTAATGAAGTCTAGTTGACATTTAGGGGATATCAAGTTAATGAATACACCAGAACTGTCATGTATGATGCATGTAGACTGCTTTACTTGGTCTTTGTAGCCCTGGGTGTTAAGAAAACTAAGCAGTAACTCAACATAATTCACTCATAAATAGCTATTATTGGGGTGCTGGTGGCTATGTGCGCCCCATATACAGAGGCTATAGTCCTTGTCGCAGAGGTTGCCGGTTTTGACTCCCAGCCATGTTAATTTCCTGCATGTCTTCCCTCACTCTACTCCCTAAATTCCCTGTCTCTCTTCAGGTGTCCTATCAAATAAAGGCACAAAAAAAGCTATTGTTACTGAGAATAAGCATTTCTATGGAACAAGAATGGTAAAATAATACAACATAGTTGCAGCAGGTACGATTTTGAATATATTTTTTTATAAAGGATGTGTAATAAAAGTCATTATTTTATATGCTTAGAGATTTTTTTTACCCTAATTAAAAGAAAAATGTCTCCCATGAGTACAATTGAAAAAGCGTTTGACAATCTGTCACAGCACACTAGTGTTATATGTTAAACAGTGTGGGAGCCCTGTGGAACAGGCTGCCTCTGAATATCAGGACTGCTCAGACTACTGAGTAATGTTTTAAGCTTTAAATCGTTACTTAACCCTCCTGTTATGTTTGTTTCTCTGCAACAGCAATAATGTTCCTGGGTCAATTTGACCTGGGGCATATTCAATTATCCAAAAGTGTCAGAACCCCAAAAAATCCCAATACACATTTTTTTATGTCTAATTTTTAACTCAATTACTAACCATTTAAATCAATATTTAGTCCATTGGTGTTCTTTAATCCTCACAGATCATGGTTCAATGAGGATAACTCCCTCTTTTTTCTTATTAAATTCATGCTAAAACTTTTTTTAATGTACACTGGAAAGCCCTAAATATAAATACAATAGTTTAACATGACATAGATTTTTGTTTATTTTATTTTAAATTTTGAATGTATTTTAATTTTATGAAGGGATTTAAAAAAAATTTACATGACTCCTCTTCTGTCACATGCTGCCCAGATTTTGATGCTGCATTTAGCTGGTTTGGAAGGCATATATTGCCTAAAATAGACTTTAAAAAGGGTCAATTTGACCCACAACATAACAGGAGGGTTACCAGGAGAAAAAACACATCTCTTTGCATTGGCATTTAACACCTGTTGAGCGAGACATCCAACATTATATCTTGCTTTTATTTATTGTGGCTTTTCTTAATTTTAATTTTTAACTATTTGTTTTTATTGATTGTGTTTTTAAGCTTGTACAGCACTTTGGTCAATGGGGTTGTTTTAAAATGTGCTATATAAATAAAACTTGACTTGACTTAAATTAACACACAGTTTTGATGTAGTAAATAACATTATTTAATCACTGTTTGTGCTGTCAAGGAGGATGAATGTATTTTTGTCATCTTTAGACTTGAACAGCTTCTATTGTTTTTTTTTTTTTAAACAAATTTTATTCATTTTAACATTTAAAAAACAGCAGTAAGACAAACAGAGACAAGCAAATGAATACATTTATGCAAAGTGAGTAACAGAGAGTGCACCTAACAAAAAATAAAATAAAGAAAAATAATAATAATAATAATAATACAGAAACAAATAATATCAAACAACATAGAAGGACATCGTGTTAAACAGCTTCTATTGTGAGCTGATTTTTATATATGTGACACTAAATGTTAAATTTTATCCAATAAATTCGATATGCTCTGTAAAACATCCTAAATGAGTCTCATAGAGGCGAATTTATTGCGTGTTTTGACGCTCATACAACGTTTTGCCACAGGGTTCACTTTCTTCCCATTGTCATCAAACGCAGCATCAAGTCTTCACGCTGATTCGAACACATGTAGCCAATCATGAATCTTGGAACACTCTTAAGACCCGCCCTCCTCTCCCACCAACCAATCAGTGTCAGGCAAAGTGCAGCTGCAGTTCCTGTAGTTAAAAAGCACATTGCTTTGACAGAGAGGAGGAGGCTAATGAGCATTCACTAATCAGCTTGTTCTGCTAAGTTTATCTGACACGATGCCAACTGCAAGGTAAGATCAAAGTGATAATAACCTCAGCTCTGCTTCTGTTATGACTTACTTTTATAACATGTGCTCAATATAATGCCAGTTTACAATGGGTTGAGTTAAAAGCACTGCAAGAAGACTTCACCAGGGCTGATATGTGGTTTCAGTGAATCTGGATCATCTTGCAGCCATGAGGTTGAAGCCAACTGCTACACAAGAGAAATGAATATGTCCCTCTGTGATGTTAAGACAGGCATTACTCATATTTGTGTCATTAGCTCAATGATAGTTGGGTAACCTGTTCAAAAGACAGTGTTGCTGAGAACAGACTTTGACCATTATCATATCTTGTTGCTGAAAATGTCTCGATGAAAGGGTCACAAGTGGAAAAAATGCAAACCAAACTGACGACAGATTTTCCTGCTTGAACATGTAAACTTTTGCTGCATTACCCCAAATCTTTTAAATGACTCACTGCACATGTCTGGACATGAGATTATTGACACATCAGCCACTCAGAGAATGATATCCTTTATTTTGACGCCTTGAAGGTGATAAACTTTCTATTTCTCACCTGAAGAGGAAAAAAAAAAACCCTCTTTCATTCACTGATTTATAATTTTCAGTGCACATGATACCTGTTGAGAGAGATTAGGTTAAAGCAGGACTTCCTGTGATTTCAAACAGATGATTTTCTGAATAACACCACATTGTTTGACTTGTGAGTAGGAGTGCTCACAACACTATGTTTTTATCTCCTTACAGTGAAAACACACTCTTCGGGATGGGAAATCCCTTGCTTGACATTTCAGCTGTTGTGGACAAAGATTTCCTTGACAAGTAAGCCCCACGCAACACATTTCTTTCCCCCTCACAACTTTACTTTGCAACTTCCTCTGATGCTCATTTTGCTATCTTCATTAAAGGTTTGGACTGAAGCCGAATGACCAGATCCTCGCGGAGGACAAGCACAAAGCCTTGTGAGTTAAAAAACGTTCACTTGAACACCACGTGCTACTGCAGCAAAGTGCTGAAATCACGTGAAGCCAAATAGGGGGACACACTGGTCATTCATACCAAGTTGTACCATCTTGACACACAAGCTGCAGCGCTCAAAATAGCTGCGTTATAAATCAACCCTCTTGTGGGAACCCCGGGACTTAACACACCCACATTTTTGCAATATTGAATTTCGGCCAAACTACGATAAGATGCCTTTGAATTTGAAACCACCTCTATTTAAATAATCAATCTGCAAAGATATTCAGAGTGACATGAGATGTGTTGTTATTTATACAGAGGAAGGTTTTGCAGAGCATGCATCCTCCCTCCTTTACCAGTAATTGTATACCCTTCCTCAAAAAATGTTGTTGCGTGTCCCTGCTACACACCCCTCTTTTGATGCACCTGAAAGTGAACACAGACAGTTAAAAAGAAGACTAGCCAAAATTCAGATGGAATCAAAAGCTTAATTAGCAAGGATATGACTGACCCGACACTGCCCTCTGTCCTCTGTTTGATGATGTACAGATGGTGTCTTTTTAAGCAACTTGTCTGTGTTTACTTTCGTGCAAACATGTGAAACTTCACCATCTGGAAGTAAGATGACAGTGAGGAGTGTGTTAGAGATTTATTTAAAGTCTCATGGTTAAAGCAATCGCATGTTCCATGTTTGGATGATTTAATTTTTCTAGTGCTTGAGCCCAAAAATAGTTGAACAAGTAGATTTTTCTCCTACAGAATAGATAGTCTTGTTATTTTGATGCATAAAAACAAACAGTTAGAAAAACAACCAAGGTGTAAAAAGGTAAAATATATATATTTAATATGTAAAACAGATTTGTGTGTAGGGATGTTCTTATCACCTGGATCATGAGTCTTTTTAATGTCAACAAGAATCAGCTGTTCAAAAGAATGAAGGATGTTGGTTGAAAACAAACATGTCACCATTTTTTCAATCATTCAAGCTTTATTATTATATAATTAAACAAACCAAACCTTATATACATATCAAAGTGGGATTCAAAGTGCCTAACAAAGCAATTTGAAAGAAGACTAAATTTGAGATATATAAAAAAAAAACAAAGATAAAATAAGGATATGAATATAAGGATATAAGAATCAATTGTTCTCTTTCTTTTCCCAACATTGTTTTTTATTGATTTTCAACAACTTTAATCGTCCTCTATCTAACCAACATCACATTAAATAATGTGTCTTCACCAATAGGAGTGATCAATGAGCCTCTTTCATTCATTTTGTTAAAGAGAGAGATACTATTTTTTGTATTTAACATTCAGACATTGCCTATAGACTCATTTCTTCTCTCCACTCCACGTTGATACAGATACTAATGCATGCATCTACCCGATAGCGTGTTCCTACACCAGTGACTTGTGCATCATAATTCTTTGCGTCTGTTTTTTTGTGTCAAATAGTTGCCAACTTCTCGTCGTTGATCATTCTCTGAGACAGTGAAATGCTCCCAAACTCATCTCTGAATTTGCAGTTAGGTACACTGGCTAACCAAAATAAAATTGATACCACACGTCAATTTGAATTAACTCTGAGCACTGATGTCGATGCATGGCCTGCGATTTCCCCATGAGCTGATGTCTGCCAACAGTGGAAATATCGGCTCCTGTCTCCCTGTCACTTACCCTTACAAACATCAAACCAATGACTGTAGAAGGCCTTTGTTTATTTACCAGTATAACCCCAGTTTTATATGCTGGATATATGTCAACCATGTCACACTTATCTACAGGATGCTGTCTGCTCGACTGGAGTAGGTTGGTACCAAGTAGACCAAATCTTTTTCAAGGGGTCCACTTTTGTCATGTTTTGGATACTGCAAATGTCAATAATGTAATCATGACTGCTGTTTACTGGAGACATCTTCTTGTACATCATTGTTATTGCTAAAATTTAATGTACCTGATTTTAATTATGAAATACAATCTCCTTCAAGCAGGGATGTCAGTCAGTCAGTCTCATTTCAGTTCAGGGGCCTCATACAGCCCAAGTTGATCTGAAGTGGGCGGACCAGTAAAATTATAACACAATAATCTACAAATAAAGACAACTCTTAGTTTTTCCCTTTGTTTTAGTGCAACAAAGTACAAGTCAAATCTAAATGTTCACATTTAATGAACTATCTTTTTGTGCTCAGTCAGCACTATGATTTTATGCAGAGGACAAACTTGAAATAGTAGTTACCTTTTATTGAAGTCTTCCCGCGGGCCAGAACGGAACCTTCTGGCGGGCCGGTTTTGGCCTGCGGGCCGTATGTTTGACACCCCTGCCTTAAAGTGTCAGATATTGTGTGATGTACTTTATAAAAAGTTTTTCAATGTTGAACAAACACACTTTAGTTTAAGCAAATTACAATACTTATACTACATGTATGTACTTGATTAGTTGCATTTGATATACTCATGAGATAGTGCAGATAACTGTTCCAATTTTCAATTTGAACATCATTTGCTCTTTTTTTTTTTTTTTTTTTAAGGTATATTTTTGGGCTTTTTTGCCTTAATTTACAGCTGAAGAGAAATGGGAAATGTGGGGACTAGAGAGTTGGGGGAAGACCTGCAGCAAATAGTTGACCGGCCAGGAGTCGAACCGGCGACCTCTGTGACGAGGACTATGGCCTCTATACGTGGGGCGCCTAGATCGCTAGGCCACCAACGCCCCTCATTTGTTCTATTAAAATAACTTAACACCTTTCCAAAATGTCAGACAACTTGATAAATTACTGCACTTTAAATTATTTAGTTGATAAAATAGTCTTTTCAAGTAGTGCTGGGCAGATGTTAAATATGTTATCACTTAACATTAGGGCTGGGCAATAAAACAATAACGATAATTATGATATAATCTTTCTTAGTATAAATATAACAAATGTTCCTTAAAAATTTGATATATTTAAACCTGTAATTACATCCCCCAACCAGTGGAAAGGGAGGGGCGCTAATGTGCCTTAAACGCTTGTTTGCCACTGAACACAGCTTATTAGAGTTCTAAATCTTAGATCTTAGATAGAAGCCAACAATTGTCCGGTTTCTTCAACTTTCACTCAGGAGCAAAAATCTGCAATTGAAATAATGAATTGATATTTATTGTTATTATCAATATCGACTGATATGAACATTTTATCATGATATGTTTTTTTCAATATCGCCCAGCACTACTTAAAATGACAATTTTTTATCAACTGAATAATTTAAATTGTTGCAATACTTTAAGTTGTCTGGAATTTTGGACAGGTATTAAATTATTTCAAGAGAACAAATGATGTGCAATTAAAATTTGGCACTCTAATTTCGAACCACCTGGATATACCTGATGACTGATGCTATCAGGCCGATACGGGCCTATTGGGAGAAATTGATATAGTGTATATTTGGTGTTTCCAAATATTTTTCAATCAAATTTTTTTCTTTACCGATCATAAAATGCAGAAAACAATGCATTTGGTGTTATAATATAAGTGTAATATCATAGTTTGTTCAGCAAATTCAGCTCCAACTTCAAGTTAACAAGACTCTCAGCACTGTTTGTAGCATATGTAGCATATCTAAGCAGACGGTAGTCTACACAAGAATTGGATTATAATGTGCACAATTACAGTTTTGTATTTGTTAAAGTTATAACTGTGAAAAATGTGCACTATTCACATGGAAGAGTTCAATTTCTGTTGCAGTATCGTCATAGAGGATTACTCAGCATTGGCAGTGGCTTCTATGATGTCTAATTTTAGGAGCTTGCATGTTGGCTGAACTCTAAGGGACTCTAAGAAATGATGGCATCTTAGCTTCTAAGCAAATAACAGAACAGCACTTGTTAAGTCATAAAGCGCCAGAGCAATGGGTACCCAAAATAAAGACAGATCAGGACATCAGACAGCCTGCACCTTACAATAGGCTACCTTGTCAGGTCTTGTTACCTCACAAAGGGATGCATGTGACCTTGGGTGGCAACAGCAGCAGCAGCAGCACTAGCAGCAGCAGCAGCACAAAGCAGCATCATCAGCAGTGTTGTTCTCATCCAGCACAAAGGCAGCGGTGTTATCTTTAGCCCCACAGACACCGTTCCCTCCATTCTGCACAAGGTCAGGGCAGGATTAACATGCGGCTTTGGTGGTTTATTCCCAGCACAATGCATTTCAATGCATGTCCCCACCATTACCACACACACACGCACACACGCACACACGCACACACGCACACACGCACACACGCACACACACCAGCGTACTCACAGCAGTCAATTCATATCAGAATGTACATCTATTTATCACATCTTCTTTTCACTTATCGCAGTTCAAGTTACAAAAAAGATGATACTCAGAGATGTGTCGGAATGTAAAGTGCAGGTCACTCACATGGTCGTTGGTCCGTGGAAGAAAAGAAGTCGACTGAAGTGTTGTAACAAAAAACATCATTACTTAAAAGGCCACAGTAGACTTACAAGGCTAGTCCACTAACACTATTGTTGTGCTTCTGAATCTACAGAGTGTAACACGATTCATTTTTTCTCCCCATCACCCTGGTGGGAGAGAGATCATTGGATGCAGTGCACTGTGGCCATGCCTGAATTCAATTATCTAGTCACAGCAGAGCCCATATAATCCTGTTGTGGCTGAGAAATTGCCTGCTGTAGAAACCATCAACATCCCTGTTAGTACTGGCTAGGGACTTAATGTTTTTTTCTTTTTTCCAAGAATAAGCCTCAACTGTGACTTCTGATGCCTTTTCATTACGCTTCAAATGTTTTACAAGTTCAATTAATTCTAAGTTTGCTTTCTTAGAAAGCTGGTGCTGACATAGTAAAACGATTGGTTGACCAACAGAAAGCAATTTGACCGCAGAGCTTGTGCCAAATACCAAGAAGTTCTCGCTCGTTCTGTCCTCAAATGTAAGGATTTGTGACTTGACTCAGCCATATTTCATTGTAGATATGTCAGCTATGGATTTATGGCTATTGGAGACATTTTTAGATGCCAGTTTTGAAACACTTCTGCACTGATCTGTAAGACTTCTCTGATGTCAATATTCATGTTTTTTATTAGACCTATTCTTTCAGTAAAAACCTTTGACTGTTCAGAAAAACAAGCAATCTGAAAACTACTAAACTGCATCATTGAAACTGGATTTACATCATGTACACTGAAAACATCTCAAACCACAGCTCGGAAA